>NC_135319.1:39905098-40558626 GCF_048772815.1 Callospermophilus lateralis
AATCCTGAATCTTGAAGGAACAGTTAACATCTCTGAGATACTTTTCAAAGTACTCAGGATAGTCACTGCTGTGGATGTTTCTTATATTACCTGTCTTTAATCTTGTAGTGTAGTAATCATCTGATATTCAAGCCAAACAATAAAGTTTCTAAATTCTCTTTTATCTTTACAGTTGAAGCTAGAAGGATTGTAGTAGTTGAGAGCCATCAGTTTGCATCAGAACATGGTCCCCACTTCTTGCTCTTGTCCCCAGGGCCTTGCCAGGAGAGGAGAAGCAAAGTGGAACAGGCAGCTCAGGAACCTGCAATGTGCTGGCAATAGGGCAGGCTGGCACCTGGGTCTTGTTTTTTAGTCCAAAATGCGAGTGTATGTCTTTAGTTTGATTAATTTAGGGCATTTACATTCAGTGTTATTATTGAGATATGATTTTTATTCCATATCATTTTGATTTATTTCTTGTTTTTAATTTGAATTAGATTGTCAATTGATTCACTTTTCTTTTATTATAGTTTCTCCTTTGCTGGTTTTCACTTTTATTTTTCATTTCTTCTTCATGAAATATCTTATTGGTATGGTTTATAGTACAGACTTTCTAGTGAATTCTTTTAACTTTTCTTTATCATGGAAGGTTTTATTTCGTCATCAATTCTGAAGCTTAATTTTGCTGGGTATAGTATTCTTGGCTGGCATCCATTTTCTTTCACAGCTTGGCATATATTATTCTAGGACCTCTAAGCTTTGAGGGCCTGGATTGAAAGATCAGCTGAGATCCAAATTGGTTTCCCTCTAAATGTTACCTGTTGTTTTTCTCTGGTAGCCTTTAAAAGTCTATCTAAAACATGGATTCTCAAATGTGGACTTCAGATCAACAGCCCATGAAAATTTAGAAATCTAAGTAATTAAGTCCTAATCTAGGTATACTGCATCAGAATCTCTAAGGGTGAGTCCCAGAAAACTTTTTCTTCAGAGAGAAGACTTTAATGTGTGCAGAAAGTTGAAAATCACTGCTACAAAAATAAGAAATGGCTCTATAAAATATTCCGATTTCTTGTGATACATTTTAAACAGTAAACTTCAATTATTAATTAGTTACAGTTCCATAATTGATACAATGTTTCAAATTTAAAAAAATATTAAGGGCTACCCAAGCTCATAGTTATTATACTTTGGCACATATACATCTGTGATGTGTGTTTGTAGTCTGTAAATGAATGTGGCATATTTTATGTAAACACTACTCCCAATAAAAAAGTCCATATAATGAAAAATTATTTAAAAATTCATTTATACATTATATTTCTCAAATGGAAAATAACAAATTCCTAATCACTTGCCATTACTACATAACTTATCATCAGAGCAAGTTCATAGTAAACTGTGGCTTTGTCAATAAGGTCTCGGATCTCCTGAAAAACAGTCTATTCAATGTTCCAGGTTTTACAGTAAAGACTCAAAATGACAGAATGTATTAACATGTTTTCACCAGTATATTAAACTATAATAAATCCATCATTCCCAGATCAAGATAATTCATTTGTAAACCATTCAAAATTTACTTACAACAAACTAATCATGGGATCATATTAAATACAAAGTGGTATTTTCTTTACATGATTCCACAAGTAAGATAAATTGATTTGACAATAGGCTTCAAAATACTGTTATTATGACACATGCTAACCCACAAGACAAAGATTATCATCAATAATCTTGGCATTAGTGGCTAAATATCTACAAGGTCTGAGTAGTCTGAATAGGCCTTTTATACAGGAGACTTGAGCAAATCATTTATCAATTTAAGCTGGTGAATCTCTAATCAATGACCAGAGCTCCACTGGAATGGCAGTGACTCATAGGACACAAGTTAAGTTATGAGAAACAGAAGAAAACATTGATTGTTACTTTTGTCTGTGTGTTTCACCAAATAAAACAGAAATTAATATAACTAATTTTATTTTATACATATTTAACATATTTTTCACTAGGCATTATGTAATATGTAAGGAAATTGTAACAACATCTTAAAGTCCTATGACACTAATAGGGCATTTTCCTAACGACAACAAATAAAATTAAAATACTGATTTCATCTACCTAAGAGTGACTGTCAATTGTTTAAAAAATATTTGTTAAAATTTAGAATGACCTCCCCAATATCTTATGATCTTTTTTTAATGAATCACTAGCAATTGATGTTCTTTGCAAATATTTTTAATGCCCCTATAGTATGCTATGGAATAAATTTACAATTCCTCAAACTTACAGGTACAAATGCTAAATTTTAATTGCTTTATGGTAAAACTTTTCTCCAGATTATGACAGTAATCCCACTTCTAATATATTTAAGGAAATAAAATAGAATAGAATCTAGAGTGAAGTTATATCATAAACACATGTAGCTTACACAACTTTAATATTAACAACTTTAATATATATAACTTTAATATATAAAAGAAAGCAATATAACCAAAGATTCTGTCTGCCAATATCTATGAACTGAATAGAGTGTGAAATGGGGACTATTAATCCACAATGCCCTTATGTCCCAGCATATGAGCAACTAGCCTTGTTATGGGTGAGTATGGTATTTAAAGATGTATATTTCTTATGCTGAACTAGAGAAACTGGATGACTTGCTGAGACACGGTATATTGATCCCCATACTCCTTCTTTAGGAGTAATTTTAACTATACTTGGTTTTCCCCTTTCTGTTAATTCAGAGACCTAACCTCTGAATACAATACCCCATTTTCTATAAATTCATCACATCAAGCAATTGCCTTTCACTACTTTAAAAGAAAACTGTCTTTCAGAGTGAAGACCATTTCAAAAATAAAAGAGAGAGAGTAGAAACACTAATTTTATTATGTATATTTCATGAGAGTTTTCATGACAAGTTAAACTAATGAAGAGTTTCTGGTATGATTATAGAATGCTACTTGGCAACCAAAACAGACAAAATCATTTGTAATAATGCAAGAATTGTAATTATTACCCAGGTTCCATTTCAAAGAAAACCTTCATACCAGCAATTTGTTCAGCATATCCTAACCACAAGACAAATTTATGTTAACTAAACTTTACTCTCAAAGGATAGTTGAGTGAAAAATTGCAAGTCAAACTTCTCTGCCAGATCCATACACACTGGGGTAAATTCATCTCTGTCAAAAATGGTTAACAATGAAACACTTTGACCTTTGCTAGATGAATCAATGACACAGGATTCTAAAAAGCCAGATAATCATGGCCAAGTAAATTGGGAAGTCATGCATTGTTTGGGGGGTTTCTGATTTTGCTTTATATTTTTTTCTTCTAATAGGGAGCAAAAGTCTCTTCTACTAGAATTCTCCACTGGATTTGGTACAACTATAGCATACATTTCCTGCCTGATAATTCAAATCAGCAAATACTCAAATATTAATTTATTTCTTTACTTCTCATGAGTTAATAAATAATTATTTTCCTCCTCTATTTTGGTGTGTTTTGTATATTTGTGTTTAGATTTTAACTCATTATAAATATATGTTAGATTTACTTTGAGTGATAAATATATGATAAAATCTGCATGTTTAGCTAATGAAAACAATAATTCAGTACATAAATAACACAAGGGGTTCAAAAGCTAGTACTTACCTGAGGAGAGAGACCAGATTTGTACCCCACCAATCATATTCACTTATATAATAAAGTGAACATCATTATCCTAGGATTCAATCTCCATCCACATCCTAAAGCAGAAGAATGTAATATCCATTTCTTCCAGGAAAAGACCATCCCCACAGCCAGGGATGTGGTCTGATCCTCTGCAATGTCAACAAAACAATCAGAGTTCACATCATTCCCAAACATTCAAGTTATAACTGAGACTATAACTAAAAATAACACTGTGTAGAGAGTATTGAGAATCCTGATCTGAATCAGCCATTACCAAGCTCAACCCAGTTCTTTTTCAAACTCTTCTCAGAATCTAAGCACATCTTTGCACATTATATCTCTAACATAAACATTTTCTCTAACCTATGACTTAGAGTTATTATTCCAACTCATTGGGGAGCAACTTGAGACTGTGGTCAAAACTATAATTCTATATCTATATGTATAGATATATAGGTATATCAAAAAGAGCTTAGTTTGAGTCATTCACATTGCTACTTTTCTTTATGGCTTCGGCCTAGCAAATGCCATTAATCATTGCTCAAACTCAAAACTTAGGAGTATTCTTTTTATTTCTCCTCTTGCTTACCCCATTTCTAATTAATCTTCAAATCTTCTAAAATCCAATTTAATCTTATAATGGTTTACTTTATATGCCAACTTGACTGGTTACAAGGTTCCCAGATATTTGGTCAAACATTATTCTTGGTGTCTGTGAAGGCATTTTTGGATGAGAATAAACATTTAAATTGGTAGACTAAGTAAAGCAGATTGCCTTCTCTAATGTGAATAGACTTTATCCAATCAGTCAATGGCCTGACTAGAACAAAAAGTTGACTCTTCCTTGAATAAGAAAGTATTCTTCTTGCCTAATGACCTTGAACTGGAACACTGACCTTTTCCTGCCTCAAATTTAAACTGAAACTCTAGTATTTTGGGGTCCTGAGTTTGCCAGTCTTTGGACTAAAACTACACCACAGACTTTCCTGGTCTCCATACCCTCAGACTCAGACTGGGACTAAATCCATTAGCTTTCCTGCATCTCCAGCTCACTAGCTTCCATGATCACATTCATATTTAGACTTATAAATACAACAAGATTTATTTTAAAGGAATTATCTCCTTAAACACATTCTTATTGGCTCTGTTTCTCTGAAGAACCATGACTAATGCAAACTTCCTAAATATTTCTCTACTCAAAGAGCTTTTCAATCACTTTGCAACAGTCAGTGCAGGTAAAGGTCATCTCTCACTATGGATACTGAAAAAAGCCTTCTAAGTTGTTTCTCAGCAACAACTCTGATGTCATTCTAATCCTACATGTATACTTTGTAGATTTCTTAATAGTGAGGGCCCTGAGATAAAGGCACAAAAGAGAAAGTTAACCAAGGTGCTTCTATACAATATATACATCTATATCATCTATACAATGATCTTACTAAGGTTTATTTCTATCTATAATACATCAATCAGGCTTCTAGGTTTACATACATATCTCATTGTATAGATTATTCTTAAATAACTGGTAGAGAAGGAAACAGGTTTTTAAATTTATGTAGTACTCTCCTTTCAAAATATAGAAAGTATGCTCATAAGTGCTTAATATTTATGTAGAATGAGAAAAGGTGATGATTCAGAAAAGACATAATTTTCCTAACATAAAACCCTTTATAAAAAGCCCCATTCTATTCTTACTTCTAAAAGTTATTCATTTCATTGATACTTACTCCAATTGGAAAATAATAATTCTAAAATGAATGGATCTGATTTTGTTAGAACTACCATAAAAGACTTTTCCTCAGGTTAAAATTCATAGCCTAGCTGCAATTTTCTCCACTACAAGCACTTCTGGGCTGCAGTTTACACAGCTACATTTTACAGTAGCCTTGGCTGGAACAGTTTCCTCTTTTTTCTTTAACAGCTTTCCTCCTTGCCAACATTTTTAAATGACCAAAGACTTAACTTCTCTAATTTCTTCATCAGTATAACTTGGCAAGGGTTGGGTATTAGGTCAGTAGAAATCAATATTCTGTATATAAAACTTTCTCCAGAAGATGTCAAACAACAACAACAAAAATAGGTGTCCTGAGATTAAAGTTTTGTTTTGTTTTGTTTTTTTGTTATTTCTATTTTTTGTTATTTGAGAAAAAATATTAATGTCTCAATAATTTTTAAAGTAAAGGAAAAAAATGAATACAACTGGTCTTTTATTGGTGAAGTAACTACATATAGAAGGTTTTTTCCCTCCCCTTTCTCTTTCTGACATAGAAAACTGAAGAGATAATACAAGTTAAAACTGGGATGATCATGAAAAAAGTATAAATTAAAAGTGTACATTAATTTAAAATCACATCTGACCACATCAATTATAAAAGTCTGCAAATATAAAGGAGGAAAAAAAGAAGTGTGAAAATTTGACTGCTCACTCATTTAAAACCCTTTGATAAAAAGCACACTATCTTCTTTGGATGGTCACCCTTGTGAAAGAAGGGAATATGACATTTCATATTAATCTCTACACAACACTTGCCCATGGACTGAGCTTCTGATAGTACTTTAAAATAAAAAATTTTCTTATTTTTTCAGTGGAACCATATTCATTAAATAAGAAACTAACAAGATACATTAGCCTTCATATTGCCTTGGAACATTAACCATTTCATTTCAAATGTTGTCATTTTGCTTGCTAAATTTACTTCTCAACCAATTTAAGTTTAAAAGACTAAAATCTAGAAATGACATTTTAAGTTAAAAAAATCTCAAATACAATTAATGACTATTTTTCCAGTTATCTACTTTTAAATGACCCCAAACTATGATACTATAGCTTATTAACCACATACACACAAAAAAGTTCTCAATTAAATTAAATACAATTTGCAATTAAACATCAAATGTAAAGTCAAATAGGATTTTCCCACATGTTTATTAGAGAAGTTTTGAAATGTATACAAAAATGAGATATGAATCTTTAGTACAGTAGAGATAAGGACCTTTAAAAAATGGTTTTATAATAAATTTAGTGTATATTAAATTATAATATAAATTAAATTATATAATGAATTTAGTGTATATTAACTTTTACCACTTTGGTAAGTTCCCATGCTTCCTTACCACTCCTATGAAAACATAATCAAAAAGAAGCTACTATACAGAATCTTTCAACATTATAAGAATGGAAAACTTCTGGTGACCCAGAGCCATTCAAACATTTAGCAAGCATTCACTATTCACTATCTATAGCTAATGCAGGATCTGCTTTCAAAATTAGGCTGGCTAAAGAACCACATTTAAAGGGTGGTTCTTACTTAGTATTGTTTATTCTGAAAAATTAATATTGACCATAAAACTCAGCCAGGATTCATTAAGCATACTTAATCATTTTTTGATATATAAACTCAAAAAGAGAATGTCTTAAAAGGAACTCCTCTCTATGCTTTGAAACTTGAACTATAGACAGTATATTAGTCATTAACTTTAAATAAACATGCATGCATGTTCATGTGCATGATGTGCGCCTGTGTGCGCGGGTGCGCGCGCGCACACACACACACACACACACACACCTATTAAGATAGCTTGATGAGGTTCTGATGTCATCTTCTAGTTCCTCCTTACATTGAATTATTAAAAAACATTTACCTCTTGACTAATGGTATAGCACTGCTTTTCAAATATGACTGTGCATAAAAACCATCAAACACGTTTCTTAATATTCCAATTCTAGAATACAATTCCTGAGACTGCAGAGCAGTCAGTCAATGTGAGCCTTAGCTATCTGCGATTCAACAAACCACATGGTTCTTATACCTATGGTTTTCAGGATTTTAGATACTAGAGTCTCTGTTCAGGTTTGAATGTCTTGCATCACCCCATTCTGTTCATTCTTTCTGAATTTTAATATCACATTTTTTTCTCCCCAAATGCTTTTTTTTAAAAAAAATGTTGGCTTCACTTTTTAACCTGGTTATGACTTTGGTCTGCCTGTGTGACCTTCCAGCATTCCTACTTATCTAGATGATCCTTGTCTCTCAGCAATAGAGCAGTCATGTATTTCACACTTCATTTTCTCTGGCATTACCCAGAGTATGAAGAAAGAATTTCTTACAGGACACGGGAAAATGCCTCTGGTTTAGAATCCTCTGAATGGTGGCAGTAATAGGACACTACCTGAATAAAATACTTTGATATATCTTAGAGGTTTTGTAATTTATTCACTTCACAACCACCATCACATGAGCCACATTTGGCACAAGGTATACAAACATGAAGATACACAGCACCAACTTTCAAAAAGCATGTAATCTAGAGGAAGCAATTAAGCAGCTCTAAATTATTCAACCTTTATAGAACTATGTCTCTATATAATTCTGCACTCTGAACAAGAAGAGGCATTTTGTTCAGACTAGAAGGCCTAGCAGGAAAGACTTCCTGGAGAATATAGTATAAGAACTGAGTCCTAAAGGACTAACAAGAATTAAATGCAAGGAAGGAAACTGACTTTTGTATCGACCCACTTTAATATCATTATCATTGTTCAAGAATTTACCCCACACACCACTCCTCCCCTAGGGGACTGCAACAGCCTCCTTAGGGGCATTCCTCCTTTAATGTTACCCCTTTAAAATTCTCTTTCCATCATAATAATTCCACCTTTTAAAAACCTGAACAGATCCTCCCTCAGTGTTTATTTCAAACCCATCAGATAACATCCATGCTCCACAGATTAGTTGATAAGCCTCATTGTGATCTGAACCCAGTTTTAGGGTAATGAGTGAGAAGGCACCCACTCTGAAGGCAGTGAAGAAAGAGCCTGCTTTTGCTGATTCAAATGGTAGAAGTGCCTGAAAGTAATACTTCAGCATGGTAACAGAAGCAGTTCTGCCCTCTTATTTGTTCCACTTCAGCTGTGGCTAAAAATCAAGGGTTGGATGAGAAGCAATAGGAGGACAGATCCCAAAAGTTTAGAAAGTTAGAATACCCAGATCAACAGGGCAACAGCAGCAACTGCAACAGCTTTCTGTAAATGCCATTTGTCAGAGACTATCTTCCTGGGAGTTATCAAAATAATGTCCAAAAGTAGGTGAAAAAGTCTGTTACAATTGGTTGGATATTTCAAAATAGCTAGTAGAGAGGATTTTGAATGACCCAATACAAAGATAGATGTCTGAGGTGACAGGTCAATTATCCTGATCTGATCATCAGAAATTGTGTACATGTATTGAGACGTCACATCATATCTCATAAATATGTACAATTACTGTGGCAAATTAAAAATAAAAAAAAACATGTTTTTTAAATTTTAAAAAGTCTTTTACTTACTGTGATAAAAGTTTACATATTATTTTTGAGGATAAATTTTTGTTACCTTTCCTGTATTATAAAGCATCAACAACAAAACACCTTGGATTGTTCTTACACAGATCCACATTTAGAAGCCCAATATCATGTTTTCATTTTGTTAATTTCAGTAAACTCACAAACAACATTAATCTTTACTCTTAGGGTCATGATTGTTCATTCAACTAGTTTTAAGTTTCTATTTCTTACCAGAAACACAAAATAGGATTGAGAAATCCCTCCTACAATATGCAAATTGGAAACATCTTTTAATTTTATAATAAATCGCAACATAAAACCCATTGATCCTAGCCATCCCCCAAATATGCCTCATTCTCACAACCAATTTTGAAGAAATTTGTATTTTTGTTTCTATATAATTTTGTTTCTATATAATGTTCTATATAAGCAACCATATAATGTTTCTATATCATGTCCCTTTGTCATGGCTATTGAATACCAAGAACCAACAACAGTCCTGAAATTGTATAGATTTGCTCAGAGAAAATGCAGAGGAGTGGATATGCTTAATTAAAACCTTTTTTAAAAAAATGAAATGGAAAAAATTACAAATGGTATTATCCTATCTCCCACCCTAGCCTTGCCAATTTAGTGATTATATGACTAATAAAAGGAAGGATTTATATGAGTAATCATGACATGTATCGATAAATTGTAGATAACAAAATTACATAATTTGCTTTTTGTATTTATATAAGCAGATATTAAAATGCAATTCCAGGATAAAAATAAGGTTTAAACTTATTCACAAAATTATGCCATTTTTCTGGGTATTCGATATTCTAGGAATGATTTTGCTTATAAAATTTGTATTGCGTGTTATAACAGGAAAAGGTTTCAGAGATTCATGACTGTTTTTATTTCCCCTTCAGATGTACCTCCACAAAGAAACAACAGAATGGTATATGTATGCATATGTGTGTGTGTTTTAAGTGTGTAAAATCTGGAGTGGAAGTGAAACACTTAAAACCCAAAAGAAGTCTTAGAATTAATGAGAATTCAGAAGTAGGAAGCACAGCACTCATATGTCATAAACAAAGAAGCAAGCAATACATTCCTTTAGGCAGGCATCAAAGAACAACATTGCTAAGTATCAGAAACAAACTTTCTCAAGACAAAAGTAACATCATCTCACATTTATAAGTCCTGGTCTTGGGTGTATCATAATTTATAGCAAACTAATTGACTCATAGATCCTCATCTTCTGAAATGGAATTGAAACTTTGCCACCTGCACATCTAAATTAAAATAAACTTACATATCAGATATTCCTTAATCAGCTTTAACATTTGTTTCTTCTTTCTTCTTTACAGGGAACAATTATGAAGTTCTAACATGGCACCTGCGTGTCTACTAAAAGATTGTTACTTAGACATTACCTTGTCTCTTAGCACTCTACTTCTAATAAATATTCCTATCAACCAGAGTTCAAATGACAGCTGTTCTTTACTTAGATTGTTGGCCCATGGATGAGTTGAACCTAAGGCAAACTGAAACATCAGAGCTGGTTCAAAAACAGAAAATACTTCGTTCTCATGTATTCTCTTTTGAGCATGTTAGTCTATTATATTTGTCACTGTGGGATAGCCTATACATTTTATAAAAATTAAATTTCCTAAGTTATCCATCTGTAGGAATAGAGTGAACAAGGACCTTTCAAGTGATCTTTCTTGGAGAACAGAGATGAACTCTGATATAGTTAGCTGGCATATGTTTTGATATAAATATGAAATTATACTCATAAATTTTTCAGGTATAATAAAAATAGAATATGAAAATAAAGAATATACATTAGTATATTTTAAAATTTGATATTATGAGAATTTACAATATTTTTAATTCAATCTAAAAATGGAATGACTATAAAGCCAAAGGTAAATCAATATTTTAGTGGATTGTTAAATAAGAGGGCAGATAATGTTATAATCACGATTTTTATGAAACTCAATATCATATGATACAGAATTTAAAAGATCAGAAAAAATTCAATGCTTTAACTTCTGTCCCAATAGAAAGTTTCCATTAACCAAAAGGGAAATCTCTGAAAAAATTATTAATTTTTCCTGATGAACATTATAAGATTTCTAAGCCCTCATTAGACAGTCAAGGCTTTGATCTGTTTGTAGAGTGCTTTCTTTAATTCTTTGAACATTATTTTCAGAAGCCTCAAAGTGAGAATATATTAGGAATATCTTTCACTAAAGAAATGAATTGTTAGGATTTTTTTATTTCTTATCTTTGAAATTATTCCTTATTCCTGGCCCACTAGACAAAACATTTTATATCTGTTCGTTCTAACTGCTGTTGTAAATAGACATGAAAATATATGGTCTTAAAATTGGTAAACTTGGGCCTGTGGTTGTAGCTCAGTGGTAGAGAGCCTGCCTAGCATGTGTGAGGCACTGGGTTCAATTCTCAGCACCACATAAAAATAAATAAATAAAATGAAAATATAAAAATTTGGTGAACTCATCACTTCTCCATAGAATGGTGTTGATTACAGAATATCAATTTTATAAAATTCTTTTTGAGTGTTATAGTTAATGATACATCTAAAAATTTAAATCCATCTGAAAGTTTAAACAAATTTCCAATATTCATAGCTATTTTGTTCTAGGCACGAGAATGGGAGGCATTAATAATTCAGTTCTAACATGGAAAAATCATTTGATTTGTGTTAATAATTATATACAACTGGTTTATAAATCATTAACATATATCACAGATATGTGTGTGTATAAATGTGTGTATATGACTAATATATATATATATATATATATTAGTCATATACACACACACACACACATATACATACATATATATGACTAATATTTAAAATAACTATTGTACTGGGGATATAGCTCAGGGGTACAGTGCTAGCCTAGCATGCATGAGGTCCTAGATTCCATCTCCAGCACCACAAAAAAAATAAATATTCTTTAAAGAAAAAAGTAATGAATCCAAATCTATTCATTATATGTATAAGAATAAATGTCCTATAAACTGTAAGAAAAGTAAGTACAATTTAAAACAAGGCCAAGTTACAAAATATGAAAAGCAAGCACATTTATTTTCAATCTTTGATATGACCCATAGCAAAGACTGTGAAATTAATGAAAATGTTATTATAAAAACTCTTTTTGGAACTATAAATCCTAATAACCTAAGGGTGGATTAGGTCCTATCTGGTATTACATGCCATGTGAAGGAGGAGCACTATTCTTTTTTATTCCTTTTCCTGGGAGGGCCTTCAAGAGGCTTCCACAATGTGATGTACCATACTGCCTTCTCTGTCCGAGGAAAGATTACCATATTACATTTCATTTTCAGGCCTATTTAATGTTTGAGGCATTGATCATATGCCAAGAGAGACATAAAGAGAATGAGAAATGTGCATAGAAGCACAATTGAAACAATCCCATTCTTGAAAAGGAAATCAAGAGCTAAGAAAATGGGAAAAGGAGTCCAGTGCTCTCAAGGAGTTTAAGATATATCATCACTTCAGTGTAGAGGCATGTTACTCTACCATGCCAAAGGGATTGTTTGGTGATCAAAGCTAGAAAAAATAAATCCAAGCTATTTGTTTCTGTAGTTAGTTCTGTCATTTAGCACGCTCTAATCATTCAACTTTGCATATTACTGAAAAAACAACAACCAATCTCTAAAATGCATACCATGTAATAACACTTAACTAGCCTAAGAGGGATGTTGCTAGGCTTAATTAATGCTTGCAAAAACACTCTGAGATTTTTTTTATAAGCTGGAGCTATGTAATAGCAAAATATCTATTACTATTCTATATCTCTCCAACTAAAGTAGGTTTTGGCCTCCTAGTGTTGCCTGCAGCAAAATAAACCTGACGTCATTCTTCTAAGCCCAATTGGCAGCCCAGCTGTGCTATTATCCCCGGGAAGAGTGGTCATGTACAGTAATACCCGCATTATGTACCCCCTTGGAATAGAGTTCAGCCTCTGAGAATGTAGAACTGAGAAGACATGCTGGGTTGAACAGACCAGTCATGGTTAAGGACATTTTTGTCTGATAATGGCTCTAAATTACTGATATCAACTTGGCGTCTGAGACTCAGGACAAAAGCAGTTATTTTCTTTCTATGTGAACATTCACCAAAAATATGAATGCAGCTGCCTAAGTCTTGATTTTCTTCTCTATTTTTATAAGATGCATAAGGTCATGGCTATAAATGTAGATAAAATTTATATAAAACACCAAATTAACTGGAAAGCATTTTACACATTTTAAAATACATCTAGTGTTTTTCTTATTTATTGATTTAAAGGAGTGTAAAACCTAAGCCCCAAGCCAATTGAGAGCTTAATAAACAACTGCACAGTTGTGTCTTTTTAGGTATAAAACATACCAAAACGATAAGAGGCTAGTAATTTAGTGTAATACTTATAGCAACAGTTTGGTACAATTTTTCTATAGACTTGATTTATGAAAACAAACTTATATTCTGCAAAGAGAAGATTAATCTTCTTATCCAAAATTTTCTTTAGCAAATATATATATATATATATATATTATATGTAATATATATATTTGGGTGGGGGTAGGATGGAGAGAAAGATTATTGTATAAAATAAAAACTATGTCCATAATCCCTGCTCAAATAGCTGGCTGTTGACATTTTTAGAAAGTAGGACATGATCGAAGTTCGTAAAAGTGAAAATTATCTCCTCTCTCTTCCAAGGTTCTATCTCTTTGTAAACCATCATTTATAGAGAATTTCTGGGTTTCCTTGCAGAAAAGTTTTATGTATATACACTTATGTGAAGATATTTGTGTACACATCTACTAGTCTTTTCCCTGTTTTACTAAGAGTGAAATTGCTGAGTTAGAGTATACATATTTTAGTTTGCTAGATATTCCAAACACATTTAGCAAAATAAAAAAATTATCTTTGATAAAACTAATCTTTATGTAAGTCAATGAAAAACAAAACATTTGCTGAACCAAGTCAAAAATAACTTAATATTCATCTGAGATTCTGTAAATGGATGAAAGAACAGGGATATTTGTCAAAGAAGTGTATTTCTTGACTTTCAGTCCTTAGATCATGTATACTCTGAGAAACTCTGTCATTACCTTTTAACTAAATCAGACATGAAATTTACCTATATTTGGGGACAGTATGGGAAGTCAAAATTCCTGAATTTCTGACTTTTCATCTTGGTTCCACCCTGATTTTACCTTAGTTCTAAGAAAGGGACTTTTGTTACAGTAACTGCATTTTTGATCTCATGTCTTTGTTCCTGGTGTACCAGTTCTTGTGACAGTGAAATTCTTTTCCCTTAAGAATTTCCAAGAATGTGAGTGCTGATAGTGAATCCCAATACCCAAGGATGGCTCCCTGCCATGTGTTCATGAAACTCTCTGCAAACAGAGAAAAACCCCTTCATCTATTTTCTACTTCTAGATCCCCTTGATAGTAACTACTATGACCTACTGGGACCAGTAGCCTCATGCCCCCCTGGTACTTGGTCACTCCTGTCATGACTGATCTCTAGAATTGTGTTAGCAGAAAAATAAGCTTTGTTATAATAGAAAAGAAAATTTGAGATCTCTACTGTACTATACTATAAAAATTCATTTTTATCTCTTAGAAATTCATTTTCTATTTATGGCTTTGATACTTCAAAGGCACATTCATTCCTTTAGTCCACTGGAATACCATTTGGTTAATTACCACTATGGCAAAATAAGCTGTAGCTCATGGCAGCAATAATAAAAGCACCCCTAAAATTTGACAAGCTGCTTCTTGAAAGAAAATTATCAATAAGAAAACTTGGATGATAAAATTAAAAAACAAAGGGCTGGGGCTGTAGCTCAGTGGCAGAGCACTTGCCTAGCATGTGTAAGGCACTGGGTTCAATCCTAGCACCACATAAAAATAAATAAAATAAAGGCATACTTTCCACCTATAACTACAAAAACAAAACTGTTTCATGTGTTTTATATTGATGCCTAAGTGCAAGATAAAAGTCTACATTTCTGAGCCACGGTGGCATATGCCTATCATCCCAGTGACTTGAGAGGCAGAGGCAGAAAAATTGCAAGTTCAAGCCGGGCCTCAGCAACTTAATAAGGCCCTAAACAACAAGACTCTTCTCAAAAAAAAAAAAAAAAAATGCCGAGGTTGTGACTCAATGATTTAGTGCTCCTAGGTTCAATCCATAGTACAAAAACAAAAAATTTTTAAAGAGTCTGCATTTCTAAATGAAAGCACAAGCATTTAAATGAAATTCACACTCACTGTTGGTAGATATTCTCCCAATCTACCTGCCAGGGTGTATTTACTCCAATTCTCCCACTAACTACTTGACATGGAAAGTGGCAGCAAACCTGGACTTTTCTTCTGTTGTGATTTCCCTGTTGTCCCCAACAGCCCAATATTCTTCCATAATTATCACTGTACCAGTTGATATGTAGGCTTCTAGGAAAGGAAGGAAAAGCAGTATGACCTGACCTACTTGTTTTCTCTCTTTCTTGTTTCTTCCCACAAATCTTCAGGCAGGAAGACTGGGCTTTTCTTTATGTTCCCTTCCCATATACTGGGAATTTTACATGGTAAAGCAAAAGGACAGATGAAGGCCTCCCTTTTCCACCATAGTGTATCTTCCTTTGTTCTAGTGAATGTATCAATTAAACCAAAAAAGTTGTCGGGGGACAGGGGAAGGTACAAAAAGCTTAACAATGACAAACTGAATTGGGATTATTTTTTCATATATATATATATATATATATATATATATATATATATATATATATTATAACACATATAGAGATGGTGTTTTTTACTATTATCCTAAACTAATACTAACATAAAAATAGTCACCACATGTGGGAAAAGATGTCTAGTCAAAAAATATCTCTAACATTTATTTACAGTTCTTGGTTATTATGCTGCCTTGAAGGATGAGAAAAATGCCACTTCAGAGAATATTTTCTGGGAGAGGGGGAAATGTCTTCCTTGACCTAAGGTATTTTCATTGTTGTCAAGTGTTCCCAATGTGGATGACTAGCTATCCTACTCAATCATCTTCTGTAAAACCATGAACTGCACACACACACATACGCATGCACACTCCCACACACATCAAATACTTCCTCAAAAATTGCACAATAATGTTGAAATTATTTGTCTCCAGAGAATTTGATGACAAAAAGCTTAGGAAAAGCAAATTTTAATTATGCTCCTCTGTATTCAGTGCATAGTTCTCTGTGAATTTGAATTGCCAACTTTTAAGACTAGCTCCATAGTTTGATAATCTATAGGCACATAGAAATTATCTAAGTACTATTTTTTTTAAATAATGGAGGATATTTTAAGTATCTGCCTACCTAACTATCTATATATCTCTATCTCTGGCACAGAAGCAAATAGATACAAAATAAGCACACTTACATCCTCTTTACTTTCAGAATCTAAATAAGTACAAAACTATACACAAAACCCTCTTCATGAATATCACAGAAACACACATTTTAATACCCACATATACTCATCTCAGAGAAGAAAACCTAAATTGTTCAAAGGGATAGCTGGTAATCATCTAGAACTTCCAAACTGTGGGACAAATAATGCTTATTCTATAGAATGACAAGCACAAAGTTGGTGGAATTTAAGAGAAATGTTTACATAGGTCAGACTTTCTTAGGTTTTTTTTCAGTTCTGGCAATCTGGACCATTTCACCAAATTAAAATACTTTATGTCCAGAAATTTCTGGAAGTATCATGTGCTATAATTTATGTAAAGCATATTGATCTCTTAGTGAATTAATATCTTTCACCTTGCTAAAATTTAAAAATAAATTATAAATTGTGATGATTTGAATTCCAATCTAGAGTCTCTTAAACTAACATGACCCAAGTTTATTGGAATGAATGCAGCACTGAGAGGCAACAAAGTCTCCAGTTTGAAATCCTAGGTTTTTGAGTAGACCGGTCGGTGACCTTCTACAACCTATTTAACCTCACTGTGCCTTGGTTTTCTCATCTGAAAAACTGGAATAATAGTAACATCTACCTCATAGAATTGTTATGAGGATTAAATGATATATAAAGCTCTCAAAACAGTAACCAGCCCTGGTAAGTACTCTACAAATATTTGTCAACCAAACCAAACAAATACTGAACTAAAGCACAAAATGTATCCTTTGCTTCCAAGGTCAAAGCATAATAATAGCTCTTCAAACAGCCTGGTGGATTTAACAGCAGGACATGAGCAGCTTTAAGAATAATTTGAGATAAATGAAAAAAGCAAGATATTTTTGTCTGTTGTGTTCTGGTCTTCAGTATACGTGGACTTTGAAATAGAAACAGTACATTTTAACACTACTGTGTGACTTTCAAGGATGTACCTGATTAGTGTGGGGTGGGGGTGGCAGTACTCTACATTTGTGTTTTTCTTCTTTGGTTTTGCTCTTCTTTTCTCTTAATCGTTTTTTTTTTTGTTTGTTTGTTTGTTTATTTGTTTTCTGGTCCCAGGAAATTTTAGTTTTGCTCAGTGCTGAACTCAAAAACAGAAAAATGTGATAACATTACTAACTCTTCCTTGAAGTTTGCAAATATTGAAGCTGTGGAAGATGATCATTCAGATTAATAATTTCATTTCTCCACAACCTAGTATCTTTCCAATTAGGTATATATCAAAAATGTATAAAATAATTACTATTGTTACTGCAATAACCTCAGGATAAGAGCAAGGACTAGTGGGATGAGTGGGCTGGATGGTTAATATCACTAGGGAAGCACTAGGACATAAAAGTATCTGAAACTAGCCCCTAACTTATGATGGCAAGAGCAATGAAAAGATTTAACAACTATTGAAATATCCATTTCATTGATTATTACTGGCCTAAAATTCTACTACTAGAAGTACAGTTATTTGGATCAAAGTATTTAACCTTTAAATAAACTATGCCCCTGATTTTTTCCTTTAGGTGGTATACAAACATAAATACATTACTAAAGCAAATATTTCATTATAGAGACTTCTACAAAGCCCCGAAGAAGAATTTGTCCCTTCATCATCAACTTTTTCACAACATTCTACTTAGCACAATGAAAATGTAGCATGTTGTATAAGGATTAGTTGTCTGTTTTCCTTCTCTTTTATGAATTTCTCAAGGTGTCTTATTTAAATACTTTTGAATTCTTTTCACTGAGACTAGTGAATGACACCCATAAACATTTAAAATTGGTACCTACTGAATAAAGGAACCAGGTATTTCCCTTTCACAGTAGTTCCAAGAACCTAATACAAAAATTACTCTAGCTCAAAAATTATTAAAACACCAAAAATTCTTTTGCAATTATACTTTTTAATGGAAAACTAAAATTGTCCTAAGTCACAATACATTACCAGTTACAAAACGAGGAGTTCACTTCTTTTCTGGATTCCTATAGAACTACTTAATTTCTGTTTCATTAAGATAACCTTAAAGCTTTCATCCATGAGTTTATTTTACTATTAGTGTATAGATAATCAAATTTAAGAAAGTAAATCTTTCAAGAGACATGAATATTTTTCAAATGAAAGTAATTTATTCATTTTATGGGATGGAAGCACAACTACAACTCAATAGTTCATTCTGTAATTCCCTATTTTTTAAAAAAATATGTCATAGTAGTTTTGATTTACATATCTCGGGAAGGTAAATTATTCAGCAATTGAAATCACTCTTTAAAATAAGAAAATTATCAATAAATATTTCCTCAGTATTTATTGCATGCATTCTTCTTGAAGATAATGATATAGCAGTGAATAAAACACATAAGCTGGCTCTTCTGAAGATTATATTCTAGTGAAAGAAGACAGATTACAGATGGAGGAATTGATGTTAAACAAACTAGAAAAACATCAGAAGTTCATAAGTTCCACATAGAAAACTGAAAATAGGGTGATGCTACAGAATAATTGAGGGGCTGCTTTAAACTGGGTATTAGAGTTTTCTCTCACTGTGATATTTGTCATATGACGCCAACTATGAGAAAATCAGAACTGAAGCAGTCTATACATGAAGTTCGACATAGGTTTGAAGACTGATAATATTTACTTAGGCTGAACTTCAAGTTGCTTTCATTTCCATTCACTATGCAAGCATCAAACAAGTGGTTCAAAGGGTACAGGGTGTGAGTATTAAAAAGTGTGTGTGTGTGTGTGTGTGTGTGTGTGTGTGTATGCATAATATAAAAAATATATAAGTAGCATTCTTTTCCACTTGGGAGCTGCCCTTCTATAATGTGTTAAGTCACCTTAGAGCAAGCAATCTATCAAGATCAAGCCTCTTGCCTTTTATGCTTTGGAAGGCTTGGGAGAAGGAACATCAGAACTCAAGGTCCACCTTATATTACCACACCTACTAAACTTTGCTGCATATTTTCAATTCTGTGTAACTCTGAGATGAAATTCAATTCAGTCTTTAAGGAAGCAAAAGATTTGGTTATGCAGGAAACTAAATCTGACAGTGGGGTTCAAACTGTCCAAAAGAAAATAGGAAAATGAGGCAGCTCACATAATGCCATATAAGGCATGGTAAGGAATTTTCATTTTATGATAGTGTCTTAGGAACTCACTGAAAGATCTTAAGGAGGACATTATCTAGCAGACTGAAAAGCTTAATCTTGCTCCTATGTAGAAAACAAAGGGTATTTCAGAGGGTTAGCAAGAGACAATGGCTGCCTAGACAAAGGTGGTAGTGGTACAGATGGGAGGAAGTACTTCAGGATATGTCCTGTACAGTCCCAGAACTCAATTACAGATGAATGTGGGGATAAATGAAAGAGGGGAATCAAGTATCAATCTTAGCTTTTCATTTATCTGTTGATGGTACCACTTTGGAAGATAGGAAAGAGTAAGGAAGAGCAGGTTTTTGAGAATAGGGGATGCTCTTATCCTATCACAAGAGTGTTGTTCATTTTCAACTGTTGTTCAGATGCACAGGAATAAGCAAGTGGTACTTCTGGAACAGGGATAAAAAGGGAGAAAGCCTCTCACAGCCAAGTCATTTACTACAACAACTATCAAAAATCCACAACAGGGGCTGGAGTTGTAGCTCAGTAGTAGAGTGCTTGCCTGGCATGTTGAGACCCTGGATTTGATTCTCACACATAAATAAATTTTTTAAAAAAGATACGTGGTCAGCTAAAAATAATATTCAAAAAAATCCACATTTAAATATTAACTGAGAATAACTCCAAGAAAATGCCACCAACTGAACACTAAACAATGAATCAATGATTTACTGGAAGATTTATAAAAGAATAAGCTATTATGGCATAGGAATGGTAGGATCTGAAGGGTTATTTCATTTGGTTTTGTATTTCCTTGGTTTTATTTAAAGTAATTAGTTAGCAATGAAAATTTAACATAGAGATAGAATTATTTAGAATCCCACAGATTACTTATAAGGAACATGGGAACTCCAGGAGTTTCCTAAATCCTACATCTCCATAATACAATTGAATTGCCACTGAATAGGATTCTTTTCCCCCATTTTTATTAATTTTTTAAATAAATGTGAATTTTTAAAGAAATTAAAATTTCAGCAAAAGAAATTGCAGCAGAATCTTAGAGCTTACCTGAAATGTGACATATTCTAATCTTAGCTTTACCAAAGAACTAGGCACATTATGTCATTTCAAACTTAATTTTTATGGGTGAATTGAAATATTACTCTACATTAACTATTACCATTGGGGAAAGATTAAAGACTCCTACCGAATGTTTAAATCATATTTCCAGAATCAACCAGAATTTGGAGAATCAACCAAAAATTTTCTCCAGGATTTTGAAAGCAAAAATTTCAGGAGGACTAGATATTTCCCATCACAAATAGCATTCCCTTACCAATCAGCCAAGTGTTAAGTATCAGAAAATATAGTGATTTTCAATTTTTCTCTTCATGTTTTTGAGAAATTTAAGAATGCTCAACATTGATTGATTAAAAGAGCTGGGGTGATTTCTTCACAGAAAGAATCCATTGAGGGAAACTGGCTTCGGGACATACATATACACAAAAATTTTCACATGCATTGTTTCCAGGATTTAAAAACTGACATTCTCATTCCATTCAGCCATCCTCTTAGAAATTAACTCAGTTTAAGGAAGAAGAAATATTTTATTTGCTGCGTAGCCAGCAACCTCCCTGAAGTCCTGAATGAATTTGATATGATCCTCTACTGTGTGCCCAAGACACTACAGCAGGAAAAACTGACTCTCTACCTCCACTGTCACATATATGGGAATAATAAGATCATTTAGAATCTTGTGTAAATTGGAGCAAGTGGAAGGACGAGCTTCCTTCACACCAGATCATACAGCTCTGATGAAATGACTTTGATTCTCCAATTTCAATTCCAGTTTGCCAGAAATGCAAGCCTGTGCTCACTGCAATTCTTCACAAAAATAACTCTTAACATGCAATGAGAATAAAGAAATGAAAATTTTCAGCAGGACACATTTACTGACAAGCATACTATTTCAAGATTTCCTCATCCAGTATACTGCTATCTTCTTTGATATGACAGCTGATGTGACCTAAGGGCAAAATCTTCTGGGCAAAGATTAAAGTGTTCAACAATGTGGCAGCTTTTGGATAATCTGTAATACAGTTTTCACTAAGCATTACTGCCAAGAAATGGAGCAAATCCACCATAGGACTTCCATCTAAACTGCAAGAACTGAGTTTGTGATAAGTAGTTCATAGTTTCAAGCTGAATTTCTCATGTTTCACATTTTGACTTCTAATCTTCAGTACATTAAATAACAAAAAATAAATCTTAAATCTATTTTTTAAAGGGAAAATTATCCTATGATTAACTTCAAAATTGAGCTCTCAGGCTGGGGCTACAGTTCAGTGGTAAAGTGCTTGCATCACATGTGTGAAGCACTGGGTTTGATCCTCAGCACCACATAAAAACAAATAAAGATACTGTATGTTCATCAACAACTAAATACATATTTTTAAAAAAATTTAGCATTCCACTGTGACCACAGTTAACAACACTCAGGTAATGCAGAAAAAAGGCAGGAGCCTCTATAAAATAGAATTTTCAAAGTTAATGCCAAATACAAAGTCCATACAATATTCTAAATTTCCCAGAAATCACAATGATTACTTATTATCCACTTACATGTGTCTTGGTGAACCATCACTGACATACAACAATGTACTAGAAACAATCAATTGTTGCAAAATGTAAATTCTTATCTTGCTTGGGGATAGAACAGAGCGACATCAAAAGATGGGTGAAATAAAAGTTTTAAACTACAGACTGACCTCATGTTGACGGACTTAACTGAATTGCACATGAAGTAACTTGTCCAATATCACTGAGTAAATGCTAGAGTCAGAGACTTTTCTATTAAGAGCACATGAAGGCAAGTATGTAAAATGCATAACACAGGACATGGCCCATAGTTCAAAGAATGTTCAAAGAATGCCCCTGATCAAACTTCCTAACCTTTTTTCAGTGTAATATGCTCTCAAAATACTCCAGCATTTTGATAAATGTTTTTGAGTTTAAGATTTAGTAAACAACAAACAATGAGGCATTTTTATTTAGAATTTTGATAAATAAGTGGCCTTGTTCACAAATATACATATCAGAAGACTTCAATGCGTATTTACTTGAAATGGCTTCTCTAAATCAAATAATCTAAAAGATATTATTAAAAACTACTACATATAGAAAAGTTATAAAAGATCAATTTACATGATGTTAATTGTGCATGTATATCTCCAGTGTTTATTATCACTTAACTTCAAGACAAAAATTATTTTTAATAATTAAACTTTGAATAAGAAGCCATCTTTATTTTTAATAAGCTATTGTGATGAATGGTAAATTTGGAAGTTCTGTGGAGTTTTGATTTGGAAACTTCAAATATAAGTTTGTTTTATATCTACATTTAACTTGTCAAATAAATTGACTGAAATTAATTTGTCTGAAATAAATTATTTATATATATTAAATAAGTTAATATACTAAATAGATATATTTAAGTCATTAATTGTATGTGAAAAGTGAAAATATAAATGAATCATCATGTATAAAAATGCCAATTTTAATAAGAATATGATTTTACTTTGGTTATTTGATTAAATGCTAAATGGTTCATTTATTTGAGGAACAAAATATTCATCTCCACTTTAATGTGACCGCCTCTCATTCCACAAAGATCATGTTAGCAACTGTTTTGGAGTTTCTCCAAAAGGTAATGAATTCAATTTTTATACCATTCCAAATTTAGGGTTCCAAACAAAATGGAGTTAAGAAGATTCATGATAATATCAGAGCTGAGATCATTACATGTCTTCAGCAGTCATAACAACATTCACTATTAAATGATGCTGCACAATGTAATCTTATGGGATACATAGTTTGTTGTTGACTGAAATGTCATTATGTGACACATGACTAGTTCAAATTCCCTTTCTCTAACTTATATAAAGCCTTATGCATTTTTCCAAGGTCTCTACAAATCACCATAGACTTATATGCGCAGACACCTAAGTTTCTACTCTTATCTAAGCAGTCCAGTTGAAAAAGTATTACAGAACTCTGCAGAACAGGATACATATACAGAAATCAGCCCTTTCCCATATGCATACCAAATAAAAATTGGTGTTCACCCAGCTTTATTGAAACTTTGAGGAAGAGAATTTTATTATAGAATGCAAACGTAACATTATTTATTAAAAATTCTTATTTTTAAAAGTCATTCCAGATATTCCTCATGTTTTTGTGTCACTCCCTTTCTGTGTCTCTTTTCTTCTCGCAGTTTCCCCTTATTCTGTTCTACCTCACACTGCAGAATAGTTAAGCTTTCTCTCTCATTCTTTATCTCCTGTTCCCTCATACCCTCCATCTGCATCCATTAAGTCATTTATCAAAATATTTTCCTGCCTCACATGCATAATGCCATGGGTTTGATGCCCAGCATCACAAAAAACAAACCAAAAAAAATATATGTTTTTTCCTGACAA
Source organism: Callospermophilus lateralis (assembly GCF_048772815.1). NCBI lineage: Eukaryota > Metazoa > Chordata > Mammalia > Rodentia > Sciuridae > Callospermophilus > Callospermophilus lateralis. Next base: position 39,929,129 of record NC_135319.1, read on the forward strand.
AGACAACCTTTTCTCTAAGTGAAAGTATGAAGCTATACATATTTTTTTTCTTTTTCACCAAGAGGAAGCCTTTAAATTTAGTTCTTTAAAGAGTTTATAGTGTGAATTAGTGTTTATCAAACTTTTTCCTTTCTTTTTAGCATAGAAACCTTTTGTCCTTTTGAACCTTTTGTTCTTTTACATAGAACTTTAATATATGACTAGGAGAAGAGAGCTAGTTTTTGAAGTTAGAGGCATGGAGTGGACCTAAAGATTCTTTCCTTTGATCTTATCTTGCACCTTTTTTCTTAAAGGTTTACCAGATACATATTATTGGAAGATCAGATCTCCATTTAATAACATGTAAAAATACTAGATTATATATGAATTAAACAACTACAAAACTGAGTAACTGGTTATACTTAATATGACAAGAATGAGTGTAAGTTGATCTCAAGATTATGAGCCTTTTAAACTGGGAAAAAGATAACAAAAACTGGATTAAAAAACAAGTTGGGGAAAACATACAATACATTTAGTGTCACAATTAGTGATTATAAATGCAGATCTTTTCATAATACAATTATATAAAATGCATATAAAGATGGAGTATTAAATGACAAATCTTTCTAAGTATCATAAAACTTAAGTATTGGTAATGAATAATTAATATCCATATTCATCTATGCTTCCCACTCTTATAATTATGCATATTTTAATTAAATCTCTGTTGATATATAATATGGTAAGCTAAATTAAATTTCAACATTTAACTCTAAAGATAAGGGCTATTTTAATTATCTACAAAATAGCTTCCATTTATTATAGTTTGCTCCAAAGAATTTTTATACCTTTTTCTATCTTTCACTAAATCTTACATATAGTTTATGTCTTATCTTTCCAAAAGGAACCTAAGTTTTATATGAATTAAGAGCAACTAGCATATAAAAGGAAGATAATAGAACTAATATTCATAATATGCCTATCATAAGTAAGGCATTGCTTATGCTTATAACTGCTAATGCTATTATATCAGCAGTTTTCCATTCTGGCTGCACATTAAAATCATCCAGGGATCTTTTTAAAAACATTCTGATGCATGAATGTTGTCCCTAGAGTCTGACTAAATTGGTCAGAGGTGGGTTCTTGGCTTGAGAATGTTTTAAGTTTCCCTGAGTGATCATAATGTTCAACAGGATTAAAAAAAAATCACAGTTTTACATATTTTATGTCATGTCATCATCAAAACAATCTGACCAAGTAATTTTATTATTCCTTTATTCATATTACAAAATCATATTTCAGAAAGCTTGCAAAATTTGCCAAAGAGAATTGAGAAAGTAAATATCATTTGGAATTTAAACCCAAAGTTCTCTGACAGCAGTGATTTTTCTAACCCCTTCTTTGTCCAATTCAAAACACCAGAATTATGTGAATTATGAATAGATATTTGGATTTTATTTTACTTTTGGCTTTAAGAGCATATGTAATAAAGTATCATTTACCTCTTATTTGGTACCAAGACATCATTTTCTTTCTTTAAATAATTAAAGTGACACAAAAGATGAAACTGCTTTGCATTTTATTGCATTATGTTATCTTTATTTTTTTTACTTTCAAATTGTTCCTGTTTAAAAACAGTTGTGACTATGTTTAAAAATTATGGATTTTAGAATTACCCACAAGAGACAAGAAAGAACATGGAATATTAAAGTATTCAAGGAACATAAAAACAGATTACATTTATCAAACATTTTATTTTGCCTATCACCTTTCAGAGAGAAAGGTGAAATCTGTTATGAAATATTATCATTTGTTAAATAGCAGCCAAACTTAAATAGAACTTTCAATTTTAAAATATCTTGTTTTTTGAAAATCATCCAATAGGTAAAAATTATAAAATATAAATACATATCAATATTTTATTTAAAACTTAAATAATCCTATACAAATTATAAATTAATCTAAAAATATTTGATAAATTTATGATAAGAATAAAATATTATTCATGAAATTTCAACTACCTAGCTGAAAATAAATATATAAATAACCTGCAATCTATTGCCTTCTGTCTTAAAATATATTATCAGTGGGCTATTTTTTTTCTTAAAGTTATACCTAAGATGATATTGCCAACTCCCTAAGGACAACGAATTCCACTAAACTAGAATTCATACTTCAGAGGGGAGATGGATAACATCTCACAATTCAACCTCAGCAGGAATCATTAAGTCAGGCAATGTTTGATTACAAATCCAATAAAATCTTTGCCTTTGAGTTACTAGCCCTACAAAGATTAAATCGAGATATTGTGAGAAAAGGAAAACCCTTGGATGTTTGGAGATTTCTAGAATAAAACAATTATGAATTTTTTTTTACCTCAAATGGACATACATAAAAGTTGTTTAGCCCAATTTTTTTTAATTATACAAAGCAGTTATAGGCATTTGCTATAGTCCTCTTTCATTTTTGGCACCCTCCAGTCCTGTACCCACTACTTTCAGCTTAAGTCAAATGTTTTATGTTTTGTTTTGCTTTGTTTTGTTTTTATACTGGGATCGAACCCAGGGGTGCTTTGCCACTGGACTACATCCCCAGTCCTTTTTACTTTTTATTTTGAGACAGGGTCTGAATAAATTGCTTAAGCTAGTCTAGAATTCGCAATCCTCCTGCCTCAGCCTTCCCAGATGTTGGGATTACAAGCATGTAACAACATGCCTGATTTAAGTGAAAGTGTTCATTGTTCTGTGTATTACATTGAATTGGCATATTCACTGGGGGAAGAAGGATTTAGATCTTCCTATTCCAGCACCTTGCTGATGTCCCCAGGATCTATTTTCATCATTTCCTTTCTGTGTGGGAAATTTCCAAGGCTGCTTTATTTAGGGTGGGAGTGGGAGCATATTTCTGCTGATAACAAATTCTCATAGTTTTCCTTCATCTGAAAATGTTTTGTTTTCCTATTCATTACTAATGATTAGTTTAATCAGACATACAATTATGTCCTTTCCATTAAGCATTTGAAAACTATTGTACTACTTCTGCTTGACTACTTTATATACATATATGTTATATATACTTTAATGACAAAATATACATATCTTTATATAAAACATTGTGTATGTAATTATGTATATAAAGTTTTAATGAGAAGATATCTATATATCTATGTATATAGTTATAAATCTAGATAGATAGATAGATAGATAGATAGATATCTTCTCATTCAAATGTTTCCACCCTGCAGATAAAGCATCATTTCTTTCTTTGGCTCCCAGGATTTTTCTGTTTTCATTTTCAGAAGTTTGATCATGGTGTGCGAAACAGCATTTCTTTAGGTCTATGCATTTTGGAGTTTGCTCAGCCTTTTCAGTGTATCTTTTGCTAAATTTTGGATATTTTAATTCATTATTTCTTCAGATACATTTTCAGTCATACTTTTTTCTCTTTTCTCCCATAACTCAGATGACACAAATATCACACATTTTGTCCCTACACCTTTATTCATTTTAAGTGTATTTTCTTTCTGTAGTTCTGATTGGATAATTTTTACTGTACTATAATCAAGTTTACTTATTCTTTCCTATACTTCATTTTATTGTTGAAACTATTCCAAAAGTTCTAAAATTGCCATCTGATTCATCTTTATATTTTTTATTTCTTGAAACTTTGTTTCTTTGCTGAAATTTTCTGTTTTTTCATTTCATAATTGCTTTTGAAGCATTTTTATGATGTCTATTTTAAAATACATGTCATATGTTTTCAGCTGACTTTCTGATAATGAGAGATCTCTTTACTGCCAATTGGTATGGAAGTCTAGGTTACCCAGTTGGCCTACAAATGTCATACAAATCAAGAGATATTCCTTACTATTGGAGCAAGGGATGGGAGTTTATGTGACCATAACACCTCTGCTAATATCACCTAGGTTGGGAGTGTCATGAATGCCTCATCACTGTTCCTTTTACTATCTCCACTGATACCTTGATAGGAGTGGACTAGATGTGGTGTAAGTCCTAAGCCTCCACCAGCCTCCTCTGACATCATGGCATCTGATAAAAGATGTGGCACCTTGTTACCAAGTTTGAGAAGATGAATTCAAGCTCCACATATTGTCATCACTAAAATCATGGTTGGCCGGAAAGAGGTCACATTAGCTTGACTCCATACTTAGCTTTTTTTTGACACTACTGTGTCCTCACTTAGCATTTTCTGGCTGGTATGGTGTTAGGGTCAAAGTCTATTTCATGGTTTTGGTGGAAATAGAGTGGTTAGTGTCTAAATTTTGTTTCTTTTTGGTTTCCTTTTTCTTTGTCCTTCAATTCAAGAGAGCTGGCTTTTGTAGTGGTGTTGTTTTGGTCTGCATTCATTGGCATTTTTGGAATGCCTAGCTTCTCTAGGACTAAGTCTGGAATATATGAGGCAAAGGAAAAACAAAACTTAGGGAATTTATTATCATGTTGAATATTTAATGTAATTTACTGAATTCTATACTGAAAGTGAAAAATGAAGCAGTCAGGTAGTTACTCATCATTAGCCCACAGTTAATAAATCATAATTTCTACTGAAAGCACAGTGTTTTCTGACCATTGTAAAGCCAAAAAACTGTAAGCTAAACCACTGTAGGTCAGGGATCATCAATAGAAGAATAAATTCAAGGGCACACTAAAATGTCATACACACCGATAAACCTTGAGGACCTCATTATGCTAAGCAAAATAAGACAATCACACAATCACAGAAGGACAGTTATTATTTGCAGGATACCAATAAAACTTACATAAGATTATATATATATATATATATATATATATATATATATATATATATAAAGTCAAAGTCAAAAATGTAGAAGCAGAGATAGGTGGTTGTTACTAGCTGAGGAGAAGAAGAAATGAGAATAGCCATGCAACAGATAAACTGATATCATTAACTTCCTACATTTAAAGAAGTAGAAATATCTCAAATCAACAATCATATACTTCAAAATTCTACAAAATTAAGAATAAAATAAATCCAAAACAAGCAGAAGGAAAAAAAATAAAGATAACAGAAGAAACAGTATAACTGAAAATAAAAAACAGTGAAATTCAGAAGAACAAAAAACTAGTTGTTTGAAAATATCAAGAAAATTTGATAAAATTTTAGCAGGACAAATAAATAAAAAGAAGGTATAAAGTATCAATATCAGTTATGAAACAAGGGAATATTGTCATACCATTAAGAAGATAATAAGAGATTACACAAACAATTCTGTACATATAAATTTGACATGTTAAGTGAAATGAACCAAATTCCCTGAAAAACACAAACCACCATAATGCAACCTCTATGAAACAATTTAAATAGCCAATAATTACTAAGGAAATTAAATTTGTAATTGTAAAGCTCTTAAAACAGTAATCTTCACTCCCAGATGATTTTCCTGGAGAACTCTGCCAAATGTTTAAATAATGAATACCTGTTCTATATAACCTTTTTAGAAGATAAAAGAAAAAGGAGTAATTTCCAATTCATTTTCTGAGGCCATTATTACCATCATACTAAACCACAAGAAAACTACAAATTAATATCCTACATGAATATAGATACAAATACTCCTAAAAATAATAACAATAAGTTCAGCAATATGTGAAATAAACACCATGACCAAGTAAGATTTATTCCAAGGTTTCTAGTTTTATATTTTAAAACTAAGTCAATCCACCATATTAACAAATATTTTTTAAAAAACATGATAATGCCAACTGGTACAGAAAAGATATTTGTCTGACAAAATTCAACACACATTCATGATGAAAACTAGGAATAAAGGTCAAGTTCTATACATTGACATTTAAAATTCCACAATAAAAACATCTAAAGTTAATATCATATTGAATATTATGGGAAAAACTATATGCTTTCTCCCTAAGATCAGCAACAAAGCAAAGATATCAGCTCTCACCACATTTATTCACCATAATTGCTAGAATTACTAACTAGATCAATAAGGCATGAAAACAAAATAAAAATGCATACAATATGACCTCCCTGCTGACCCCCGCAACCCAGGCCCTTGACCAAGACTGCCCCAGCTCCAGGCCTACCCCACTTCCATCTTGGGACACTGCAGCCATTACCATAGCCCTCCCCATGCAGTAGTCTACACCTTGGGACAATAGATAGGACCTGCAGGCAGCTGCATCTCCAAACAAGCAGCCCATCCTTTCAGCCTAATCTCCAAAATTGGTTGCATTCAGCTTTGGACACCCCCACTGCTATCTTGAGTTATTTCTGCTATTGCCACGCCCATGTTTAGTTGCAGTAGCATTTATTCTGGGACACCTGCCAGGATCTAGAAGCCCAATACTAAAGTGAAATACAGGTAATCTGCAGGGACATTATATAGAGTAGAAACTTTAATACCTCACATCCACGCTGCAACAAAGGAAAACACATAGACATGAAAAAACAAGGAAGGAAAGTGCCCCAAACAAACCAAGATACTACAAAAATAGAATCCATGGACATCACAGTTGATGAAATGTCAGAGAAGGAGTTCAGAATTTACATAATTAAAATGATCTATGAATTAAAGAATGACCTAAGTGAGCAAATACAGGCATTGTATTTGTAAACATTGTATAAGTAAACATTGATCACATCAACAAAGAGATAAGGGATTAAATACAGATAGCAAAATATTACTTCAAGAAAGAGATTCTGGGGAAAAAATTAAAAATCCTTGAAACTGGGCTGGGGATATAGCTTAATTGGTAGAGTGCCTGTCTTGCATGCATAAGGCCTTGGGTTTTATTCCCAGCACCATAAAACACACACACACACACAAACAAACAAACAAAAGTACTTGAAATGAAGGAAACAATAAAAAAAATTAGAAACTCAAAAGAAAGCATCACCAACAGACTAGATCACTTGGAAGACAGAACATCAGATAATGAAGACAAAGTATACAATCTGAAAAATAAAGTTGACCACACAGTGAAGATGGTAAGAAACCATGAATAAAATATCCAAGAATAATGAGATAATATCAAAAGACCAAATCTAAGATTTATTGAGATAGAGGAAGGCAAAGAGATTCAAGAGGAATGCACAATATCTTTAATGAAATAATATCAAAAAATTTCCCAAACATGGAGAATGTATTGGAAAATCAAATATAAGAGGCTTATAGGACACCAAATGTAAAAAATCACAACAGATCTATACCAAGGTACATTATAATGAAAATGCCTAGCATACAGAATAAGGAGAAAATCCTAAAGGCCACAAGAGAGAGAGATCAGATGACATATAGAGAGAGATCCCAGCAGATTTTTCAACTGAGGCCCTCAAAACCAGGAGATCCTGGAATAAAATATACTGAGCTCTGAAAGAAAATGGAGCCAAGAATCTTACATCCAGAAAAATTAAGCTTCAGATTTGATGATGAAATAAAAAACCTTTCATGATAAGCAAAAATTTAAAAAAATATATAGCAATAAAGCCCACACTACAGAGCACTCTCAGCAAAATATTCCATGGAAAGGAAATAAAAACAACAATGAAAATCAGCAAAGGAGGAACTACACTAAAGGAAAGGCCAATCAAGGGAAAAACCAAGTCAAGTTAAAAACCAAAAATAAACCAAAATGACCAGAAATAAAAATCATATTTCATTAATAACCCTGAAAGTGAATGGCCTAAACCCATCAATTAAAAGACATGGACTAATAGATTGGATTTTTTAAAAAAAGAACCAACAGTATGCTGCTTTCAGGAGATTCATTTCACAGGAAAAGACATCCACAGACTGAAGGTAAAAGGATGGGAAAAATGTACCAGTCTTAGAGACCATATAAACAAGTAGGGGCTTCCAGCCTCATATTAGATAAAGTGGACTTCAAATCAAAGCTACTGTAAAGGGACAAAGAATGACATTTCATATTGCTTAAAGGATTCATATATCAACAAAACATAAGAATAAATATCTATGCACCAAACAATTGGGCAGCTCTGTATATCAAAAACAACAACAACAACAACAATAATAAAAAACCCTTTTCAACTACAAAAACCAAATAGACAACATCATAATAATAGTGGGTAACTTTAATACACCTCTCTCACCACTGGATAGATCTTCCAAACAAAAACTAAACAAAAAAACTATAGAACTCAATAATACAATAAATAAGTTAGACTTAACAGACATATTTACAATATTCAATCCATCAATGAGAGAGTACACTTTCTTCTCCCAGCACATGGATCCTTCTCCAAAATAGACCATGGGCTTATGCCACAAAGCAAGTCTTAGTGAATACAAAAAAAAAAAAAAATAGAGATACTAACCTGCATTCTATCTGACTATAATGGCATACAATTATAAATATAGGCTAAAATAAAAATAGAAGCTACTCCAACACCTGGAGACTAACTAATACACAATTGAATGATGCATGGACAACAGAAGACATCAGAGGAGATATTAAAAAATTCTTAGAAGTCAATGAGAACTCTGATACAACTTATCAAAATCTATGGGACACTATGAAGGCAGAGCTAAGAGGAAAATTCATTGCTTGGTGTTCATTCATTAAAAGAAGAAAAGTCAACAACTAAATGAACTGACATTACAGCTCATAGCCCTAGAAAAAGAGGAACAAACCAAAACTAAAAGGAGTAGAAGACAAGAAATAATTAAAATCAGGGCAGAAATCAATGAAATTGAAACAAAAGAAACAACTCAAAAAACTGACAAAACAAAAAGCTGGCTCTTTGAAAAAATAAAATAGCCACCCTAATGAAAAGAAGGAGAGAGAAAAGTCAAATTATTAAAATTCATGATGAAAAAAGAAAATATCATGACAGACACTACTGAAATACAGAAGACAATTAGAAACTATTTTGAAATTTTATACTCCAGCAAAATAGAAAACCTCAAAGACAACAACAAATTTCTAGAGGCATATGATCAACCTAAACTGAGTCAAGAGGACATACACAATTTAAACAGATCGATTTCAAGCAAGGAAATAGAAGACACCATCAAATGCCTTCCAACCAAGAAAAGTCCAGGACAACACGAATTCACAACTGAGTTCTGTAAGACCTACAAAGAAGAATTAATACCAATATTCCTCAAATTATTCCATGAAATAGGAAAGGAGGGAAACCTTCCAAATTCACTCTATGAAGGTAATATCATCCTGTTAATAAAACCAGGAAGAGACACATAAAAGAAAGAAAATTTCAAACCAATATCCCTGATGGATGTTAATGCAAAATCTCTCAATTCTGGCAAAACACATACAAAAACATATTTAAAAAATAGTGCACCATGATCAAGTGGGGTTCATTCCAAAGATGCAAGGTTTGGCTCAACATAAGGAAATCAATAAATATACTTCATTACATCAATAGACTTAAAGATAAGAATCATATGATTATATCAATTGATGAAGAGAAACCATTTAACAAAATACAGCACCCTTTCATGTTCAAAATACTAGAAAAACTAGGGATAGTAGGAACACACCTCAACATTGTAAAAGCTATCTATGCTAAACCCAAGGCCGAAATCATTCTAAATGGAGAAAAATTGGAAGCATTCCCTCTAAAAATTGGAACAAGACAGGGATGCCCTCTTTCACCACTTCTATTTAATATAGTTTTGTAACTCTAGCCAGAGCAATTAGACAGACAAAAGAAATTAAAGTGACACAAATAGAAAAAGAAAAACTCAAACTATCATTATTTGTTGACGACATGATTCTATACTTAGAGGATTCAAAAAATTCCATCACACAACTTCTAGAATTAATAAATGAATTCAGCAAAGTAGTGGGATATAAATTCAATACCCATAAATCAAATGCATTTCTATACATCAGGGTTGAATCCTCTCAAAGAGAAATTAGGAAAACTACTCCATTCACAATAGCCTTGGGGGGAAAAAAAAAGATCCTTGGGAATCACCTTAACAAAAAAGGTGAAAAACCTCTACAATGAAAACTAGAGAACATTAAACAAAGAAATTGAACAAGACCTTAGGAGATAGAAATATTTCCCATGTTCTTGGATAGGCAAAATTAATATTGTCAAAATGGCCATACTACCCAGAGTGCTATACAGATTCAATGCAATTCCAATTAAAATTCCAATGTCATTCCTTATAAAAATAGAAAAAGCAATCATAAAATTCATTTGGAAAAATAAGAGACCCAGAATAGCCAAAGCAATCCTTAGCAGGAAGAGTGAATCAGGAGGCATCACAATACCAGACCTTAAACTATACTGCAAAGCTATAGTAGCAAAATGGCAAGATATTGGCACCAAAATAGACATGTATATCAATGGTACAGAAAGAGGACACAGATACCAACCCACATAAATACAATTATTTCATAATAGACAAAGGAGCCAAAAACATACATTAGAGAAAAGATACGCTCTTTAAAACTGGTGCTGGGAAAACTGCAAATCCATAGGAGCAAAGTGAAACTGAACCTCTATCTCTCATCATGCACAAAACTTAATTCAAAGTGGATCAAGGACCTGGGAATTAGACTAGAAACCCTGTGCCTAACAAAGGAAAACATAGCCCCAAATCTTTATCATGTCAGATTAGACCCCAGCTTCCTTAACAAGACTCCTAAAGTGCAAAAAATAAAATCAAGAAGTAATAAATGGGATGAATTCAAACTAAAAAGCTTATTCTCAGCCAAAGAAAGAATGAGGTGAATAGAAAGCCTACATTTTGGGAGCAAATTTTTGCCATACGCACGTCAGATAGAGCACTAATCTCCAGTATATATAAAGAACTCAAAAAACTTAACACCAAAAAAATAAACAATCCAATCAATAAATGGGCAAAGGAACTGAACAGACACTTCACAGAAGATACACAATCAATCAACAAATATATGAAAAAATATTCAGCATTTCTAGTAATTTGAGAAATGCAAATAAAAACTACTCTAAGATTTCTCTCACTCCAGTTGGAATGGCAGCTATTAAGAATACAAACAACAATAAGTGTTGGTGAGGATGTAGAGGAAAAAGCACACTCATACATTGCTGATGGGACTGCAAATGGGTACAACCATTCTGGAAAGCAGTATGGAGATTCCTTAGAAAACTTAGAATCAAATCACCATTTGACCCAGCTATCCCACTCCTTGGTCTATTCCCAAAGGACTTAAAATCAGCATAATATAGTAATGCAACCACACCAACATTTATAGCAGCTCAATTCACAATAGCTAAACAGTGGAAGCAACCTTGATGCCCCTCAGTAGATGAATGGATAAAAAAAAAACCCTGTAGTATATATACACAATGGAATATTACTCAGCATTAAAAGAGAATAAAATAATGGAATTTGTGGATAAATGGATGGAATTGGAAGATATCATACTAAGCAAAGTAAGCCAATCCAAAAAACCCAAGGCCAAATTTTCTCTCTGACAAGTGGATGCTGATCCATAATGGAGGAGGGCGTGGGGAAAATGGAGGAACTTTGGACACAAGGAAGGGAGGGACAGGAAAAATGCATAATGTGATGGACATCATTACCCTAGGTACATATATGACTGCATATATGGTGTGATGCTATATTGTGTACAGAGAAATAAAAAGTTATGCTGCAATTATATGGAACGAATCAAAATGCATTCTGCTGTCATATATACTTAATTAAAATAAATAAATTAAATTTAAAAAGAGTAATCTGAAAGAAGGGGGTGGGCCAAGGGCAGAACATGCTATATAATTTACTTATTTGTTATGTGTATCAACTGGAAATATATAAAAGCTGCTCAGATGGGCACAAACAAAACAACAACAAATGCAAACAAATTTTAAAGGAATAAAACTATCCCTATTCTTGCATGGCATGATTGAATACATAGGAAAATCCCCCAAAAAAATCTACCAAGAAAAATCCTTGAACTAATAAGTGATTTTAGCAGTTATAGAATATAAGATTAACATATAAAAATGAATTTATTGTTATATATTAGCAATGAATATGAGAAAGTTAAAATAAAAATACAGCACCATTAACAATACTTGAAAAAAATAAAACAATTAGGTATAAGTCTAACAAAACATACAGGATTTCTGTGCTGAAATTTACAAAATATTGATGAAAAAAATCAAAGATCTAAATTCATAGAGACATACCATGTTCATGAATTCATGAACATAGAAAAGATACCAATTCTACCAAATTATATATAGACTTTTATAATTTTTATCAAACCAAGGCAAAAATTTTTATGATATAGAAAATATTATTCTAAATTTACATTGATTATATAACTCACAGGAAAATGAGCTAAAATAGATTAAAACAACTTTGGAACATAAAGTAGGAGAATATTAGATAGCTACAGCAATCAATACTGTGTGGTAATGGACATAGGACAGGCAAATAATAAAAAAAATAGTTCAATGGAATGGGTTCAAGAACACAAAAATAGCCCCATACTAGTACCATTTTTGATAAAGTTATGAAAGCAATTCAATGGAGGAAGAACAATCTTCCATACAAATAGTGTAGGAGCACTGAATATCAATAGACAAAACTCATGGATTTGGAGAAATGTCTCACACCTCATAAAAAATTAACTTGAAATAAATCATTAAAGTAAGGACAAATGTACGATGTAAAATTATAAAACATTTTAGAAAAAAAATTGAAGCCTAGTAGATAAAAGGGAAAAATGATAAAGCTGACTCCATAATCTACATACTGAAAGAAAATATTTACAAATCTCATTTCTCATGTATAGAATATATAACAAACTCTCAATAATTAACAGTAAAATACAAATAATGAAACTTGAAAAGTGGCCTCCCAAAAGTCACAAGTCATTTTCACTGAAGTGTATACATCAATGGCAGGTAAGCACATGAAAAGATATTTGACATCACTAATTATCAGAATTAACATCATGGTAAGATACACACAGATCAGTACAGTTAAAATAAAAGTGGATATAGTAAATGATGATCAAAGTATTGATCACCGAAGTACATTATTGAGAATGTAAATAGTATAGCTTCTCTGGAAAATAGTTCCATGGTTTCTTAAAAACCAAACATTACATACCATATAACCTAGCTATAACAATTCTGGGCATTTATACTAGAGAAATAAAAACTGACATCCACACAAAAACTTATATTTAAGTATTCACAGAAACTTTGTTTTGTTGTTGTTATTGTTTGTACTAAGGATTAAACCCAGGAACCCTTAACCCCTGAGCCACATCCCCAGCCCTTTTTTATATTTTACTTACAGATAGGGTCTCACTGAGTTGCTTAGGGACTACCTAAATTGCTGAGGCTGGCTTTGAACTCATGATCCTCCTGCCTCAGCCTCTCAAGCTGCTGAGATTACAGGAATGTGCCAATGTACCCAGCTCAGAAACTTTATTTGTAATAGGCAAAAAATAAAAATAAAAACAACCAAATGTCCTACAAAAACTGAATAAGCTATGTACATTCATACCATGGAAAACTACCTGCAATTTAAAAAAATTATTAGATACATACAACAACTTGGATGGATCTCTATGACACTGTGATGAAGAAAAGAGGCAGTCTCAAAAAGCCTGACACTTTATGTTTCCATTCACAAAACATTCCACAATGACAGATGTACTGAAATGGAGAGCAAATCAGTATTGCCAGGGGTTAAGGATGTGGTGTGGTCAGGGAGGAGAGATAAGGAGGGGTGCATGAGGAAGATACTTGTATTAATGCAATATCTCTGCATCTTTATCATGGTGTGTTTACATAAATCCATGTGTTAGAACTAGCCACATAAATATGCGTAAGTCAACTTATTGGTTTTGATATCTTACTAAAGTTAATGCAAACCATGTGGGACGCTGTGAAGGGTACATGGGAACTCTCTGTACTATATTTGAAACTCCTAATAATTTATAATTATTTCAAAATAAAAAGTATTTTAGATCTTAGTTTCTAGTCTTTGGGAAACATTCCTGTGACACCACAATAATCCAAAAATGAGAGAAGACCAAGAGGTTTTTCCTTTGGAGTATAAATGGCTGAATATAAAATAAAATCAGTCATTAAGTAGATTCAGTTAACTATAAGCTTTTACAAGCTTCTAGGTTTTTATATAAAAGTCAGAAACCAAATAAAATGAGCCATCAATATTTCTAACAGAGTTATAAAATTAGGATGAGCTTCTGTTTTCACCAAAGACAACATAATTATCACAAATAGTGATTATCACATCTCTGCTATGCACCAAACAAAAGAATTAATTATTTTTCTCTCTCCAGTTGTAAGCCAACTGCTATACTTAAAGCTTTGCCAAATTTGTATTATCTTTGCATATTCCTATTTTTTTTTCTAACCCCTGCTACTACACTTAAATTTTCCAAGAAGGGAAACTTAGTAAACATAAAAAGCTGAATGAACATTTGCCTATGACTGTTTGCAGCATAAATTATATAATCACTTAGTATTCAATGATTCTGATTCAATACCACCAAAGAGAGCAGGTGATCATCAAGTACATTTTGGGAATATCAATTGTGGATCACCTGGAAAAGTTTTAAGTAGCTTGTTAAATCTAACTACAGACATCATTATAGCATAAATGCACCTAAACACAAATAAACTTGTTAAAATAGAATTCTGCCAGAAGGTAGTTTTTCCAGGTTTTTTTTTTGGTCTGTTTTCATACTGGACATTGGACTCTTGACTTCTATTATAACTATAGAGCTTTGTATTTTTACCAGGGACTTAATAAGATTTGTGGAGATTAACTAAATACAGCCTTTGTGATAGAATCCATTAACAATTTTTTTCTACACTTTTGTTTACTGATATCAGTTTTTTTTATTCTTACTTACAAGCTGTTAATAACCCTTAACATTGACCTCTATGGTTACTGGGACAGTCTAACTCATTCTCTGTATCTTTTAGACTTTTCCTTCATTTAGTATTAGGATGGTCCCAATTCTTTATGTTCTTCTCAAAGTGAATTTTTGCCTACCAAATTCTACAGTACTCTGATTATCTATTGCTATGTAAGAAGCCACCTCAAAACCTAGTGGTTAAAAACAGTCACTTTTTATTGTCTCTTATGGTTCTGAAGTTTGACTGGGCTCATTTGAGATTTCATACAACTTAGTCTCTGCAGCTGCAGCTAAAGCCACAAGAAGAATTCAGTGGGATGCTCATAGAAGACCACATTCACAGGGTTGGCAACTGATGCTGGTTGTCAGCTAAAAATTCAGCTGGGTACATCAATCAGAATGCTTACCTGTTTGTGGCCTTTTCACACAAGCAGGGCTTCTTACGGCCAACTGCATTATGAGTGGGACTGTTCTTTGAGTGTTCTAGGAGACTCAGTTGGAAACTGAAGGACTTTTATGACCTAACCTCTAAAGTCCTAGAATGTCACTTCTGTCACATTTAGTTGATCAAAAAAGTAATTAAGATCAACCTAGAATTAAGAATGAAATTAAGCTTCATCTTGTGATGAAAAAAAAGATGCAAATCATACCATAGAAGAATAGGTAAAACAAGCCATCTTTGTGCCAATTTGTGGAAAATAAACTCTTCCACATATGGAACTTTCTAATATGCCAGCATAAAATCCCAGTTTCATATTCTGCTAGTTAACCACAGAAATGAAAGCATGATGAAATAACTCCAGATATTTCTGACCTAAGAATTCTCTCTCTCTCTCTCTCTTCTCTCTCTCTCTCTCTCGTTACCTTTTCTAACAGTAGCACTTTTGTGGCTATAGAAACACAAGTCACTGAAAACTGTGGTGATGACACTTTTGCGTAAAGATCTGCTGTCCGTCAGAGTAGCCACTAGCCACACATGGCTATTAACACTTGAAATTTGGTTAGTCCAGATGTACTATAAATGTAAAATATATATGGAATTTCAAGGATTTGGTACTTAAAAGGAATACAGAATATTTCATTAATATTGTTTATATTGATTATCTATTGAAATCACTTTATTTATAGTGAGTTCATTAAAATACACTATTTAAACTAAACTTCATCTGTTTTATTACTCCATTTACTATGTGTAGTTACTAGAAAATTTTAAAGTTATTTACTCACAGTTTGCATAATATTTCCATTGGACAGTGCTGACTCAGAAAATAAAGTAAATCTTATTTCCCATTATATAGCACCATACAAAATATGGTGGGCTAATTAGCAATTTAGAGGTCACTAACTACATACTCTCTAATTAAGTATCAAGTAACCAAAAAAATACACTGTAAAAGTTGCTTATCTGTATGTGACTCTCCTAAACCTCCTTAAGCTCAGAAATAAAGCTACAAATTGGCCTTTGATCCTAATTTACATCACAATGGTAAGAAAATATTTTTTTCCTGATGATTGTACTCAGGGGCACTCAACCACTAAGCCACATCCCTAGCCCTATTTTGTATTTTATTTAGAGACAGCGTCTCACTGAGTTGCTTAGCACATTGCTGTTGCTGAGGCTGGCTTTGAACTTGAGATCCTCCTATTTCAACCTCTCAAGTCACTGAGATTACAGATGTGTGCCACTGAACTCTGCAAGAAAACTTTTAACTATAGAGCCTCACTCCAAATTTCTCTGAAAGAAGTTCAATGGAGATTAATTTATAAAGATAAATCAACAGCAAAGGTGATATTATGAATGATTCATAAAGAAAGATAGTATTAAATTGAAATTTCGCTTGCTTTGAAAGCAAATAAACATAAATAAGATTATGTTTATGAAATACTGAAAAGAAACATATTTGCCATTTAATGGTCAGGACAGTCTCAAGTCCCACCTTTCCTTCTTCCTGCTATATTTCATCCAACCTGAGATGCATATATTCTCCACACCAAGCACACTCCGTGCTCCTGCTTATGTGCTTCTGCACAGTCTGTTACAACTGCTCAGCTGTGCGGTGAGCAATTTACAAGTCCTTCAAAAGCCGGCATAGAGCCCTCCCCTCTCTGAGGCCTGCCCTCGGCTGACCCAAGGAGTTAGTCATTTCCTCCTTTGTGCTGTTATTGTACCTAGTACTTACCACCATTACAGCTTTTAGCATGCTTCATTTCACTTGCTTGTTTGTCAGATTTTCCTTAACAACTAAGACTGCAATTGTTCAGACTAAAATCACCAGTTCTCAGAACAGTGTCTACAGATTTATGGAACTAGAAATTGCAATAACACCAACTGAATTTTAATCCTAACTTTAAATTTTAGCTATCTTTTATGGCCAACATAGAATCTGTTAGCAAAATGTAAAACACTCCTTAAAATCCTTTATGAATGTTACTGTATTTGTAATACATATTCAGTCATGTAATTTCTAGGTGGCCATACATTACAGTTTACTTGAGACAGTCCTGACCTCTATGCTTTTTGTAGATAGATTAATACCTGTTAATTATTTTAGTGAAACATTCTCAGTGTTCAAATTATATTCTTCCTAATAATTTCCAATGGGAAATTAAATAGTCTAGAAGGTCAAATATAATGACTATAGTTACTAACACAGGACAATGTTTCAATGTTCAAGGGCTGCAAAAATGTTTTTTATATTTGCTATTAACTGATATAGTGGATAAGGTGTTGTTTCTCCCAGATTTATTTTTCAAGGGATTCCCTGTACAGCTGGAAATATTAGCTGTTGATGACTCACATCTGCATTCAGTTGCAGGGAGCTGTCTTGAAATCCAAGGTTACAAGGGTTCTAGAGGTAACCCACAGCCAGTGATTGACAGTTGCAAGAACACAAAGGCTCCATTCCCTGACTTAGTTCAGGACAATAAGACTACTGAGACACGTATTGTAAATTGGCTTCTCTATCAATCTTGTCTACCTCACCTTCATATATATATATATGATTGATTGGCCTTTCCTTTAGTGTAGTTCCTCCCTTTGCCATATATATATATATATCCATCCTCAGGGAATGTCCCAATAAACCTTCACCTTTATTTCAGAATTGGCTTCTAGGGTATGTAGTAATCTAAGACAACAATTTTTTTCTCATTCTAATATTCATTGTTAGCTAGGAAATACATAAAGCTCTGGACCGTTAAGTTTGCTTCAAGTCAGAAAAAACTTGTATGAAGACTCTATAGAGTCCTATTTGTCATTTCTACCATTCAATTCAGTTCTCTTTTTATGTAAAGAAGAACTTTTTCGTAAAACCTAAAGTTAAAAAACTAAACAACAAAACAAACCATAGCAGGAAGCAGTGCCTGAACAATGTTTTGGTTCTCTGACCTAGAAGATGTAGATAACCTTTCAGGACTTTCAGCTATGTATTATTCTCTGTATGACATCTAAGTCTTGGTACTTTAGGATCTCCCCCATGATTTTTTAGTTCTTTTGATTTTACAAAAATTACCTTATTCTCCTGTGCTTTCTAGCTCCATTTAAATAGTATCTTATCATTTAAAAATATAGTTTAAGGGGCTGGGGATGTGGCTCAAGGAGTAGCACGCTTACCTGGCATGCGTGCGGCCCAGGTTCAATCCTCAGCACCACATACAAACAAAGATGTTGTGTCCACCGAAAACTAAAAAACTAAATATTAAAAATTCTCTCTCTCTCTCTCTCTCTCTCTCTCTCTCTCTCTCTCTCCTCTTTAAAAAAATAGAGTTTAAAAACAATTATACACACACACACATACACACACACACACACACACACACACACATATATATATATATACACACACACATATATATGAACACATATAGTTTTTTCCTGTCCTATAGATCAAAACTCAAAACCCAGAGCCTTACATAAACCTCACACATGTCAGAAAAGCACTCTACCACTGAGCTACATCTCCAGCTCTAAGATTTATCTATTCATTTACTACCATGTATCTTGCATTTCTATAGGATTCTCCCTATTAACTTTGACTTTGAAGATAAATTAAAGCATTCAGGGAAAAGAAAAAAATTATAAAAATAGTTCATTTCCTCAAGAAAGGAGTCTAGAGTTCTCCTTCTGCCCAGTGAGGACTCACAGGCCTCTTAAATCCTGGAGTGGACATTCAACAACAGATGTGATGAACAAAAATAACTTGTCAAGAAAGATTTGAAGTCATTATTTAATAGGCACTTAGTTCCAAACTTAAAAAACCTTAAGTACAAGGATAAGACTAGACCCTGAAGCAGCTCAGAAAAATAATAGTTAAAACAATATAATCTTATTTCCAGGATAATTCATATACTCAAATACCTGTCTAATATCTACTCATTAATTTATAAAAGAAATCAAGGAAAATGAAACCCATTTTACCAGACCCCCACTATTTATTAATTCTCTCAACTCCCTGGATATTGAATTACCATTTCCTATATTTCAATACCCTAGCTAACCCTTTCATTTTGACAATTCCTTTATATCTTCTTGAACTTTGAACTAATGCCCTAATGTAAGCTTTATTGATATCTCTAATTTTGGCAGATCTACTCTTGTATAGACCTAAATAGAATATTGTTTACTTCCCTTAAGTTAACGAAGGTATAAAATCCAGATATCTATAAACTGAAAAACATGGCCTTGAACACAATCAACCACTCAGCCACTGGGGCATAATGAACAAACTTAAGAGTATAAAAATATAAAGCAACTAAAATAGCATACCTGGACTGATAATGATAATTCTAACAAAAGAAGTAAAAAAAAACTCTACAATGAAAACTACAGAACACAAAAGAAAGAAATTGAAGAAGACCTTAGAAGGTAGAAAGATTTCCCATGCTCTTGGATAGGCAGAATTAATAGTTTCAAAATGACCATACTACCAAAATTGCTATATAGATTTAATGCAGTTCTGATCAAAATCTCAATGAAATTCCTTATAGAAACAGAAAAAAGCAATTATAAAATTCATTTGGAAAAATAAGAGATCCAGAATAGCTAAAACATTCCCTAGCAAGAAGAGTGAAGTGGGGGCATCACAATACCAGACCTTAAACTATACTACAGACCAATAGTAACAAAAACAGCATGGTATTAGCACCAAAACAGATATGTAGACCAATGGTAAAGAATAGAGGGCACAGATACAAACCTACATAAATACAGTTATCTCATACTAGACAGAGGAAAGATAGCTTCTTCAACAAATTGTGCAGGGAAACTAGAAATCCATATGCACCAAAATGAAATCAAACCTCTACTTCTCATTCTGCACAAAACTCAACTCAAAGTGGATCAAGGACCTAGGAATTAGACCAGAGACTCTGTACCTAAAAGAAGAAAATGCAGACCCAAATCTTCATCATGTTAGCTTAGGACCTGACTTCCTTAACAAGACTCCTAAAGCACAAGAAATAAAATCAAGAATCAATAAATGGGATGGATTCAAACTAAAAAACTTCTTCTCAGCAAAAGAAACAATTAATGAAGTGAAGAGAGAGCATAAAGAATGGGAGCAAATTTTACCACATGCATATCAGATAGAGAACTAATATCCAGAATATATAAAGGACTCAAAAAGCTTAACACCAAAAAAACAAACAACTCAATCAAAAATGGGCTAAGGAAATGAGCAGACACTTCACAGAATAATATATACAATCAATCAACAAATGTATGAAAAACAAGTTCAACATCTCTAACAATTCAAGAAATGCAAATCAAAACCACTCTAAGATTTCATCTCACTCCAATCAGAATGGCAATTATTGAAAATTCAAGCAATAATAAGTGCTGCTGAGGATGTGGGGGAAAGTTACTTAGATTCATTGTGGCGGGATTGCAAAATGGTGCAACCACTTTGGAAAGCAATATGGAGATTCCTTAGAAAACTTTGAATGGAACTACCATTTGTCCCAGCTATCCCACTCCTTGATCTATACCCCAAATTATAAACCTACATGCTACAGTGATACAGCCACCTCAAGGTTTATAGGAGCTCAATTCACAATAGCTAAACTGTGGATGCCCTTCAATAGATGAATAGTTAAAGAAACTGTGATATATATACACAATGGAATATTACTCAGCCTTAAAGAAGAATGAAATTATGGTATTTATGTATAAATGGATGGAGTTGGAGAATATCATTCTAAGCAAAGTAAGCAAATCTCAAAAACCTATTTTCTCTGATAAGTAGATGCTAATCCAAAATGAGGGTGGGGAGAGACAAGGACAGAATGAGGAACTTTGTATTGAGCAGAGGGGAGGGAGGATAAAGGAGGGTGTGTGGGGGGAGGAGATGGTGGAATGAGATGGATATATTACCCCTATGTGTGAGTATGATTGCACAAATGGTGTGACTCTCCATCATGTACAACCAGAGAAATGAAAAGTTGTGCACCATTTGTGTAAAAAGACAGAAGGAAAGAAAAGGAAATAAGTTTTGAATGATCTTTACATTTTTATATTTTTAATTCTAATCTGTCTCTAGTATCCAAAGAGTCATTGCATATGGATACTCCCAACTGCTTTACCTTATAATCAGGAGAAATTAACTATGGATAAATTATTTTCCAAAAGGATTTTCAGAAGCAGGGTAGCAGTTTTGTTTGGAAGAAAAATTCCATAACAACTCTTTGTAGGCTTTATTGAAAATTCAGAATTCTGAGATAGGAAATGCATAAAACTCAAGACACACAAATGAAGAAGAAGAGCAAAAGCCAATCCATTGATTATTTATTAAGACAAATATGTAGAGAAAACTAACAACTCATTTTCACAGAAGACAATAAAAGAAGAAAATAGTGAGGCGATGAGAGGTAAAGTAATGTAAATCAGTCCCTGAGTGATGCTCAGGCCTTACTTCTTTACTCCAGCAGCATGTCTCTAACGTTGTCATCTGGTGTTAACTTCACCAATTATATCCTATCACCAGAAGATCCTGTCCAGCAACACATTCAACATTTAACACCAATATGATTTCAACCCACTCTCACCAAAATACCTATGTCTGCCAATATCTTAAAACTCAAATATGATAGCTACCCACATCCAGTTCTGTTTTCACCAATTATAGAGAAAACACCATGTAAAAATAATTGATTTCCCTAAGACTTCTTTTTCTTTGGAGGGTCCCATTGCTCTGCTCCATCTACTGAAAAATTATTTTATTATGTTATGTATCAAAAAAGATGATCTAAACCTAGCCAATCATGGAGATATAAAAAAATCAGTAGAAATATTTTAGAAATATATATCCCTACATTTTAAAAGACAAAAGCTATATTTTCTCTGATTCTAATGTTTCTCTGGAGTATATTTTTAAGGAATAAAAATCTAATTTTGGAATACAGCCAGATGTTGATCCAAATACAGGGACTGTGATGAAAAAAAAAAGTTTCTGAATACTCACATAGGTTTTTAGAAGAGATATACTTTGCAAAATAGACCTTTTAAAACAGGAAGTCTAGCATAAATTTAGTAGACACTTAAAACTCATTACAATTAATGTCAAAGAGGCTGTTTCTCCATTGCATGGCACATACAATAAGCAATAATTTCATTCATTCTTTTAAAAATACAATTTAGCTTTCTTAAAATGCCAGGCATTGTGCTTCAGGCTTATAATAAAACAAACAAAACAGACTTATGATTTGTCTGCAAAGAGCTTAAAGCGGATGAAGTATACTGACTACAGTGGATTCAAAATCTAAGATTGAAAACATTTCCATAGAAGAAACTAGGGAAAACTGA
Organism: Callospermophilus lateralis; assembly: GCF_048772815.1. Classification (NCBI taxonomy): domain Eukaryota; kingdom Metazoa; phylum Chordata; class Mammalia; order Rodentia; family Sciuridae; genus Callospermophilus; species Callospermophilus lateralis. The sequence goes on from NC_135319.1 coordinate 39,951,797, forward strand.
TATTTAATAAGCCCCCAATATCCACTTCCTAATTCCCAGAACCTCTGAATATTACATTCTTCACAAAAGAGACTTTACAGATATAGTGAAGGTGGAAGGCCTCAAGATGGGATAATTATCCTGAACAATGTAAGTGGACCCCAACCATCTAATTATATGAGTCCTCAAAAGCAGAGAACCTTTCCCTGGTGTGGTCAGAGAAAGAGATGTCCTGGAAAGAAGAAGTGACAGAAAAATGCCACATTGCTGGCTTTGAAGATGGAAGGAAGAGGGCCATGAGCATAGGAGACATGAGTTTTAGAAGCTGGAAAAGGCTAGAAAATGGATTCTTCCATAGAGACTCTAGTAAACAATGCAGATTTCAAACACTTTTTTAAAACCGGACGTCTGACCTGTAGAACTATAAGATCATTTGTATGAGTTAAAACACTAATTTGTGGTAATTTGTTACAATTGCAAAATAAATTTTATGTTTATCTATCTCTTACTATAATTATGCATTTATCGATTATTAATTTATTCCAAATGTGAAAAACCATTAAACTTATTTAACATAGAGATTAAGTTAAAAAAAAAATTATAGAGCCTTGCTGTTCTGTTTAAGGAAATAAATTTATTTAGACTCAAATGAATCATGTGGTGATGATGTTTTGAGTTCAAAACAAATATAAACTGCATTCACATCCCACTGCCAACCTGTTCTAAACTCAACACACATAAAATCTGAAATTAAGCCTTGAAGTCACATTCATCTGAGATCTACAGATTTCTATAATATTTTTAAATAGTATTTTTAATATCTATTTTTTGTAGTTGTAGTTGAATACAATACCTTTATTTATTCATTCACTCATTCATTCATTCATTTATTCATTCATTCATTTATTTTTATGTGGTGCTGATGATGGAACCCAGGGCCTTGAATGTGCGAGGTGAGCGCCCTACCACTGAGTCACAGCCACAGCCCCTTCTATGAATATTAATCATACTTTAAGTTTCTATAGTTGTCTTTATTTTATCCAAAACATCTTTAAGCATTTACTCTATCAATATAGCACAATTACAAAAGCTACTGACCTGAAAGGCAAATTTGGTCCACCAAAGAAGACACAATATTCCTCTAACTAGGATGTGACTCACTTTAAGTACTTGGGTTCTCCTAAGTATTTGAGCTAATTCTGAACAAGGTTTGAGTTCAACTAGTTCCAAGAAAGTATATTCCCTTTGATAAAAACTGATGACAGATTAAAAGAAGCATAATTTGTGATGTAAACCTGGACCAAAAACAAAACTTGGAATAAGTTCTGATAATACCCTACAGTTTTCCAGATTTGTTCCTGTTGCTTAATTTTTTTTTTTTGCTTCAGTCACATTTGCCCTTTTATTTGAAAAACAATTATTATGATGTTTGGGGAATAGCTATTTTCCAATACTATACATTCATATTTTTACTAGTAATACCTTATACTTATCAACAAAACATTACTATACATAAAGGGTTTCCACCTATATAAATTACCATTACATAAATTCAGCTACTACTCTACTGCTCTGACCTCTATCATCAATATCAGTGCAGATCACCTGACATTACCACACAAAATAGGGTTTTCATTTTCTGACACACGATGCCTTCTACAGTAAGCATTACCATTATGCCCAAGAGAACAGAAGACATACACTGTCCCCAACATCCCCCAAAGAACAGCTTCCTTGCTTCTGTGTTCTTCCTTTCCTATGTTCCTGTTCTCACCATTAACCAACCTCACCTTCTTTCCATAATTATCATATAGATATGAAAAACAAATATTAATTAATTGCTTTGGGCACATTGTCATTTTAATTTTAAAAACCAAGAAGAAGGAATCATTAAATTTAATTTTCCTGGATCCAAATTAAAATTAATGAGTATCTGAAAGACTTTGTACTAATGGCCTGAGATACATTTCCACTCTTTTAGACCTCCTATCTAGAGGGGAAGGCAGACAAATACACAGAAATTCCAAATGGGATAGATAAGAAGGGGCAAGGACCACAAGGGAGAGGTATTTCAGTGAGTCTGTACTTTTTTTTAGAAGGGGAGAAAAGGGAAAGTTGGGGATGGAGGAAGAAGAAATCCTTCATCAAAGATGAATAGTACTATAATTTAATCAATTGGATTCCTACAACCAAGACTATCCTAAAAAGTAAAAATTGAGTTAATCATCTGAACAAGTTATAAAAAGAAAATAGTATTTATATTCTTTCTCAAATATTTTAACATTATAAATGAAAAAAATCTCTTTTCCACCTCAAATGTAGAAATTACCTGGTTTAGAAATCAAAATATCTAACATAAGATATTAGCAACATAATAAGTTTTGTGTACTTGACAAGGTTTAATCCTTGCTATGAAAAAGAATAGCAATGAATAGAAAAATCAGTGGCTTACTTAGTATACTTGATACCTAGAGTAAACATTTTAAAAACCTCTTTCTCTCTCTATGACAAAATTATTTTTCAGTAATAATCATCATTTTCTTGATATGTTATTTAAAGCAATTAATAATTTTCAAAAGAATAATAAATTTAGAAGTTGTTTAGATTCAAATACTTCATGTATGAAATAATTTTGCATTGACCAACCTCACCTTCTCTCCATAATTATCATAATTGCAGTTCACACTTTTTCACCATAATTTTTTAAAATTTTTAAATTCAGAACTCCAAATGAACACATAAAATAATAGGAATTGAAGTGACTCAATTTCTAGCCATTTGTCTTACAATCACTGTGTAATCAGTTTAAATCTACTCTATTTATAAAGAACACAATGATGAGCTGGTGTTACGGCTCACCAGTAGAGCGCTAGCCTAGCACATGTGAGGCCCCGGCACTACATATAAATAAACAAAATAAAGGTATTATGTCCACCTACAACTGAAAAAAATACAATGATTATGAAAGATAATATTTAAAGATGTTCTAATTTGAATTACATATATTATTAAAACTCAAAAATAGACACAATTGTTTAGAACTTAGAAAAATAAAAGAATTTTATTTAAAAACATTATGACTGATTTAGAATTGCTGGTGCTTGGGAACAATTAAAAAAGCAGAGTTGACTTAGTTGGTTTTTATTATTATTCATAAATTTCTATACATGACAATGCACTTTCTCAATGATTACACCCAGGGCTGAATGCTTCCATCACTTCACCCTTGCTATGCATAGTTTTTAACTGGAAGTTAGAGAAAGCCATAAATCTACATGACAAATGCTTATTAGGTACAAGGCCAACTTTAAAAGGTTGCAACTGTGCACAAAGCCCCATGTATAGAAGGCTGTCCCAGGCATGGATTTCAATGCTCTGTTCTTGAGATTCTTAATTTTACCTTTGAATTTGTATATTCCAGTGGGATAGGAAGCACCTGTATAGGCTCACATGCAGTCCTGCCTCCAGTGACTTCCTTAGACAGATTCTCAAACACCTTATCTGCCCAGGAATTACTGCCATCCTCCTCTCCTGGGGGAGGCCTTGGCTAACCTCAGAGTAGATCAGGGCCATGGGGCAGGACCAAAAAGACCTGTGAAAGTCTGTCTTCACCTCATAACTACCCATATACTCTAGGAAACATAATGTTAAATGGCAAATAAAAACAATATTTTCCAGGTCAAGAGACACTGTGGAAGTAAAAAAGTTTATTTTCTTTTTCTTTCTCTTTTTAATATGAATGTTCTCATTTTCATCTGATACTAGGCCCCACAAATTATGCAACAATTTCTACTAATGTGGGTAAGTGTGCACACATGTGTCTGTGTTTGTATCTATAAAGAACAAAATAACTATATTTTAGATAAAGTGGATTTATCTATAATTTATAAAGTGTATATATAACTGTATTTCTCTATAAAGGTGAGAATAATAATTTTAATACCTTACAGACCAGGCTTTCCAATACAATATTACCTCCTGAATTTCTTGTGACTGATGACTTGACTTGAAAAACATTTAAACAAGAATATTTTATATGTTAAAAATTGGAATAGTTTAACTTCAGACATTCTAGCAGGACATGACATTACTAATATGTGCTTTTTATTTAAAAAAATCTGCTTTACAACTCTGATTTCTTGACAGTCAAAAAAATTTTGGTCAGAAGCCAAAGTAGTCATCAAATATTAAGAACATGAAGATGCATCAAATGTGTTGAAGTATCCTCAAAACTCATTAACTAATTTTAGCACATTTCAATTATTCATATAAAAATACTTATACTGAACAATTACAAATCTTTAATTTCATAACCAAAAAGTCATATCCTTTGTGACTAATAATTCTCAAAACACATCTTCATGAACCTTGAATTATGTCACTTAAAATAAGGCATACAAATTATTCCTAATATAACTCTATGGTTCTGTTTTTAAAAAGTTTTTTGATTAATATATAGTAGTACCCTTATTTGCTGGGAATACATTCCAAGAACCACAGTGAATATCTGCAAATACAATACTGAAACTGTATTTACTGTATTTCCTCTACATATACACCTGTGATAAAGTATAATTTATGAACTAGGCATAGTATGAGATTAACTAATAATTAATGATGAAATCACCATAAAATATACTATAATTAAAGTTATTTAAAACTTACCATTTTTGGAAATTTCCATTTAATGTTTTCAGACTACAATTGACCATGAGTAAGTGAAACCACAGAAAGAGAAACCTTGGTTAGGGAAGATAACTAACTGTTCAGCAAACACTATATTCAATATTTTTGTGTTCATTTTGCAAATAGCATTGATAATTAATGGAAACAACATTTATAGACATTCCATAGATGGTGATACCTACATATAAAAGGAAACTAAAAAGATCTTGAAACAAATATTTTCCTAAATTTAGGCATCAATATTTTTGAGCATATAAAACTAAAAAGAACTCTCCAAAATCCATGGGCTAATTATACCTTCAAATATAGTTCATGGCCAATGCTTACTGCAATATTGACTGTTATCCAATACTATCTAAATTCTGAACTCTAACGCCATTTTGTTATCCACCAACTTAATACTGAGCAATCTGCCACTTTCTTTATTTTCTTTTTATCCCCTAAATTAATGTACAGACTTAGTTTCTTTTCTCTTATCCTGACTCTTATTTATCTAATATTTAGATACGTCCACAAATAAAACAATCACATGTAAATGTCATTCTGATTCTGATTTCATCCCTAGAAAACTCCCAGGGTTACAGTTCCTTGTGACCAAACAAGCAAAATCTGCTTAGAAAGCCAACCCATGAAAATCACGTACTAATTCATAATTGATTATCTTCTGAAAGCATTTCTCAACATATACTCAAATAGGGAAATGGGGACAGGTATGTAGACAAACTCGTCACCTACATTGTTCATGTACTCTGAAAGCAGGTCCTGAAGAGCCTGGCGAATGGCGTTGCATTCTGCAATAATCCGCTCCCGGTGGAAATCCCTTGTACATGAAGAGTCTGCCAACAGAGCAGCCCCACTGATGATGGCTTCAAGGCGTTTTTCTAGTGATGGTCTTATTTCCTCTTCCGTCACTGTGAGTGGGTTCAGGACAATTAAATTCTAAGAGAAGAACACAATTGGAAGATTGGAACTCAATGGCCTTCCATTTTCATGAAAAACAAATATTACTTTGCTTTCACATTTAGAATTCAGATGTAATAATAATGAAAAAAAACTATTTTTGCTTGGTTACATGTAAGACTTTACATCAATTATTCTTCAGATGAATGTGATGTGATGTGATATGATTGTGAGCATTAGTTCTAATGTCAAACAGGCCTGGATTCAAATCATGCCTTTCTCACTCACCAACGTTTCTTGTGCTCTCTGAGCCTCAACTTCCATGTCTGTAAAACTGTAATATTAACATTGTTTGCATCATAAACTGTCAGATGAATGACAATAATACTTCATACAATGGCACATATTGACTGTTATTATAGCCATAACATTTTAGATGGCACTAACAGTATTTTCATATATATCATCTCATCTTAATCACACTCTGAGGAGGTGGGCAGCAAAGGCATTATTAGTTACACATTTCAGGTGATGATGAGTGAAGCTGAGGTCACAGAGCAAATAAACTGTGTGAAGTTCAGACAAGTATTCTGTTCTTATAATACCTAAATCAATATTATTTTCATTATGCTTCACTGTAAGTCATAAACTCTAATTAACTTTACCACTAACATATCAAAGAAAATTCTGAATTTTAATTATTTATTTAAAATGTAAAACTCCATCTTCCAGTTGATCTATTATAACTTCCAGCTATTTTCAGCTATTGGAACTTGACATGGTATTTTTAAGGTTATATAAATATATGTCTTTAGATAACAGAAGTGAAGTCATGATAATCTATAGCCTATGAAGAAAAGTTCAAGGGTAAGATGGTATAGGGCTCTTTATTAAACTACATCAAGAGAGAAATCTTTCCCAAGGTGAGGTCTAAGTGGTAACTAAATAAAGAGTATAAAATACTCTTTCTTCAGTTCTTCAGTTCTCTGCAGAACTCAATATAAAATGAAATTATATAATAATCTTCATAGTGTAAGACTCAGTATGCATCTATAGACACACACAATGAAGTCATTTTGATATTTTCAAAGTATATAATCTTATAAGATCATATACACTATAGATATATATTAGAGAATTACATGTGTATGTAAATATATATGTTTGTATGTATACACATACACAATCATATTTATTGCTATACATCTCATTGTGATAAATATGTAGAGTCAAACTAGGATATAATTTGAAAAGCTACAACTATAGAACCAAGCTATGAAGAGAAAAATCATTTCAGACATAAAAATAATTTTAAAACATTTTGAGAAAAAAAGAAGTGTTAGTACTGTGTAATGTTATATATTTTAAGACATACAATATAAACTAGATTATAGATCTGATAATACTATTGGCTACATTTTATTTATTTATGCTTGGGATTGAACCCAGAGGCACTTGACCACTGAACTACATCCCTAGTTCTTTTTTTTTTTTTTTTTTTTGAGACAGGACCTCACTAAGTTGATGAGGACCTTGCTAAATTGCTGAGGCTGGTCTTGAATTTGCAATCCTCCTGCCTCAGCCTCTGGAGTCACTGGGATTAGAGGCATGCACCATCACACCCAGCTTGGCTAAATATTTTAAAGCATTCAGACAAATTCTTCCTTTCTTGGCCCTACTTCCTTCCTATTTTTTTTTTTACTGCTCAATTAAGTCTCTTGTTTCTCCTCCTTTATATCAACAAATAAATAAAAAATAACATGAAAGAAAATTGATTTTTAAAAGAGTCAAATCTCTTTCTCTTTCCAGTGAATATTTTTGTTGAAAACATAATCCCAACCAAAGTTTCATTATTCTGAATCTCCCTTCATATTTAATTTGCCACTTTTGCTCAAACACAGAAAGTGATAGTAACGGTTAATATGTCTTTGGATTTGTGATGATAGGACAAGTTGATCAAAGTTCAAATCTATTCCTCTATAACTATTGCAAGAAAAAAAAAACTAGTAATTTTAGATGTTCTGACTGTGATTTCTACTTAGAAAACTGCCTGAATCACAGGATTAAGTTCACTTTAGTTCCTGTTCAACAATGTCATTCTTCAAACTATCCCAGTCTTTGGATTTTTGCCTGTTTAACTTAAATTTAAGAGTTCATATTCTTCAAGCCCATTTGAACCCAAACCATTACTCCGACATCTGACACATATATGTAGACCCCTCAATTCTGCCTAAAACAGTTGTCTTACTCTTCATGTCCTAGATAAGTTTTAACTAACCTGTCGTTAGATCAGGAAAAAATAATTTTTTTAAGTAACTTGAATGTTCTGTGAAATATCTTTGGGTTTGTTAGAAACCAAATAAAATAAATAATCTCTTCTGATCTAGAACAGCTATATTTTTAAACAGGCTTTTATTATGTTTTCACATCATTAAATTAATGAAAGATAAACAATGCTATATTTGGGGGATCCCACTTTGGTGAACATACAAAATAGTTTTTCCTTTCCAAGGTTCTGTCCAATATATACACACTTCCTAATACTTGCTGACAGAACATTATTTCTTCAATAAAGGGTTCGAACTCCATATTATTTTATTGGATTGCTATATTTTACAAGGCAGTATAGCTTAAGAATTAAAAGTCTAGGTCCTGGGAGCAGATAACCTGGGCTTTATTCCTGTCCCATTAGCTATGAATAAAGTTATCCTCAGAGTTGAACAGCTATTATGGAAAATAGAATATGGAAAACATATGTTAAAAATTTAAAAAAATAGAACTACCATATGATCCAGCAATCTAAATACTGGGCATATGTACAAAGAAAAGGAAATCAGTATGTCAATGAATTATCTCATTGCAGTCCCATGATTCTTGAAGCAATATTCACAATAGCAAGATATCAAGTCAACTTAATGTCTTAAGTTTCTTTATCCAGATGAATGGAAAAAGAAAATGTGATATAATGAAAAGCTATTAATTCTTTAAAAAAAAAAACAGAAAGAAATCATATCTGTCATTATAACAACATGTATGAACCTGAAAGATATTATTAAATGAAAGAAGCCAAGTGCAGAAAGATAAACATCATGTGATCTCACTTATATGTAGAATCTAAAAAGTTTAACTCATAGAAACAGAGAGCAAAATAGCAGTTACCAGGGGTTAGATGACTGAGGAGATACTGGTCAAAGAAATCAAAATTTTAGTTCAAAGGGAGGGACAGTTCAAGAATTCTATTGTACAACATGATGAATATAGCTAAAAACAATGTACTGTGCACCTTAAACTTGCTAAGAGTATAAATTTGAAGTGTTCACACTACCAAAAAAAAAGGTGAGTTAATGTATATGCTAATTTGTTTTGTGTGAATGTTTCAATGCATCATGTTCTACACTAAAAATATACTAAAGTTTTTAAGAAGAGTTTGGAGATAACTTTTTTTTGTGGTGCTAGGGATTGAACCCAGGGCCTTGTACATACAAGGCAAGCACTCTACCAACTGAGCCATATCCTCAGTCCTGGAGATAATCTTTTCTAGATATTGTTTTATAAAGTCTACCTGAACAGACATCAGGGTGTGTGACTTAGAGCTAGAAGCAGAGAGATTAACACCTGAAAATGAACCAAAAAGGAATGAAATTCTACCCCAAACTGAAGAAAACTGCTTGAAAGGTAGAGAAAGGTATGAAATCAGAATATTTATCCATTGGACAGGAGTATAGAAAAATCAGACACTATTAAAGAATTATTAAAATTAAATGTAAAATCAACAGCACACTCAAAGATAGTTTAAAATATAAAAGATGTATACCACCCACAGATTGGAAGTGTGATAATAGTAATATAGGGAATGACTTAAAATATATTAAATGCTTTAATAAAGAAATTGTAGTTTAGGTATAGTTGATCATATTTCTTTTATTTATAGCCTGGAGACTATCTTTCATTAAAAAAATTACAAGTAAGGTTATTTTAACCAATACTAGTTATGGTGAAAGGAAAAGATTTTAGAAACAAAAATAACTGCTAACCTTTGAAAAGATTGAAATCATGGCTCTATATGTATTTGGGAGTGAACAAAATGAGATGTCTCTATATATAATTACATTAAAACATTGCCAGAATATACTATAGAATAAAAAACAAGATGGCAAGATGATAAATATACAGTGACATCATATATATTTAATAAAAACAAGTATACAACAATATTTTAGATTTTTCTTTGGTCACATAAATGTGTGGGAGTGCTTAAGAAAAGATTTAAAGAATACAAACCAATGCCATAGCAATTGTATTTGGGGGAACAGAATAAGAAAAGAAACCAGATTGAAGCAGTGGTCAAAGTTTTAATTTTTAAGTAATGACAATTTCATATTACCTATGAAAGCACAAACTAATTAAGATTTAAATTTCTTAAATTTTCAAAAAGTAAATAATAATTATGGATCAACATTTAGTTTTTTGGATTCTACCTGATAATTATTTTGAAATCATAATAGGAAAATGCTTTACTATTTACTGGAATGAATGTGTGATATTAAGTCTTTTATATTAATTAGTTAAAAGGATTTTAATGTTGCTATGTTGATTTTACTATTACAAAACATTTGGTTATTTTCTACTTTAAAAAATTGAAGAGAGACTCAACATGGCGGCAGGCGAGGAGGCAGCGCTTTCAGTACCTCCTCAACCATGTGGACAGAGAGACGCATTAGAACGTTTAGATTCTACCTGCTGAGAAACTCCCAACAAAATTCTGCTGAAGTGAAACCTGCTGGGGAATTTGGAATTATTGGGGTGACAGCTTGCTCCAGACTGGTGAATTTCGGCCATGCAGCGCGGAGGTCCAGGCCGCTCCACACCGCGGCTGCTGCCTGGCAACCAGCACAGCAGGAGGCGGTTCAGCACTGTGCGGCAGAGAGACCCTATGAAGAGGTTGCTAACCAAGCCTTCATGAAAAAGCGAACCAGAACTGAATCTGAGACTGGGACAGACCAGAGATAGGCCAGACCCACCACTCCCATCAGACACTCCGGCAAGGAGTCTGGGGCCTGCCATAGCAGAGAGCTGATGTCACCAGAGTTTGGCAGACAGGATCCCTTCCAAGCGGAATGGGCTTTAGCAGGTGTGAGACTCCCACCCCCACCAGATACATACAGCTGGGAAACCTCAAAAATCTTGCCCCAGAGCTCCGTGGGCATGACTATAGGGGCCCAGGGAAGCAGAGGAGACTCCCGACCCCCAACTCCTCCTACCGCCAGCTGCAACACCCAAGGCCTTAGCCGCCAGTTTCCGAGGGCGTGGCCACCAAAGGGGTCCGGACAAATTAAACTGTCGGTTCCCAGATCACTATTCCACAACCCTGGGGTCTGGATGAATGACAGAGAGAGTGCTCAGTCGTTTGGGAAATAGGGCACACAGTGGTCCTGCAAGTATAACCAGATCCTTGGAGATCGCCTCCGGTGAGCAGGGCCTGGCTGGCTGGCAGGAGGAAGCAGGGAGGGGCAGGAGAAGAGAAACAGCTCTGGACTAACAGGACTAGAGAGACGACAAGTAGGGGAAGAGGAGTCGCCTTACAGGGATTGCTGCCGGCACATAGAGGGCAGAAGCTCGGCTCGGAGGGCACAGCTCCGCCTACTGGAAGAGAAGAAAATAGAACTCTAAGACTTCATTTACCTTTTTTTTTTCTTCTTTCTTTCTTTCTTTCTTTCTTTCTTTCTTTCTTTCTTTCTTATCCCTTTTCAATTTTTATTGTTCTTTCCATTCTCCTCTATTCTACCTATCTTTCTCTCCTTCTTTCTCTTTTAAGGAATCCTTCCATCCCCTTCCCCCTAACTTTCATCCCAAGCATTACAAATTTCATTACATGTAATTTTCTAAATGCAAATAGGTGATTGTTTTGAGGCTGTCTATAGGGCTCCTAAATACCTAGCTATTACCAAATACCCTGATCCATTCGCCTGTTAATATACCCCTTCAGTGGAGCAATCTTCCAATGTAGCCAAGACATACTAACCTTCATACCATCATAGCACCCAACCTAAACATAAAGTCCTAAGACCAAACAACAGATCACTATATGCCTACAGAATCCGTAAGCCTTTTATGAATCAAATGAATCAGCTTTAAATTACAATAAAGCCATCATCTCTAGGCATAGTCTCCCACCACAAAAGAGAGACCACAGAGATATACAAAACCAAAACAAATTTATAGGAGAAAACAGAAACGCAGCAGTTAAACAGAGTTGGAAAGTAACGTGAACACCAAGAAAAAAAAAGGGAAAAAAGGATTACAAACAACGAAGAACAACTTAAATTTACAGCAGAACCTAGAGGCATCAGAAAAATGGACAGAGAAAGAACTCAAGGCATACCTGATTCAGATGGAATGGAAGCTTAAAGAAGTCATTAGACAGCAAGTCCAAACAATGAAAGAATATTTTGAAAATGAATTGCATAAGCAGATTCAAAAAGCAAAAACATGAACTCTACCAGGAGATAGAGATTTTTTTAAAAATCAAACAGTAATCCTAGAAATGCAGGAAACCATAAACCAAATCAAAAATTCAAATGAGAATATTAGAAATAGAGTAGATCAAATAGAAGTCAGAACATCAGATAATGAAGACAAACTTTATCAACTCGAAAAGAATAGAGTCAACCCAGAAAGGCTGGTAAGAAACCATGAGCAAAACATCCAAGAGATATGGGATGTCATAAAAAAAAACCAAACTTAAAAGTCACTGGGATAGAAGAAGGTATAGAGGTCCAAACCAAAGGAATGAACAATCTGTTGAATGAAATAATCTTAGAAAACTTTTCAGATATGAAAGTTGGAATGGATTGCCAAATCCTGGAAGCCTACAGGACCCTAAACATACAAAACCGTAATAGACCAACTCCAAGACACATTATTATGAAATATCCAACATACAGAACAAGGAGAAAATATTAAAAGCTACAAGAGAAAGGAGGCAGATTATATTCAGGGGTAAACCAATTAGGTTAATGGCTGATTTTTCATCACAGACGTTGAAAGCAAGAAGATCCTGGAACAACGTATTTGAAATGCTGAAAAATAATGGATTCCAACAAAGAATACTGTATCCAGCAAAATTAAGCTTCAGGTTTGACAATTAAATTAAAATATTTCACAATAAACAAAAGTTAAAAGAATTCACGGCCAGAAAACCAGCACTGCAACGCATTTTTGAGCAAAACACTACAAGAAGTGGAAATAAAAAACAGCACCCAAAAGTGGTGGGAGGGAACTCAGTAAAGGGGGGAAAAATAACCAAAGAGGAAAAAACAAGCCAAATTAAAATAAATAAATAAATAAACATGACTGGAAGTACAAACCATATATCAATAGTAACCCTAAACATTAATGGCTTCAACTCACCAATCAAGCAACATAGGCTAGTAACTTGGATTAAAAAAACAGATCCAACAATATGCTGCCTTCAGGAGACTCATATGATAGGAAAAGACATACACAGGCTGAAGGTGAAAGGTTGGGAAAAATCATACCACTCATATGGTCCTCGGAAGCAAGCAGGAGTGGCCATACTCATATCGAATAAAATCAACTTCAAACCTAAGTTAATCAAAAGGGATAAAGAAGGACACTATATAGTGTTAAAAGGAACCATTCACCAACAAGACATAACAATTATCAATATGTATGCATCAAATAATGGTCCTGCAATGTTCATAAAACAAATTCTCCTCAAGTTCAAGAACCAAATAGACCACAACACAATAATTATGGGTGACATCAACACACTGTTCTCACCATTGGACAGATCCTCCAGACAAAAGTTGAATAAAGAAATTATAGAACTCAATAACACAATCAATAACCTAGACTTAACCGACATATATAGAATATATCAACCATCATCAAGTGGATATACGTTCTCAGCAGCAAATGGATCCTTCTCAAAGATAGACCATATATTATGCCATAGGGCAACCCTTAGTAAATATAAAGGTGTGGAGATAATACCATGTATCTTATCTGATCATAATGGAATGAAACCAGAAATCAATGATAAAAGAAGGAAGGAAAAACCTGCATCACCTGGAAAATGAACAATATGTTACTGAATGATCAATGGGTAACAGAAGACATAAATGAGGAAATCAAAAAATTCTTAGAGATAAATGAAAATACAGACACAACATATCAGAATCTATGGGACACAATGAAAGCAGTTTTAAGAGGGAAATTCATTGCCTGGAGTTCATTCCTCAAAAAAAGAAAATACCAAAAAATAAATGAGCTCACACTTCATCTCAAAGCCCTAGAAAAGGAAGAGCAAAACAACAGCAAATGTAGCAAAAGGCAAGAAATAATTAAAATCAGAGCAGAAATCAATGAAATTGAAACAAAAAAAACCATTGAAAAAATTGATAAACTAAAAGTTGGTTCTTCGAAAAAATAAATAAGAGCGACAGACCCTTAGCCATGCTAACAAAGAGAAGAAGAGAGAGAACTCAAATTACTAGCATACAGGATGAAAAAGGCAATACCACAACAGACACTACAGAAATACAGAAGATAATTAGAAATTATTTTGAAACCCTATATTCCAATAAAATAGAAGATAGTGAAGATATCGATAAATTTCTTAAGTCACATGATTTGCCCAGATTGAGTCAGGAGGATACACACAATTTAAACAGACCAATAACAAAGGAAGAAATAGAAGAAGACATCAAAAGACTACCAACCAAGAAAAGCCCTGGACAGGATGGGTATACAGCGGAGTTTTACAAAACCTTTAAAGAAGAATTAATACCAATACTTTTCAAGTTATTTCAGGAAATAGAAAAAGAAGGAGCTCTTCCAAATTTATTCTATGAGGCCAACATCACCCTGATCCTGAAACCAGACAAAGACACTTCAAAGAAAGAAAACTACAGACCAATATCTCTAATAAACCTAGATGCAAAAATCCTCAATAAAATTCTGGTGAATCGGATACAAAAGCATATCAAAAAAATTGTGCACCATGATCAAGTAGGATTCATCCCTGGGATGCAAGGCTGGTTCAATATATGGGAATTAATTAATGTTATTCACCACATCAATAGACTTAAAGATAAGAACCACATGATCATCTCGATAGATGCAGAAAAAGCATTCAACAAAGTACAGCATCCCTTTATGTTCAAAACACTGGAAAAACTAATGATAACAGGAACTTACCTCAACATTGTAAAAGCTATCTATGCTAAGCCTCAGACTAGCATCATTCTAAATGGAGAAAGACTGAAGGCATTCCCTCTAAAATCTGGAACAAGATAGGGATGCCCTCTCTCACCACTTCTATTAAATTTAGTTCTCGAAATACTGGCCAGAGCAAATAGACAGATAAAAGAAATTAAAGGCATAAAAGTAGGAAAAGAAGAACTTAAATTATCACTATTTGCAAATGACATGATTCTATACCTTGCATACCCAAAAGGGTCTACAAATAAACTACTAGAACTAATAAATGAATTCAGCAAAGTAGCAGGATGTAAAATCAACATGCATAAATCAAAGGCATTCCTGCATATCAGCAACAAATCTTCTGAAATGGAAATGAGGACAATCACCCCATTCACGATATCCTCAAAAAAAAAATAAAATACTTGGGAATCAACCTTACAAAAGAGGTGAAAGATTTATACAATGAAAACTACAGAATCCTAAAGAGAGAAATAGAAGATCTTAGAAGATGGAAAAATATACCCTGTTCATGAATAGGCAGAACTAACATCATCAAATGGCGATATTACCAAAAGTTCTCTATAGGTTTAATGCAATGCCAATCAAAATCCCAACGGCATTTCTTGTAGAAATAGATAAAGCAATCATGAAATTCATATGGAAAAATAAAATACCCAGAATAGCAAAAGCAATTCTAAGCAGGAAGTGTGAATCAGGAGGTATAGCGATACCAGATTTCAAACTATACTACAAAGCAATAGTAACAAAAACAGCATGGTACTGGTACCAAAACAGGCGGGTGGACCAATGGTACAGAATAGAGGACACAGAAATCAATCCACAAAACTACAACTATCTTATACTTGATAAAGTGGCTAAAATCATGCAATGGAGGAAGGATAGCATCTTCAACAAATGATGCTGGGAAAACTGGAAATCCATATGCAACAAAATGACACTGAATCTCTTTCTCTCGCCATGCACAAAAGTTAACTCAAAATGGAAGAAGGAGCTTGATATCAAATCAGAGACTCTGCGTCTGATAGAAGAAAACGTTGGCTCCGATCTACATATTGTGGAGTCGGGCTCCAAATTCCTTAATAGGACACCCATAGCACAAGAGTTAATAACAAGAATCAACAAATGGGACTTACTCAAACTAAAAAGTTTTTTCTCAGCAAGAGAAACAATAAATAGGGAGCCTACATCCTGGGAACAAATTTTTACTACTCACAATTCAGATAGAGCCCTAATATCCAGAGTATACAAAGAACTCAAAAAATTAAACAATAAGATAACAAATAACCCAACCAACAAATGGGCCAATGACCTGAACAGACACTTCTCAGAGGAGGACATACAATCAATCAACAAGTACATGAAAAAATGCTCACCATTGCTAGCAGTCAGCGAAATGCAAATCAAAACCACCTAAGATACCATCTTACTCCAGTAAGATTGGCAGCCATTATGAAGTCAAACAACAACAAGTGCTGGCGAGGATGTGTGAAAAAGGGTACACTTGTACATTGCTGCTGGGATTACAAATTGGTCTGGCCAATTTAGAAGCAGTATGGAGATTCCTTGGAAAGCTGGGAATGGAACCACCATTTGACCCAGCTATTTCCCTTCTTGGACCATTCCCTAAAGACCTTAAAAGAGCGTACTATAGGGATATTGCTACATGGATGTTCATAGCAGCACAATTCACATAGCTAGACTGGAACCAACCTAGATGCCCTTCAATAGATGAATGGATAAAAAAATGTGGCATTTATACACAATGGAGTACTACTCAGCACTAAAAAATTACAAAATCATGGCATTTGCAGGGAAATGGATGGCACTCGAGCAGATTATGCTAAGTGAAGCTAGCCAATCCCTAAAAAACAAATGCCAAATGTCATCTAGGGAGGAAGAGCATGAGAAGGAGATTACCATTAAACAGGGATGAGAGGTGGGAGAGAAAGGGAGAGAGAAGGGAAATTGCATGGAAATGGAAGGAGACCCTCATCGTTATACAAAATTACATATAAAAGGAGCTGAAGGGAAAGGGGGGAAAAAAGCAAGGGAGAGAAATGAAGTACAGTAGATGGGATAGAGGGAGAAGATGGGAGGGGAGGGGTGGGGAGGGGAAGGGGTATAGTAGAGGATAGGAAAGACAGCAGAATACAACAGACAATAGTATGTAAAAACGTGGATGTGTAACCAATGTGATTCTGCAATCTGTATATGGGGGGAAATGGGAGTTCATAACCCACTTGAATCAAATGTATGAAATATGATATATCAAGACCTATGTAATTTTTTGAACAACTAATAAAAAAAATAAAAAAATTTAAAAATATTAGGAGAATGAAAAAATGAGATAAAGCCTGGGGGAAAATATCTGCAAAAGATATATCTAACAAAGGACTCTAAAATATAGAGAGAATTCTTAAAACTCAACTATAAACAAATAGCCCTATTTTTTAGAAGTGGACCAGAAACCTTAATAGATATCTCACCAAATAAGATTAATGATAGATGATAGACAGAGAGACAGATAGATGACATGAAAAGATGATGCAATATGAAGTTGCAATATTATACCACTATATACTTATTAGAAGGGGCAAGTAACTCAGGACACTGAAAACACTATATGGTAGGGAAAATTTGCAGTAAGAAAAATTCTCATTCATTGCTGTTGGGAACGCAATATATTAAAACAATTTTGGAAGACAGGTTGGTAATTCATTATAAAATAAAACATACTCTCATATTCTCACCAGTTCTAGTCACCATGGTGCAAGAATTTCTAGCTATAGCAATTAAACAAGAAAAAGAAGTACAAGGCATCCAAGGTGAAAAAAAAAAGTAATTGTCTCTGTTTGCAGATGACATGATCATACATATTGAAAACCTTGAATATTCCACCAAAAACCCTATTACAATTAATAAATATACTCATTGAAGTTTCAGAGCACAAAATCGATCTTTAAATATCAACTTCATTGCTATACATGAACAACAAACTACTGGGGAAGGAAATAAATAAAAATTTAATTTATAATAGTATAAAAACAATAAAATATTTAGTAAAAAATTAAACCAAGATGTTGAAAGATCTCTGTTCTAAAAATTGTACAACACTGATGAAAGAATTGGAAGAAGACACAAATAAATGGAAAGATAGTCCATGTGCATAGATTGAAAGAATTAGAATTGCTAAAATATCCATACTACCCAAAGTGATTTACACAGCTAATGACATCTCTGCCTAAATTCCAATGGCATTCTTCAAAGAAATAGAAAAAACAACAACAAAAAAACAATCCTAAGATTCATATGGAATCAAAAAAGACTAAGATTGTTAAATCAATATTGAACAAAAAGAACAAAATTAAAAGCATTGTAAATCCTGATTTCAAAGTATATTACAAAGCCATAGTTACCCAAATAGTATGATCCTGGCATTAAAATAGACATACACCAATGAAACAGAATTGAGAGATCAGAAATAAACCTGCATGTTCACAGTCAACTAATATTTGACAAGAGAACCAAGAATATGCAGTGGAGAAAGGAAGGACAGTCTCTTCAATAAACAGAGTTGGGGAAATTAGATAGCTTCATGCAAAAGAATGAAACTGGACTCTTATGTAGCTTGAAAATTTTAACTTAAATGATTGAAGACACAAATGTAAACCTGAAATTATAAAACTCCCAAGGAAAATGCTCCTTGACACTGATCTTGGCAATGATTGTTTTATTAGATATGACATCAAAAGGATAAGCAATAAAAGGGAAAATAAATAAATGGGACTATATCAACCTAAAAACAACAAAATGAAAGGTAATCTACAAAATTAGATAAAATATTTTCAAGTTATATATTTTATAAAGGGTTAATATTCAAAATATTAAAAATTCACATAACAACATCAAATACTGAATAGTCAATTAAAATTGGGCATAGTACCTGAATAGACATTTCTAAAAAGAAGACAAAAAAATGGCCAATAGTATGATATAAGGTGTTAAAGATCATTAGAGAAATGCAATCAAAATCATGTGATGTAACTACACACCTGTTAGGATGGATATTACAAAAAGTCAAGATACAACATCTGTTAAAGAGGATAAGGAGAAAAGAGAACGCTTGTATACTATTGATGGGAATGTAACTGGTATAATCCTTATGAAAAAACATGGTTCCTCAAAAACATTAAAATTAAAACTACCACATGATCCAACAATCCCTCTTCTAAGTATATAAGGAAAGCGAACTAAATAAGAGAAATATGCACTCTCATGTTCATTGCAATATTATTCACAGTATCCAAGACATGATAACTACCTAAATGTCTACCAATGAATGATTGGCTAAAGAGCTAGCGCTTGCTCTCTGTCTCTCTTTCTCTCTTTAATACACACACACACACACACCCCTCTGAATATTATTCAGCTATTTAAGAAAACCTGCTATTTGTAATAACACAATGAAACTGGAGGACATTATTACATGAAATAAGTCAGACACAGAAAAACAAAGAGAATATGATTTCACTTATATGTGGAGTCTAAAAAGTCAAACTCACTGAAACAGAGAATACAATGGTACTTTCCAAGAATAATGGGAGATATGTTGATCAAATGGCATAAATTTGTAATTATAGGATGACCAAATCCTGATGATAATCTATTGTATAGCATAGATGGTGATGAATATGTTAATTTTATTGTGAGAACCATTACAATATATATGTCAAATTACATATTGTATACCTTGAATATATACATTCCTTATTTACTAATTTTTTTAATTTAAAAATTAAACATGCTCTGATACTCAGGAATCATATTCTTTATATTTGTCCAAAGGAGTTCAAAATTTATGTCCACAAAAAAACCTGCACACAGATGTTGATAACAGCTTTATTCATAACTGCCAAATCTTAGAACCAACCAAGATGTCCTTCAATAGATGAATGGATAAACTGTGGTACATCAAGACAATGGAATATTATTTGGCACTAAGAAGAAATGAGCTACCAAGATACAAAAAGACATGGAGTAAAATTAAATATATAGTAGTTACTAAGTTAATGAAGGTAATTAGAATTTTCTATATCCTCTATTATTACAACTATATGACATTCTATAAAAGAAGAAAAAAATTATAGAGACAGTATAAAGGTCAGTGGTTGTCAGAAGGTAGTAAGAGGAAAAGGAATGAATGGGTGCAGAACCAAGGACTCTAGGACAGTAAAAATATTCTAAATGATAATATAATGATAGATGCACACCATTACACATTTTTTCAAAATCATATATGTATAATATATAATACAAAGAATTAACCTTAATGCTTAATGTAACCTATGAAGTTTCACTGTAATGATCTGTAAATGTAGGTTCATCAATTGTAATAATTTTACCATTCTGGGAGAATATGTTGATAATGGGAGGCCATTTATATGCAGCAGCAGGGGATATATGGGATATTTCTATAACTTCCTCTCAATTTTAATATGAATCTAAAATTTTCTAAAAAAAAAATAAGTCTTAGAAAAATGATGAAAAAACAAAGACATATGACCTTAAAGTACCAGGGTTATCTTTCAGTGGAGTTTTTGAATCAGAAAAAAAAAATGAAGTAAATTTTGGCCCTCGGCTCACATTGGAAATGGTACAAATTTCCTAAGACTTTATTTCATCCCATGTAGAATGGGGAAAGAAATGGATGTCTAACACATAGGACTTTAATTAATGCAGCTTTATAATATTGGGTGGGATAGGCTACACCTCAGTAGTTTCTTTTCTAGTTTTACTTTTGCCTTTAAAGGAACTACCATATGTACCTGATAAATACAGCCACAGACTACCATGAAGGAAGCTATTCATCCCCAAACAAAACTTTAATATACCACACAAATGTGTATCAGGTACTCATTCATTCTACAAATATTTATTAATTATTCAATATTTTTCAGGTTCTGAACAAGGCTTCATCCATATCTTACCAGGACATGTAGGAATTACAAAAAAACAAACAAGCTAAAACATAAAATCATATAGCTGGAAAAGTTTTCTGAATTTTAATAAACATAATGTAATAAACCCTATTCATCATTCACACACTCTATATCCTGTGATAGGATTGATCCAATTTACATTCAAAGCATTAAAAATCTTACACCTATTCTCCAAAGTGAAATTGCCTATCAAAATAGATGCAGCTATGATTATAATCAAGTACCAACATTCTTCACAAAAACACATGCTATTTTCAAGTTGGAAGCAGCAGAAATAATAAACATATAGCATAAATAATGTTTCACAAGCAACTGCATTATCAATCTTCAGAGTGAGTGATAAAAATGGAACAAAATTTCTCCTTGTGTAAACTCATAGGCCCTTCTTTGTCTAGTATATTCCTTGATTTAATGCATTTGCACTCAATTTAAAGAATGGAAGCTTTAGATGTAAAAAAAAAATGCTAAAGAAAATAAAAAGCAAGCAATAAAGTATAAATTAGAAAGACTGTCAACAAAAAATTTTTATAGTACTTTGGTAAATTAGTACAATTTATACACACACATTTAACTACATATTTAACTATAGTAATTCGAAGTGCACATGATTTGCATTTGGTTGTGTATTAATTAGTATGACAGAAAAAAAGGAAAATATTTTAGAGAGATACTTAATATAATTATAAACTAGGTAAATACAGATTCCCTTAAATGTGTGTAGCTCTTTTAATAAGTGATGATGGTTAAGATGGTTACACCAGAACAGTGATAAAATTTTCAGTAATATAATTTATTTTTCCTAAGGTAATCCTCTTCATAGCATCTCTCTGTTGGAGTTCAGCAACCCAGTCAATGTACAGCACCATATCATAAATTCTTTCTGTTTTGTCTGATATATCAATAATCAAATGAGCTCTCAAGGATTCCCCTATTTTCAAAACTTCTATATAAAAGGATTATTATATAAGCACTTTGTAGAAACTGTTGATTTTGTTGTAATATTGAATATGATGTTGAATGAATTTTACCATGTTATTATCCTAATATTGCACAGTGAAATAGTATATTTTAATGAAGGAGCAAGTCAAGCCTTGTGATTAATTATCTATTTATAAATATGTGACTTTCATGTTTGGTTTAGCTCTATTTTTAAAACATATGTAAATAAAATCCTAAAATTATATAAGTAATGGTGATTAGCTTTTTCTACTTTTTAATGAAGTCAAAGAATAAATGCTATGTATTTGCCATAATATTTTCACTGAAAATACAGCATATGCTCCAATATTTTTAACAGTGATAATTTTTATTGTATTAGTAATGTCATGTGTGCCCTGCCTTCTCTATATATGAGTTTTACTGAGTATAAGCCTAATTGAATACAATTCTGCAAAATTTAAACAAATGTTTGAATAGTTCCTGCCATTTCCAGGATTTATGCTGGTTGTTATGCCTGTGGAGTTCTCCCAGAAAACACCTCATCAACAAAGGAAAGAAAAGGCACACAGGGGGCAAATGGAAAAAATAAGTAATCCCATTTGTGCTTTATTTCTGTTTGACTTTACCTTCCACTTCTGTCTATAATTATGTCCTTTGGGAGAAATAGCAGGTTAAGTACAAGACTGGATTCATGGGTGGATTGTGCATAGTAGAGCACGAGAGAGAGAGAGAGAGAGAGAGAGAGAGAGAGAGAGAGAGACCCCATTGTGGAACAGTCACACCAAATAACTAAAACTCCCAAAGTCATGTCTCCATAGAATCCCTTGAACAATGATGAATGTGAACAAACCTACCAGGAGGTGATAATTTCTCAATAAAGGCATAATAAACCCATCTCTCATATGTATTTAATGTGGTCCCTAACATGTTCCTCAGATTCTATAGAGCACTGCTGTTTAAAGATTATGGATATTCTAAATAACTTGAAGTTGCAACCACGTTCTTGGTATGAAAAGAGTTTAAAAAATATGTTCTTTTCCTAAAATTTAATATAGAGTTAAATATAAATTAACTTAAATGCTTCTAGGGAGCTAGGGCTAAGAATAAAATTGTTCTAGTTATTGTGAATAAAAACCTATATTGGAATGTGTTAGCCACAAAAATAAACATTTTGGATTGTACATAAACTTAGATAAAATTGTATTGACTACAAAGTATATTCAAAAGCATTGTCCAAAAGAATTTTATATAATTATGAAAGTTTTCTATATCTACTATGATCAATACAGTTACTATATTAAACACTTAATATGTGGCTGCTAGAACTGTGAAAATTTAGTTTTTAAAATTATGATTCCTTCAAATTTAAATTCAAATTCCCATATGTGACTAGTGCCTATGGTATTGCATAGTTCTTAAAGTTGTTTTTTATTTTATTTTTCATGACATTCTTTTATTGTAATATCTCCTTGGCTAAGTTTCACTAGATAAAAGGTAGTGATGACTCCTGTGTTGCAAATGGAGCAGCTAGTACTTTGTACTGTTTTTTGTTACTTAGAAAATGTTTACTCCAGAATAGCACAACTGCTGGTGCCTATGTCTTTATCTAGAAAGGCCAACTAATTATGAGTTAAATGTATTCTTCCCCTAAAACAGTGGGTATATCTGGAGAAAGCACCTGTGGAAAATAGAATTTTAAGTTACTGCCAGTCATTAAAGTTTTACTTTACTAAGTCCTTTCCCAGATAACTAGATGTAAATAAGTTAACACAAAAAGCAAGCAGGTCCAGAGAGTATAAATCACAGTGTGAAAGGGCAGGAAGCAAGTCTTTGATGGCTACAATATAAAGATACTGGGCAGCACTGAGGAGAGGAACAGATATCCTGAGAAAAAAAAGAAATCTTAAAGAAAATATGGAAAATATCATCAAAGACAACATTCATCTGTTTCATAGCTGAATTCATCCTGATCCATTCTATATCCTCTTTCGGTTGCTGGTGTTCTTCCTAATAGGGTGTAGGTATATGACTGGAAAGGTCAGTACCTGACTCATATTCTTTCCAAATTAAGAATACCTTAATTTGAAATCAAGAATCAAGTAAAATTAAGAAATCAACAGATTATGAATTTACTGCTGTTCAGATCTTTCTGCTTTACTACTTATATAATGACATACTCAAAAGTTGGTCAGAAAAATAATAAACCTTCTACATGTGCTTTGGTGTTTATAGAAAAATGATAAACCTTCTGCATGTGCTTTGGTGTTTACAGTCTTTTGGAGATTCTACCAAAGATCTTTATTTTTTCCCTTGGGGCTTTATCAATCTGATCTACATTTTTAATGCTAATTATTAAGAAACAAGAACATGGGAAATGCAAGGATGTCAGGAGAACAGGGAGAGAAAGAACAGAAGGAGAATGAGAAGAGGAAGGAAAGAAGAGGAGAAAGGGTACTATAATCTGGATCTGGAGTGTCCCCCAAAGTCATGTGTTGAAGGCTTGGTCCCCAACTGATGATGCTATTGGGAGATGGTGGAAATTTTAGGTGATGGGGCTTCGGTGGAGGCATACCTTTGAAGGGTATATTTTGTCATGGCTCACTTGCTCGCTCTCTTATTCTCTCCTTCTCAGCTGCCATGAGGTAAGCTACTTCTCTCTACCACAATGTACTGATTCACCACAGGCCCAGAAACAAGGGAGCCAGCCAAACATGGAATGAACCAAGAGTCAAAATAAATATTTTTTCCTATAAAATGCCTTTCTCAGGCATTTTGTGATAGCAATGGAAAGTTGAGAGATACAAAAAAACAAATCTAAATAAAGAAGGGGAAAGTATAAGAAAGTAGAGGAAGATACTAACAAATAAAGGAAAGGAGGCACAGGAGAAACCCCAATTTTAAAAGAGGAGACGAAGTGATAGGGAGGAACATGAGGAAGAAACATAAGAAAGCTCTTATGTCAGGCACACTGGCAGTAATGAAACCAATGGGCTGCTGTGTTTAATGATTCAGCAGAACATTTAGGTGATAGGGAATGATTATAAAGCTACCTAACAATTTATCCAATTAAAAATCCAGTTTTCATCATTATCGAAGACTTTAAAAGGCCACTGGTTTTTATAATTTTATAAACTGTAGGTCTCCAACATGTCTTTTCCCAAAACTTTTACAATATTCTTTTAGCTTTGGCAAGTGTGATACAGAACAATACTAAAAATAAAATCAACATTAAAATAATGCATCATCTACATAATCAGAGACTATTTTTAAAGTAGCAATTGATCTTATGTAGTATGATATGTTATTAAGGACATAAAATATACTTTCAATGTAGCAAGACATAATACCATAATGGAAAACTCCATTATGACTTCATTCCAGACTTTCCAATCAGGATATTATAAAACAGTAGTTTACCACTATGACTGCCAAGCAAGATTATGGTAAGAATTCCTTCTCCCTTGCAGAAAAAGAAAAGAGCAATTTGAATAAGAAGGACAAAATCAATTCTTATTTAGATAAGAATGGACCAAATTGCTTTTTGTGTTCTGAATGAAAAAATGACTACAGGGTTTTAAAATTAACCTAATTGTTATCTTTCCTCTGCTATGTCCTGCTACTATTATTTGGATGTGATTTGTCCCCATCAAAACACATGCTGGGGCTTAATCCCCAGCATACCAGTGTTGAGAGGTGATGTAGCTTTTAAGAGGTGATTAGGGGCAGGCACAGTGACAAACACCTATATTCCCAGCAACTAGAAGCAATTGCAAGTTCAAGGCCAACCTGAGCAATTTAGCAAGACCTGTCTCAAGACAAAAAACAAAAGGCTGGGGATGTACCTCAAGGTAAAGCACCTCTGGGTTCAATTCCCAGTTACCAGCGCCCCCCCCCACACACACACACAAGAGGTGATTAAGTGGTTAATAAGGATTAATGCTTCCCTGACAGTCTTGCATTCTAGCTCTGGAGGAGCTGAATTGGGAGGTCTCCTTGCTAGCTTCGCCTTGCACTATGTCTCTCTTACACTGGCCCCTGCCTTTCTTCCATGAGGCCTTCATTAGAAGCTAAGCAGAAAGCAATACCACACCCTGGGACTCCCAGCACTATAAGGCAAAATTTGTCTCTTTTTTTAAATAGTTACCCAGCTTCATGTACTTTGCTTTAGTAACAGAAAATGAATTAAGACACCTGCTATTTCATATTTGATGAGCTGGTGGGAGAAACTTCAAAATGTGCTCAGAAATGCATGAATCAAAAAAAAATATTTCTTACCATTGACAAAAACAGTAGCACATTCAAAAACCCAATATAGGGAACTTTTAAAGTAAGGCAAATTTTGATACTACCCCCATGAAAGCAAAAAATTTCTTCAGAGCCATGATCACTGATTAATACAGCTTCTGTATCAGCCCTAAACATAATTTTCCCTCTTAACATGGGAATTCCCAGGAATCTTCTTGGCAAATTGTATCCTGCTTGCATGAGGGAAAGTGACCCCCATCTCCATATCTACTCACAATGAAGGCCAGAGAGTGGGGGTTTGCATCAGGTCCAAATTCTCTCACGCTTTCCCAGTTAAAGCCACTCCTACAGTTTCAAGATTCTACTGATACCTAGAAGTCATGTACCATGTAGATAATAATACTCAGCCTGTTTCTCTTTCCTCATTTATCTCCTTGAAGTTCAAATTAAAATCATATGTATACTTTTCATTTACTTATTTAATAACTGTAACGTAAACACCACATACATTACAACTTATTACAAATATTTAAGATACAGATTTAAATTGGGAATATTTGGACATACAAATTTTTCAATAATAGAAAATATCAACTAAAAGAGACTACTAACACTGCCTTCAAAATAATGTGTCTCAAATGTCTCATCCTGTTTTTTGTAAAGGGGTCTATCGACTTAACTGATGTTCTTTCTTTCTAGGTCCCATACCTAACAGCTGTATCTATTTACAATGCCTCATCCAGAGTTCCTACTCTGCCTTTGGCCTCCCTCCCTGACTATGATACTGAGGCAACATTCACATGTCTAAGATAATAATCTGAGAAGAAAAATATGGTTAGGTTCATCCCAGGCATCCAAGAAGTCACTATGCTTTTTAGAGACAGCATGGTTTCCATGTGAAACAAATAAGATTAACCTACCTCCCACAATGCAACTATTTCTCTTCAAAACGCCACAGATACTGGCAAGCTGCTTAACAAATATAACCTCAAGCAGATGCATAGCAGATCCCTGCATCTGCACTGTATACATTTGTACAGGCTGCTTTTCCATCTGCAGGATATAACATATGCCAGTTGATTGGCTTATAGTAGGCTTGGAGAAGAGTCAGACAGTATTGGCAGGCACCTCATGTCTATTCATTGCTTTCCATTTTCCCTTTGCTCTGGGGCTTTAGTCTTTGCTCTTTTGGATTCTGTCTGCTAAATTATTCATTTACCTTTGAGTGGTCATTTGTGGGCAACGAAGCTGAGACTCTGTGAACATATAACTTGTACTTAGACAAAACTCCTTAGATGTCAGTAATCAACTTAAGTTAGCAGGCTTCAATTTAATTGTAATTCTATCCTGGATTTGACATATTTAAATTAGAGGTGGTATCAAGTAATGGGCACTAAATAGAGTATAAATTAATCTGAAAATAGCTGAAGGATTTACAAGACCAGCTACATAACTTAGGAAGTTCAGCGCAAAATGGAAATGTGAGGCCCTTGTTCAAAATTTATTCAGAATTTCAAGATAGTGTCCTCAGATAAACCAAACATGAGACTCTTCTAATGATGGGGCCCTAGGCAACTGTACAGTTTATCCATGAAGGCAGGCCTGGATTTGTGGAATAAAAAGTAAGACAATTTTGTCATTTCTTTTAAATGTTAGGCATTATTATAAAAATTAATATACTAGCAACATTTTCTTCATAATCAATATTATCTGTATCAAAATGTTTTGTTTAGAATTCAGAAACATTATCTTTTCTCTTTCAACTGGTCTCAGAAAACAAACTTTGAAGTTCCACTCATAGCACAAAGTTTAATTAAGTTTCAAAATAAAATTCCCTGCCAATTCTCTTGCTAACTTAATTATCAACATCTAAGAAGTTTTCCAAATTTTACTATAAACACTACAATTTTAAAATAAAATTTGTAGATGATAGGACACAGGCTAGTTTTAGGCAACTCCAAATCTTAACCTTTGCAGTGAACACTTGCCTCTAATCAAAGCCACATGTGCTAAACTCTAGGAACAGCATAGCCACAACATAATACTCACAATAAAAAAATTATCTACATACTAAGAAGCAAAACATATTACCATATTATGAACCCCACCACTAGCCAAATTTTATGAAACACTCTCCAAAAAGCAAAGAACTCTTACAATTTACCACTTTCGTGCTTTGATGAGACTAAAAACGCAGACTCCTCTACTCTGAAGCTAGAATTTATGTTACCAAATTGTACTGAAAATTATATTGACAAAGTTTTTAAATGTAAGAAATATATGAGACTCTCTCATTAGACTATCACTATTGTACTTTTCTTAATTTCATTTTATTCTCAGAACATTTCTCAAATAAACCTCAATCCATTTCAAACACAGTGCTTTATCCAACAGACTGACTATGCAAGATACAAAGTTTGTTCTAGGTGGCAGAAAGAAAAGAAAGGTGGTATAATTGATCACATTACATAATAAGTGTAACCTTCCAAATACTTTGTAATAATCAGATCATTCATAATATAAGTTATAAAAAGAGGGACCTCATGGAAATTTCTACTTAAAGCTATAGAACCTTCTAAACTTCTAGGAGATATCTAAGGAATGAACTAAAAAAGAAAATACAAGAAATGAAAAAGCATTTCAATAAAGGGATAGAGATTCTGAAAAAGAACCAAACAGAAATCTTGAAATTGTGCCCACATTACTTAAAAATCATTTATTACTAAACTATCATTGGTGCAATATTAGATGTATGAAATTTCTGTGAATATGCGCTAATGCAGTGGCAACAACAATGTACTAAAATAAGGCAAGTAAAATTTCTAATTTTAGAATTAGAAATTTAGAACAAGAATGTAATTATAAAAGCCTCAAGAGAAAAAAAAATGGAAGATCACATTTTGAAGAAAGCCAATCAAAAGTTTAACTGATTTCTCAACATTGATTCTAAAAGCCTAAGCAGTTTAGAACAACGCATACCAAGTCCTAAAAGAAAATAATTGACGACTAAGATTACTCTATCCACCAAACATATCCCTCAAAATTGAAGAATAAATAAAAAACTCCCAAGATAAACATAAACTAAAGGACATGACAGCTATGCAAGCACTACAGAATACACTTAAACAAAAATTGCATGCATAAGAAATTAAAAACAGCTGGGCACAGTGGCACATGCCTGTAATCCCAGCGATTCAGGAGGCTAGGACAGGAGGATTGTCCTAGCCTCAACAACTTAGCAAGACCCTCAGCAACCTAGTATGACTCTCTTAAAATAAAAATAAACAGATAAATAAAAAGGACTGTGGATATAACTCGATGGTAAAGCACTTCTGGGTCCCCAGTACCCAAAATAAAGAAAGAAAAAGAAAATATAAAAAGAAGTTAACAACAAACTTCAGAGGGGCTGGAGTTGTAGCTCAGTGGAAGATTGCTTGCTAGCATGTGTGAAGCACTGGGTTCAATTCTTAGCACCATGTATAAATAAATATAATAAAGATCCATCAACAATTAAAAAATACAACCAAAAATAAAAACTTCAGAGCCAGTGAATTAGTGTTATTAGAAGAGCAGCCAAGTAAAGGTGACTCACAACTGAAATAAAGATTAAAAATAAATCAAAAGTCAGAAAAGAATAATTAACTCTATAATAACACTGAGTATAAATGATTTCAACTCTTTAATTAAAACACATTGCCTAGCAGAGTAGACTAAAAACTGTAGATCCAACTATATGTTGTTTACAAAAGATTAATATCATAGGCAAAGACACAGACTGAGGTGAAAGGATGGGAAAAGATGTACCACGCAAATGAAGACCAAAAACAAATAGGAGTAACTACCTCATATCCAATGAAGGAGACTTCAAACTAATCAGAAGAGACAAAGAAAGTCACTTAATATTGGTAAAGGGAACAAACCAACAAGATGATATAATGATTATATATATTTATGGCTCAAATGTAGGTACACCTACTTATATATTAAAAAAAGAAGAACTTCACTCAACTCAGATCCCAATACAATAATACTGAGTGACTTCTTTTTTTTGTTTGTTTACTTCCTTCACTTGTTCATTCATCCATGTATTTATTTTTGTGGCAGTAGGGATAAAATCCAGAGATGCTTTACCTCTGAGCTACATCTCTAGCCCTTTTTAATTTATTTTTGAGACATGGTCTGATTATGTTGCCAAGGCTGGCCTCAAATTGTAATTCTCCTATCTCAGCCTCCCAAATACTGGATAATTTCAACACACATCTTTAACCAAAAGATATGCAATACAGATTCAACCTGAGTACAGACTCTTCAACCCTCCCCCACTCATAAAATACTATTAACACACATTTATAGAATATTTCATACACCAAAAACTTATCTTCTTCTCAGCTGTTCATAAACCTTCTCCAAAATATTTTAGATGATATTTTACCACACAAAGAAATCATGATAATTCCTTGCATTTTACCAAATCCTAATGGAGTAAAATTAAATATTAATAGCAAGAAAAAAAACAATTTAACACATTAAGTTTGAACAACACCATATTATATAATGAGTGATTCATGGAAAAAACCAGTGGAGAATTTAAAAAAAAAATTCTTAGAAACAGGAACAGAGATATGACAAATCAAAATCTCTGGGACACTATGAAGACAGCTCTAAGAAGGAAGTTTATAGCATTGAATAGCTACATTTAAAGAGGAAAGAGGGAGAGAGCAATGGGGAGAGTGCCCAAATAAACAATATAATGTTACATTTCAAGGTCCTAGAAAAGCATGAACAAACTAATTTCAAAACCAATAGAAGACAGGAAATAATACAAAGGATAGAGAATAAGAAAATAAAGGACCAATGCAACAAAGAACTGGTTCTTTGAAAAGATAAACAAGATTGACAAACCCTTAGCCAAACTAATCAAAAGAAAGAGAAGCCACAAATCAACAAAATTAGGAATTAAAATGGAAATATCACTATTGACATTTCTGAAATCCAGAGGATCATTAGGGACTATTTTGAAAATATATACTCCAGTAAATTGGAAAATCTAGATATTGAAAAATTTCTAGACACATATGACCTACCCAAATTGAACCAACAGATTATATAAAAACCTAAACAAACCAATAACAAGCAATGAGATTGAGGCAGTAACAAATAGTCTTCCAATAAAGATTAAAAAAACCCAGAACCAAATGGATTCCCCATTGAATTCTACCAGACCTTTAAAGAACTAATGTCAATCTTTTTAAAATTATTCTATGAAAGAGAAAAGGGAAGAACTCTCCCAAATTCTTTCTATGATGCCAGTATTACCCTGGTATCAAAACTAGACAAGGAAACGTCAAGGGTGGCAAGGCGGGTGGGGGGAGGGACTACAGACCAATATTCCTTGTGAACATTGATGTAAAACTCCTCAAGAAAATTTTAGCAATCAAAATTCAAAACCACATTGAGGAGATTGTATGCTATGATTAATAATGAATAAATGTAATTCATCACATAAATAGAATTAAGAAAAAATCACATGATCACTTCAATAGATGAAGAAAAACCTTTGACAAAATCAAGCACCCATTCATTTTTAAAACAGTGAAGAAATTAGAAATAGAAGGAACTTGCCTTAACATCAGAAATGCTATATATAACAAAACCAAAACCAACATTATACTAAATAGGAAAAAGATGAAAGCATTTCCTCTAAAATCACAAACAAGATAAGATGCTCACTCTCACCACTCCTATTCAATATAGTACTTGAAATTTTAGACAGAGCAATTAGGCAAGAGAAAGAAATAAAAAATATCCAAATAAGAAAAAAATTCAAAGTATCTGTTTGCAGATGATAAGTTCCTATACCTAGAAGATCTCCCCACTGGGGTGGGGAACACCATCAGAAGATTTTAGAATTGATAATCTAATTCAACAAAGTTGCAGGATACAAAGTCAACATACAAAAGAACTAGATCACTATCACCCTGCATGAAGGTCAACGCAAAGAAGAACAAAGACCTAGAAATCAGGCCAGAAGCTTTACAACTGTTAGATGAAAACCATAGGGTCAGCACTTCAGCATATAAGCAGAGGCATCAATTTCTTTAATAAGACCCCCAAAAATCAAGAAATAAAACCAAGGGTCAATAAGTGAGATTGCATCAAATTAAAAAGCTTCTGCAGAGCAAAGAAACAATTGCATGTGACAAGACAGCCTACACATTGGGGGAAAATCTTTGCCAGCTACTCTTTCAAAAGAGGATTCACAACCAGATTAATCTTAACATGAAAAAGTTAACACCCCACAAATCCAAATAACCCACTAAATAAATGTACAAATGAGCTAAACAGACATTTCTCAAAAGAATAAATGCAAATGGACAATATATGAAAAAATCTTCAACATTATTATCCACCAAGGAAATACAAAAAGTGTACTGAGATTACATCTTACTCCAGTTAAAATGGCAGTAATCAAGAATACAAATAATAATAAATGTTGGCAAGAATGTGGGGGGAAAAGGAACACATATAATGTTGGTGACACTGCACATCAGTGTAACTACTATGTAAATCAGTAGAAATCCCCATAAAACTAGGAATGGAACCACCATATGACCCAGTTATTCCATTCTTTGGTATTTATCCAAAAGAGCTGAAATCAGCATATACAGTGATACATGTGTTCCAACAGTTAAGGCAGTACAATTCACAACAGCCATTTACTTAACCAGTCTATGTGTCTGAGAACAGATAAATTAATAAAGAAACTGTGGTATATATACACCATGGAGTTTTACTCAGCCATAAATAATGAAATTATATAATTTGCTGGTATAATAATGAAATTAAAGAATATCATGCTAAGTCTAATAAGCCAAGCTCAGAAAGTCAAGGAGTGAGGAGATGGTGTTGTAGCTCAGTGGTACACATATGAGGCACTGGGTTTGATCCTCAGCACCATGTAAAAATAAATTTTTAAAAAAGGTTAAAAAAAAGTCAAGGAGTAAATAATATCTCTCACATGCAGAAGCTAGTGGAAAAAAAGAATAATAAAAAAAGAATCTCATGAAAAATAGAAGGAAAACATTAGAGTAGAGAAAGGGGATTAAGGGGGGGAAGAGGGGAGGAAAGGGGAAGAACTGGAGAATGAAATTGACTATATTAAGCTATATGCATGTTTGAATATTTCACAATAAATCTTATTTTTATGTAGAGTTATAATGTCAATTGTAAAAAATAAATAATTTGAAGGCAAACCAGTAAAATACAGAAAGTAGGTCAGAGGGAGAAAAGAAGAAAGGGAAAGGATAAGTCCTAGGGAATGAAATGGAGCAAATTATGTGCACATATAAATATATCACAACGAACCCTACTGTTATATATAATTATAATGGTCCATTAAAACATAATAAGAAATAAAGAAAGAAATTTAGTGGAGGTGGACTTAGGGAATATATCTGTCCCTGGTCTGCCTTTCCCCCAACCTTTCCTCCCCTTACCCCTCTTTTTTTGGTTACTGTGAGCTGAGAAGCTTTCCTCTCCCCACCCTTCCAGCATGATGTTCTTTACCTCATGTCCAGGGCAAAAAAAGTCGTCAACAATGAACTGAACCTCTGATATTATGAGCCCAAGTATTTTGGTCACAGAGATGAAAATTTGACTACAAAGAGAACATAAGAGCTCCGGGAATGCAGCATGTAGTGTGATTTAACAAACATTATAGAACTTGTACTATGCAAGGAATTTATACCTCAGTCATATCCATACGTGCAGGTACAGAGATGACCTCAGAAATCATACACAGGAAAATTGTAAAATGCAAATTTCTAGGGAAAAGTTAAGAATAAATACAATCTATAAGAAATAAAGGAAAATTAAAAAGAATTTTCCTGAAACAAAAAGAAGCAAATTTCATCAGCATCACCTTTTTTCTTTCAGTACTTATTTGAGAGCACTTGTCATTGTGATTCCTTCTCTGTTCCTTTGAAATATATGTAAATCTTTTTGGAAGCTAAGTAAGCTTATTACCAGCTTTTCAACCCAAGGAAAGTCTTTCTCAAGGACCTGGAAGCTATCTCTTTGAAATGTAATCATCAAAGAACATAGTGCCTCTATTTCCCAGTTACTATAGAAGGACAGGGTCCTAACTTCTGCAGGTATCTGGATCCAAGTCATAAAACATAAAGAGAAAAAAAGTTTAATTTTTCCTTTGGATAGAGGCAATTAGTGAACATAGATGTTGATTCAAATTACCAGGTAAACATAGGATGAACTATGTATGCAATGTTACTGTCTAGTCCTCTTACTTGAACAGTAATTATTGTTTATTTTGAGAATATGTATGTAAT
The DNA here is from genome assembly GCF_048772815.1 of Callospermophilus lateralis. Lineage (NCBI taxonomy): Eukaryota > Metazoa > Chordata > Mammalia > Rodentia > Sciuridae > Callospermophilus > Callospermophilus lateralis. The sequence goes on from NC_135319.1 coordinate 39,986,139, forward strand.
GGGTTGTGTCTGATTTTCTGCATAAAATGGTAAAGTTTCTTTCTGTTTCTGCAACCTCCTTAGCAGATTGCCTATGATGCACAATACAATCAGTTTAATGCTTATCAATAATAAAACTGTTTTCTTTCTCTTCCACCATTTGAAGGGTTTTTCTGGGTTGTTGAGAAACGTTTTTCATTATATTTTTCCACAACTCACTAGAGATGAATGTACTATTTAAATGTAGATGTGCACATGTATTAAATTCTCAACAAAAAATAAAAGAAAAAAGTCACCAAATATTTGAAAAACATTAATTGAATTTAAGAACTCTCAAACTCAACAAACAGAACTAAATGCTTAAGAAAATACAATTAGTATAATTAATGTCACAAAAAATGTAAACATTTATCATAGCTATAAAATGAACAGCTACAATAAAACCATTGATATGCTTGGAAATTAAAAATGGTATTACAGAAATAAAACTACATATTGAAGACTTGAAGAATAGCATGTACACTGTTAACAAAATTAGTAACCAGAAAACCTGGCCAAAGGATTCTCCTAGAAAGTAAAATAGAAAGAATATACAAAATCTGAGGGAAAAATAGAAAATCCCTAAGAATTCTCAAGACAGGACAATTCCCATCTTAATAGAAGTTTGGGAAAAGAAAAAAAAGAAGTTGAGGTTTTTTTTCCTGGAAAATATACTCCAAATCCTTAACAGAAGTTATCTCTGGAAATTAGACTACAACTGAGGAGAAGTTACAATGAAGTGACAAAGGACATTAACTTTTTTCTTTCTATAATTTAGTAATTGTATGATTACAAGAATAAATTCATATATTTCTTTTTAAATAGATCATTTTGGTCCTAATGAATAAAATTGTCAAAGATCCACCACAAAATTACTAATAAAAAGCCAAGAGGCTGGGGATGTGGCTCAAGCGGTAGTGAGCTCGCCTGGCATGCGTGCAGCCCATTTTGATCCTCAGCACCACAAACAAAGATGTTGTGTCCACCGAAAACTAAAAAATAAAATATTAAAATTCTTTCTCTCTCTCTCCCTCTTTCTCTCTTTCTCTCTCTCTCTCTCTCTCTCTCTCTCTCTCTTTTAAAAAAAGCCAATAATATCAATATTAATACTAGATAAAAAGAGTAGAGACTACTATTAAACAAAATAATAAGGAACATTTTACAATAATAAAAACTACAACCCATAAGGAACTCAGAATATTCAGGAACAAATATAGTTGTTGCTTTTTAATGAGAAAGTGGAATTTTGCTGTAATGTGGAAGACTTCATCTCAATTTTCTTAGGTAAGGTAGACAACAAGAGTAAAAATGCAGTTTACCTATTTTTCAATGTTTATTTGTTCTTTTTAATTATATATAAAAGTAGAATGTATTTTGACATATTATACATACATGGAGTGTGACTTCCCATTCTTGCAGTTATACACGATGTTGGTTGCACTGGTCATGTATTCATATGAACATAGAAAAGTTATGTCCTATTCATTCTACTGTCTTTCCCATTCTCATGCCCTCTCCCTTTCCCTCATTCCCCCCATCCAATACAGTAAACCTCCATTCCTCCCTCCCCACTTTGGGGAGTCAACATCCACCTATCAGAGAGAACATTTAGCCTTTGGTTTTATGAGGCTGGCTTATTTCACTTACCCTGATAACCTCCAGCTCCATCCATTTACCAGCAAATGCCATAATTTCATTATTCTTCATGGATGAGCAATATTCCATTGTATATATATATATATATATATATATATATATATATATATATATATATATATACACCACATTTTCTTCATCCATTAATCTGTTTAAGTAAATCTAGGTTGGTTCCACAGTTTAGCTATTGTGAACTGAGTTGCTATACACATTGATGTGGCTGTATCATTACGTTGATTTTCAGTCCTTGGGGTATATGCTGAAGATTTGGCTAATTGGGTCAAATGGTGTTTCCACTCCAAGTTTTCTGAGGAATATCCATACAGCTTTCCAGAGTGGTTTTATCAATTTACATTCCCACCAGCAATGTCCGGATGTACCTTTTTCCTCACATTTTCACCAACATTTATTATTACTATTATTCTTGATAATTGCCATTCTGACTGGAGTGACATGAAATCTCAGTGTAGTTTTAATTTTCACTTCTCTAATTGCTAGAAATGTTGAACATTTTTTCTTATATTTATTGTATTTCTTCTTCTGTGAAGTTCATTTCCTTTGCCCATTTATTGATTCAGTTATTTGTTTTTTCAATGTTAAGTTTTTAAAAATTTTTTATTAATTTTTTAAAATGAATGACAGCAGAATGCATTAAATTTCTTACTACACACATAGAGCACAATTTTTCATCTTTCTGGTAGTATATAAAGTATGTTCACTCCAATTCATGTCTTCATACATGTACTTTGAATAATGATATCCATCACATTCCTCCATCCTTGCTAACCCCCTGCTCTGTCCCTTCCCATCCCACCCTTCTGTCCTATCTATATTTCATCTTCTCCTCCCATGCTTCCCCTCCCTACCCCACTAAGAGTCAGCCTCCTTTTATCAGAGAAAACATTTGACATTTGTTTTGGGGAGGGATTGGCTAACTTCACTTAGCATTAGCTTCTACAACATCATCCATTTACCTGCAAATGCCATGATTTTATACTCTTTTATTTCTGAGTTATATTCCATTGTGTATATATGCCACATTCTTTTTTATCCATTCATCTCTGAAGGTTGGTTCCACAGTTTAGCCTTGTGAATTCTGCTGCTATAAATATCGATGTGACTGTGTCCCTACAGTATGCTATTTTTAAGTCCTTTGGGTATAGACCGAGGAGAGGGACAGCTGGGTCAAATGGTGGTTCCAGTCCCAGTTTTCTAAGGATCTCCATACTGCTTTCCATATTGGCTGCACCAATTTGCAGTCCCACCATCAATGTATGAGTGTGCCTTTTTCCCCACATCCTTGCCAACACTTATTGTTGTTTGTCTTCATAATAGCTGCTATTCTGACTGGTGTGAGATGATATCTTACAGTAGTTTTGATTTGTATTCCTCTAATTGCTAGAGATGATGAACATTTTTTTTTCATAAATTTGTTGATTGATTGTATATCCTCTTCTGAGAAGTGTCTGTTCAAGTTCTTGGCCCATTTATTGATCGGGTTTTTTTGTTTTTTCGTTTTTGTTTTGTTTTGTTTTTTTGTTTTTGGTGTTTAGCTTTTTGAGTTCTTTATATACCCTAGGAATTAGTGTTCTAGCTGACGTATGAGGGGTAAAAATTTGCTCCCAAGATGTAGGCTCTCTGTTCACTTCAGAGATGGTTTCTTTTGCTGAGAAGAAACTTTTTAGTTTGAATCCATCCTATTTATTGATTCTTGGTTTTAAGCACAGGGTCTCTGGTTTAATTCCTAGGTCCTTGGTACACTTTGAGTTGAGTTTTGTGCATGGTGAGAGATAGGAGTTTAATTTCACTTTGTTGCATATGGATTTCCAGTTTTCCCAGCACCATTTGTTGAAGAGACTATCTTTTTCCAAAGCATGTTCTTGGCACCTTTGTCTAATGTAAGATAATTATAATTTTGTGGGTTAGTTGCCGTGTCCTCTATTCTGTACCAGTGGTCTACAAGTCTGTTTGGTGCCAGCACCATGCTGTTTTTGTTACTATTGTTCTGTAGTATAGTTTAAGGTCTGGTATAGTGATACCACCTGCTTCACTCTTCCTGCTAAGGATTGCTTTAGCTATTCTGGGTCTTTTATTTTTTCAGATGAATTTCATGATTGTTTTTTCTATTTCTATGAGAAATGTCATTGGGATTTTGATCAAAATTGCATTAAATCTGTATATTGCTCTTGGCAGTATGGTCATTTTGACAATATTAATTCTGCCTATTCAAGAACAAGGGAGATCTTTCCATCTTCTAAGGTCTTCTTTAATTTCTTTCTTTAGGGTTATGTAGTTTTCATTGTATAGATCTTTCACCTCTTTCATTAAGTTGATTCCCAAGTATTTTATTTTTATTTATTTTTTTTTGAGGCTATTGTAACTCGGGTAGCTTTCCTCATTTCCCTCTGAATGGATTTGTCACTAATATACAGAAATTCCTTTGATTCTGTTCCATTGGTTTTCATGTTTGTTTTCTTGCCAATACCAAGCCATGTTTGTTACTATAGCTCTGTAGTAGATTTTAAGGTCTGATATTATGATGCCTCCTATTTCACTTTTCTTGTTGGGGGTTGCTTTGGCTATTCTGGGCTTCTCATTTTTCCAAATGAATTTCATGACTGATTTTTCTATTTCAAGAAGAACATCATTGAAATATTAATAGGAATTGTATTAAATTTGTATCATGCTTTTGGTAGTATGGCCATTTTGACAATATTAATTCTGCCTATCCAAAAACATGGGAGATCTTTCCATCTTCTAAGGTCTTCTTCAATTTCTTTCTTGAGTGTTCTGTAGTTTCCATAATATAGGTCTTTTACCTCTTTTTTTGGATTGATTCCCAAATATTTTATTTTCTTTTAGGCTATTGTGAATGAGATAGTTTTCCTAATTTCCACTTAAGTTGATTCATCTCTGATGTATAGGAATGTCATTGATTCATGGGTGTTAATTTTATATCCTGCTACTTTGCTGAATTCATTTATGAGTTCTAGTAGTTTGAGCTCTTTTTTTCCTATTTGTATAGTCTACCTATTTATTATATTCAGAAAACTCAAGATAAGATTTTTTAGAACTTCTTACCAAAGAGACAATGTATTTGTTTTAGATAAACATGCAACTTAAAAAATAAATTCATGAAGTCATAAGAAAAATCTTAATTATCCCACCAAAATTCTAAATTTTTCCAAAATAAAACACAATGTCGAATTGAAATTCAGTGACACTATAAACAGGATGTCAAATACAATTTTAAAGCTGGACATGGTGGCACATGCCTATGATCCCAGTAGCTCAGGAGGCTGAGGCAGAAGGATCATGAGTTCAAAATCAGCCTCAGCAACTTAGTGATGCCTAAGCAATTCAGTGAAACTTTGTCTCTAAATAAAATACAAAAAGGGTTCACTTCTGATCGTCTTAAGACCAAAAAAGTTTTAATTAAAGTTAATACCTCTTTTGATAAAAATGAAAATAAAGTACTGCTTGTTAAATTCAAGGCATTCAGAGGAAAACTAACACCATGAATGAATTTACTAAAAAACAAATAAGAAAAATTTTATGCGAAAGACTAAATAAATATATTCAAATAGCATAAAAGAATAGCAAATTAAACTTAAGAAATTAGACAGATTTAAAAATAAAGCAGAAATATTAAATTTTAAAATAAAAATTATTAACCTGAATTATTAAGAAAAAATATTTACAAAGAAGAACATAGAAAAAATCAAAATTTTAAAACTCGAAAGGAAAACATGTTCCTAATGCAATCATTTGTTGTCTTTTAATTTACACGTACTTGTAGGGTCCATGTGATGTTTATATATATATATATATATATATATATATATATATATGAAACACATTTTGTGAAATGATTAAATCAAGCTAATTAACATATCCACCACCTCACATATGTTTTGTGGTGACTCTTCTACTTTGTAGAATTTATTAAGCTTTTCTTTATGTTCTTTGGTCTGTTTTTGTGACAGTTTCAGGGACATTTGAAAGATATATGTTCTCCAAGGTAAGTAAAGTTCTTTCCATCAAATCAAGTTGTAAAATATGCACAGTGCATATGGCTTGTTTAATAAATGATAATAAAGAACAAAAAAACTGATCTGTATTGAGGGTCTCTATACTATGCCTTAAACTAATCTTCCTAAGCTTGACCCATAAGCATATTAAGTGAATCATCCATTCCTGTTTCAGTCTCTTCATCATTTCCCATATTTATTTTCCCTCCATGCCTGTACTCATTCTGTACTTTCTATGGTATGCTCCCTAATTAGTATTTAATTAACACTAACAGTAAACACCATTGGGGAGTCCTTCCCAGAGAGCTCAACCTCTTGAGGGAATATTTGAAGGAAGCGTTGTGTTTGACACTAATGTTTGATTTCTCACCTCCTAAACAGGTATGCAACTCTTAGGATAGGAAATGATTTATTATACTTCTTTTCTAATTCCATACAGCATATGTCAATGTAGAAATAGAGAACAAGTATTTAATAAATATTAATGATTAACTGGTTGTCATGAAAATCATAATACAAATACTTCATAAGAAGTTTTTAAAATCTGTATTGGGTTTGTTTTGGCCTTTTCAAATTTGGAAGATAAAAATAAAAATCATTCTATCTACCCACTTGAAAGACTGACATTATTAATTATTAAACATTATCAATTATTAAAAGATTGACATTATTATTAGCTTTATGGAATGGCAAAACTCCAACATTCTCCATAATATCATGTACAACATGCATCTAATAGTCTCAAGATGCCAAGAACAAGAAGGGTCTAGTAATCATTACTATCCATGTATTTTATTTGCAAGACACTTAATCCCTTCCACTTTTAATCATCATGATAAAATGGATTTTGTCCTTCTCTTATTGGGTAAATATTTATTAGATGCATTTAAATCTGTCACCAGGTTCTCAAATCCAAGCAATTTATTATCTTTTTAACAAATCTGTTTTAAGTAATTATTATGTACTTACACTGTGCTAGCCTGTGAGCAATATAAAAATGAGTAAGACATCATTCCCTTACTCATAGAACTCATCATCTAATAGAGACAGATGCATAAACAAATGTATTAAACTTAAGACCTGGTCGTCCATCATTTGTCACAAGAACTATTATTTGGAAAGAACAATTGTCCTGGGGGATCATGAGAAATGAGTCCAAATTATAATTCTTCTTATTCCTGTTCAACAACATAGTAGCTCACTTCTCTGTAAAATGTGTAATAATTCCTTTCATACATGCCCAAAAGAGCAATCTGGTAGTAATAATAAAATGTGCAAATAAACACACCGAATACTACAAGTGTAAGATACTAGAATGAAGCCAGTACCTATTACAATGCCTTACATGGACACTGACTATGCATAAAAAGTACATTGTTGCATCATTTATTCTCAGACATCCTATTTTAATACACTGTATTACATTTTATTATCAACTTCTTCATACATAATAGAGAATGTATGAATAAAATAATAAAACAAATATGCCCATATTAATCCAGCTTCAGAAAAAGAATATGCCCAGTAGCTTTAAAAGTACTGATATAAACTAACCTCTTTTGTCCTACCCATTCCACTCCTATGAATAAACCATTATCTACCTTTTTTATAGTTTATCATATACATCTGTACCATATGTTTTATTTTATATGTATTAGCCTCTATATAAATATAAAAGATGTAAAACTTTTGCATGGATTCTTACATTACTTGCTCTTTGAGGATAAAGCTTTGTTTTAATATTATTCATGTTGAAATATATTGCTATTATTTATTAATTTTTATTCATTATGGCCTCATTCCCAATTTTAAAGGAAATGTTTTAATGACATATCTAAGTATGAAGTTTAGTGTGGAATTTTACAGAAACTATTTATCAAGTTAAGAAAATTCACTTTTGTTCCTAGCTTTAAAGAAGTTTCAAATAAATTATATTTAATTTTTCAAATATTTTCTGTACTACTGAGATAATACTATACTTTTTCTCTTAATTTGTGAATGTGGTGAATAACATCAGTAGCTAAGTTGAACTAACATCACAATTCTGAAATAAATTTGTCATAATGAGTTTTTACCTATTGTTAATCAGTTTGCTCAAATTTTGTTTAGGAATTTTGTATCTGATTTCATATGTTAGATTGGCATGTGAATGTCCTTCCAATTAACCTGTGTAGTGTTGGCATTGGTTGTACTAGTTTCATGTAATCAATTTGAGAGTTACTTCTTTTGCTATTCTCCAGACACTACTATGGAATATACTTACATAGTCCCAGAAGTATTTGTGGTACTTTGCAAAAGTGTTTGGGCCTCTCATTTGCTCTAAGCAAAATCTGCTTAGTTCTGCTTATTTCGAACAAGTTGGGTTAAACTATATTTTCTAAGAATGCTTCCCATTTCATACAAAATTTCATTGTTATTGGTATGAATTTGTTCATAATATTATCTTTTAGTATTTTAACATTTAGTGTTGTTAATTTTATTCTCTCTAGTTATATATTCCTCTTTTTTATTCTTCAGGTTATTTTCTGTCTCCTCTCATTCTTCCTAATCTATCTCACTAGCAGTTTGTCAATTTTATTGGTCTTTTCAAAAAAACATATGCTTGGCTTTGTTGATCTTCTCCACTGTCTTTGTGATTTAATTAATTTCTATTCTAACCTTTATTAATTTATTCCTTCTTGGTTTCTTATTCCTATTTCAAACTCAACCTAGGTATATAGCACACTAATTTTCAATTTGTCTTCCTTCCTAAAGCATTATAGGTAATAATTTCCTCTAAGTATTCCCTTTAGCTATATATCTCTCAAGTTTTATTGTTCTATTTTCAGTATTTCTCAATTATAAGTATTTTTTAATTTCAATTATAATTTATTCATGACCCAGGAATTATACAGATGTACCTTTAAAAAACATTCCAAATAATAATTTCCTTTATTTGCCTAAATTATTTCTAGGTGTCCTATATAATACTAATGCTTTGAAAATCATCAGCTTAATATGCAGTCGATTTTTGTTAATTTACCATGTGTCCAGGAAAAGAACACATTACAACCTCTTGGTGAATTTAAACTTTTCTCTTTAGATAGTAAGCGTTGTTAGCAATTTATTTTTACTGATACTTGTATAACTATACCAGCTTTATTTAGTAAGCTCTTGAATATCTTTTCATCCTTTGATTTCCAAACTTTCCTCATTCTTTTATTTTAGTTATGCTTTTTATATGCAGTATGTAACTGTATTTTGTTTATATTATAAGCTATCAGTCTTCAGAGAGTTTAGGATTTTATTTTTACACTTATTATATTACAGAAATATTTGGATTTATTTTATCATCCTAGGTCATCTACTTTCTATTTATCTAGTTTTTCCATGGTGTTTTTATCCTTCATTTTCTTCTTCCTTCACATTAGTTTATTTTCTCTTTCCATTTTTCCTTTCTCTGTGTTTAGGAATTATATAGTCTATTGCTGCACATTTTCTAGCAATTACTCTAGACATTTTAGCATGCTATTTAAATTAATGTCTTCCTATTTCCCCTGAAATATAAAGACCTTAGAATACTTAATTCTGATTCCACCCTTCCTAAAGTATATACTATGTTTACAGATATATTGATTTTGTACTTTTAATTATATAAAATATATATGGCTTTTTGATCCTCTATAAAAATTAATATTTGAACAGTAGTAAAGCCATAATATTTCCTCTGCTTACAAATTCTTGCATCTGCACCTTTATTCTATGATAATATTTTCTTTAAAATTTTTTTTCAGAGGAACATTGCTGATAATAAACTACACAAGTCTGGAATTAGGTAAAAAAAAATAACTTTAATTCATCTTTGTTCTTGAACAATAGCTTCACTGTGCACTGAATTCAAGATTAACAGTTATTTTCTTGGCTGGAGAAGTAGCTGTGAGGTCATAGTTCTTGCCTAGTATGTGCAAGACTCTGGGATCAATCCCCAGGCCCAATCAATCAATTAATCAATAATCAAAACCAAAAGCAAGTTATTTTCCCTTGGGATAATTCTACTGTCTTGATGTATCTTTATTTGAGTAATTAGCTATCAGTTATTACTCAAGCAACTTTTTTCCTGTTTTTAAAGAATTATTCTTTTTGTCTTTGGTATTCTTCATCTTCATTATAGTATGTATAAATGTGAATTTTTTTATATGCAGTACTTGAGATTTATCTGGCTTATTAGCTATGGAGATTGGAATTTTCCATAATTTCTAGGAACTTCTCAATAACTTTTTTTAAAACTTTTCTCTTCTCTGGTTTTTATTTTAAAATATTTTAGAACTTTTCACACCATCCTTCATGTATAGTTACTGTTTTTTTTCAAAATATTTTTTAATTCTGTGTCTCTGTGTGGTGAACTCATATAACTTTTTCAAGTTTTTCATATTTTACCTAATCAATAAATTAATCATTATTATGCTTTTTATTTTAGATAGTTTTGTCTGGTCAGTTTTGAAATTCTTGTTCTTTTAACATACCCATTATATTTTAAGAGAATAAATGAGGGAATAATACTACCTAAAATACTAATTTATATTCAGCATTTTATTATTTTAATATCTGTACTGTTTACAGATCTGATTCTGCAATTTGTTATTTCTATAAAATCTTACTCAAGGTGAGCTACCAATTTGTGTGTTATGAGAGCTTATCTTCCTTGGAACTATGTAAGAATTTTTTGAAGACTTGGCATAAAGAATTTGCAGAAAAAATTTGAGTTTACTTCTGGCAGGTCCCTGGAGGTATGGCCAAGACAGGACAATGTTAAATTAGATTTTCTGCTAGGGTTTTAGAGACTACACAGATAATAAGAATTCTGACCTACAATCCAGACAAGGACAGTTTTATAGTTCAAAAAATTTCAAGATACATTCTATTGCTTTGTTTTGTTTTATTTTTCTGAACAACCCAAAGCCAAGGCTAAACAACTACCTTCCTGTAGGAGTTAGTGTTTTTCTCATTCATCCAACAAGATAGTCAAATTTTAGAGATTCTCGGCTTCTCTTACAAGTGTCTCTTATGTGACTTTTCCACCTTGTAGTATAGAGGCTTTGTCTTTTCTCCTCAGTTTATGGTCTTTAAAAATCCAAGCTTCAGGCCATAACTAGAAAAAAAATCCTGGTCCTGGCTTTTAGTCTTTATCTATCTGTGCCCTCTTTGTATCTGTCCTCAAAGAACTCACAGATTAAGTATGTGCTTTGAAATATTTTATTCATCATTTTAGTTCTTCTAATTCACTATATATATAGAAACCAAACAATTTTTAGATCATATTAAAATACTTCTAGATATCATTATTGCCTAAATGTTTAATAGTTCCTAAATGTTAATCTGACTGGTAGGGATCTTATTTTCTCCTTTATTTTTTAGGTTCTTTTTAAAGTTTATTTATTTGTTTATTTATTTATTTATTTTAGGTATATATGACAGCAGAATGCATTTTGATTCATTGTGCACAATTGCACCACACCTTTTCATTTCTCTGGCTGTGCATGATATAGCATCACAACATATGAGCAGTCATACATGTACCTAGGGTAATGATGTCCATCTCATTCCACCATCTTTCCTGCTCCCATGCTCCCGGCCCACACCTCCATCCCCTTTGCCCCATCAACGTTCCTCCATTTCTTCCCATACTCCACCCCCATTATGGATCAGCATCCACTTATCAGAAAACATTTGGGTTTTGGCTTTTTGAGACTGGCTTACTTCACTTAGTATGATATTATCTAATTCCATCTATTTACCTGCAAATGCCATGAATTTATTCTCTTTTAATGCTGAGTAATAGTCCATTGTGTATATATACCACAGTTTCTTTATCCATTAATATAATCTAGGTTAATACCATAGTTCAGCTCTTATGAATTGAACTGCTATAAATATTGAGATGGGTCCATTACTATACCATGCTGATTTTAAGTCCTTTGCATATAGACCAAGGAGTGGGACAGCTGGATCAAACAGTGGTTCCATTCCAAGTTTTCTAAGGAATCTGCATACTGCTTTCCAGAATAGTTGCACCAATTTGCAGTCCCACCAGCAACATATGAGTGTGCATTTCCCTCATATCCTAACCAACATTTATTATTGTCTGTTTTCTTGATAACTGCCATTCTGACGGGTGTGAAATGAAATTCTAGAGTAGTTTTGATTTGAATTTCCCAAAGCAATCCTTAGCAAGAAGAGTGAAGCAGGAGGCATCACAATACCAGACATTAAATTAATCTATAAAGCTTTGGTAAAAGTATGGTATTGGCAACAAAATAGACATGTAGACCAATGGTACAGAATAATAGACACAGAGGCAAAAACCACATAAATACAGTTATCTCATACTAGACAAAGGTGCCAAAAACATATATCGGAGAAAAGATAGCCTCTTCAACAAATGAAAACAGTGAAACTGTGAAATCTGTATGCACCAAAATGAAACTAACCCCCTATCGCTCATCATGAACAAAAATTAACTCAAAGTGGATCAAGGAATTTGATCAGAAATCCTTCGCCTAATCCAAGAAAAAGTAGGCCCAAATCTTCATCATGTTGGATTAGGCCCCAACTTCCTAACAAAACTAAAGTGTGAGAAATAAAATCAAGAATTGATAAATGGGATGAATTCAAACTAAAAAGCTTCTTCTCTGAAAAACAATCAATGAGTTGAAGAGAGAACCTACATTTTGGGAGCAAATTTTTGCCACACACACATCAGACAGAGACTAATCTCCAGAATATATAAAGAACTCATTAAGCTTAACACCAAAAAAAAAAAAAAAAAAAACCAATCAATAAATGGGCTAAGGAGCTGAACAAACACTTCTCAGAAGATGATATACAATCAATCAACAAATATAAGATAAAATGTTCAACATCTATTTTCCCCTTTAAATAAAAATGAAAGACTACATACTATGGTCACCAACTGAAAAGTTTTAGTCATAAGCAGCATATCTTCAAAGTTACAGAGAACCTAAACTAGGATAGACAGCTACAGAGAACCTAGACTAAGATAGACAGCTACTAAGAGAAGAAAATACACATTTTTTTTTCTTTCTGTGCTGCTTTATGTAAGAAAATATTATGAGCAGCATATCACTTAGATTTGTTTCTAGTGGTTTTCCTCACTACAAATTCATGGCCAGTTAGAAGTTAAATAAAATAGAGCCTTATACACCAAGTATATACACTTCTAGTAGGAGAAAGAGGGGGGGAAGTAGAAATAAGAGACAAATGACTTCATTTCAATATCACAATATTACAAGTAGTATTCTTCTAACCATTATTTACATCATTGATATTTACTTAACACTTCCTATTTAACGTTTGTTATTCTAGGTGCTAGGGATATAACAACAGTGAATGAAGAGTGATGAATAATGATACATCAATGAAAATTTAAAAATAAGAAAATAATACAATATGTCTTTGAAAATGAGAAAATACTACACACATATCACTTGTTATTATCATATTAATAGAATAAGGATATAAATAATTCTTATGTACCATGATTACAATGCCTGCTTTTCTCTCTGCACAGGAGAAAATATGGTTTAATGGACTGGGGAGTTTTCAAAGCAATTTTCACTGGCAAAGTTCCTTACTTAATGACATTTTCAAAACTCTATTAATCTATAATTTGACACTTTTCAACTCTCATTCAGTCACACATTCAGAAGAAACATCCAATAATTCACACTGGCCTTTCAAATAAATCAATTGTTTTAGCCTGCACAGTAATCTAGTTCAACTTCTATTTTCTTCACCAGTAAATCTCAGATTTCATACCCACAATCAGCCATGGGCCAGAATGAAAGATTTAACCAAAGCTTCAGCTTGGTAGTTGTTGAGTAAGCACTCTGATACATTTCCACACTATAAACACTTAGTGAGACTTGTTCCCAACAGACTATATGAGTATATACCACATCAATTTATTTCATAGTATTACATTTGTATGAGCAGAATAGAGGAAAGGTTATTTTAGATATTTTTACCAATATAGCTTCCTGTAAATAATGAAAAGTATAACTATTTAATTTATAAAATCATTAAAAATGGTTGAATGTTCAATAAATTCTGTGGTAGTATCTAGTTCAGACAGTGTTTGCAGCTATTGTAACTCGGATATAAAAAATATATAGGGCAGACCTGCAACCGACCGGTGAAACAGGCCCAGCGGCCTGCCGGCATGGTAGACACGTCACCCCAATTGGAGTAGGGACAGAGCAGAGCCACCGCCCACAACCGCAAGGTAGGCAGACCTGTGACTGACTGGCGGAACAGGCCCAGCGGCATGCCAGCAGGATAGACACGTCACCCCAAATGGAGTAGGGGTAGAGCAGAGCCCCCGCCCGCGCCCGGAACAGACCCAGCGGCCCGCCAGCGTGGTAGTCACGTTACCCCAATTGGAGTAGGGGCAGAGCAGAGCCGCCTCCTGCACCCGGAACAGGCCCAGCGACCCGCTGGCATGGTAGACACATCACCCCAATTGAAGTAAGGGCAGAGCAGAGCCGCCGCCTGTGCCTGCAAGGTAGGCAGACCTGTGACCGGCCGGCAGAACAGGCCCAGCGGCCCGTCAGTGTGGTAGACAGATCAACCGAATTGGAGGAGGAGCAGAGCCGCCGCCCGCCCCTGCAAAGGAGACTTTTCAACTATACAAGAGCAACATAAATATATAGGGGGAAAATTCAATAACACAACACTTTCACCAAGCAGAAAGAAACGCGAGCAGTATGAAAAGACAAGGAAAGAAAGGACCACAAGCAATGCAGTTCGACTCAACTTTAGAAGAGGTAATAGCTGCAGCAGATGGAATGTCAGATAAAGAATTCAGGATACACATGCTTCAGATGATCTGGAGTCTCAAGGAAGACATTAGACAGCAAAATCAGACAATGAAAGATCACTTCGACAATGAATTACATAAACAAATCCAAGAAGCAAAAGATCAACTATACAGGGAGATAGAGGTTATAAAAAACAAACAAACAGAAATCCTAGAAATGCAAGAAGCAATAAACCAACTTAAAAACTCAGTTGAGAATACTACCAGCAGAGTAGAACACTTAGAAGATAGAACATCAGACAATGAAGACAAAGTATTTCAACTTGAAAAGAACATAGACAGCTCAGCAAGAGTGTTAAGAAACCATAAGCAGAACATCCAAGAAATATGGGATAACATAAAGAGACCAAACTTAAGAGTCATTGGGATACAGGAAGGTATAGAGGTCCAAACCAAAAAAATGAGCAATCTGTTCAATGAAATAATACAAGAAAACTTCCCAGACTTGAAGAATGAGACAGAATCCCAAATCCTAGAAGCCTACAGGACGCCGAATGTGCAAAATCAAAAGAGACCACACCTAGACACATTATAATGAAGATGCCCAACATACAGAATAAGGAGAGAAAATTTTAAAAGCTTCAGGAGAAAGGAAGCAGATTACATTTAGGGGTAAACCAATCAGGATAACAGCTGATCTTTCAACACAGACTCAGAAAGCTAGAAGATCCTGGAATAACATATTTCAAACACTGAAAGAAAATGGGTTCCAACCAAGAATCGTGTATCCACCGAAATTAAGCTTCAGGATGGAAGATGAAATTAAAACCTTCCACGATAAACAAAAGTTAAAAGAATTTGCAGCTAGAAAACCATCTCTTCAAAACATCCTCGGCAAAATATTACAGGAAGAGGAAATGGAAAATATCAATGAAAACCAACAGCAGGAGGTAGTACAGAAAGAGGGGAAAAATAATCAAAGAGGAAAACAAACCATGTTTAGCAACATAAATAAACAAATATGGCGGGAAGAACAACCCATATCTCAATAATTACCCTAAATGATAGTGGCTTAAACTCACCAATTAAGAGACACAGGCTAGTAGAATGGATCTCAAAACAAGACCCAACAATAAGCTGCCTTCAGGAGATGCATTTGATAGGAAGAGACATACATAGACTGAAGGTGAAAGGTTGAAAAAAATCATATCACTCATATGGACTTCGGAAACAAGCAGGAGTGTCCATACTCATATCAAATAAAATAGATTTCAAGTCAAAGTTAATAAAAAGGGATAAAGAGGGACACTACATACTGCTCCAGGGAACCATACACCAACAAGACATAACAATCATAAATATATATGCCCCAAACAATGGTGCAGCTATGTTCATCAAACAAACTCTTCTCAAGTTCAAGAGTCCAACAGACCACCATACAATAATCATGGGGGACTTCAAAACACCTCTCTCACCACTGGACAGATCTTCCAAACAAAAGTTGAATAAAGAAAATATAGAACTCAATAACACAATTAATAACCTAGACTTAATTGACATATATATAATATACCACCTAACATTAAGCAGTTACACTTTTTTCTCAGCAGCACATGGATCCTTCTCAAAAATAGATCATATATTATGTCACAGGGCAACTCTTAGACAATATAAAGGAGTAGAGATAATACCATGCATCTTGTCTAATCATAATGGAATGAAACTGAAAATCAATGATAAAAGAAGTAAGGAAAAATCATGCATCACTTAGAGAATGAACAATAGGTTACTGAATGATGAATGAGTTATAGAAGATATCAAGGAGGAAATTAAAAAATTCTTAGAGATAAATGAAAACACAGACACAACATATCGGAATCTATGGGACACATTGAAAGCAGTTCTAAGAGGAAAATTCATGGCTTGGAGTTCATTCCTTAAAAAAAGAAAAAACCAACAAATAAATGATCTCATAATTCATCTCAAAATCCTAGAAAAAGAAGACCAAAACAACAGCAAAAGAAGTAGAAGGCAAGAAATAATTAAAATCAGAGCTGAAATTAATAAAATTGAAACCAAAGTAACAATTGAAAAAATTGACAAAACTAAAAGTTGGTTCTTTGAAAAAAATAAAAAAAAAATCGACAGACCCTTAGCCATGCTAACAAAGAGAAGAAGAGAGAGAACTCAAATTACTAGCATACGGGATGAAAAAGGCAATATCACAACAGACACTTCAGAAATACAGAAGATAATCAGAAATTATTTTGAATCCTTATACTCCAATAAAATAGAAGATAGTGAAGGCATCGATAAATTTCTTAAGTCATATGATCTGCCCAGATTGAGTCAGGAGGATATAGACAACCTAAACAGACCACTATCAATTGAGGAAATAGAAGAAACCATCAAAAGACTACCAACTAAGAAAAGCCCAGGACCGGATGGGTATAAAGCAGAGTTTTACAAAACCTTTAAAGAGGAACTAATACCAATACTTTTCAAGCTATTTCAGGAAATAGAAAAAGAGGGAGAACTTCCAAATTCATTCTACGAGGCCAACATCACCCTGATTCCTAAAACAGACAAAGACACTTCAAAGAAAGAAAACTACAGACCAATATCTCTAATGAGCCTAGATGCAAAAATCCTCAATAAAATTCTGTCGAATCAGATACAAAAACATATCAAAAAAATTGTGCACCCTGATCAGGTAGGATTCATCCCTGGGATGCAAGGCTGGTTCAATATACAGAAATCTTATTGATATCTTATTGATATTATTCACCACATCAATAGACTTAAAAATAGAACCATATGATCATCTCGATAGATGCAGAAAAAGAGTTCAACAAAGTACAGCATCTCTTTATGTTCAAAACTCTAGAAAAACTAGGGATAACAGGAACATACCTCAATATTATAAAAGCAATCTATGCTAAGCCTCAGGCTAGCATCATTCTGAATGGAGAAAAATTGAAGGCATTCCCTCTAAAATCTGGAACAAGACAGGGATGCCCTCTCTCACCACTTCTGTTCAACATAGTTCTCAAAACACTGGCCAGAGCAATTAGACAGATGAAAGAAATTAAAGGCATAAAAATAGGAAAAGAAGAACTCAAATTATCACTATTTGCAGTTGACATGATTCTATACCTAGCAGACCCAAAAGGGTCTACAAAGAAACTATTAGAGCTAGTAAATGAATTCAGCAAAGTGGCAGGATATAAAATCAACATGCATAAATCAAAGGCATTCCTGTATATCAGCGACAAATCCTCTGAAATGGAAATGAGGACAACCACTCCATTCACAATATCCTCAAAAAAAATAAAATACTTGGGAATCAACCTAACAAAAGAGGTGAAAGACTTATACAATGAAAACTACAGAACCCTAAAGAGAGAAATAGAAGAAGATCTTAGAAGATGGAAAAATATACCCTGTTCATGGATAGGCAGAACTAACATCATCAAAATGGCGATATTACCAAAAGTTCTCTACAGGTTTAATGCAATGCCAATCAAAATCCCAATGGCATTTCTTGTAGAAATAGAGAAAGCAATCATGAAATTCATATGGAAAAATAAAAGACCCAGAATAGCAAAAACAACTCTAAGCAGGAAGTGTGAATCAGGCGGTATAGCGATACCAGACTTCAAACTATACTACAGAGCAATAGTAACAAAAACAGCATGGTACTGGTACCAAAACAGGCGGGTGGACCAATGGTACAGAATAGAGGACACAGAAACCAATCCACAAAACTACAACTATCTTATATTTGGTAAAGGGGCTAAAAGCATGCAATGAAGGAAGGATAGCATCTTCAACAAATGGTACTGGGAAAATTGGAAATCCATATGCAACAAAATGAAACTGAATCCCTTTCTCTCGCCATGCACGAAAGTTAACTCAAAATGGATCAAGGAGCTTAATATCAAATCGGAGACACGGCGCCTGATAGAAGAAAAAGTTGGCTACGATCTACATACTGTGGGGTCGGGCTCCAAATTCCTCAATAAGACACCCATAGCACAAGAGTTAATAACTAGAATCAACAAATGGGACTTACTCAAACTAAAAAGTTTTTTCTCAGCAAAAGAAACAATAAGAGAGGTAAATAGGGAGCCTACATCCTGGGAACAAATTTTTACTCCTCACACTTCAGACAGAGTCCTAATATCCAGAGTATACGAAGAACTCAAAAAATTAGACAATAAGATAACAAATAGCCCAATCAACAAATGGGCCAAGGACCTGAACAGACACTTCTCAGAGGAGGACATACAATCAATCAACAAGTACATGAAAAAATGCTCACCATCTCTAGCAGTCAGAGAAATGCAAATCAAAACCACCCTAAGATACCATTTCACTCCAGTAAGATTGGCAGCCATTAGGAAGTCAAACAACAACAAGTGCTGGCAAGGATGTGGGGAAAAGGGTACTCTTGTACATTGCTGGTGGGACTGCAAATTGGTGCGGCCAATTTGGAAAGCAGTATGGAGATTTCTTGGAAAGCTGGGAATGGAACCACCATTTGACCCAGCTATTCCCCTTCTTGGTCTATTCCCTACAGACCTAAAAAGAGCATACTACAGGGACTCTGCTACATCGATGTTCATAGCAGCACAATTCACAATAGCAAGACTGTGGAACCAACCTAGATGCCCTTCAATAGACAAATGGATAAAAAAAATGTGGCATTTATACACAATGGAGTATTACTCTGCATTAAAAAATGACAAAATCATAGAATTTGCAGGGAAATGGATGATATTAGAGCATATTATACTAAGTGAAGCTAGCCAATCCCTTAAAAATAAATGCCAAATGTCTTCTTTGATATAAGGAGAGTCACTAAGAACAGAGTAGGGACGAAGAGCATGAGAAGAAGATTAACATTAAACAGGGATGAGAGGTTGGAGGGAAAGGGAGAGAGAAGGAAAATTGCATGGAAATAGAAGTAGATCCTCAGGGGTATACAAAATTACATACAAGAGGAAGTGAGGGGAAAGGGGAAAAAATACAAGGGGGAGAAATGAATTACAGTAGAGGGAGTAGAGAGAGAAGAGGGGAGGGGAGGGGGGAGGGGGGATAGTACAGGATAGGAAAGGCAGCAGAATACAACAGACACTAGTATGGCAATATGTAAATCAATGGATGCGTAACTGATGTGATTCTGCAATCTGTATACGGTGTAAAAATGGGAGTTCCTAACCCACTTGAATCAAAGTGTGAAATATGATATATCAAGAACTATGTAAGGTTTTGAACAACCAACAATAAAAATTTTAAAAAAATTATATATATATATAAATAAAACTTGGGAATTTCATATTAGTTTATGCATCCTTTTCTCTGACTAGAATTGATGTCAAAGGTTGTAAGGACAATATTGGCCACAGGAATATATCTTCAGGATTTCTGCTTACCTTATTCAAAAGTGAGTCAGCCATTCAGAGGACCTTTCTTAAGAAAAAGACATCATTCTCACATTTATGTTCATTTTCATCAAAGCTACAGACACTCTCTCTCCCAGTTTCCAACCCCTGCTATTTCTTGCCTGTAGCAGTCACTTTCAACTAGTATGAGAAATACAAGATGCCTCAGAAGGATGAACAATTTGGAAATCTTCTGTCTTCTTCTATAATCCTAAGAATATAAAGTACAATATCTGGGATAAATAAAATCCCTTATGGGAGCATCCCCTGATGCAATTATGTTTAGACTGTGGAAATGAATTATACAATTCTATTCATCTACTCTGAAAAATTTCACCTCACAATACCTAAAACCTCCCAAATAAGGACTGTTAATACTTTTTTTATTAGTTACACATGATAGTATAATGATCTTGACAATTCATACATTTGAATCAAATGGGGTATAATTTCTCATTTTTATGATTGTATAGGTTGCAGAATCACATTGGTCATACAGCCACCTATATACATACAGTAATAATAATGTCTATTTTATTCTGCTGCCCTTCCTATTCCCCCTCCCCTCCCCTCCCTTCACATCTCTCTACCCAATCTAATGTAACACACTTCTTTTTTTTTTCTCCTCACAACATCATACATGTATTCTGTAGAACGATGAGGGTCTCCTTCCATATTCTGTGCAATTCCCCTTCTCCCTCCTTTTCCCTCCCACCTCTATTCCCTATTTAGTGATAATCTTCTTCTCATGCTCTTTCTCCCTATCCCATTTTGAGTCACCCCCCTTATATCAGAGAAGACATTCGGTATTTTTTTTTTAGGGATTGGCTAACTTCACTTAGCATAATCTGCTCTAATGCCATCCATTTCCCTGCAACAGCCATGATCTTGTTATTTTTTAGTGCTGAGTAATATTCCATTGTGTATAAATGCCACATTTTGTAAATGATCCATAGATAAAGTCTTACCCACCAAAAAGTTATTCCATCTTTTGGACTTGGTTATATTTATAATTTTTCTGATGGTTCATATAAACTTAAGAACCTTATCATATATTATGCTGAAATTTGATTAAGCATGCTGTGGTTTGGATATGAGTTGTCCCCTCAAATCTCCTGTGATAATGAAGGAATAGTCAGAGACCAAATTATTAGATTATGAGAACTATAACCTAATCAGTCCATCCTAATTTGAGTATTCTAAGTGATTGATAACTACAGGCATGTGGCCATGGCTGGAAGCAGTAGGTCACTGGGGACATGCCCTGAAAGGGTGCATCCTCCCTACATGCCTTTCCTCCAGGTCCTCCACTTCCTAGATACCATGAATGCAGTAGCATTCCTCTGCCAGAAACTTCCATCACCATGTTCTGCCTCATATTGGTCCCACAGCCATTGAGATCCCTGCCTATGAACTAAACCTCTAAAACTGTGAGCCCCCAAAAACTTTTCCTTCTCTAAGTTGTAGGTATTTTAGTTACAGCAAGGAAAAGCTGACTAGTATAAGTACATCAAGTCTATGAGAAGGCAATATAGGATAGAATTAGAAATTCTTCTGAAAATAGACTAGACTCACATACTACTATTCACTAGCTTTCTAACTAGAACAAGTTACATGAGTTATGGCTCCATATTATTTTCTATAAAATGAATATTTAACGTATAGGGACACTATAATATTTAGGTGAATAATTCATGTCAAATTTTTAACAATCAAAAAATGTTATACATTTAATTTATTGAGGGCCCAATACTCTGTGAGTATCTAGGTGATATCCACTAGTATCTCTGGCATAAAAAAATGGAGTATTCACTCTTACTGAAGGAAAAGACACTGGGGACTATCATGCTAAGTGAAATAATCCAATCCCCAAAAACAAGGCCAAATGTTCTCTCTGATATGTGGATACTAACACACAATAAGGAGAGTGGGGGGAAGAATAGAATTCCATTGGATTAGACAAAGGGGGAATGAAAAGAAGGAAGGGAGATGCTAATAGGAAGACATTAGAATGAATTAGACATAACTTTTCTATGTTCATGTATGAATACCTAACCAATGTAACTCCATATCATGTTCAAGCACAAGATTGGGATCCTAATTAGAATAAGTTATACTCTATGTATGTAAAATATGTCAAAATATATTATATTGTCATGTATATCTAAAAAATAAACAATATGAAAATTTTAAAAAAAGCTATGCATCTAATGAACAAGATTATTGAGTGCTCATTACATGGGACAAATAATTATGATGAAGTATTATTAGAGAGTCACAATTAATCTTCTACCTTATTAGACAAATAGTTCTTAAAATTTTCACATGGGTAATAATAACTAGAAATTCAATAAATTTTCACAAGGATGCCAGTAATTAGAAATTTAATACTGATTTTTAGACACGAAGACACCTGTGTGAAGATGTAATTAAAGGAAAAGCAAGCTAGATTTAAATTTATTAGTTTTCTAATGAGTTTATCATTAAAGTAATAATGTTAGGAATAATATATGCATTATACATGTTGTGTTTAGTTTACTTTTTAAATTCTAGGTAAAATTTTTTGTAATTTTAATTATATTAATTTCTTCATTATAAAAGAATCCACATCTAGTCATCTGTAAGAATGATACAAAAGACTAAGATTTGTTGAGCATTTATTATGTGTCAGGCATTGCTCTAAACATTTGTACCTTTGTTATTAATTCAGTGATTCTGACAAAAAACATTATGATGTAGGCCCTGTTACTATCTCCCCTTTAGAAATGAGAAAACTGAGAGTTACATAAATAAATTTCCCAAGATTACAAAGATAGGAAGTGCCAAAAGTGGGATAGGAACTTAGGAATTAGGGTTCTAGAATCTCTACCCTTGTTAAGCACTACATTATTCTGTCCCATTAAGAAACTACATGTCTGACTGAGGTTACCAATTGACATCATACTTGAAAGTCTGATAAATTTCTTAACTTCAATATTCAAAATTAAGTTTCTGGTCTTCTTCCCATATCCAGCTTTACCCATAGTCTTCTCTATCATGGTTGATAAAAACTTCATTTATATAACTGCTCAAGTAAGAAAGACAAACAAACCAACCCTCAAAATTATCTGTTGTCAAGAGATATGCTGTCTATATACCCCTTCCAAATGAAACATGCTGTCCAGCTATGGACAGGACTGTTCTCAGGTGTACAGGGCTATCCTCTTACCTTCAGAGCTCACACACTTCCCAGGGCAGGTGACCTATATCCAGTAACTGAAAGAGGCATAAAGGCTTGTCCACTTCTGCTTAATAAGGTACTCTGGAGGGCAATCCTCTCTCAAGAATTCACTGCTGATTGACTCAGCCTTTGTACATCTGGCTCTTAAGTACACTCTGCTCAGACCTGTCCCTTCCTTCTTCCCTTCCCATATGTGAATTCCCAATAACACCTTGTATCCCAAACTCCATTCAGTGTGTGATTCTGAAGAACCCAGCTAGAAACATCACCCATGACTCCTTTTTTCTCATGTCCCACACCCATCTGTCAAAATTCATTTGACTCTACTCACAAAATTTAGCCTTGATGTCCTCTGACATTGCCAAATTAAAATGTGAAGTGGAATGAGGAGGTACATGAAAGTGTAAGGGTGAAACCTGGATTACTTCATAGCCTCCTACATGGTTTTTCAGCTTCTCTGGCTTACTCTTCTTCAGTCTGTGCTCTATGTGCAACCAACATAGTCTTTTTAAGTATCTTTATGTTAAAACCTTATAGTAGATTTCCATTTAACTCAGAGAAACAGCCTACAGAGCCCTCCATAACCTATTCCCATTGACTATCTACCCTAAGCCTCTACACTTGTCCCTTGCTGTTTCCACCCAGGTACCCTGGCTTCTATGCTGTCACTTAAACAAAGAGGACATGTCTTCAACACTTTGCTATAGTTCTATATCTGCCCCATTTCCTAGTCTATATCAAACCTTTGACAATATCAGAGTTTTTCAATGTAACATATGATATAATTTAGTTATTAATGTTTATTTTTTTTCTATAGGCCCTGGCTAAAATGTAAGCCCTTGTAAAATGTCAGGGATTAGATATACCCCAAGCACATAGAGCAGTTCCAATAACAAATATTTGTAAAGATAATAAATCCTACATTTTGGAAGTTGATCTATATAAATAAAGTCATCACTTCAATCCAATAAACAATTCAAATTCATTGGCTTCTTTGGCAGAAATTTAAAGAAATCAGAATCTACTGATAGAATACTTTCCTATTAATCAATTCACTGAAAGACACAAGAAGTTCACAGAGACTGATAACTAGACTTTTATTTTATCATACTTTAGACTCTAGCAAATGGACCTGAAAGCCCATTTCTCTGTATTTTTGTACAATGACATCAAATCACACTTTACCTCTCTCTCAACATACCTCCAGCTCATCGAGTGCACTTCCCAGGGTTGCTGCTTGTGGTTCCGATGGGGCCGGCATATTCTGGATGCCTTGGGAAGCATTTGAAATTACATTGAGGGCATTCTGAATTTCTTCACAAACTGTATCCTTACTGGCTTTGAGGGAAGCAACATCAGAATGTTCCAAACAAGCTGAACAAATGGAATGCAAGAGTGGGGAGTTCTCCTTCAGTGTGGCTCGTGCCCCTGCAATTTCATCCCTCTGATTTGGAGATTTTAAGTCCTGAGAAGGGAAATTAAAAAAAGAAAATGTAAAGGTAATTTTTTTACAATGCATTATGTGTAAAAGACTTACACACAGAAGCGTTACCTTTCTGTCAGTATACACAAAAAGATAACAGACACTAAATAGTCAGCCCTGAGTTCATTAAAGTTATCAATTATTTCTACATTCCTTCAAATTCTGAAGTGCTATAATACGAAATGTGACAGTGCACAAGTAAAAGTCACAATGGTGCAGATGTATAAAATCTGAGTAGATCTCAATATGTCAGCCACATCTTCATAAGTCACTAAAATACTCTGGCATTCACATAAGTGTATTATAAGACAACTTGAATTATAAGGGTGCTAATTCTTCTTTCCATAAATGTTGGATAATTGCATATAATTTTTTAAAAATTAAGTGAGTTAAAAACACTAAATAAAACATCTTACCATTCAGCTATGTTTCTGCTGTTTTTCAGAAATACTAACAAATTTATCCTGAATCCTTCTTTCTTTGATAGTTATTCAAGATAGTTTCTGAGCATTTAATATATGTTAGCCCCTTTGTTAGACTCTGAGTTTATAAATGTGAACAATATGAAAGGGTATTGTTCAGACAAGGCTTATGTTCCTGTATGTGGGAAGGAGACCTTTCAATAAACAATAAACTAGGTAAACAAATACACAAGACAA
Organism: Callospermophilus lateralis; assembly: GCF_048772815.1. Taxonomy (NCBI): domain Eukaryota; kingdom Metazoa; phylum Chordata; class Mammalia; order Rodentia; family Sciuridae; genus Callospermophilus; species Callospermophilus lateralis. The sequence goes on from NC_135319.1 coordinate 40,011,468, forward strand.
TTTCAGGTAATGAAATTACAAAAAAATGAAATGTCAAAGAGATTGACTTGAGAGAGGAAAGCTGTTTTAATCCAGCAGTCAACAAAGATATTTATGTGGAGATGACAATTTACAGAAATCTAAATAAAGAGCCTTACAAACAGAGAATAGAGGCAAAAGAAAGTCCTAGCTAAGTGATAGCTGATCAAAGATACAGTGGAAAAAACCTGACTAGCACTACCTTAATGAAGTGTTAAAAATTGGCATCTTCAATGACATCACATGGATATCATGGTCTACTTAATACATCTGGCAAAGAAGAGGATATCATTTCTGTGCTTTTCTCTCTAGAAAACCACAAGCTCCATCCAGTCATGAGAAAAACAAAAAACAAAACCACATAGGGGAATATCCTACATGATACAGGTGCAGTATTCCTCAAAACCACCAAGATTATGAAAAACAAGGAGACTGCTAGACTGTTATAGACTAGAAGACACTTCTCAAAGGATATGACAAATAAATTCAAGGTGGTACTGTGGACTAGATCCTAAACCAGAAATAAGACTTTCATGAAAATCTGGGAAAATTTAAATATAATCTATTAATAATTGATAGTAATACATCAATATGTATTTTTTGTAACAAATGTTAAGAAAGGTAGATAGGAACTGTCTGTACTAGCTATGTAACTTTTCTGTAAATCTAAAATTATTGTCAAATTTTTTATTTAAATAAAGCTAGTTTAAGGTACATTTATAGTAGTTTATGCAATGCATAGATAACATCTTATATAATCTTCATAAAAACTCAGGATAAAAGTGATTATTATTTTATTTTAAAGATGAGAAAACTGAGGTTTCAAGAGACTAATTTCTTTAACCAAGTGGCAGAGTTAGATGGTGACATTTATTGTATCAGTGTGACTCCCTATCCCTAATCTTGTCAACTGTACTATACTCTTTCCTGTGTGGAACAATTTCTTTACTTGCTATATAAGAATGATGACTTGATTCTATATCGTTTAGCTTATAAAATGCTTGTACACATTATCTTATTGACTACCATGACACGCCTTGAGAAAGTTAGGCTAGCATTACTAGCCCTGTTTTAACTAAGTTGGTATTTAGTGAAAGTAGACTGGTAAAAGAATTTAGATCTTTTAAGTAAATCTTTTGATGGCAATTCCATATACCCCTATGCTTTTTTTCACAAGATTCTGCCACCTCGGGATAATGCTGCCTGAGGTTAATAAATGGCTTGTGCTACTATATTTTTAGTTCTTTCTCTTTTGAAAATAAAGACTGTCTGCTACTTTAGGCAGGCTTTGGGGAGATTAACCTCTTTACAAGATGTAGGGAGGACAGTTAGAAGTAGCTGTCAACTCACTGTTCATACTCACTAATTATCCAAGAAAAGACATTTTGTGATTTTCTTGTCTTGCTAAAATTTCCCCCCTTATTTTTGGTCTGGATTCTAGTTTCAGCTCCATTATTAGGGCTATGAGCAGGGTAAGTCATCCATACTTCAGATGTCTGCTCTTTCATTTGTAAAAATGGAAATAATGACACTTCTGCCAACTCTCTCACAAGACTTAGGATACAGCACATCAGAAATGGAATATATGTAGAAAACAGTAAATAATTATAGAGTATGGAATTATTTAATTCCTCAATTTATCAAATTTAGCATATGTTTTTGTTCTGTGATGATCTTGGTGATTTTTATATCCCCCGCAATTTTATAGCACCACTTACATTCATCCCATTGTGACATAGAGGATAAAGAGTTTAATGTTTACAAAGGATGCATAGCTTCTCAAAGGAATAACAACAAAGAATTGAGGAAGATTCTCTGTATTTATAATATAATATATTATTTCCTCTGAAGTAATTTGCACATTTGTACTTCTTTATTTAGATTGGCAGTGTCAGAATTTAGGTAAGTGAAGGGTGAAAAAAGGTGAATGCAAATTATTACAAAGAAGGTTAAGGTTAAAAATTATTTCCTTTGCTCTGACAGTGGCTATGCATATTTACTATAAGTTGCAGTAACTTTAATACTATAGAGACTTTGGAATTTAAAAAGTATAAATATATTCTGGCTTTTGACCTCATACTTTGCCATCTCTGCCCAAGCAACTGTAGAATCCTTAATGAGCACGAATACCCCAAAGAGCAAGCCTATGAAGCCTTCAAGAAAGGACAGGATCCATGAACATAGCAGAAATATACTATGACAGTGGATAGAGGAAAGAAAGGAAAGGTGAATAGTTTAGGTAAGAGAAATTGAGGTGAGAACATTTCTCCCAAAGGATATCAAACATAACAAATTTAAAGTAGTAAACAGACAGATAAAAGGAAAACTAATAACTATCATTCTCCTAAACAAAAGTTGTTGTGGTAATGTTTGTGGTTGTTTTAACTGAGGTTACCAGGGGTTCAAAGGTTCATAGGTTGTCTATATTCTAAGATTGTAAATGAAATCAAAATAAGAATTAAACAACAAGACCAATTAGGGATTTCACTGGATGTAGAAGTATACAGAATCTAATTCCTCCAGGACTGACACTTATTTGATATCTTTTTTTAAGTGCTCCAGAAGAAAAAGCTCACTTGAGATTTCCAAGTTAAGGAGACATTAATGCTTCCAGCTGATGAAGAAGCTCACAGATGGGATTAAAAAACAAGACCTTACAAATCTGTGCAATTGGGTAGAGAAGTAACATATTAGTTTTAACCCTGGCAAGAGAACAAATATATTTAGGGATTTTAAAGATCACATAACATAAAAATGGAGGGCTCTAAGTTATAAGCTAATTCAACCATTCATTCAACAAATGCTTCAGAAAATGCATTATGTGTTGAGAATGCAAAGATAAAGAACTCATAGAGAATAAGGTGAGACAAATAAATTCATATGAAAATTAAAATAAAGTTATAAAATAGAGGGGATTTTAATCCCCAATTTTGAGGGGATTAAAGAAAATTTGTCAAAAGAATCTTTTTCCAGTTTTTCAAGGTTCAACTGATAAATAAAATTGCATATATTTAAAGTGCACAGCATGATGCTTTGATATACAGTGTAAAATGGTTAACACAGTCAAGTTAATCAATACATCCATCAATATAGAGTTATCATGTGGGCATTGTAAAGACATTTAAGATCTGTTCCTTGTAAATATCAAGTAATAAATACAATATTATTAGGCATCATCACCATGCTGTAATTAGATATCCAGAATTTACTCATCTTAAAACTATAAGTTTATATCCTTTGACTAATATCGCCCCATTTCCCCCCATTCCCCACCACTGCATCCACCATAATATTCTGTTTCTAGGAGTTAAACTCTTAAATTTCTTTGAAGTGAGATCACAATGTCTTTCTATGTCTACGTGATTTCACTTAGCATAATGTCCTCCAGGTTAATCCAAGTTGTTGTAAATGGCAGGATTTTAGAGAAAGTGAAACTTAGAGAATTAGAATTTATCACTGTGAACAATGCAGAACAATCAATCAATCAATCAGTCAATCAATAGCATGTGCAAATGCTTGAAGCATGAAAGAAGCATGCAGCCACTACAGGTGTTACTACAAGTACAGAAAACCTGAGCAGGAATTCTGATAAATCCAGCTGGAAAGTTAGGCAGGAGGTATTTCACATACCATGCTAAGAACACTAAAAGCAACAAGTTTAAATATGTATTTTCAAAAAATTTCCCTGGTGAAAGCTTTTTGAATTGATTAACAATTATGACATTGTAATCAGGGAGACCAAGGACAATGTGTGCCTGAACACTATATCCAGGTAATATTGAGGAAGTAAAAATTTTAAAACTGGGATACTTAGATGGGAGGGAGAAGAGATGGTATTTACAAGTATTTAGAAAATGGTTTCACCAATTGTATAGATAGTGATGCAGACACCAACATGGGAATAAAGAAAAAAAGAATGTGTTTGGAAGACAAAGGTTTAGCACATTTTGTCACCTACCAAATTTCAAATGCCACCATAAGATCTAAAATGAAAACACACTCTAGAATTCAGAGAAGAATCTAGCCTAGAATAGACATATATGAATTATTAGCTCCCATTTGGGAGCCAAAGCTAAGTAGGAAGGTTACAGGTCCTTCTTCCCAGATGAGTGTTACAAGGAGAGGAACCTAGAAGTCATAAATTGTTATTCAAAGATGTCACCGTAATAATTTTATGTGCTAACCCCAAAGGCCAAACATTGCATATACTTAAATTACCAAAAAGGGCATCAGAAAGTACTGAATATTTTTTTAAAAAAATTAAGTTTGAAAATGTTTTTAAAAAAATGCACACCAGAGTTTAGAACCTGTATTATTATGGATAATCATCTTTATCATAAGAAGCCCATAGAAAGATGAGTTCTGTATCAAGGAAACTTTAAAATGTGGATCTGATCACCTTAAAATGGAGTTTTATATTAAAGGACACATGACATAAACATTTATAAATTATGAATAAACTTGACAATTTGTTAATAGAATTTTTTTCCTAAACATAGAAACACTAGATCAAGATCCAAGTACTATAACTCATATTGCCTAATAGCATATGGCATATATTAGAAATTTATTACACTTTTGTTGAAGAAACAAAAAGGACTAATGAATTGAAAAATAAGTAGAGGAAATTTAGTTTATAATGGTGATGGAGACCTCAGCTATGATTACTCCAAGAAATCAAATTTATGAAGAGGATACTTAAACTATACCCATCTTCACATTAAATTTTAGCAAAACCATTGGTGCAACTATGTTGGAAAATTGATAGTTTCTACCAAAGCTGAACACACCTTTTTACCAAGCTATTCCACTTCTAGGAGAGGATACACATATATAGAAATGTGTTCATATGTTCACCAAAGACACATTTGAAAAATGTTCATAGCAGCCATCTCCATACTACCTCTAAAATGGAATCAACCCAAAATAATGAGGGTAAACAAAATTCAGCTTACATGCAACAATATGATATATGGAACAAAAAACATCAGACACAAAATAATACATATTGTTTGATTCCGTCCATATAATGATCAGACTCAGGGAAAACTAATCTATGTTGTTAGAAATCAGAATAGTGATTACACAGGGAGAAAAGACGGTGGACTATAGAAAAGAAGCAAGTCCCAGTAGTTCTCCAACCCTAGACTTTGAATGCAGGAAAAATCCTCTTCATGGATGTGAGTAACAAAGGAACCTCACCGGAACTTAATATTGAACTACAGGAAAAAAAATTATAGAACTACAGAAAGTTGGTAACTTGGACATGAGAAATAATTCCTTAGAGACGCAGAGAAGAGTGGAGCAGGGAGCTTTACGTAAGAGATGCATAGCCAGTGGATAAAGAAATTTAAAAATAAAGAAAAACTGACCTGGGGTAATACATGGTCTACAGAGGAAGACCCATTTTAATGGACAGAGTTGACATGGAAAGCTTATCAATGAAAACAAATCCAGAGCAGTCCATGGGGGTGAAAGGGTTCCACGCGGGCCACAAGTCCTCCAATGGGCCAGAGCAGAAAGCCTTCTAGGGACGTGAATCTAGAAAGCCCACTACAGGCAGGTTCTGGAGGCACATTACCTAAGACCCTCTGTAGGTGTGGAATAGGCGGGCAGGTAAGGAATATGTTTCTGGACTCTGAAAGTTGTTCCTGTGCAAGCTGCATGGGTTTAGGAACTCAGCCTCCAATGAAAAAAATTCCCTGAATATGCCTGAAACAAGAGAGGCTGAAACAGGCACAAAGAAAATTTTACTTGGACCATTTAGCTTCTGGATCCCAAGAGAGAAAATTCTCATAATTACTGGTGCCCCATAAGAGCTATTGTGAAGATGCTCACTGTAGCCACACAAGGGCAGCTGCACACCAGGGTGGATAATCGATAGTTTACATCCACAGCAATGAAGGTGAATCCTTGAAAGATTACTTCCTATGCCCTGAAAGTAGAGTTTACCCGAAAGAAGTCCAGCAGAGATTGGCAGCTCCACGTCAATAGGAGGATAATCCAAATATCAAATACCCACCAACAGAGTTCCAAAACCCACTAAAGTCCAAACCTCACCTGGTAACTCCAATGCAGAACTTTGCATTATCATAGCTACAGGATTACACAATTCATCAGCACTCCCCCATCTATCCCACTTAATACTAGGAGCTTGGAAGTCCAGAGCTAGTATGCCTGGCCAGCAGCTAGGTGAAGAATATAAATATAATGGTAAAAACAAAGAACCAAAAATAAATGTAAAGAATCAAAATTCATCCCTGCAAACAGATTTGATCACCAAAGTGGAAACAAGTCCTCTCTCATTTTCTTTTTATGTTTTCGCTTTGTATCTTTTTCTGTTATTCCCCATACTCATTTTTTTTTTACTTTTTAAAATTTTAACATTTTTTCAAATTTTCAAACATAAAATCATCATACTGTATTATTCTTAAATTTTTATTAGGCATGCTTTTGTGAGTGTGTGTGTGTGTGTGTGTGTGTGTGTGTGTGTGTTCATTATTTATCCTTGATTAGGCTGAGATGTAGTACAATTACATGAGAGTTCAAATTGTTTGATCTGATACATGCTGGTTTGTTCATACCTAGGTTCTGGACCCTCCTATCTTACCTTCTTTACTCTCTTCCCCCGGGCAAGAGCCAACATTTCCTCTTCCCATCTGCTCTGTCTTCTTTTCATGATTTTCAGTTAATTTTTTATTGCTTCTTCTTTATAGCTGACACCTGCTACCTATCTCCTGCCTCTGATAATTTTTCCAAACATTTCAAACTTTCTCTTGCCTTCTTATTCCATTTTATGTTACTTAAGAAACTATAATCCCAATAAATAGTACAAAATTACATAGTTTATATAATTCCTACTCCATTAAATTTGTAGTGATTATTAATATAGTGGAGAACACAGTAAACACCTGCTCTCAAATACCTGATCAAGTTCATGGTTTTTTATTGACACTGATATTGTTAAACACTAACACCACCATTCCTATATAGGTGGTAATTAGCATTATAGTAGTCAAAATAGATACCAGGCATTTATTTTAAGGCCTTCCATCTGCAGCTGACATTAATGTTATTCCTGGCTCTCCTCTTCCTCTAAGAGAAGTTAAAAAGAGTTTGTGACGCTTCAAGATGGCAGTTAGAGATTCTGCTGCCAAGAAATACTACAAGCAACAATGAATCTCACCCCCCACAAAAGTTTTAGCCCCACCTGAGTATTTTACTCTACCTCAAAGAATTTAGGAGACAAAAACCCCCAAACCAACAACCAGAACCTGAGGAGGAACAATCAGAGAGGAATCTCAGGTTCATCCCTTGATATCTACTCATGCATCAAAAACAAAGAGAAGTTTCAGAACAAATAAGATAATTACATACCAAAAAATGTACAAAAAAGGAGGAAGGGGAATCTATTTCAATTCATGCACAAATCCAAGACCACTGAAAACATGAGGAAATAGGAAAACAAAATTGAGAATCCCCCAACAAAGGATCCCACAAATATGCAAGTGGACAAAATTCCAGAGAAAGGTTAAAAAAAACTGATTATTAAAATGTTCAATGAACTAAAAGAAGGTCTAAGGAATGAATTATAGAGCAAATAGAAGAGATGAAAGACCACTTAAAGAAATAGAAATATTGAAAGGAAACCAATCAGAATTCCTAGAAAGACACAATCAAATTAAAAATTCACTAGAAACTTCACTACCATACTAGACTTAATAAAATAATAGTGCTTCAGGCCTTAAAGACAAGATATATGAACTTGAGTACACAGAATGCAGTAAAAGGGGAAAATGATTGAATTCTGGGACAACATTAAAGGACCAAACCTGAGAATCACTGGAATAGAAAAGAACATGGAGATACAATATAAAGGTAGTAAGCACATTTTCAACAAGATAGTTTCAGAAAATTTTGCATATCAAAATTAGATATCTGGGCTGGGGCTGTAGCTCAGTGGCACTTGCTGAGCATGCATGAGGCCCTAGGTTCAATCCTCAGCACCACATAAAAAATAAACAAATAAAATAAAGGCATTATGTCAATCTACAACTGCAAAAAAATGTTTTTAATTAGATACCCAATACAGGATGCATACAGGACCCCAAACAAACGTGATCAAAAGAGAATTTCTCCAAGAAAAAAAACAATCAAAATACCTAGCATATAAATAAAGAAAGAATATTAAAAACTGCAAGAGACAAATATCAGGTCATATTTAGAGGCAAACCAATAAAGCTCACTACTAGCTGATTTTTCAAATCAGATCCTAAAATCAAGGAGCACATAGAAAAAAAATATTCCAAACTCTAAAAGAAAAAAAAAATGCCAGCCAGGGCTGCTATACAAAGCTCAGTTTCAAATTAGAGGGAAAAAATAAAAACTTTCCATAGCAAAACTGATCCATGACCACCAAGCCAGAACTACAAAGAATACTCAAAGACAAAGTACACACAGAGAAACCCCAAAACAACCCCCAAAAGTCACACAGAGGAAGATCAATAGAAGAAAAATCTACTAAATGATAATCAAGGCAGTATTAAATATTTTTAAAAATCAAAATGGCAGGAAAACCTAAACACATACTAACCCTGAATGTTAATGATCTCAACTCCCTAATTAAAAGACTAGATTAGGAGAATGGATCAAAAGACAAGATCCAACTATGTTCTGTTTACAAGAGGCAAAGACACAGGCTAAAGGAAAAAGGATGGGGTAAAAAATATTTCATAAAAATATATGTAGAAAAATGAAACTAGACCTCTATCTCTCATCCTGCACAAAAGTAAAATCAAAATGAATGAAAGACTTAGGAATTAGTCCAGAAACATTGAACTGCTAGAAGAAAACATAGGGTCAACACTCCATCATGAGTGCTGGCACAGACATCTTTAACAAGGCCCCCAAAGCACTAGAAATAAAACCAAGAATCAATAAGTAGGATGCCACTGAACTAAAAAGCTTCTGCACAGCAAAGGAAATAAATTAAGAGCATGAAGAGAGAGCCTAAAGAATGGGAGAAAATCTCGGCCAGCCAACCTCCTACAAGAAATTAATATCCAAAATATGCAAAGAACTGAAAAAAACTTTAACATCAGCCCCCCCACACATAAATGGGCAAAAGAAACAAACAGAACTTCTCAAAAGAAGAAATTCAAATGGCCAATAAATATATGAGAAAAAAATGTTCAACATCTCTAGCAATCAGGGAAATGTAAATCAAAACTACATTAAGATTTCATCTCACTCGGGCTGGGGATGTGGCTCAAGCGGTAGCGTGCTCGCCTGGCATGCATGCGGCCCAGGTTGGATCCTCAGCACCACATACAAACAAAGATGTTGTGTCCGCCGAAAACTGAAAAATAAATATTAAAAAATTCTCTCTCTCTATCTCTCTCTTTAAAAAAAAAGATTTCATCTCACTCCAGTAAGAATGGCAATAATCAAAAATATGAATAATAGTAAATGTTGGTAAAGTTGTGGAGGAAAAGTTACCCTTATACATTGAAAGTGGGATTGCAGACTGGTACAAGCACTCTAGAAAAGCAGTATGGAGATTCCTCCAAAAAAAAAAAAGCTAGAGATGGAACCACCATATGACCCAGCTATCCTACTCCTTGGTATTTTCTGAAAGATCTAAAATCAGTATGGTATAGTGATACAGCCACCTCAGTTTTTATTGAAGCACACTTCACAATAGTTAAATTATGCAATCAACCCTGCCAATAGATGAATGGATTAAGAAATTGTGATAAATGTACACAAAGGGGTTCTACTTAGTCATAAACTGGACTGAAATCATGTTATTTGCTGGTAATTGGATAGAAATGGAGAACATCATCCTAAGGGAAATAAGGCAGACTCAGAAACACAAAGGTCAAATTTTTTCTCTTATATGTGGAAGCTACACTACACTAAAATAAATGAAAGGAAGAGGGAAGATAGGATTTTATAAAGAAATAGGGAAGATCAGTAATATAGAAGAAGAAGATTGAGAGGTAGTGAAGGGATGGAAGTGGAACAATATGGAATGAATTATTAGAAACTCATGTGCATATATAAATATATCACAGGGAATTTCACTTTTATGTATAAGTGAAAAGATCCAATCAAAAATAAATAGATAGATAAGCAAAAGGAAGTCTAGCAGAGTAGAGGAAGGAGAACAGAAGGGCAGGAGGATAGGAGGAAAAAAGGGGAAATCATGAACTGAAACCAAATATTTTGCATGTATGATTTTGTCAGTATGAATCCAACTACTATATATAACTATAATGTTCTAATTTAAAAAAAGAATAGTGGTTATTCTTTTTAGAACTACATGACAGTGGAATGTATTTTGACATATTATACATACATGGAGCCTGACTTATTCAAATTAAGATCCCATTTTTGTGGTTGTACATCATGTGAAGATTCACTGTAGTGTATTCATATATAAACATAGGAAAGTTATATCCAATTCTATTCTTAAGGAGTAATTAAAGACTAGAAAAGAATAAAGAATCATTTGGATTCTGGTAATTTTCTGTTTCTCATTCTGAATGCTTGTTACATAGGTGTGTTTAGTTTTGAAAATTTCATTGAGCCATGAAACTTTTAGCTGTACACTTTTCTGAATGTATAATAATCTTCAATAAACTATTCATTAATAGTTTACATATAATCAAAGAAAACAAAAATACTAGTAGAGTCAATCAAATAACCATGGTGTGTACCTTCTCTTGACAAATGACAATCTTATAAACTACATGTGGACCTGCCCTTCTGTCACATTTACTATTTTTAAGGGAGGATGTGAAAATTGGGTATGCAGTCCATCTTCTATCTTCTTCCAGAGCTTGTCTTAAAAAGTAAGAAAAAGAAAAATCTGAAAATTTGTAAAATGAAAATAAGGGAAATCTGGCCATCAGAAAGAGCAAAACTAAAAAAATTTCATAGCATTTGATTCCATGAATTTTAATACCTAATCAAATGTCAATAAATATTCTTATCCTAACATTTGCATTCTATATAAGATTTTGTGACTTGTTTGCTTGTGCCCTTGGACAAGCCTGCATTTTAGAGAATCAAAGAAAACTTTCTTACTAAGCTTCAACCCTGCCCATGTGAAATAGCTCAGCAGTACTCTGCTCAGCAAAGCAGAACTATATGCAAATTATCAAGTTTCCCTTCCAGGTATTTAAATGAGGTTTCTGAAGCTGACAAAGCCACTCTAATAGGGAAGGAAAAGAGAACCTATAAAGAGCAGTTTTGTTTTCTTAAGATTAAGAAACATGCAACAGGAAAACCTATTTATACTTGGCTATCTGGATTCCATTTTTCTTGGTTTCTATTTCTAGTCTGCTCTCTGCTGGGATGCTACATGCTAACTGCTTTACTGGTCACTAGGAAGATTCATGTTCTATCAGAAAACAAAATAGTGCAAATGCTTGCTGATTTTAATTATTTTCTTGATACTGATTTTAATTATTTTCTCCAACATAAATTAGGAATTGATATTTTTAACCTTAACTGAGCAGAGGGATATAAGATAGTGAAACAAGAACAGACTATAAATAAAGTTTTGAAGGAAAAAATTAGGGGAAAATGCAAGATTTTATAATCAAGACATCATTAAGGAGCAGAGAGACCTTTACTGCTTTCTATTCTTTCTTTACCAGTTAAAATTTCATATTAATAGGACAAACTCAACAAAGGGAAAAATAAAAGAATTCTTCAAATTCAAATAGGAAATTGAGAAACTATACAATAATAGAATCAAGCTTTCCTGTAAGGTATGTATATGTGTTCTGGTCCATTAACACATACCTTGGATAATTCCATGAATATTAACAAATCAAAGAAATCACCTATCAAAACCTTATTACCTAATTTTAATGCAGACTACTATGTCAGTCAAGAAAATATGTATGTGCTTGTGTGTGTATGAGTTCAAACTATGTCATGTCCATTTTCTATCTATTCAAAACAAGTACAATATACATCTGTCTATAGTTTGCCTAGGACTTATACCCAAAACCTGAAATTCTCTCTGCAGCTACCTGTTTTATGACTTTAAAAAGTAAAAGGAGTAAACAGAAAAATTAATTACTTCAGCAAGACCCAATTGCTATACCTCATGATTCCCTTCCATATGTATGCTTTATCTTTTAATGTAACAAAATTCATATATCCATGTCAGAAATTTGTCCTCTAAAGTATAGATGTATTAACAACTATAAGAGTTAAACTGAATTTTAATACCTAATCAAATGTCAATAAATAATGTTATCCTAACAATTGCATTCTATGTAAGATTTTGTGACTTGCTTGTGAAGTAGACAATGTCTTTTCTGCACATTCTGGTGCATCTTACAGAGCAAATAGCATAATTTAGTCCAAGTAGGATGCAAGTTTAGAGATATTGATACAACTTCCTAGTTAATAATTCCTTATGCTTTTTATTCTGTTCAGCTTAGTTCCAGAAATTTTTTCACTAAAGATCCTATGAGGAGATACAAAACATATTATGCTTTGTTGCCAAAAGAGGAAAAGGACACTTGTCCAAAGGCACACACAGATTAATAAAAAGTTGGCAGTAGTGATTGTTTTTAAGAAAGTCAACATTTACTGAATAGCTATAATGCTTCCTTTACCCAAACACTCTAATTGCTTTCTCATTTAATGGCCCAGCTATGGACAGAATCCAAGATTGGCTCCTGTCTCAACACTCTTTCCATCCAACATGATTTCTATTTGCTATCAGTAGCTTCATCATATGCTTCCAAAGATTGCCAAAAACCTTCCTTTATCTCTGCCCTTCTGTGGTTATACAACAGAAAATATATAATTCAGGCATATTTTTCTGACAAATAATTGTCATACTTAATAAAACTTAGAGATCTGAAACACATTCTTTATTTCAATTTCAGAATAAGATTGATTTAAAAATAAATAAATCCTGAAGTCAAAACTATAAGACTAGAAACTAGTGTGGTCCATAAGATCATTTAGAATACTCAAAATTATCAATCAGAAATAGAGGAAAAATGAAATTAAGAAGTAACATCTTGAACAATTTGATCTACTTTTGATAAAAGAAACATTTTAAATTTTAGTAATGATAGCCTAATGGTTGCTTTTCCCAGATTGTTTAAAAAAACTTGTTTCCATTTTTAATTTAATTCAGTGATGTTGAAATCCCTGATAAAGGTGTAATATGAAAGCTAATACTACAAACTCAGATATTTATTGCAAAAGGAAGTATGAGTAGACCAGATGTCAGTCAATAGGAAGTGACAAAGCCCTGGTACACAATAGAGTATCTTCCCCATTCTGAAACAGTCAAATCCAAATTGGCCAGATAAAAAGAATCCCTGACCTCTCTTCTAAAATATGGACACAGATATTTGTGTGAGTGTCTATGCTTTATAGTCATAGGATATGGGTACCTGATCTTGGAAGAGATTGGAAAAATAGATAATGCACATTCCTAGACTCACATGAGCCTACAATAGGTGAAGGAGAGTGAATGTGGAGCAACTCCAAGGCAGGAAGTTGATCTCATTTTTATAAAGGAAATTATATGAGCTTTGGGGTTAGTATCTCAATGCAAAACTCCTCCAATAGCAGGAAATTTTGAAAAGAATAATTCACCTTCATTCTCCTACAAAATGGGAATATAATTCCTACTTTTCAGGGTTTTAGTGAGGTGCAATAATTAAATGCAAAACACTTTCTAGCATTTTCTTACTTGTCTTTCTCCGAGTAGCGAACTACTAACCATATTCCCTCCTCCAAATGTTTCCCCTCTCTTCTTAGATAACAGTGAATTCTAAATTTGATTGATGGGTATTTAACTCTCTATTTTCTGAGATCCAGATACTAAAGTTAGGTCTCAAAATAACCATGTCAGAATTTGAACTCATTGTCTTAATTTGAACTCATTATCTTTCTTGCACTCCTGTTACAAGACCCATGTTTTGCTGCTCACCACTTGAAAGCCAATACTTTGAAGACAAGTGCTAATGAGAAAGAACTCAGTTTTATTCAAGGGCTAGTATCCTGAGGAGGGGTCACTATTGCCTCAGAACACATTCTTAGGAAAATTAGGGACACAAAGACCTTTTATATAAGGAGAGATAGGAGGAGCCAGGAACAGGGGAAAGGAGGAGAAGGAAGATTATGGATGGGGTCTTCTTCATCCAAGGCATGTTTCTTCTTTTCTCCCCCTGTTTGGCTAGAATCTACAAAGAACTTTGATCTACTGGGGTTAGTAATAAATGTCTTACTTTTCTGCAAATTAAATATCAAGCAATTTAAATGTGTTGTTTTAGTTGGTGCACCAAACTAAAGAATAAGGAAGGACATTATACATTCTGATTATATCTGAAGGTCAACAGATGACCTGGGTCCTGTCTCAAAATAACCATGTCAGATTTTGAACTCATTGTCTAAGATTATTCAACAGTTAACACCTTAATTTTATTTAGAATTTAAAATTGCAGGGAAAGGGAAAGAAAGTAAGAGTAACTCTGCCAAGGACAACACTCAAAAGATCAGACATTGTTACATGTAGTTGCACTCCCAAATGCTTCTCTTCAAACCTCAGTTTGAACTGTTCCAATCTCTTTCTGATCTACAAGGGGCCTGAGGAATCCCCTTGATGTTTCCATTCCCTCATCCCCACCATTAGTGAGGTTTATTAGTCTACTCATTAAATTTTTCTCTAATATGTACCCTGTTCTTATCCTCACTATCGCACAAGTCTAGAGGAGAAAAGATTAGGAACAAAGACAAGTATTTATGAGCACAAATAGAACAAATTACAGAAATATTTAATAAGTAGCAGAATTTTTTTACTAATATTTTTTCTCTGTAATATAACCAGAGACTTTAAAATTCAAATCTGATCCTCACCTCCCAATTTAAAAATTAATCCACATACAATAATTCACATATTGTTTATTTTAGATGAGCACGATCTGACTCCAGATTCTCTCCTTAACCTCACTGCCTACTACTCCCTTCATCATCAGGCACCCTTCTCTGCAGTCACACAGAATCACATGAGATTTCGTGGGTGTCTTTCCCTGAATATATTCCAATCTTCCCTTGTGTGGTCTCATAAATTCCTAGTTATCCTTCCTGGTAAATGCATATTCATACTTTAATACATGTTGAATTCTCACATTCTATTACACATGAATTCCACTCATGTGCTCCTTTTTTTACAACACTACTCTATCACATATTAATTACTTTTCTATAGTTACTTGTTGAAAAATCTTCATTTCTCACCAAATTATCAGTTTCTTTTGATGTCAAAATAATGTCTTAATTCACTGGGCTTTGTAGAGGAGCTAGCACAAAATACCCAACAAATTAATACTATCTCTTATCACTTAAAGTAATCACAAAACTTTGAGGGTCACTGCCATAAAATAATTTACTTTTACATTAATAAAAATTCCAACTTTAGAAAAGGATGTCACAACTACAAAAAGCTAAGTTCTGTTCAGTCTAGAATGGAAATGTTCTTTACTTGTATTCTCAATTAGGTTGCTTAGATTTATGTATGAACTATTCTCCATAATGTTCTGGTCAATACCTCTTTTAAAAAAACAGCGATGACAGTTTTTAGCACTTATATGAAAGTACGTCATTCAGAGCTTATTGCTAAGAATCTCAGGCTTCTAGAAAATACTTGATTTCTAGCACATTCCTCATCAGGAAGCAAGACTCTAAACAGAATTCAGGTAAAGATGTCCCATATTTGACATGACATGCTTTTCAAAATGCTAAGTTAGTGCTCTGTGTTAATAACTTAGGTGAATAATCTTGCTATATTTTGGGTATTCTGAAAAATTGATTTCAACAAGTATTTATACAAAGGAATTACACTCAGCTATGAGGAAATAAAAGTACAAAGTAAAAGTAAGTACCTAGATATGAAATCTTATGTTCAACAGAGATTTTTAGACAGTAAAATACTAAAATAAATGAAATGGGCTGAAACTGATGAAATAGTAAGAATTTATAAAGTATTATAAGGAAAAGTAAGAGAAGCTTAAGAAATGCTTCAGAGAGAGGCAGAAGAGCATTTCTAAATGCACCAGGTAAAAGATGACTAAGAGAACTGATATTTAGGCCTCTCAAATGTAACATATCAAAACCTGAGCTCCTGAAAGTCCCTCAACCCATTATTCCCAAAGTCTATCAGTTCAGTTAGTGGCATTTTTTTTAGTTGCCCAGGCCAAAAGCTTAATCATCTTTAAACTTTTTTCCCCTCATATATTGTATCTAGTCTGTCAGAAAAATCCTGTCAGTTTTACTTTCATTTATCAAAAATTTGACCCTTTATCACCTCTACATGTCATCATGTCATTCTTTAACTCAACGCATCCTATGTTATCTGCCCAACCCATTCCTAATAATCTCCTTGCTCACTGTGATTTAGCTATCTGGACCTCCTAGATGTTTTTCCAAGAAGGCAGGAATGTCACTACATCAGGCCTGCCCATTGGTATCACACTTATATAGATCCATGACTGGTTCATTCCCTCACTTCTTTCAAATCTTTTCTCAAAACAAAACAAAGCAAAACAAAAATTAGGTCTACAAGGAAACCTCCCCTGGTCACTCTATACAAAAATTCAACCAACATTTCCACCCTCTGTATACAATATCCCCTTTCCTTGCTTTGTTTTCTTCTTACTATTATCATGAATATACTATATATCATAATTATTTATCATTTTTTTTGTCTTTCTTAGTAGAATGGAAGCTCTATGAAGGTATACATAAGAGGTGCTTGATACTGATTTAATTATTTTCTGTCTTCTACTGATTTTGGTGTTGATTTTTTCTTCTTTTTCTAGGGCCTTGACTTGGTATCTTTCTATTCTTTTAATGCATGGGGGCTCACTGCTATGAACTGTGCTCTTAGAATTGCCTTCATAGTGTCCAAAGATTTTGATATGTTGGATTACTCTTCTCATTTACTTCTAAGTATTTTTTAAATTTTGCCTCTGATTTCTTCTGCTATCCATTCATCATTCAGTAGTATATTATTTTGTCTCCAGGTGTTAGTTTCTATTTTTTATCTTACAGTTGATTTCTAATTTCATTCCATTATTATCTGATAGAATGAGTGAACAGCAACTCAAATTACACTATGCAATTAACAATTTGAAACATCTTACTGATAACACATACAAAATATTTTCCTATAAATGAGAATAAAATGTCAGAGAATCATCCAAGCCAGGTAAATATCTGAGAGAGATAAATAGCTCAAAATTAGTGCAAATTTCCTGCTTCTTTATATTTTTCATTTTAGAAACAAATATTAGAAAAAAATATATCCATATATGTTAAGATTAGTTCAGGGTATTTCTTAGGTCATCTTTCATGCTTACCAAAATTCATATAGAAATCTCCTGAGCTTAAAAAGAAAAACAATCAACTCAATGGCTGCAGTCAAAAGGTCAATTGTGTATGCCTGCATACTAGAAGACAAGTTGTATTTAAAATATAGATCTCTACTGACAGGGAAAAAAATGCTTTACTCAAGAACTGCATATAAAGCATGATCATCTATATGCAGAGTATTCACTGTTTTAGTTTTTGCCAATTTAAATACTCATGTCTCTAGGAATGGCTTCAATCCACCTTAGTACATAAAATAAATTAGCATTTTTGTACTGTAGAGAGAAGTATGTATTTAGCACCAAATGGAATCAGCAGATGACTAAATATGTTTTTTTTCTATCATAAATACAACAGATGCAAGATGCTGGAATGTGGACAATCCCAGAAGGTTGATGTTTGCCTCTAATACAGAAATAAACCATTTGAAAATTCATTCCATATAGCATTTCAGAGTTAGAAGAACCCATTCGTTTCTTTATTGCATCAAGATAACTTTATGGGGAGGATCCAAGATGATGGGCTAGAGGGAAGCTGCACTCTGCATCACTCTATGACCTGGGATTCAATTAGTGGGAATACTATTGGGCTGTGAGTTATTATAGGATCCCCAACAGCTGCTCCAATGAAGGAATCATGGTCGCCATGGGCACACAGGCCTCAGCATCAGTGCAGGACTCCTGGCCACTTGCCCACACAGGACCTATGGGTGCCTGAGCAGGACCACCAGCATAAGCACCCATTCAGGAATTCTGGCTGTTGTTCCTATGCAGAACACCCAGCCAGTGCCCACATGCAGAACCTTCAGTCGCCACTCCCATGTTGACCCTCATCTACCAACATGGCCTGTGTCTTGGAACACTGCAACCATTTCCACAGTCCCCTACATGCAGTAGCCTATACTTGAGAGATCACACATGGTCTGGAGACAGCCTCCAGCCTCAACACTGCATACCACACAAGCTGCATCTCTGAACATGCCACCCAAAGCCACCACTGGGCCCCATCCAACCCAACAACTCATCTCTGAAAGCAGCCATCTCCATCTTGGGACACCTTTGTTGCCATCTTTAGTTGGGGGCAACTCCCAGCTTGGGACACTGGCTAGGGCTTAGAAGCAAAATAAAGGTACCTATAGTCCTCAGTTCCCCCTTCTCCCTGGCAGCCCCTAACGCGGCAGAGTGCTTGCAGCTATGTGGCCAATCCATAGCTGGCAAAACCTGATTCTGAACTGCTCAATACAAAATAGCTCTCTGAAAAATGTGCACAGCCCCCAGAGCACATCCCACAAGACCTTTGGAGAGAAAGTTTCCTGATTGGGAAGTAGAAAGGGAGGGAGTGAGATACAGTTTAGAGACTAAATTAGAGACCAGGAATTTTGAGGTCTACAGGTGATATAAGGAGATAAGACCCGGCACCCAGGAGCAGGTCCCAAAGGATATCCTTGAGGTGCAATCTCACATCAAAACTGGCAAGTGTTATACCCCAACTCCAAGAGCTCCACCCCAAAAACCAATCCCCCACCCTAATAATCCTCATCACCTGAGAGGGGAGATACCAGCAAACAACAGACAACCCTACCTATTGGATGAAAAGGGAAGCAGGAAAGATACTGATCTCCAACAAAACAATCCTTGTATCCTCCCTGAAGGTTTTTTTCCTCTCTTTTCTCTCTTTCTCTCTTCTCCCACCCTCACATTCCCAACATTTGTGAAACCAAGAAATTTTCATGAATTAGGCTACTAAGGACTGGGATGTCTAAATTGTATATTACCGTTGTGTTGTATATTCTTTTATCTCCTATTTTTATAATTTTTATTTTTCTTAATTTTTATGATTGTTTCTTTTCTGTACTTTCTCTACTGTCTTCCCATTTACTTGTCTCCAGAAAATCACTTTATCTCTCTTCTCCTGTTACTAACCAACTTCTATTGATTCCTTTTTCATGCTTCCAAGGATCTAATAACTCTATATCTGCACCTCCTACCCCTTCAACATCTCATCCTACACATCACCCTCAGTTCTTTCTCTGCCATCAGATACTGTAGACCCTTTTGCAAAACTACTATTTATACTGTACATAATAATTGAACTCTCCAATTCTGTATTTTGTGACAAAATTGTAAATGTATTAATAGCAGTTATTTGGTTTAAGGCTGTATATTGTTTGTATTTGGATCTGTTAATATTGTTCTCTCATTTAAAGAAAAGGTATTGGAACCTTGCAGGGACACTATAAGCCTATAAGGGAAAAACTATAGGGAAAAAACTGTTATGCCTCTGATCTGCAATGCTAGAAGGGAAGACACCTGAACAACCCACACACAAAAAAAAAAAAAAAAAAAAAAAGAAAGAAAGAATGTGCCCCAACAAACCAAGATACTACATTATTAGAATCCATGGCCAGCAAAACAGAAGAAATTACAGAGAAGGAGTTCAAGATGTACATAATCAAAATCTTCTGTGAATTAAAGGATTGTATAAGAGAGCAAATACAGGCAGCAAAAGATCATTTTGATAAAGAGCTATATAAGCAAATACAGGAATCAAAAGTTTCCTTCATAAGGAGATAGAGGTTCTGAAGGAAAAAAAAAAAACAGAAATCCTTGAAATAAAAGAAAAAATAAGCCAAATTAAAAGCTCAATAGAAAGCAACTCCAACAGATTATATCACTTGGAAGACAGGACCTCAGACAATATTGACAAAATATATAATCCTGAAAAGATTCTTGACCACACAGTGAAGATGGTAAGAAACCATGAGTAGAATTTTCAAGAATTATGGGATAACATGAAAAGGCCAAATTTAAAAATTATTGAAATAGTAGATGACATAGAGTTACAAACCTAAGGAATGAACAATAAAATAATATCAATAAAATTATATCAGAAAATTTTTGAAACATGAAGAATGAATTGGAAAACCAAATTCAAGAGGCTTACAGGACACCAAATGTACAAAATCACAAAAGATCCACACCAAGCCACTTTATAATGAAAATTCCTAGCATACATAATAAGGAGAGAAATTTAAGGCCACAAGAAATAGGAATCAGATTACACATAGGGGGAAATCAATTAGGATATCTGCAGATTTTTTAACACAGACCTTGAAAGCTAGAAGTTCCTGGAACAACATATCAAGCTCTGAAAGAAAATGGATGCCAACCAAGAATCTTATATCCAGCAAAATTAAGCTTTAGAATGATGATGAAATAAAAAAAAACTTCCATGATAAACAAAAGTTAAAAGAATTTAGAACTAGAAAGCCTGCACAAAGAACATCCTTGGCAAAATATTCAATGAAGAGAAAATGAAAAAAAAAAGTAAAAATCAGTGAAGGGATGTAATACACTAAAGGAAAAAATAATCAAAGGAGAAAACAAGTCAATGTAAGTAGCAAAAATAAACAAATATGATTGGGAATACAAATCATGTCTCAAAAATAACCCTGAATGTTTAGTGGCCTAAAGTCAACAATCAAAAAACATAGACTGGCATATTGGATTAAAAACAAAGACCCAACAATATGTTGCCTTCAAGAGACTCATCTCATAGAAAAGACATCCACAGACTGAAGGTAAAATGTTAAAAAAAAAAAAAAAAACCACTTACCACTCACGTGGACTAAGGACATAAGCAGGGGTTTCCATCCTCATATCAAATAAAGTAAACTTCAAGCCAAAGTTAATCAAAAGGGACAAAGAAGGACATTTCATACTGCTTAAGGGAAACATACATTAACAAGACATAACAATTATAAATATATGCCCCAAACAATGGTGTATCTACATTCATTAAACATACTCTTTTCAAGTTTAAGAGTTAAATAAACCACAACACAATAATTCTGGGTGACTTAAATATATGTCTTTCACCAATGGATAGATGTTCCAAACAAAAACTAAACAAAGAAACTATATAGAATGCAAAAAAATCAATAATTTAGACTTAATAGACATATTTAGACTATTTCATTCATCAATCAGTGAATATACTTTCTTTTCAGCAGCACATAGATACTTCTCTAAAATAGACCATATATTATGCCACAAAGTAACTCTTAGCAAATACAAAAAAAGTAGAGATACTACACTGCATTCTATTAGATATTAATGGAATGAAATTAGAAATAAATGATAAAATAAATAATAGAAGCTGCTCCAACATCTGTAGACTAAATCATATGCTATTGAATGAACAATGGTTGCAAAAGACATCAAAGAGGAAATTAAGAAATTCTTAGAAGTAAATGCAAACACAGATACAATATATTAAAATCTCTGGGACACTCTGAAGGCAGTACTAAGAGGAAAGTTCATTGCATGGAGTTCATTCCTTAAAAGAAGAAAAGTCAACAAATAAATGACCTAACATTACATCTCAAAGCAAAACAAAATATGGCTGGAGATGTGGCTCAGTGGTTGAGTTAAATCCCTAATCCCCCCTCCAAAAAAAAAAAAAAAAATTCCTCCCCTATAAACAATGGGGCGATGCTGCCATTTCCACAATCCTAACAGCTACTATCCAGCTAACTGGCTTTCTCCAAGGATGGCAAGTTGTGACAAAACAAGATGTAGGCACACAAGAGGCCAGCCGGAGGTTTGAATCTGTAAAGAATGGGGACTTCTTGCTCACTGGATTAGACAAAGGGGAACAAAAGGCAGGAAGGAGGATGGGGATGGGAAAGACAGTAGAATGAATTAGACATAACTGTCCTATGTTCATATATGAATACATGACCAGTGAAACTCCACATCATGTACATCCACAAGAATGAGAAGTTATACTCTGTGTATAATATGTCAAAATACACTCTACTGTCATGTGTAACTAAAAAGAACAAATAAAACAATTTTTAAAAAGAAAAAAAAGAGATTTGATAAAATTCAAAATCTCTTCCTGATGACAACTGAAAAAATAGGTATAAAAATTAGGTTTATTATGTACTTCAACATAATAAAGGTCATAAATAATAGGCTAACTGATGATATCCTATTGAATGGGGAAAAGGTGAAATCGTTCTAAAATATGAAAAAGACAAAAACGCCCAGCTTTACTACTTTAATTCAAGGTAATACTAGTCCTGGCCAGAGCAATCAGGAAAGAGAAAGAAATAAAGGAACCCAAACTGAATGGAGGAAATCAAATTTTCACTGCTTCAAGATTACATTGTGTGTACATACATATGTGTGTATACACACATACACACATATACATATATACACATATGTCATATACATAAATAAGACATCACAAAAAGAATTTACCAATATTGAAGGACATAAAATGAAAATACAAAAATCAGTAGCATACACACCAATAGAGAATTATCTGAAATATAAGTCAAAAGAGCAAGCAATTTCATTCATGAAAGCTAGGAAAAAATAAAATATCTAGCAATAAATTTAATCAAAGAGGTGAAATATCTCTGTAATGAAAAACCATAAAAACTGATGAAATAAATAGGGGATACAAAAATGGAAAGATAACTCATGTTCATGGGAGAAAGAATACTGTCAAAATGTCTCTACTACTCAAAGCAATCTATAGAATCAATGCAATACTTTAAAAAGTACCAATGACTTTCTTCCCAAAACTATAGAAAATAATTGCAAAATTCACAGAGAACCAAAAAAGATCTTGAAAGGCCAAAGGAATCATGAGAGAGGAAAAAACAAAACAAAACCATGGAGGTTTTGTTTTGAAGCCAATACCTGGCTTCAAAGCATATTATGAAGCTACTATAATCAAAGCATCATGATACTGGCATAAAAACAGAAAAACAGACAAATGAAACAAGTTAGAGAACCCAGAAACAAAACCAGCCATCTACCACAAACTGATTTTTGACAAAAGTGCCAAGAACTACATTGGAGAAAGGACAGTCTCTTTAATAAATAGTGCTGGAAAAACTGTGTATCCATATGTAGAAGAATCAAACTCAATGCCTACCTTTCATTGTGTACAAACACCATCTCAAAATGGATTAAGAAACAAAACCTAAGACCCCAAACTACGAAATTATTGGAATAGAATACAGGCAAAATACTTAAAAATGTTGAGATTAAAAATGTTTTGGATATGATCCCAAAATTACAAACAACAAAAGACCAGACAAATAAAATTATATCAAAATAAGAAGCTTCTGCAAAGCTAAGAAAACAATCTACAGAATGGGAGAAAATATATTCAAAATATTCATCTGACAAAGGGTTAATATTCAGAATACATAAGGATCTCAACAGCAAATAATATTAATAATAACAGTAATCTGATTTTTAAATGGGCAAATGATCTGAATAGACATTTCCCAAAAGATAACAGAAATGACTAATATGCATTTTTAAAAAGTTCAACATTACCAATCATCAGGTAAATACAAATTAAAGCCACAATGAGATATCACCTAATTATGGTTAGAATGGTAATTGATGCTAGTAAGGATGAGGTCAAAGAAGAACTCTTCTACACTGTTGGTGAGAATGTAAATTAGTACAGCCATTACAATAAAGATCATGAAGCTTCCTCAGAAATCTGAAAGTAGACCTATCATATAATCCAACAATCCCACTACTGCTTATATATGCCAAGAAATGAAATCATTATATCAAAGAGATAATAATATGCCCATGTTTATTGTAGCCCTATTTACAATAGCCAAGATATGGAAACAGCCATTTTGATAAACAAGAGTCTATCAAACTGATGAATAAATAATGAATAGATGGTACATATATACAATGGAATACCATAAAACCATAAAAAAATTAAATTTTGTCATTTGCAGCAATTTGAATGAACTGGAGGATATTAACCAGTGAAATAAGCCAGTTGTGGAAAAATAAATACAATATGTTTTTATTTGTGAAAGCTAAAAAAGACTGATTACACAGAAATAAGGGAGTAGAAGCGATGTCACAAGAAGTTAGAAAGGGAAGGGAGGGGTAATAGTGAGGGGTGTGAATAATTGGCACTAAAACACAGTGGGGGATCTAGTTATAATCTTTATATAGCACATAGAATAATTGCAGTCTACAACAGGTTTGTTTTGTTGCTATTTTGTGGGGGTGGGTGGGTTTTGGTACTAGGGATTGAACACAGAGGTGCTTTACAACTGAGCTACATCTCCTGTACTTTTTTAAATTATTTTTTATTTTAAGGCAGGGTCTCACTAAGCTGTTTAGGACCTTACTCTGTTGCTGATGCTTGCCTTGAACTTGAGATCCTCCTGCCTCAGCCTCCCAAACCACTGGGATTACAGGTGTATGCCACCATGCCCAGCTACAACAGTTTGTTAAACATATTAAAATTACAGAGAAGTTTGAAACTTCCCAAAACAGAAATAGAAATATTTGAGGAGGTAGAAATGATAATTACCCCAAATTTGATCATTATATATTATATACATATATTAAATTATAATATTGTACCCTATGAATGACTATAAATATTACATGCCAATCAAAAATGAAATTAGTAGTAGATATTTGCATAGGAGATAAGAGGCATGAAGAATAAGAACTTGAGAGTCATTGAGCTTTAGTTTGAATTTCACTTCTGCACTTCTTAGCAATATGGTTTGAATAGGTTACCCTCTTTGAAATAGGTTACTCCTCTTAAAAATGGATCTATCTGGAGCTGAGGCTGTAGCTTAGTGGCAGAGCACTTACCTAGCATGTGTGAGGCACTGGGTTCAATCCTTAGCACTACATAAAAATAAACAAATAAAATAAAGGCATTTTATCCATCTACAACTATAAAAAAACTTTTTAAAAATGGATCTATCTGAATCAAACATACTAAAAGAGATAAAATATGTTCCCCAACCCATTGCAGATCCTTATCAAACTGCAGCAATTATTGATAATTTGTATTTCCTGAATATAAAATACTGTACAGTAATAACTTCTATTCAATCCTAGTTTAACTGTTAGGTTTTTTCTTTTTTTTCAAAGAAGCTTTTTAACAGATAACATACAGAGCAATGAAAAGCTGACGTTATCAAATTGCTTTATTATCTGACACTTATTTTATTACATTTCATTCCCAGTAGCTTTGTGACTTAAATGTAAATTTCATCTCATCAGCATTGCCTTGTTTATTGGAGTTGAAGTTCTCCTTCCCTGGGGTAAGTGTCCTTTTCTGCTCTGATTTGCTAGTTCTTCACCAACAGCAGCAGAATTCTCATTACCCTCCGTCCTGCCAGCAATGGAAGTAAGTGTAAATCCTCAGAGTGTATGGTGTGAATCAGTTGGCATTTTATAGAACATCACATCTGGTACTTCTTGTCTGTGTGCATATCCTTTCCTTGGCACAGAGACAAGGGGTTATGAACAATATCCTTACCTCAAGATAAGGAGAGGCTAGAAAGCAGAAGATAGAGGTCTTTGGTAGCACTCTAAATCCTCTCTCACAGGCTGAGGCATTTTTCTTTTGCTTTTTTTTGAATAGGTGCTTGTAAAGAATGTAGGCAATCATCTGCACTTATGAATATATCCCTTGGACTTTAAACCAAAGGAAAAGATTCTATACAATTCTCCATGCTGCAAATCAATGCATTTGTAACCTTTGTTCCACCTCTGACTTCTACCTCTCAGAACAGTGCCATGACATCCAGGAAAGCTATTGTAAATAATGTTTATGATGCTATAATAAAAAGATCCCAGATCACAATGGTACTAGGCTTAAAATCATTGCAATTCCATCAGGTTTTAAACTGGAGTGTTGTTTTGGGCTTCTGGAGATGAAGAAGTTGATGGCTGAAGCCCATCTCATTTGTAAAAGAAGAGTACATTGCCTTGAAGTAATGATTGACTAGTCTGAATAAATACTCTAGCCCTTGCTTGTTATATCACTTTGGGTTACTTGCCATCTGGCCCTGCTAACCTATGTAGCCTTAATTTTCTCCCAATGCAGTGTTGTGGCATTAAGCTTTCTTCCCTTCTCTTTACAGGTAATTTGTGTATGCATGTAAGATGTTAATTACATGAACTTGTACGCTTGTTTTTAAAAAATATTTCCTCCTTGAAGACTGACTTTTAAAACTGGACTCTGTCATTTCAGAATATGCAGTAAGTTACTGTGACTTTTGGCTTTGCTCATTAGCCTTGCTATGTATCACTTCCCATGTGTGTCATTTTGCATTCTCATTTTCAGCATTATCTGTTTGCTTTTGTTAAACACTTCCTCTGACAAGTTTTCAATCCCTTTAAGCTTTATATTCTTGTTTACTTTGTTCCTCTTTCTGTCTCTGGTAAGGACAGTCCTACCCCCGCCCAAAATCCATAGGCAGCCTCCTATGAAACCACAGTAGGAGTGTGAACTGTTTGTTTTCTTTTTTAAAGCAGTTTTAGTTTTTGTGATTTGTGAAATGTAGATTTCTCTAGCATCCACACATTTCTCTGGCATCCACAGAAATCATATTCTAGACTGCCTTTTTAAACTAGCCTTATAATTCAGTATTCCATCCTGAAGTCCCAATTCTGACTAGTATAAGCTGAAGAATCTCACAGTCACTAGTAATAAGGTTTCGAACTCTTTTCAAACTCTGTATTTTTATCTCCAGTCAGCTTCAGAGTCAGTTTATCTTCTCCTTGAGGGAGTGTTCTGCTTCATGACTTTTGAAAAGAGTCATAGAAAAGTTAAGAAAAATCTCCCCTTTTTATCCTGCATATATAATGATTTTTACAACATAGTCAATAAGGTTGGGTAAGGTATCATATTATATATTATGGGAATTCAACTTGTTAAATGCTGATACAGTGTTCACTCTTTTAAGTGTGAAAAACTGTGGTTTGCAATAATAACAATAATTCCTTTCATCTTCTCTCTTTCTCTCTTTTCTTAGTATTAGATTAAAAAATAAGATTATTGAAATCCTGAATAAGGCTGAGCTATTTATACTTAATATCTTTGTACAATATAACAGTAGACATTATTAAGGTGTATTTTGGAATATATTTAAATTAAGTAATATATGTAAAGCTCTTAGAACAGTGTCTGACACATAATTAAGTGCTCTATTAGTGCTACTAGTTGATTTTTTAAAAAAACTACATAATTCATTCAAATAGAACGCTGTGCATATGCTACATATAAATAACAACTAACATGAACTAGAGGCAGGATCACTGGAAATGAAACATTTCCCTCTGATTTCTTTTTTATGAATTTTTTTTAGTTGTAGATGGACAAAATACACTTATTTTATTTTTATGTGGTGCTGAGGATTGAACTCAGTGCCTCATGCAAGCTAGGTGAGCGCTCTACCTCTGACCCATAACCCTAACCCCTCTGATTTCTTTTTTCATGAGTTGTTTTACTATGCCAATTACCTCTTGCTGACCACACTGACTACCACAGTTTTGAGAGTTTTATACTACTAGAAACAATGAAAATATTTTGAATAAATGTAGGTATTTGAAATGACTGCCTTTTTGAGCTATAAAAACTGATCTGATTCAGAGAACAGCCATAGATTTTTTTTACATGTTTTATATTCATAAATCTGGTGATGTTATGCTATGTGGTTCTAAGCCAGAACTAATGAGAAAGCATCTCTGTCTCCTCCTTACTCCTCTTGATTATGCATTATATAATCAGCCTTCACATTAAGATGCCTTAATTTGTTAGTCATTGCAAAATGCCTCCCTCTTGGCACCCACAGTGTTGGTATTTCTAACATACAACTTTCGAAATGTCATTTCTGAGGACCATTCACATATTTTTCAAGTTTCATGGTTAATTTTAAGACCTTCAAACTCCTTGATCTTAAATTACAGGGAGATCTTAGCATTTCTGCCTCTCTTGATTTTAAAGCTTAACTGTGAAGTGGGTTTAGAAAGATTTTGAATACCTTTGTAATCTCATTATTCCAAGACATCTGCTTGCCAATGTAAACTGTGTTTGTATGCATAATCAGGGTAGTCAGGGTCAGCCTGAGGCAAATCTTAGAACACAGGCAGTTCCCTGTTTATAAAAAACAAATCCCCAAAATAACTTACAGACAGGGAGACCACAAATGAATGATCACTGAACCCTTTCCATCAGAGCACACACGGTACCTTAAATTTTGTCAAAGAAATGGATTGAGCAATGGCAATCACCAAATATGTTGTGATTCAATGCTATACAAACCTGAAAATTTTGAATTTGAATGCTAACATTATGAGTAGGATACTGCTTGTCTAATCAATTGTATCTATCTAAAAATGAAATCCTGGTTCCTGTATGCGAGAGATATTTTAAAGTGAGGAGATTGAGAATGGGTCAAATCACAGGTACCACCTTTTCTGTGTTTAAGGTATTTTCTAAAATTATCTCAAGGAAAAAGTATTTCACGTTTGTGCCAGATTTCTCCATTAGGATTTCTTACAAAAAGAATGACTAATTATTTAAGGAATAGTGAATATTATATTGTGTTTTGAGTTCTTTGCATTCCCAGGATTTCCATTCTGTACCATGGCTAGTTGTACTCCTCAGAACCTAAATCCTACCCCAACCTTACCTTCCCCATTTCATTTGAGTGAAACACACCTAAAGCTTTTTCTCCAGATCTTGGCTCTTATTTAGGAAATGATACTGTTTTGGTTTTTTTTATTATTATTATTTTTTAAAGAGAGAGAGAGAGAGAGAGAGAGAGAGAGAGAGAGAGAATTTTTTTAATATTTATTCTTTAGATTTTGGCAGACACAACATCTTTGTTTGTATGTGGTGCTGAGGATCGAACCCAGGCAGCACGCTTGCCAGCAAGCAAGTCACTTTCCCAGCCCTTTAGAAGTTTCTATAGTATTTTATTTTATTTTTTGGACCCAGGGTACTGAACCACTGTGCTACATTCCTAGTCATTTTATTTTGAATTTAATTTAATTTTTTTTGAGAGAGGAGAGAGAGAGAGAGAGAATTTTTTTTTAATATTTATTTTTTAGTTTTCGGCGGACACAACATCTTTGTTTGTATGTGGTGCTGAGGATCGAACCCAGGCAGCACGCATGCCAGGCGAGCGCGCCACTGCTTGAGCCACATCTCCAGCCCAGGAAATGACACTGTTATTGAGTTGGTTTACTTAGCGCAGTGCTAATGTGTACAACATATGCCTAGCAAATATATGTTGTTTGATTGATTAGGCATACTAGTATTTAGAAAAAGACTGCTGATGAGATTTTATATATTGAATTATGATTATATTATATTGTTATTATGGAATTACATATCTTAGAACATTACAGGAAATATGTCAGAAAACACCATCCTAATCACAGTTTATAGAAAAATGCCTGTGCTGCTTGTTGGGAAAACAAATAACAGCAGCAGCACCCCAGAGAAAAACCCCAACATGGCGTCTAACGACCCTCTATCTCCTCTTTGTTTCTTTCACGGGCGCGGAACGTTCCCGCCGGCGCCAATGTTCAAATCCTGCTGGTGGGAAGCCTTAGCCCCAATAAGAATTAACTTCTTGGGCTCCGGAACTGACATATGGAAGAGCTTGCCAATAAACAGGCGACCTGTTATCTACCTCAGCCCTTCTACCTCTCCTTAGACCTATATAAACACACAGCCTTTGGTAATAAAGTGGAACCTCTTTGGTGATCTGTGTCGTGGTGCGGGGTCTTCCAGTCTTACACTGCTTACAAAAGTCTCCACTTGAAAGATAGCAGGAAAGAGGCAAAACCAAAGAGTAAGGTCAGCTGGTATCCTGCAACTGAGAAACTGAGGATGTTTGCCTAGTTAGTAAACATAGAGGGTCATAGGAGTTAGAAGCAACAAAGTTGAAATATAAAATGATATACAGATAGCCATAAAGGAGACAGGAGGTAGAAATTTCAGGGGGATTTAACACCTCCTTATGGTGTCATTCACCCTTTGTAAAGTGATCCAAGCTTCCAAAATAAATGATTTACTCAAGGTCTTATTGACTTGCTAAAAATTAGGTGAGCCAAAATTTGTTTCCAGATCTCTTCACTCTAAATGCTTTTTATAATATTTTTTTATAATAAATACTTTTTTTAGTTGTTGGTGGACCTTTATGTTATTTTTATGTGGTGCTGAGACTCAAACCCAGTGCCTCGCACGTGCTAGCTAGGCAAGCACTGTATCACTGAGCTTCAACCCCAGCCCTCTAAATGCTTTCTTAAAATCATTTCTACATAACAAAATTTAAGGGTCAAGTTTGAAATTTGAAGTTTTAGATTTAAATTTAGAGTGTTAAGGCAGATTAAGAAGTAATGTAAAGATGTGTCTCCAAACTATAACAACATAAACAACCAAATGATACACTAAAAGATTGACTCTGTGGAATATGTCCTAGCAAGTAGCTAAAATCTTAAATGCATACATTTTGAAATGTTTTAAACTTTAAATTATGTTTTGGAGAGTTTTCCTCAGAGAATACTTGAACAACTTTAATCCAAAAATGACACTTGGTCTAAAAGAGAACAGTCTTAATTACATATTGAAGCAATGAATGATTAAATGTTTTTACCCTTAAAAAAAGTGACTGATTTTTGAAGATCCAAAATGGTGGGCCAGAGGGAGGAAGCATTCTGCATCACTCCAAGACCTGGGATTCAAGTAGTGGGAATACTGCTTGTCTTCGAGCAATATTCCTGCCCAAAGCGCAGGAAGCACCATGCTAGTGCAGGGCTCCAGGCCTCAGCGTCAGAGTAGGTTTCACAACTACTTGCCCTTGCAGAACTTCTGGGTACCTAAGCAGGACCATCAGAGGTGATGGAGGCAGCACACTTAAAAAACTATAGGCCACCCACCTGAGCAGAAATGACTGACACCAGTCCAACACAGGACACTCAGCAGCTTTCCACCAGTAGGAACTCCAGCTGCCACCCCTATGTGGATCCCCATCTACCAACATAGGGCTGTCATGGTTGCCACCATCTTGGAACTCTGTAGCAACAGAGATAGTTCCCTACAACAGAGTAGCCTTAGCCTCGCTGCACCTGGGAACTTCACACAGGATCTGAAGTCGGCAAACACTGCAAGCCACAGATCTAGTCACTGAACTCATTGTCTAATACCATCGCCCAGCTCTCCCCACCTGACCCAACACCCCACCATTGAAAGCAGGAGCCTCGATCTTGGGTCACCTTTATCACCATCTTCCAGGTACCCACTTTCTAACTTCCCCTCTCCCCAGCAGCCGCTAACCCAGTAGAGTGACACCTAGTTACCTTCACAATCCTGAAGGCAGAGATACCAGCTAACAACAGACAACTCCACCTATTGGATGAGAAGAGAAGCAGGAAAGATACTGATCTCCAACCAAAACAAGTCCCATGTCTTCCTTCAAGATTTTTTTTCCCTTTCCCTCTCCTTTCACCTGCCCTCACATCCCCAATATATGTGAAACCAAGTACTTTCCAAGAATTAAGATTTTGATGATTGGGACTTCTGAATAGTATATTACAGTTGTATTGAACATTCTTTTTATTCTTTTTAAATTTTTTAATTTTTTTCTTTTTTCACACCAATTTTTACTATTTTAACATTTTTTATTTTTCTTGGTATGTGTTTGTGTGTGTGTTTTATGTACTCTGCTGTCTTCCTACTTAATTGTCTACCCAAATTTACTTCCTCTCCATTCTCCTTCTACTAATATTCCTCTTCAGATTTCTCTTTCACACTTCCTAAGATATAACAACTCCAAATCTTCACCATATCATCCTACTCCTTACCCCTGGTTCTTTGACTACCATTAGTAACTGTAAATCCTTTTACAAACCTACTGAGTATATTATAGATAATAATTGAATTCACCATTTCTGTACATTGTAACCAAACTGTAAACATTCTATTGGCAAACATTTGTTTTAAGGGTATATATTATTTATATTGGGATCTGACATTGTCCTTCACCTCAAAGAAGACGTATTGGATCCCTACAGGGACACTATAAGCCTATAGAGTAAAAACGGTAACATCTAGGATCCACAGTGCTAGAAGGGAAGACACACAACCAATATGAAAAGACAAGGGAAGACAACCAGAGATATGAAAAATTGTGCTCTATATGTGTAATAAGAATTGTAATGTATTCACAGGGCTGGAATTGTGGCTCAGTGGTAGAACGCTCACCTGGCATGTTCAAGGCCCTGGGTTCGGTCCTCAGCACCACATAAAAAACAAATAAATAAAAAACAAAGGTATTGTGTTCATCTGCAAATAAAAAATAAATATTAAAAAAGAGAATTGTAATGCATGTAATGCATTCCACTGTTAAAAAATAAATAATAAAAAAAAGACAAGGAAAGAAAGCCCCAAACAAATCTAGATACCACATTACTAGAATCCCTGGCCAGCACAGATGATGAAATGACAGAGAAGGAGTTCAAAATATACAAAATTAAAATGTTCTGTGAGTTAAAGGATGATGTAAGAGAGCAAATACAGGCAGCAAAAGATCATTTTGACAAAGAGCTACATAAACAAATACAAGAAGCAAAATATCATGTCAATAGAGAGATATAGGTTCTAAAAAAATCCTTGAAATGAAAGAAACAGTAAACCAAATTAAAAGTTTAATTCAAAGCACCACCAACAGATTAGACCATGTGGAAGACAGGACCTCAGACAATGAAGACAAAATAATAATCTTGAAAATAATGTATACCACACAGTGAAAATGATAAGAAACCATGAGCAGAACATTCAAGAAATATGGGATAGCATGCAAAGACCAAATTTAAGAGTTATTGGGATAGAGGAAGGCATAGAGTTCCAAACCAGAGGAATGAACAATCTAACCAAAGAAATAATATCAGAAAATTTTTAAAACATGAAGAATGAATTGTAAAAGCAAATTCAAAAGACTTACAGGACACCAAATGTACAAAATCACAACAAATCCACACCAAGGCACATTATAATGAAAATGTCTAACATACAGAATAAGGAAAGAATATTAAAAGCTACGAGAGACAGAAATCAGATTACATATAGGGGAAAATCAATTAGGATAACTGCAGATTTTCAATACAGACTCTGAAAGCTAGAAGATCCTGGAACAACATATATCAAGCTCTGAAAGAAAATGGATGCCAACCAAGAATCTTGTGTCCAACAAAATTAACTTTTAGATTTGATGATAAAATTAAAACCTTCCATGATAAAAAGAAGTTAAAAGGTTTTACAACTCAAAAGCCTGCACTACAGAACATCCATGGCAAAATATTCCATGAAAAGGACTTGAGAAACAACAATGAAAATCAGCAGAGGGAGGTATTAAACTAAAGGAAAATCTAATCAAAAACGTAACCAAGTCAAGTTAAATGCCAAAAATAAACAAAAATGGCTGGAAATACAAGTCATGTCTCAATAATAACCCTGAATGTTAATGGCCTAAATTCATCAATCAAAAGACATAGACTGGCAGGTTATGTTTAAAAACAAAACAAAACAAAACAAGACCCAACAATGTGCTTCCTCCAAGAAACTCATCTTATAGGCAAATATATTCACAGACTGAAGGTGAAAGGTTGGGAAAAATCATACTACTCACATGGACTGTGGAAGCAAGCAGGGTTTCCATTCTTATATCAAATAAAGTAGACTGCAAGTCAAAGTTAATCAAAACTGATAAAGAAGGATATTTCATACTGCCTAAGGGAACAATTCATCAACAAGACATAACAATAATAATTTTATATGCTCCAAACAATGGAGCATCTATGTTCATCAAACATACTCTTCTCAGATTCAAGAGTTAAATAGACTACAACACAATAACTCTGGGTGACTTTAACACACCTCGTTCACCACTAGATAGATCTTCAAAACAAAAGTTGAACAAAGAAACTACAGACTCAATAATACAATCAATAACTGAGACTTAACTGACATATATAGACTATTTCATCCTTCAGTAAATAAATATATTTTCTTCTCAGCAGCACATGATTTTTCTCTAAAATAGACCATATATTGTGTAATATTTAGCAAATATTAAAAGTAGAGATACTACCCTGCATGTATCAGATCATAATGGACTGAAATCAGAAATAAGTGATAAAATAAAAAATGAAAGCTTCTCCAACAACTAGGGACTAAATAATATGCTTCTGAATGAATAATGGGTTGCAAAAGACATCAAGGAGGAGATTAAAAGATTCTTAGAGGTGAATGAGAACACAGACACAACATATTAAAATCTCCGGGACACTATGAAAGCAGTACTAAGAGGAAAGTTCATTGCATGGAGTTCATTTCTTAAAAGAAGAAAAAGTCAAGAAATAAATAACCTAACATTATATCTCAAAGTCCTAGAAAAACAAGAACAAATAAACACCAAAAGCAGTAAAAGGCAGGAAATAATTAAAATTAGAGCTGAAAGCAATGAAATTAAAACAAAAGAAACATTTGGAAAAAAATGACAAAATAAATGTTGGTTCTTTGAAAAAACAAATAAAACTGACAGATCTTTAGCTATGCTAAAAAGAGAAGGAGAGGGAAAACTCAAATTACTGACATACATGATCAAAAAGGTAATATCACAACAGACACTACAGAAATATAGAGGATAATTAGAAATTATTTTGAAAATTTGTACTCCAATAAAATAGAAGATATTGAAGGCATTCACAAATTTCTTAAGTCATATGATTTGCCCAAATTGAATCAGGAAGATGTACACAATTTAAATACATCAATTTCAAGTGATGAAATAGAAGATGTCATCAGAAGCATACCAATCAAGAAAAGTTTGGTACCAGATGGATACACAGCTGAATTCTATAAGACCTTTAAAGAAGAACTAATACCAATACTCTTGAATTTATTTTGAGAAATATAAAAAAAGGGAGCACTTCCAAACTCATTCTATGAGGCCAAATGTCTCCCTGATTCCAAAATCAGGCAAAGACACACCAAAGAAGGAAAACTTTAGACCAATATCTCTAATGAACTTCGATGCAAAATTTCTCAATAAAATTCTGGCAAATTGAATACAAAAAGATCATGTACCAATATCAAATGGGGTTCATCCCAGGAATGAAACGTTGGTTCAACATATGGAAATCAATAAATGTAATTCATCACATCAGTAGACTTAAAGATAAGAATCACGATCATCTCAATAGACTTAGAAAAAGCATTCAACAAAATACAGCACCCCTTCATGTTCACAACACTAGAAAAACTAGAGATAACAGGAACACTTCTCAAAATTGTAAAAACTGTCTATGCTAAACCCAAGGCCAACATCATTCTAAATGGAGAAAAATTGAAAGCATTCCCTCTAAAAACTGGAACAAGACAGGGATGCCCTCTTTCACCACATCTATTTAACATAGTTCCTAAAACACTGGCCAGAGCAATTAGATAAAAGAAATTTAAGGCATACAGATATAAAAAGAAGAACTCCGATTAGCACCCTTTGCTGACAATATGGTTCTATACCTAGAAGACCCAAAACATTCCACCAGAAAACTTTTAGAACTAGTAAATGAATTCAGCAAAGTAGCAGGATAAAGAAAATCAAAGGCATTTCTGTATATCCATGACAAATCCTCTGAAAGGGAAATGAGGATAACTACCCAATTTACAATGGGCTAAAAAAATAAAATAAAATACTTGGGAATCAACCTAACAAAAGAGGTGAAAGACCTCTACAATGAAAACTACATAACACTAAAGAAAGAAATTAAAGAAGACCTTAGAAGGTGGAAAGATCTACCTTGTTCTTGTATAGGCAGAATTAATATTATCAAAATGACCATACTACCAAAATAATTATACAGATTTAATGAAATTCCATTCAAATTCCCAATGACATTCTGCTGGGAGCCATCAGCCAAGTAGGTATGACAAATTCCTTGCCAGCTTACTCCCATGCTGTCTAGTGGAAGGACTTCTGAAAGGTGACCTTGCTCAAGGACCAGGGCAGGATTCGTGTTTAGGGTGTTCCCCCTTTAGAATAGGGCGGTTTAGCATAATAGGAGATTAGGGTGTTCCCCCTTTAGAATAGGGCAGTTTAGCATAATAGGAGATTAGGGTGTTCCCCCTTTAGAATAGGGCGTATCCTGCTGCTGAATTCCTCTTGAGTGCTTAGGGTCAGACAGTATATTTTGGGAGAAAGAAGCCCATGCGGAGTGGATTTGGGCAGAGAACCTGGATTCCCCCAGAGCGTGTTTGTAGACGGCCGGTGTGAGTTCGGGAATAAAGAATTGCTGTTTGAATCTACAAGCTGTGTGGAGACTCGTGATTTGTGCCCAGCCAGAGACTGCGGCAACATTCCTCATAGAAAAAGCAATTGTGAAATTCATCTGGAAAAATAAGAGACACAGAATAGCTAAAATAATCCTTAGTAAAAAGAGTTAAGCAAATATACTAAACCTTAAACTATACTACACAGCAATGGTAACAAAAATAGTATAGTATTGGCACCAAAATAGAAATGTAGACCAATGGTACAGAATAGGGGACACAAAGACTAACCCACATAATTAAAGTTATCTTAAATGGACTAAGGTGCCGAAAACATAAATTGGAGAAAAGATAGCCTCTTCAACAAATGTAACTGTGAGAACTGTAAATCCATATGCAACAAAATAAAATTAAACCCCTATCTCTCACTATGCACAAAACTCAACTCAAAGTGGATCAAGGACCTAGGAATTAAAACAGAGACCCTGAGTCTAACAGAAGAAAAAGTAGGTCCCAATATGCATCATATTGGATTAGGCCCCTATTTCCTTAATAAGACTCCCAAGATCCAAAGAAACAAGAAAAAAAAATCAGATTGAATGTAGCAAGGCCTTAGTACAATAGGATTTACACAAATTAATCTTTTTTTTATTTCTTGCATGCATGACAGTGGTGGAATGCATTACAATCATAATTATCCATTCACAACATCATTTTTCGTAACTCTGTATATAAGGTATGTTCTCTCAAGTTAAGCCATTATACGTGAGCTTTTTAATTATTTTTTGCAATACAATTCTTAATAACTTACATATTTTAGAGTAAGTGGTATTAACCCTGTCATAAGCATTTTGTTAGAGCACAATAATATAACACAGCAATCCCAAACAGAAATGGTGTGAGGACGTTGACTCCCTGAAAAGTAGCAAGAGCAAATATAAATATGTGCATCAATATGCTGATGATGAAAAGTATTTTGTAAAACGTAAAGTCTCTTTTAACAGAAGAAAGATACTATTGTAGGAGGGAAGGAATTTGAATACCATTCAAAAGCAACTAATGTCATTGTACATCACAATTCTTTCAGAAATGTTAAAGGTAAAATGACTGCAAATGGCATATTTTACTTCCCTTGATTGAAAAAAAGAAAAATGAAATTCTCAAAGGAAAATGCTAATTCCAACTGCTTCTAAATATTCATTTTCATGGACTGGCCTTGTTCTTTGTCCTGAATTACTCCTCCCTATAAAATAAGGAATTTTACTTAAATATAGCAATGGCAATATTATTCCAGAAAATAAAAATGTTTATATCTTAAAAAAAAGACTCCTATAGCGCAAGCATTAAAATCAAGAATTAATAAATGGGATAGATTCAAATTAAAAAGCTTCTTCTCAGCAAAAGAAACAATTAGTGATGTGAATAGAGAGCCTACAACTTGGGAGGAAATTTTTACCACTTGCACATCAGATAGAGCACTAATCTCTAGGATATATACACTACTAGGATATATAAAGAATATATATATATATATATATATATATATATATATAGAGAGAGAGAGAGAGAGAGAGAGAGAGAGAGAGAGAGGATATATGCACTACTAGGATATATAAAGAACTCAAAATACCAAAATAACTAATAACCCAATCAATAAATGGGCCAAGACATTTCTCAGAAGGTGATATACAATCAATCAACAGATATATGAAAAAATGTTCAACATCCCTAGGTATTAACGAAATGGAAATCAAATTCTAAGATTTCATCTCACTCCATTCAAAATGGCAGCTATTAAGTATACAAATAAACAATAAGTGTTGACGAGGATATGGGGAAAAAGCACACTCATACATTGCTGGTGGAACTGCAAAATGGTGCAGCCAATATGGAAAGCAATATGGAGATTCCTTGGAAAACGTGAAAAAGAGCCACCATTTGACCCAGTTTTCCCACTTCTCAGTCAATACCCAAAGGACTTAAAAACAGCATACTACAGGAACACAACCACATTAATGTTGATTGCTGCACAATTCACAATAGCTTAATTGTGGAACCAACCTAGATGCCTATCAGTAGACAAATGAATAAAGAAAATGTGGTATATATAAATAATGTAGTATTATTCAGCAATAAAAGAGAAAAATCATGACATTTCCTGGTAAATGAGTGGAGTTGGGGAATACAATGCTAGATGAAGTTAGCCAATTCCAAAAAACAAATGCCAAATGTTTTCTCTGATATAAGGAGGCTGATTCATAGTGGGGTTGCAAGGGGAAGCATGGGAAGATTAGACAAACTCTAAATAGGGCAAAGGGGAGGGAGGGAAAAGGAGGGTGCAAGGAATATAAAAAAAGATGGTGGAATCAGATGGACATTATTACCCTAAGTACATGTATAAAGACACGAATGGTGTGAATAAACTTGTATACAATCAAAGATATGAAAAATTGTGCTCTATATGTGTAATATGAATTGTAATGCATTCTGTTGTCATAACAAATTAGAATAAAAAATAATATTTTTAAAAAGTTATTTTTAAGATTCATTCAATAGTGAGGGCTTAAGTTTTCATGGAAAGAAATATAATATACTAAATGTCACTTAATATTAAAAAATCACAGTTAAGATAAAAATATATTAAATATTTTGACTATAGTAAAAAAACTTTTAAAATCACAGGCTAAACAAAACACCAAGAAAGACTTCTGTATTCACTAGTAGAAAATTATATACTGTTACTTTAAGAAAATATGTAAATTATGAAAAGAACAGAAGAAATCACTATTGAAACGAGAGATGAAATCCAGATTTTCAAAGAAGGATTGCATAGGTAAAAGAGACAAGGAAAGGACTTATCCTTGATATTCTCTGTAACCCAGGTGTCTGTCAGATTGTCCGACACATAGTAGGACTTTAATAAAGGTTTATGTAAAGAAAGTTTTCATGAACTCATGAGCACTGAGTCAGTTTTGTTAACCTTTGAGACAATGATATACGTGGAGTGTAAACAGTAACTTTTATGGTCCTGGAGGTGGCACCTGAATAGTTCATGTTTTTTAGAAATGTTTTCAGATATATTTACAAAATTGGTATAAAACCTCAATTGCTTGCTCCATTTTATATTCTCTATTATATTATTTGTCCATCATTGCTTTTAATGAAGGAATAAACTTGGTTTTACTTACTCAAAGAGTCAAAAATAAGGCAAAACAAAATAAAACAAGATAAAACACTACCAAAAAAATTTATAAAACAATAGCCCACCCAGTTTAAAAGAATCCTGTACCTGTGTTTGGTGGATCATAATAAATGTACTAGAACATTCTTATTAAATACAAAAGCTCACCTGAATAGAACATTAAGGTTGTGAACATAAAACAAACACCAGCCAAGAGACACAAGACACCTTGCTATAATATTTCCCTCATTATAAGTAATAAGGTATTCATGTAAGTACATAGTTAGAAACAAGAACATTGCCCAGGTATGTGAGAAAATTAATGTGGCAGCAAGAACATTAGTTTTTGCATTCTCTAGTTTAAACTAAATTTGTGCTTTCAGCATTGCACACTAGGAGGTTTTATACACTTTATTCTCTAGATTATTTCTTGAGTTAAAAAACTGCAAACCCTGTCTTTAATTCCCCAAGAGCCTGTTTGTTCTTAAAACAACAGGCTCAGAATTATAGCTATACAATTATCACTCACACACTGGTCTTAAAAAGCCCAGCTGTGTAAGCATCACATAATGATTCAACAAACTATTTAGATAATTATTTTTATATTGTTTTATGAAATCAGTATTTGCTACCAGAATTCTAAAATTATAAATGTCTATAACTAGAAACCGGTGAAATGTTTGACTCTTAAGCAAATGCATATGTAAGCACAAAATATTAGCAAAGATGCATTTTTTGCTTAAAGAAAGATATTGATAAACAGTTTGTGTTTTCAAGTTTAATTATTTTTATTTAAACTCTTTTTAACTCTCACATTTTTATATTGCTTTTGTTTTGAGTTTCACTAAAAAAGTAGCATTAGGTATTCTCAAGGTCCATATTATTGAACTTTTTTCAGTTTCCTTCCTGTTTTGCCCGTTACCTCCCTTATTTGATGTTAAATGATCTTAATTAAAGCTTAGATTGAATATTTTATATTGTGTTATGTTTCTCCTTCCTGGTGGGAAATAAATTAAATGCCTAACACCACTTGGAGAATTTTCAAAGCAATGTTAAATTCCCAGATAATTACCTCTAAGAAAATTACTAGAGCGTCCCATCTATGTCATTTAATTGAATGTAAGGATAAAGAGACTTTAAGGGAAAAAAAAATCATTCTGGATGTGATCCTTCATCCAGATAAATGCTCAATAATGAAAAAATTCATATGTACCATACATTGTTCAAAAAGAGAGCTAAAGAAACATGTTTTTAAAGATTTTTATACTTATCCTAAATTAATAATAAAACTAAATGTAATGCCCTAATATGATTAGCCATTAAGATAGGTCAAAGAAGTCATTTAAGGCAAAGAGATGATTAAGTAAACAATTATAGACTGAAGCATAATAGATGATATATAATCCATGGTAATATACATGTGTGCATATATTCTATATTATATTTAAATTATTATCTATCTGGTGGTGTTTATTTTTCAGTGGTAAGAATTCACTAAGCAAAAAATCTCATGGTTTTCTATAGGAATTAGAAAATATGACAAACTGAACAAGCCCTTTTTCTGAGTTTATATTATTCTATGTAATGATTATAATAAAATGGAATAAAATGAGAACAGGCATACAAAATTAAAACATGTAGTAGGATCTTTTCATTTCTTATTTGAAAGTCTAACAATCTAGTGGTGCAAGTATCT
This sequence comes from Callospermophilus lateralis, assembly GCF_048772815.1. NCBI lineage: Eukaryota > Metazoa > Chordata > Mammalia > Rodentia > Sciuridae > Callospermophilus > Callospermophilus lateralis. The sequence goes on from NC_135319.1 coordinate 40,052,933, forward strand.
GGGCTCTGGAACCACAATATTTTGATTGAAATTACCTTCAGATTTTTCAGATTTTTTACTTTGGGTAGCTACTTAATATGTTTTTATGATAGTTTTTTATCTATAAAGTGGGAATAACAATATTCTTCATAGAGTTATTAAGATGATTAAAAACTATATGTACAGTTTTTTACATAAAGCATGCTGACACAGTAATCACAATATACATAGCCAGTTACACTGTGTGCTCTATAATACATAGAAGAAATTCGAGTATTATTGGGATTTTAGGCCATGTAATTTTCCTTTTGAATATTATTTACCATCAAAGTATAATTAGGTAGTTTGGGAGTTGTAATAGATTTCAGAAATTATTGTAGTTTTTAACCACAAGAACAATCACATAAAAATGTATGTTAATTTCGAGTAACATTTAGAATTTAGACATTTCATTTGGTATATTATAAAAGGGAGCTTGAAAGATGTATTAATAAAAGTAGCATTGCATTTTGCTCAGAGCACAGACTTGTATCAGAAAGGCAGTTTCCAGTGCCAACTTTGGCAGCAGTCCTATGTCTGGGACTTTTTGTGCTTTGGTTCTTATCTATTTTGACCACTCCTATTCAACATAGTATTGGCAATCTTAGCTAGAAATATTAGTCAAGAGAAAAAAAAAAGAGGCATACAAATAAAAAAGGAGGAAATCAAATTATCCCTGTAGATGCAGAAAAATAAAGAGTCCATCAAAAAAATTATTGCAATCGATTAACAAATTCAGTGAAATTGCAATATAAGCATTAAGTTTCTAACTAACTACATTAATAACTATTAAGGGCTTACTATGCTCTGAGTACATTATCTTACTTCATTTCTGGACAGCTATAAAAGTTACTATTTTACCTGCTTCACAATTAGGAAACTAAGACACAAAGAAGTTAAGTAACATTCTCACTTAGATAGTAGGATAAACATAATTCAAATCTAAGTTCACTGCTTTCAACACCTTGGTGCATTTCCAAGATTCAAAATACCTACAAATTGGAAACACATGTTAAGTACCAGGTCTTTGGGAATTGAAAATTTTAGATTTCCTGGCTGGCTTTATCTTTCATGTGTTATTTTTTCTGTCTTCTTCTGCTAATAAACTACATTACTTCCTACATCTGTAAAAATTTTCAGTGATAGAAGTTTACCCTCTGAAAAATCAACATGCAAAAAGCAATAACAAAGTACAACTTATATCCCAAATTATCCTTCAGTTGACTTACCTTTCCACTACATGCCACCATAATTTAGCATTTTCAACATAAATATATATGAAGAAATCTAAAAGGAACTGTGGAAAATCCTAGTTTTCTAGGTAACAATATTGAAAAGATAGTGTACTGCGATCAAGTGGGTTTCATCCCAGGGATGCAAGATTGATTCATCATAGAGAAATCAATAAATGTAATTCATTACATGAATAGGCTTAAATACAAGAATCATATGATCATCTCAATAGATGCAGAAAAATTGCATCACGAAATTCAGCATCCATTCATGCTCAAAACACTAGAAAAACTATAAATAGTAGAAACATATCTCAACATTATAAAAGGTATATATGCTAAACCCAAAGCCAACATAATTCTAAATGAAGAAAAAATGAAATCATTCCCTCTAAAAACTAGAACAAGACAAGGATGCTCTCTTTAGCCAGTTCTATTCAACATAGTCTTTGAAACCCTAACCAAAGCAATTTGACAAAAGAAAGAAATTAAAGGGGTACAAATAGGAAAAGAAGAGCTCAAACTATCCCTATGTTCTGATGACATGATTCTATATTTAGAAGAAAACTCCACCAGAAAACTTTTAGAACTCATAAATGAATTCAGCAAAGTAGTAGGATATAAAATTAACACCCATAAATCAACTGCATTCTTACACACCAATGGTGAATCTGCTGAAAGAGAAATTAGAAAAACTATCCCATTGACAAATAGCCTCAAAAAAATACTTTTGAATCAATCTAATAAAAGAGGTGAAAGACCTCTACAATGAAAACTACAAATCACTAAAGAAAGAAATTGAAGAAGACTTTGGAAGATGGAAAGATCTCCCATGTTGTTAGATAGGCAGAATTAATTTTGTCGAGATGGCCATACTACCAAAAATGCTTTACAGATTTAATGCAATTTCTATTAAGGTTACAATGATGTTATTCATTGAATTAGAAAAAGCAGTCATGAAATTCTTTGGAAAAATAAGAGACCCATAATAGCCAAGCAATCCTCAGCAAGAAAAGTGAAATAGGAGACATCACAATACCAAACCTTAAATTATACTACAGAGCTATAGTAACAAAAATGGCATATAATTGGCAGCAAAATATCCATGAAGACCAATGAAACAGAATATAAGACAGAGTCAAAACTGTATATATAGAATTATCTCATTCTAGACAAAGGCACCATAAACATACATTAGAGAAAAGATAGCCTCTTCAAGAAATGGTGCTGGGAAAACTGGAAATCCTTATGTAGTAGAATGAAATTGGACCCCTATCTCTCATCCTGTACAAAACTAACTCAAAGTAGATCAAAAACCTAGGCATTAGACCAGAGACCCTATATCTACTAGAAGAAAAGTTAGGCCCAACACTCCATCATGTTGGTCTAGGAACAAAATTTTCTAACAAGACTCTTAGAGCACAAGAAGTAAAATCAAGAATCAATAAATGAGATGGTATCAAACTAGAAAACTTCCTCACAGCAAAGGGAACAATCAAGAATATGAAAAGAGAGCCTAAAGAACGGGAGAAAATCTTTGCTACCTGTACCTAAGATAGAGCATTAATCTCCAGGGTATACGAATAACTGAAAAAGCACCAAAAAAAAAAAAAAAAAACCCTAATAAATAAATGGGCAAAGGAACTGAACAGTCACTTCCCAGAAGAAGGAATATGGATGGTCAACAAATATATAGAAAAAAAATGTTCATCATCTCTAGCAATTAGAGAAATGCAAATTAAAACTACACCATGATTCCATCTCACTTCAGTCAGAATGGCAATTATCAAGACACAAGCAAATATAAGTGTTGGTGAGGATTTGGGGGGAAAAGGTACCCTCATACATATGCTGGTAGGACTGCAAATTGGTGCTACCACTATGGAAAGTAGAATGAAGATTCCTCAGAAAACTTGGAATGGAAGCACAATTTGACCCAGTTATCCTATTCCTCAGTATAAAACCAAAGGGCTTAAAATCAGCATACTACAGTGAAACAGCCACATCAATGGTTATAGCAGCTCAGTTCACAATAGCAAAGCTATGGAAAAAAAACATTGTGCCTTTCAACAGATGAATGGATAAAGAAAATGTGGTATGTATACATAATGGAACATTACTCAGTCATAAAGAAGAATGGAATTATGGCAATTGCCGGTAAATGGATGGAACTGGAGATAATCATGCTAAGTAAAATAAACCATCTCACAAAACTAAACCCTGGATGTTCTCTATGATATGTGGATGCTGACACACAATAAGTGGCAGGGATAGAAGCTCACTGGATTAGACAAAGGGGAATAAAAGGAAGGGAGGAGGATGGGCATAGGAAAGACAGAATGAAGCAGACATAACTTTCTTATGCTCATACATGAATACATGACCAGTGAAACTCCACATCATGTACAACCACAAGAATGGGATCCTAATTAGAGTAAGTTATATTCCATGCATGTAAAATATGTCAAAATATACTCTATTATAATGTATATTTTAAAGAATAAATTTTTAAAAAGAACAAAATATATTCCATGGTTGTATGATTATGATTATGTAATGTATAACTAAAAAGAACCAATAAAAGCAAATAAAATGAAAAAATCAGTTAGATTCAATGATTATTAATTAAGGCTAAATTTTTGAAATCAGTGATTACTCTCTAGAATATTCTTATTCTTTAAAACTTCAAAACACTGAAACCTAGCTCTGAAAGTTCTCTAACGTGTTCTCAACCTAGCTAAGCCCATACAGCGATGCTTCTGTTCTATTTGTCGTACCTTTTACAAGTCTCCTTTTTCTGGAACTGAGACAACTATCTCCACATTTTTCTTTTCTAAAATAATCAGATTCAGCCATTCATATTTACACTTTCTACCATAAAATGCCAGCTATGATTTGTTGAAGATTCATATTCTGCTACTTTGTAATTCCACCAACAGGTTTATGGTCCCTTGATCATAAAATGTTTATCTCTTCTTTCCCCCAGACTTCACCAAGATGGAAAAGGGGGCTTGAGGAAAAGAAAAAAGAAAGCATCATTGAATGAGATTTTCAACATATTGGAGGAAGGCAATGATAAAATATGAATAATCTATTTATCAGGGAGGAAAAACCATAACTTAAAGAGAGAAATAAAGATAAGCAAAGAGCTATGAAATGTCATAGAACACTTAGAGAAACCTACGATTCAAAATCTGCTATTAAGAGATAAAAGAAGGGCTGGGGATGTGGCTCAAGCGGTGGCGCGCTCGCCTGGCATGCGTGCGGCCCGGGTTCAATACTCAGCACCACATACAAAGATGTTGTGTCCGCCAAATACTAAAAAATAAATATTAAAAAAAATCCTCTCTCTCTCTCCCTCTTTCTCACTCTCTCTCACTCTTACTTAAAAAAAAAAGAGATAAAAGAATACCCACCCACCTCTCTCTCCCATTCCTTCACTGGACATAGGCACCAAGAGATGATAATCTGTATGGAAGATATTTAACTGGTCAACACTCAGAGACTTCAGGTATGGTAGAGGGCAAGGATAAGTGAGACTTAAGGCAAAAAAGATTAATTAAAGCCTATAAAACCTATGTACTTCATTATGCGATTCCCCCACAGCAACCCAACCTCTGTTTCTTCATGTGAAAAAATCTAAGCATCAGGCATCTTTCATACACACAAGAAAGCAAAGATAGATTATTATTGTCTTGAACTTCCCAGGAGAAAAATAGCTTTATTCTCAAATTTTAGGGTCCCCATCAAAGAGCTAATTCCCCACATTCCTTCCAAAATGAGGTAGGCTAATAATTAACAAGACCTAGAAACAAATCTTCAAAGCAGTCTTGAAATGCTTCAGCCAAAAGCAGACTGATACCTAAGAAACACTAAACATTTGCTAGGAAACTCCAGTGTATAAGAGAAACCAAAATAAAGGGAAAAAACAGAACTAGAAGAAACTGACATAGGCTAGAAACAGAAACCCATTAAAATTTTAAATCAATATAATTTTAAAATATATGAAGATTAAAATCACAATCTTAAAATAATGATGGGATACTGTGGAAAAAGAAAAAGCAGAAAACAAGAAAAAGTAATAAAATATTGAACTAACAATTAGCCTAATGCTAAGTAAACTGACTTATTATTCAAAAATATTCTGTTTCATTTATGATAGGATACTTGCTATTGATGATCTTTGGTCAATGAAATGTGTTTGAATATGACATTTCACAGAAACCTTAAAAGTATGCACTTGACATTTTTCCCCCTCTGACACAATACTGTCAATATCCTAGGTGGCAGTTGCACCAGTATTATGAATCTTCAAGGGAAGTGGAGATGAACAGGTTTGCAGCTGACCCACAGTGATTAAGAATCCAGCTTTGGGTAGTAGATCCAAAGGAATGGTAATTACTGGTTAAGTGGTAAAAGATTTCAGCTATTCAGAAGGAATATATGTTGAGATCTATCATACAGAAGGGTGACTATAGTCAATAATAATATATATTTCAAAATAACTAAGAGAGGCTACTTCAAATGTAAGTGAAACATTGGATACTAATTATTTTGATTTAATCATTCCACATTATATACATATACCAAACATCACACTGTGCTCTATAAATGTAATTCAGTTATCACTTATCAACTATAAGTTATATTTATATTAATATTTATATTAATAAAAAACTAGCTATTGAAAGTTTTTAATATTTGAGACATGTTTGTTATTACATATAACCTGAACTATACCAATAATTACAATATATTTAAACAGAGCAGCAGAGCCTTTGGACTTTATTCAAAAAGTCACCTGAATTATTAGTTGCATGGAAAACTAAGTAAATTAAAAAAAATAAACAATTATTAACTCTGGATAAAAAAAGTTACTGAAGAACAAACAATTTCATAACTCAAAGTAAAAAATAGTCACATAGTTATAATAATATAATCACTTGATATTGAAGAAATTGAAAATAATAAAATACAGTCACACATTGTACTAAGATGTTTTAGTCAATAACAGACCACATATATAGTGGTAATTTCATAATATTATAATGAAGCTGAAAAATTACTATCACCTAAGGATATAATAGTCATGATAATATTATAGCACAACATATTACTCATGTGTTTATGGTGATGCTGGTGTAATCAGGTCTACACTGTCATTTGTATGAAAGTATACACATATAATTATGCACAATTCATAATAATTCATATTGATAATGACTTGCTGGTTTACATATTTACCATACTACACTTTCATCATTATTCTAAATCATACTCCTACTTATGAAAAAGAATTTTACTAAAATCATGTCCACATTTACCCATAATAGACTTATGTAACTTGTATTTATAGTATTTCTTTATCAAATTGTTTTCTTTCAGATTAATTTAATCTCATGTTATTTGGTGCATCATGTCCCAAGAAGCAAGAACCTATGTATAGCCTATTATTAGCCTTTTGTGTGTGTGTTTTCTTTTTATGTAAATGTACATTATAAATTTCAAAATAACTATAAATAAAATATATATAATATATATTAGCCTAAGTGTGTAGTAGGCTATTCCACCTATTTGTGTAAGTATACCATATATGTATATATACATGTACACACATATATGAATATATTACATACAATATATAGTAGGTTATTCCATCTATGTGTAAGAACACTCTATGATATTTGCACAAGGATGAAATAACCTAACAATGCATTCCTCAGTACACATCACCACTGTTAAGCATGCATAATTGTAACGCTAATAAAAGGAGAATCAGTGTTTGTATGTGTACACACATGCACATACATGTAGAATTGGTAAGAAAAATCAATCATAATCTTTTCTAAACAAAGTCAATAAAGATTTAATATTGAGGGCTGGGGATGTGGCTCAAGCGGCAGCACGCTCGCCTGGCATGCGTGCGGCCCAGGTTCGATCCTCAGCACCACATACAAACAAAGATGTTTTGTCCGCTGATAACTAAAAAATAAATATTAAAAAAAAATTCTCTCTATTCTCTCTCTCTCTCTCTCTCTCACTCAAAAAAAGATTTAATATTGAAAAGTTCAAAAACAGTAAACTATAATATTTAGAAATATGGGTATAAATACTAGAAGAAATAATTAAAAGACTTAAAATAGTTGCCTCTGAGCCATGAGAACAGGACAATAGGAAGGCTGAGACATAGAACTGAAGTTTTTATAGTTATTTAACTTTTGTACATATTATCTGGATAAAAGTAAAAATGAAGTGAAAAAATTTATTTTTTCATTTGCAAACACTGTATTAAATATCAGAAAAAACAGCTAAAACAGTTTTAAAATTATTATCTAAAAAAATTGGAAAGTAGAAAGGGGTTAAGCAAGAGACTATTCTTTTTCATTTGAAGCTTTTCAATACTATTTGATTTTAACTTTACACATGATAATCTGATAAAACTTTAAAAATTGAAATTTTCAAAAAGAAACTGTTTAATCTGAAATGACTGAAACCTGAGAATAAGTAGAATTTGTTTTTTGTACAGTGAGTCCAATCTTTAGAAAAAAATTTATATGAGGAGTAAAGAACTCAACATTAGCTATGTCCTGGTAAAATCAATAATTTAAAACTGTGTGCCCCTATGTTTTTTACTTTTTAAACTCACAATTAGAATTTTAAGAAGTTCATATTGGATGTTTTAAGGACTTCAATTATTACAAAGAGTAAATTGCTATCAATATGCAGTACTATACCTACTAAAACTGCATAATATACATAATGTACAACTCAGAATTGTTCAACATAATATAATTAACCTTGAGTTAATTACTTAATTACTTTATTAACTAAAACCAGTTAAATATAACAAATATTAAATACCGTGTGTGTGTGCGTATGTGTGTTTCTTAGACTTTGTAGGAGATAAAAAGTTAATATATTAATCTCTATTTGTTAAGGAGTTTATAATCTTGAATGAACCATAAGATGTACAGTGATAATTGTTTAAAACTAGAAAATTTTAAAGGGACATAAAAGGTAAAGTGAAGAGAAAATTATTTATAATTCAGAGGACTATGGAGGAAATAGTCTTTGGAAATAATAGGATTTAAACAAGAAGCAACACACAGAGAAAATTATCTGAGAGTAAAATAATAATAATACAAAGCCCAAGAGAAGGAAAGTGTGGCATATATCAGTGCAGGATATCATTCATTTTGGCTGGATCACAAGGTGGATAAAGGTAACAATACAAAACAAATGAAGAAAATAGTATAGGTGTAGAACATGGGACTCCTTGAGAGTGAAGTTAAACATTTTGTAAGTCAAATCATTAAAGGTTGTGGTCAACAAGTAACTTATTCAGTTCTATTATTAAGGGAAATTAATCTGAAAATCTATATGGGAAGAATTAAAGGGGAAGAGATGAGAGTCATGCTTCATGTAAAATTAATAGGTAAGAGGGGAAAATTCACATTCTTTGAACAGAAATCTGGACATACATTTTGAGGAATATCATCATTGTCAAACAATGTATGCATTTCAAATTCACATCAATGTTTTATGAACCATAGAAAATGTTTTAGAGAAGTCATAAACAAGCAATGTATACATCTCTGTAAGCTTTATGTTTGTATTATTGATCAAAATAGTTCCTGTTCATCGAGAAGAGGAATAGATATCTTTAGGCAGAAAAGAAAAAACTGGAGATGTGAAAATCCCCCCTACTTATTTTCCCCTTACTTACTTTACTCCTCAAAATAAAATTATGAGTAACTAATTTTATAAAATGTGAACATATCCGATAAGTAGACATATGGCCATAGAAGCAAATGAGCAGACCAACTTGAAGTCCTAATTTGTCAAAAACAAGCACATGAGTATCACTGATCTGTTAATGTTGACAGAAAGGCTCATTTTGACTATTCCTTTTGTATGGATAAATGAAGGGATTTCAAACTTTAGTTTTTAGTTTCTCTACACAGAAAAACTAAAATCAGCCCTCCCCAAAGTACATATGAACCTAATAATTTTTAGATGTTGTTTTGGTATATCTTACAAACATTGGCAGGACAGCAACTCAGAAGGGGAAAAATGTCTCAAACCCTTGAGATCTGTAGTGAATGCTAATGTATTTGTATATGATAGATTTAATACAGAACTGAGAATAAATGACTTTCAGCAGCTGTACTCTAGACCTATAAATCGCTCTGAGTACTACCAAATCCATACAGAGGAAGAACAGCTGGATAATTTACACCACCAGCATTTGTCAAGAAAAAGCTGAAAATACAGAACCTGATTTCTCCTTTTTTCATAGTACACACTTCGACAAAAATTAAAAATTATCCTTCTACAATCTATTTGGTTAAGCACATCTATTAACATCTTGACATGTGCTTCTTTGAAATACAGAATCCTTAATTCACCTTTCTTTGAGGAACACTTTTTAAAAGGATAAAAACAGCAAATGAAGAAGTTTTCCTTATAATCAAATGCAAGCACAAAGAAAAGCCTGCTAATGTTTATTTTGTGTTCCAATTGCTATGCTCTGGTAAAATCCTACAAAAGGAAACACATTAACCAGATGACTTGCAGAGCACAATGATACCAAAAATAGTACTTAAGTTAATACACTAATTGTAAAGTTGCAGAGATTAAGTTCATCATTCTAGTTCTTGGATAAACTTAGAGAGAGAGAGAATTTAAAGTTTAATATAAAGGCTGTCTTAAGCTTCCTAAAGAATAATACCAGCAGTAAAAATGTGCTCCATATAAGTGAATTTCGTAAATAGAAAGCTGCAGTCACTAAAGGAATATTAGCTCTTGTGTAAGCAACCAAATTACTCTCTTGTAACTTCCATTAAAGTCAACACAACCAAATGCCTAAGGGTTGATTTTGCTCTCAAATCTACTGTTGAGTTTTCATATGTGACTATAGTTCATAAATAAGCCATATTACCTTGATGATAATAACAAAGGCAAACTCTAAAGACCCCACATGGAGCCACAGTGCCCTCTAGGTAGAATTTGACCTTATGTAAAAATTTGAACCTATTTGCAAATGGACCTCTCTCAGGTTCAAAAATCTAAGCTCCTCTCAAACAATGATAATTTAAAATATTCAACCAGTTGGCTTTATATTCTCCAAATCATGCAATCTAGTGGACTCTATTTTCAATATTACATAAATGCTCAGTTAGGAATATACACAGAGTGACAGGAGAACAAGCAGCTTTATTTGCCTGCCAACTTCACATCAGCTGGAAACCAAAGAGAGGGGTGAGGTTAATCTTAATTGATGCCTGACAATCTTTTTTTTCCCCAGTACAGTACTCTTCTAATCACTTCATCTTGAAATCAGATAGCTTGGAGTCCAAACAGGACACCTCTCTGTCAATTGTCCTTAAGCTGAATTCTTCTCAGCATACAACCACAGCCTCACTGCATGTGAAAACATTTAACAGGCTGCCAGGGAAAGATTCAAAGTCATCTAATACTAGAAAGTAGGCATAGATTGATAAAGAATCCAAGCCCTAAAATGTCACAAAGAGCTGAGAAGCTTGAAAAAGACACACTAATTTATGTGAAATAAGTGTCATTCAGATAAACAGGAGGACTTCTTGAAAGTTATACTGCTTACTAGTTCACAGCATGAACCGCCAACCAGATGGGTAATTGGGCAGCAGAACTGCCAAAGGAGAAAGCTTTGCACTGCACTAATCTAGAAATACAGGGGATATACAGATTATATACCTGGCCGGGGTAGGGGAACAAAAAAACAGGTAACATTGCTCATGGGCCACTAAGTCCACCATACTTTATACATTTATATGATTCTCTTCCCAACACCTCTGTCAAGACTTTGGATTTCTTCCATAATCCCTCTTGTCCATTAAACGGAGGTAACTTTAAATGCCCTACCATACTTACCTGTGCTATAACCCTGAAGTTGACCTTATCTCTCATGTTAAAATATCTTGTGGTTCCAAACTCTACCAAGTTTATTCTAGAAATAGTCCCAATTTTTTCAAACGTCCATTAAACAGAGCTCTTAAACAAAATCAATACTTTATTAATTCACACTTGTGGAAGCTAAATCATTATAACAGCAGAGAAAATTTAAAGAATAGAGAAGAGAATTTTGTTTCTCATAGTTTGTAATGCACTAAAGTATCTTCACTATGTTAAAATTTCTGGCCTCAAATAATCATAACATTGAAGTTTTAAGATTTTTGCTCACTCTATTAATATAAATGTATGCTTATCTTTTTCATGAAGATATTTTAATAAGTCAAAACTACCATACCTACTATTATACCCCAAACTACAACACCACTACTTAATAAATGGCTAACCCTTAGTGATTCATCAAAAAGCATCATTTTCACTTATTATCTTTAACCATCTCAGCCCACAGGAGCCCCTCTCTCATATGAAGTTCTACATAATTTATTATTTGTAGCATAATATAGTAGTTAAAAGCACAGGGTTTTAATGCTAGACAACTGTGTCAGGGTTCTACCACTTATTACTCATGAAACTACAGGTGAGTCACTTTACCAACATGACTTATTTCTTATATCTAAAAGGGAAATGATAATATCTATTTTATAATATATTTATGAGAAATAAGATATAGTAGTATTTATGATTCAATAGGAACAGGAAAAGATAAAAAATAAAATTTTTTTAAATGCAACTCAATAATAAAAAAACCACCCAATTTAAAAATGGACAAAATAATGGATACTTACAAAGGAATATATATGTAAATGGCCAATAATCACATGAAAATATACTCAAAAGCATAGTCAATAGAAAAATACAAATCAAACAACCATCAAGATGCTAAAACACATCTACCAAAGGCTACTGGAATGCTCACACATTTGTTCAATGGGAAGTAAAGTGGTACAACTTATTTAGAAAAGTCTGTCTCTTAAAAATTAAAAATAAATCTAGCCTATGACCACATAATTTCATTCCAATGTATTTACTCAAGAAAAAACAAGAAAGACTTGAAACATGTGCATGATAGACTTCCATAGAAAGATATGCATGTAAATATAAATAGCCCCTGTATTTATAATAATCAAAACCTGAAAACAACTCAGATATCAATCAATAAATAAAAAATGTACAAAGTATGGTATATGTGTTAGTCACTGTGGAAAAAATACCTGAGAAAATAAACTTAGAAGTAGGAAAAGTTTATTTTGGCTGATGGTTTCAGAAATTTCACCCCATGGTTGGTTGGCCTTGTTGCTTTTGGACCAGTGATAAGTCAGAACATCATGGTGGGAGTGCATGGGAGAAGCTGCTTGCATCATGGCAGCCAAGAAGCAAAATTAAAGAGAGGGAGAAATATCCCTTTCAAGGTCACATCCCCAATGGCCTAATTTCTTTCCATGAAAGAAGATATAAAGCAAACTCTAAATTCTAAAATTTGGATGAAATTAAGAATAAAAGAAATACTATTTTTGTATCAGACCAAAAAAAGATGTGAAGGGTAAGACTCAAAAGGTCCATCAGATAATGACAAAAGGAATGTTTACCAACAAGTAATTATAATTTTCAACTTGCATGGCCCCAAAAGCATAAACATGAATATTTGAAATAATAATTGACTGAATTATGAAAAGGTCTTGCAAATTTATATTCACCATGACAGATTATAACACATCTCTTTTGGTAATTAAAAATTAAGGAAACAGAAAGTTACTAAGGATATGTAAAACTTGAATAACATTATTATTAAGTTTAATCTAATGAATAAATACAGAATTCTACATTAAATTAGAAAATATATACTCTGATTAAAGCATTCATAGGACATTTACACAGTTGACCACACATTGAGTCACAAAGCAAAGCAAATCTCAGTAAACATGAAGAATCAACACTAATCAGCCATATTTTCCTACTGATCTCATATTAAATTAGAAATAAGTAAAAATATTCCAAACAATAATTGCTAAATGTATGGTTTCTATTAAATATTGGACATTCTTCTAAGTATTTGATTATACTAGCACTTTCAATCCTCATAAAAACTGTATGAAGCAGGTAATGTTATTATTGCTATTTTAGAGATGAGCAAACTAAGGCAAAAAGAGAATAAATTTCTAAATAACCACATACACACTGGTACACACATGTAAGTGATGAGGCTCAGTTGTGGTCCCTGGCAACCTTGCTCTGGAGAAGGATCTCTTATCCCAAGTAACATTAGAATCAAAGAAATCTTCTTCATGTAAATTAGATAATAGATGAGAAACTATGATGAAAATACAACAGCTAAATATTGCTTGAAGGGGAATACAAAGCTTTAAATATTTATGTTAGAAATTATTTTTAAAAAACAAGTGAATATGAATAACCAAATCAAGAAACTGGTTGTGAGGTGGAAGGTGGGGCAGGTGGCAAGGAAGAGTATTTCAAAGCCTAAGGGAATAGAGAGAAGAAAATGGTACTGATAAAATCAGAATTATCGAAATGAAAAATCAAGGTTAACAAAGTCAGATGACTACCTCTAAGTTCAGAAAAATAGAACCAAACTAGATTCTTCCCATTGGTGCTTACAAAGTTTAGGAGGCATGCATCTCATTAAAAATGATCCTAATGTCTTCTGTGATTCACATATGTTCCTGAACTTTCTCCGTTCCATGTTAAATCAATAAATTTCTTTATCAATCTTTACTAATTCCGCTTTCTAGACTTACATTAATTCCTATAACTTTCTGAACTTTTTCCATTTCTTCAAGTTATTCTAAATGTATGGATCCTAGAACTAACACAGAACTTCAATGGGAATCTGAATGACCCTGTGTATAGCTGGAAAATTATTTGTGGGTCTTACATTATAAATATTTAGAATTATTATATAAAATGAACTTCAGGGCTGCGGTTGGCTCAGTGGTAGAGCACTGGCCTGGCATGTAAAAAGCCCTGGGTTAAATCCTCAGCACCACATAAAAATAAATAAATAAATAAATAGAGGTTTTTTCAAAAGTGTGTTAAAAAATGAACTGCAGTATAATTCAGAAACTTTAAAATTGTGCAAATAATACTAGTGGGGCTTCAGAAGAATATTACCAAAATAAAGACTTCTCAAGACTGGGTATTCATTGTCATCGTTGTAAATTAAATCTGCACACATCATCTTCAATATTATACAAGTGATTTTAATGGATTACAGAACAATTTAGGAACGTCTAGTTATTATAAGAAATTCCTGAAACAACCTTTTTAGCAGGTTGTAAAGTAAAAGAGTACCTTATCTAATTTCTCTATTTGCTTTACAAACCGATAACAAAAATCCTCAAAAAAAGTCAGCAGGAATTGCAGTAGGATTTAAATATGTTTAATATAGCTTCATTTCTAGGAAACCTATGCAAAAGAAACATTCAGATATTGAAATAAATGCTAATGGACAGAGATTCTCAGTTCAGTATTCTTTTTTAATATCAAAAGCTAGAAACAAATATTTAACAATAGTTATTGTTAAATTAACTATACCCATATAATGTAATATTATATCTCCATTGTATTTGTATATAAAAAAAATCAATTCCATGGGGAAATGTTTGATATAAAATAAAAAGCAAACTATAAAATTAAACAACATTGAAATATATGCTGATGAAATATTATTTCTGAGAATTGCTTCAAAATAATATAACTGACAAAACAAGATGAGTCATAAACTAATAATTATTGAAGTTGTTTATTATGTTATTATTTGTGTATGTTTGAAGTGTTCTATAACAACATTATGTTATAGGTTTATTATGTTATTATTTGTGTATGTTTGAAGTGTTCTATAACAACATTTTAAAAAACATATATAAGCCCCTTTAGTTATAATTACAAATCTGTTTACAACCATACAAAAAATATTATAATATCACTATTTCATATTATATGACAAAACTCTCATCTTGAATAAAACACCATCAAAATAAGAAGGTTGGCCCTTTCTTATTAACACTTTTCTAATCAGACTTCTAAGTATACAGGTATTCTGGGTCTTCCAGGATAGTACTTTAAAATGTTTGCCTTATTTCCAGGCACAGGGGCATTTGTGTATAATCCCAGCTGCTCAGGAGTCTGAGGCAAGAGGATCCCAAGTTTGAGTCCATCCTCAGTAACTCAGCAAAACCCTGTCTTAAAAAAAAATAATAAAAATAAAAAGGGCAAAGCTGAGGATGTAGCTCAGTGACAGAGAGCCCCTGGGTTTAATCCCCAGTACTAACAATAATAATTACTAATAACATTGGGCTGGGGATGTGGCTCAAGTGGTAGCTCGCTTGCCTGGCATGCGAGCAGCCCAGGTTCCATCCTCAGCACCACATACAAACAAAGATGTTGTGTCCGCCAAAAACTAAAAATAAATGTTAAATTTCTCTCTCTTTCTCTTTAAAAAAAATTAATAATAATTACTAATAAAATGTTTGATTTTTTAATATTAGCTTTCAAATGGAAATTCATATGATTAAAAAATGCTTGACTTCATTTTGTTGAATCACCTTAATCTATTAAATTCATAATTCTTCATAAGATGTCTCTTTCTACTTCTATGAAAATCTCTTTCTCAGATTTTCTGAGAATCCCTGTGGTTATTTGCTCAATGCCCACTGCCTTCTGAGAATACTGGTTCCCAGTACACCAGAATGGTCCTTTATTGAGTGGTTATATATAGTTCTAATGAAGACAAAACAGATAAAACGGGGGAAAAGAAACCTACAGTTGGGTACTAAGAAGTCAGAGAAGCTGAATGCTTCTTAGTCCGTAAAAGTAAAGAGGCATTCAGCTTTTCTAAACTAATGAGGAAGAATTTCCCTGTCGGTGTGGTAGGAAAGACATGACTTTTGGAGAATGAAACAAGTCCAAAGTAGTCCCGAATATAAAATAGTTTTTTACAAATGTGGAAGGTAAAAGCTTTCCTTCAATATAGCTTTCAGCAAAACCAACATTGGTTAGTGATGGTTTAAGTATACGTAAACTTTGGATAAGGCAAAGAAATATTAAGTCCCGAGTTGTATAATTTAGGGGCAACAATTAGAAAAATTGACATTTGGGATCCATACTAAATAAGTGACATGTAGCAGTGTACACTGAACACATAGTACATTGAATCAGTCAGACACCATAAAGTTGAAGCAACAGAAGGCTTCCAAAGACTAAGATTGGTCTTAGTGGATATACATAATGACAACCTTTCAAACTTGGAAAGTGCCATATAATCCTCAAATCTAAGTTCCTAATTAAATATGTAAGAACTCTAAATAATTAAATAATTTGCTAAAAGTCACACAGCCAATTCTAGTCACAGCTATTATAAAACCAAGGTTTTTGACTCAAGGCACTTTCAACTACTCCTAGATGATAAAGTATATTTAGAGAGATGGAAGAAGGAAAGAAAGAGAAAGTGACATAAAACTTGAATGGAGAATTTCATTCATAGAAAATGATAGATGATATCTATCATTTCTTCATAAAAATCATCAAAATCATATGTATTACACCACTATGTAAAATATATTAAATAATGTATCTTGTAATTGTAAAAATCTACCAATTTTACACATTTTCACCATTATCATTTCCATTTTAACCATTCTCCCATTACTAATTTTAATTCACCATCTTTATCCTTTCAGAAAAAATAGAAATCCAGTCAAATTTCACTCAAAAATGATCCAGCCAAAGAGTAAGGCTGAGCTAGATAAATAAGAAGACTAATAGCAGCAATGAAGAATTGTTCCGCATTTTCAAATTTATTTCCTAACAAAAATGTTCACTTAGGCTTGCTCCCCGCTCAGTAGGTTATTTATTATCTAATCTATGTAATTCATTACATTTAATCACTTGATTCAGTTGCAAGTCCTTTTGTTTTCCTTGTGCAGCACCCTCACTAAATGTAAAATATATAAGCACCTTGAGTGCTTTTTATTTACACTTCTGAGTGACTAAAAAATTTATTTGATTGCAAAGCCTAAAAAGAGGCCAATAATTCAGGAAGAAAATGCATAGCATGGCTTCTACACTCAAACTTAATTTTTTCCTGATATGTGCAATGCTTTATAATTTGCAGAAATCTTTAAATATTTATAGTTCAGTAGAGACTCCTTATTAATGAAGTTTATTCAGAATAAAAATTACTTTTCCAATATACTTCAATTTCATAGATTGTTACTGTCATTTATATAATATAGCATCAAAATGCCTAATGGGACTATTATTATTAAATGATTAATCATGAATAATTGATACATAATCAACTTACTTTAGTTTTGAATATAAATATCCCACCAGCCAAATGAGCCAAATTTAATCTATTCTATTTTTTAAAGGATACTTTCAATAAAATAAGAATAATAATGATTTCCTGGTCCTGGGGAAAGGTCTTTGGATGATGCTTTCATGTTGTGCAATCCATTTATTCATTGATCCATCAAGGAAACATTGACTACTTACTACAAACATTACCTTATGCTAGGCCTTCATGACAGTGCAGAGTTGCCTCAATGTGGCCAACAGGAGAATGATAAGTATTATTTTAATGACTTTCTAAATAAAATTTATATAATTATTATCTTAAGGAAATTAAAACAGAAATAAGACTGTCATGGTAAATATTATTTTTAGCTCATACTTTCCATTAGAAATAATTCTATTCTAATCATTAAGCAACTTGGTCCAAAAGTTATTTTAATCTAAAATTTTAAAGCTGTATACTGAATCTCCACTCTATTTCAGATATTGCCACTCTTGGCCATACAAAAGTGTTCCTTATGTTCAAGGAGATCAAAGCCTAATTGTGGAAAGAGAGTCAAATACATTAACCAAACAGAAAATGTCATGATAAATGTTTTCTGAGGTATTCTTCCATGAGAACACAAATCCAGGTAGGATGCAGAGGATGTACTTTGCAGGAAAAGATTTCTCAGAGAAGAAACATTTGATTGAGTACTAAGGAGGAGGAAGAACAGAAGAAAGAGAGAAGAGGGGAGTTTTTTTAAGGAAGAATAAGGAGATATTAAATTGAACAAAATATATTATGTTCATGTACAAATATTCCACGATGAAATCCACTATTCTGTATAATTATTATACACCAATAAAGAAAAGGTAAGGGAAGAGACAGGAGAAGGCGAGGCACTCCAACAGAGAGAATTAAGTTCTTGCATAAGTAAACTAAATGATCAAAATAAACAGTCCTAAACACAAAATGTGCTCTAGGAATATTAAGAAATGAGGATAAATAAACTCATTTTTCTATTCCCTGCTACATGTTACAGAGTCTGCATTTATATTTACTAACAGAAGAATTAAAGAAAGAATAAGGAAAGAAAAGGAGGGAGAGAACATTCTCATGAGCAAAGCCAATCTGAAGTTGTGAGTAGCCTTCAATGCTAGGCCTAAATGTTGAGATTTCATTTTGAAGTAACAGGGAGCCAAAGGCTTTTTATCAACAAGATGATATAACATGACTGATTTTATGGAAGACGGTGGATTAAGTAAATACAAAGACAGAGAATTCATTAAAGAGGTTACAGCAACATATAGGTAAGAAAATGGGGAAGTCCTATGCAGGACAGAGAATGGGAACAAGGGATAGAACTTAGACATTGTTGAGAAACAAATTTTTGGTATTGACATGTTGAATTTCAGATTTCTAGATTGGTGTCTAGGAGAACAAGCGATACTCCTAACTAAGACTGAGAATACAGAAGAGGAAGGTTAGTATGGTGGTGATAATAAAAGAATATTAAGATATATATGTGTGTGTGTGTGTGTGTGTGTATGTGTGTAGTGTATAATATAATGTGTACTGTGTAATTTGTGTATTGTAATACTATGGAAAATGTTTCAACATGTAAGTTTCTGAGAATTCCCAGGAATCAATATTACATATTACTGAGTTCTTACTGATTCATTTAACCATACAAACAGAAATAAATAGAAAACTATGTGTAATTTTCTTTTTTATTTTTAATACATTATAGTTATACATAATAGTATTTTGACATATTCATAAACACATATAACACAGTTTTCTTCATTTCAATCCCCAGCACTGCCACCTGTCTTTACTCCTCCCTCACCCTAGTAATTACATTTTAATAACATATATATTGAGATATAATTCATTTATCACAAACTTCAACCTTTTAAATTCACTGGATTTTATTATATTCACAAAGTTGTATAACGAATTTTTGAAAACTTTCATCAACCCATAAAGAAATCCTGTACTTATTAGCAATCATTCCCCATTCACTCTTCCCCACAGCCCTTGGCAATTACTAATGTACTTTCTGTTTCTATAGATTTGCCTATTCTGGATTTTTCATATAAATGTAATCATATGCTTGGTCTTTTGTGACTATGTTTTTTTTTTCCTTTTAGCACAACATTTCAAGGTGCATATATGTTGTAGCTTGTCATAGTACTTCTCCTTTTTTACCTTTTTTTAATTCTTATTTTTGGCTTTCACTGTATTTTTAAATTTTTTAAATTTTTATGTGTTCCTTTTAGATATATATGACACCAGAGTATATTTTGACTTATCATATATACAGAGTACAATTTATCCTAATTAGAATACTAATCTTGTGTTTGTACATGATGTAAAGTTTCACTGGTAGTGTATTTATATATGAACATAGGAAAGTTATGTCCAATTCACTCTACTATTTCCTATTCCCATCTCCCCTCCCTTCCTTTCATTCCCCTTTGTTTAATCCAATGAACTTCTATTCTCCCTTTCCCACCTTATTGTGTGTTAGCATCCACATATCAGAAAGACCATTCAGCCTTTGGTTTTCTGGGATTAGCTTATTTCACTTAGCATGATAGTCTCCAGCTCCATCCATTTACTGGCAAATGCTATAATTTCATTCTTCTTTATGATAAGTTTTTTTTGGTGGGGGTTACTAGGGATTGAACTCAGTGGCACTTGGCCACTTAGCCACATTCCCAGCCCTATTTTGTATTTTATTTAGAGACAGGGTCCTACTAAGTTACTTAGCACCTTGTTTTTGCTGAGGCTGGCTTTGAACTCATGATCCTCCTGCCTTAGCCTCCCTAGTCACTGATATTACAGGTGTGTGCCACTGAGCCCAGCTATGGCAGATTTTTTATTGGTTCTTTTTAGTTATACATTACTGTAGAATCCATTTTGACATAATTATAAAAGCATGGAATATATCTTATTCTACTTCAGTCCCAAGTATCTCCCCTCATCCCAGCCCCTGCTCCCTTCCCTCTACTCTACTGATCTTTCTGCCATTTACACATAGGTTTTGTTTTTGTTTTGGGTTTTGGTGCTGAGGATTGAACCCAGGGTTTGCTTAACCACTGAGCCACATCCCCATCCTTTTTTATATTTTACTTAGAGACAGTGCCTCACTAAGTTGCTAAGGGCCTCACTAAGTTGCTGAGGCTGACTTTGAACCTATGATCCTCCAGCCTCATTCTCCCAAGCCATTAAGATTACAGGCATGTGCCACCACAACAGGCTACCCATAGTTATATTTTTAATCAATTTCTTGTGGGTGTACATGATGGTGAGATTCACTGTGGTATACTCATATATGTACATAGGAATGTTATGTCAGATTCAATACACTCTTTCTTTATCCCATACTCCTCCTTTCATTCCCTTTTGTCTACTCCACTACACTTCTATTCTTTTTTTAGCCGACTGGTTGTCAGATGATCCTTTATTAAAATATTTTCCCACTCACTTATTAACTAGCTGGTACCACTGTACCACTACTGATGTCATATATGATTTCATAAGGGTGGTGGCCATCAACATTACAACCCACAGACTGGTCAGTCCTCAGAATCTCCATAAGGTTCCAGAAAGTTCTCTAGCTAAGGATGGTGACACATCTGTTGGACAATGTTGACAATTTCATTAAAGCTGATATTTCCACTGTGTTCAGTGTTTTTTTTCTTTCTTTCTGTCTCTTGGTGGCTCCTTGAGGACTTTTATTATCAGGCCAGAGACCAAAGGTACCACTTCAATTTGGACTTATCTGTTCTGAATGGTCAGTTTCACTATAATCCTCAGACCCATCCAATAATCAGTTGCTTTGGCAATGTCATTACCAACCTTTTTTTTGGAGACAGACTCTGGGGGCCTATATTGGCCAGATGTGGCCAGGGCAAATGTGGCACCAACCTTGCTGCTGGTGTACTTTCAGGTACGAAATTTTGATTTAATTGGGGTCAAATTTGGGCGGCATTGTGGAAGCGGCTGGTGTCAGATGAACCCGAATTCAGGATAACCTCCTTTGATTAATAAATCACTATTATTGTGAATTGGCTTCCACATATCAGAGAAAACATTCAAACTTTGGCTTTTCAGGATGGACTTATTCCACTTAGCCTGATAGTCTCCAGATCCATCCATTTACCAGCAAATGTAAAGTCATTCTTCTTTATGACTGAGTAATACCTCATTATGTATATATACCACATTTTCTTTATCCATTCATCTGTTGAAGGACACCTAGTTTGGTCCAATAGCTTAGCCACTGTGAACTGAACTGCTATTGATGTGGCTACAACACCACAGTATACTGATTTTAAGTCCTCTGGATATATATTAAGGAGTGGAATAACTGGGCCAAAGGGTGGTTCCCTTCCTAGTTTTTGAGGAATTTCCATACTGCTTTCCATAGTGGTTATATCAATTTGCAGTCCCACCAACAATGTATGAGTATACTCTTCTCCCCACGTTCTCACCACTTGATCCACTTTGAGTTTTATGCAAGGTGAGAGATAGAGGTTAAATTTCATTCTTCTACATATGGATTTCCAGTTTTCCCAACATACTCTGGAAACTCTTAAGAAAACTCTTTCTTCCAATGTATTTTTTAGCACTTTTGTCAAATATGAGATAACTGTATATATGTGGGTTTGTCTCTGTATCTTCTATTCCATTCCATTGGTCTTTTCCTGTTTTTTTTTCTTTTTTGTATATTTTAAAGAACAGAGATTTATTCATAAAGAACAAAGGTTTATTCTATGAATCAAGGTTTTCTTTAATTTTTTGATTTGTTTAATTAGTTATACATGACAGTAGAATGCATTTATGCACTCTGATATATCAAACATAGATACATAGATGGGATATAATTTCTCATTTATCTGAGTGTACATGTTGCAGAATCATATTGGTCATGTAGTCACATACATACATACAGTAATAATGTCTGTTTCATTCTATTATCTCTCCTATTCCCACATCCCTTTCCCTCTCCTCCCATCACTTCCCTTTAACCATGCTGTTTTTGTTACTGTACCCCTGTGGTGTAATTTCAGTCACTTTTCTCAGTAAGGATTGCTTTGGCTATTCTGAGTCTCTCATTTTTCCAAATGAATTTCATAACTGCTTTTTCTATTTCTATGAAGAACATCATTAGAATTTGATGGGAATTGCACTGGATCTGTATAGC
This sequence comes from Callospermophilus lateralis, assembly GCF_048772815.1. Classification (NCBI taxonomy): domain Eukaryota; kingdom Metazoa; phylum Chordata; class Mammalia; order Rodentia; family Sciuridae; genus Callospermophilus; species Callospermophilus lateralis. The sequence goes on from NC_135319.1 coordinate 40,075,641, forward strand.
ACTTTTGGTAGTATGGCCACTTTAATAGTATTAATTCTGCCTATTCAAGGACATGGGAGGTCTTTCCAACTTCTAAGGACTTCCTCAATTTCTTTCTTTAGTCTTCTGTAGTTTTTACTGTAAAGGTCCTTCACCTCTTTTGTTAGATTGATTGCAGGGATTTTTTTTTTTTTTTGAGGCTGAATGAGATAACTTTTCCTCATTTCTTTTTCAGCAGATTCAACATTGGCATATAGAGACGTGATTCATTTAAGGGTGTTAATTTTGTATCCTGTTACTTTGTTGAATTCATTTATGATTTCTAGAAGTTTTTTGATAAAGGTTTTTGGGTCTTCCAAATATAGTATTGTGTTATTGGCAAACAGAGATTATTTGAGTCTTAATTTCCTATTCATATCACTTTAATTATCTTCTCTTGCCTAATTTCTATGGCTAAAGTTTTAAGGACTACATTGAATAGGAGTGGCAAAAGTTGGCATCTCTGCCTGGTTCCTGTTTTTAGAGGAAATGCTTTCAGTTTTTCTCCATGCAGAACAATGCTGGCCTTGGGTTTGTCATCTACAGCCTTTCCAATGTTGAGGGATGTTCCTTCTATCCCTATTTCTCTAGTGTTTTAAACATGAACTGGTGCTATACTTTGTCAAATGCTTTTTCTTTATCTACTGAGATAATCATGTGAGTCTTATCTTTAAACCTATTTATGTGATGAATTACATTTACTTATTTTCATATGTTGAACCAACCATGCATTCCTGTGATGAATCCCACTTGATCATGGTGCACTCTTTTAATACGTTTTTGTATGCAATTTGCCAATAGTTTTTAAGAATCGTTGCATCTATGTTCATCAAGAATATTGGTCTGAATTTTCTTTCCTTGATGTGTCATTTCCTGGTTTTAGTATCAGAGTCATACTGGCTTTATGGAATGAGTCTGAAAGGGTTCCCTCCTTTTCTATTCCATGGAATAATTTGAGGATGATCAATATTAGTTCTCCCTTAAATGTCCAGGAGAACTTGGCTGAGAATCCTTACAGTCCTGGGGTTTCCTTTGTTGGAAGGCTTTTGATGGCTGCTTCAATTTCATTACTTAAAGTTGATATTTTAGGTTTTCTGTATCCTCCTGGTTTAATGCAGGTAAGACACATGTCTCTAGGAATTTGTCCATTTCTTCAAGATTTTCTATCTTGTTGGAGTATAAATTTTCAAAATAATTTCTTATAATGTAAATTTCAGTAGTATCTGTGGTGATATTTTCTTTTCATCTCAAATTTTGATTATTTGAGGGTTTCCTCTCTTTCTTTCAATTCACTTAGCTAAGGGTTTGTCAATTTTATTCTTTCAAAAAACCAACTTTCCATTTTGTTAATATTTTTGAAATTTTTATCTCAATTTTATTGATTTCAGCTATGATTTTAATTATTTCTTGTCTTCTACTGACATGGGTATTGGTTTGTTATTATTTTTCTAGGGTTTTGAGATGTAATGCTAAATTATTTATTTGGTATCTTTCTATTCTTTTAATGTATGAGCTCAATGCTATAAACTTTGCTCTTAGAACCACCTTCATAGTGTCCCAGAGATTTTATTATATTTTATCACTATCTTAATTTACCTCTATTTTTTAATTTATCCTGATTTCTTCTGGTATTCATTTATCATTCAAAAGTGTATTATTTGGTCTCCAAGTTTTAGAGTAGTTTCTATTTTTTATCATACTGTTGATTTCTAATTTCATTCCATTATAATCTGAGAGAAAGTAAATTATTGTCTCTTTTTTATATTTGCTAAGATTCGCTTTGTGACCTAAAATATGGTCTATTTTAGAAAATGTTCAATTTGTTGTTGAGAAGATGGATGAAATGTTCTGTAAGTTGTCTGTTCAGTCCAAATTATTAATTTTATTTTTTAGTTCTGTAGCTGTAGCATCTCTGTTTAGTTTCTGTTTGGATGATCTATCCAGTGATGAGAGAGGCATGTTAATATCACCCAGTACTACTGTGTGATCTATTTGATTTTTAATATTCAGAAGGGTGTGTTTGATGTATGTAGATGCTCCACTTGATCTGATAGGAGAATAGTAACTACTGCTTATTTATGAGACCCACGTGAATGGTATGTTTTTCCCATCCTTTTACCTTCCAGTCTGCCAACCTATGTCTCTTGATTGATGAGTTTAGACCATTTATATTCAGTGTTATTACTGAGAGATTATTTTTATTTCCTGTAATTTTGATTCATTTTTAGTGTTTAAATTGAATTCAATTCTCCTTTGACTATTTTTCTAGTGTAATTCCCCCCTTTTGCTTGTTTTCATTTTTATTTTTTATTTCTCTTCATGAAATATGTTATTATGTTTTGTGATGCAGGCTTTCTACTTATGAATTCTTTTAGCTTTGGCTTATTATGGAAGGTTCTATTTCATATTCAATTCTGAAGCTTAACTTTGCTGGGTATAATATTCCTGCCTGACATCCATCTTCAGAGGTTGGTATATATTTTTCCAAGACCTCCTAGCTTTTAGGGTCCAGGCTCAGAACTCTACTGAGACCCAGTTTGGTTTACTTTTAAATGTGACCAGTAATTTTCTCTTGCAGCTTTTAAAATTCTGTCCTTATTCTGTATGTTATGCATTTTCACAATAATGTGTCTTGGAGTGGATGTGTTGTGATTTTTAATTTGAATTTCCATTTCATCCTTAAGATTTGGAAAATTTTCTGATATTATTTCATTGAAAATATTGTGCATGAATATTAAATTGGACATTTTAATGTTACCCCACATTTCTTAAACATTATGACCATAATCAACATTTTTTACTCTACAGCCAACTTTATTTTCAAGATTATATACTTTGTTTTCAAGGCCTGAAAATCTATCCTCAGAGTAGTCTAATCTATTGGTGATGCATTTCATTAAATTTTTAATTTGGTTTACTGATTCCTTTATTTCAAAGACTTTTGTTTGATTCTTTTTCAGAATCTCTCTCTCTTTGTTGATCTTTAACTGCCTGTATTTTCTCTCTAATTTCACTCCTTACATTGTCTTTTAGCTCATAGAACATTTTAACATTCTAAGTTCCTTCTCTCACATTTTCTCCACTGTGGTGTCAATAAAGTCTGTTTTGAAGCATTTTGGATGTTTGAGATAGCTTGTTCCCTTGCTATTTCATATTGTTTCTACATCTATCCATCTATCAGTATGGTTCTAACTTTTTGTATTAAGTGAAGGATTACTTTCTGAGCATCATTTTCTTAAGAGCCCTGTATTGGGTGAATATCCAAATAATGATAATTTTAAGTCAATGTAAGACCTCTGCTGATCTGAATATCAGTCCCAATTTAAGTGATTCCAATGAACCCTATTTACCCTAGTCACTTCTGAGCCAGGCTTCATTTTATTCAATCTCATAAGGACAAAAAACTTGTGGTAGTTGATCTCTATTGTTCCTCAAACTCAGGTATATACCTATAATAAAGTTCTAGAACAGGTTGAAAAATTAGTTGCTAAATTTAGTAAACTTATGCCTGCAGGGTGGGCAGACCTGCAACCGACCAACAGAATAGGCCCAGTGGCCCAGAGGGGCAGAGCTGCCGCCTGCACCTGCAAGGTAGGCGAACCTGCAACAGACAGGCAGAACAGGCCCAGCGGCCCTCTGAGGGACAGAGCCGCCACCCATGCCTACAAGGTAGGCAGACCTGCGACCAACCAGCAGAATAGGCCCAGCGACCCACCAGCATGGTAGGCACAATGCCCCAATTGGAGGAGAGAGACTTTGCAACTATACAAGAGCAATATAAATATATAGGGGGAAAATTCAATAACACAACAGTTTCACCAAGCAGAAAGAAACGCGAGCAGTATGAAAAGACAAGGAAAGAAAGGACCACAAGCAATGCAGGTCAACTCAATGTTAGAAGAGGTAATATCTACAGCAGATAGAATGTCAGATAAAGAATTCAGGATATACATGCTTCAGATGATCTGAAGTCTCAAGGAAGACATTAGACAGCAAAATCAGACAATAAAAGATCACTTCAACAATGAATTACATAAACAAATCCAAGAAGCAAAAGATCAACTATACATGGAGATAGAGGTTATAAAAAACAAACAAACAGAAATCCTAGAAATGCAGAAAGCAATAAACCAACTTAAAAACTCAAATGAGAATACTACCAGCAGAGTAGAACACCTAGAAGATAGAACATCAGACAATGAAGACAAAGTATTTCAACTTGAAAAGAACATAGACAGCTCAGCAAGACTGTTAAGAAACCATGAGCAGAACATCCAAGAAATATGGGATAACATAAAGAGACCAAACTTAAGAGTCATTGGGATACAGGTAGGTATAGAGGTCCAAACCAAAGGAATGAGCAATCTGTTCAATGAAATAATATGAGAAAACTTCCCAGACTTGAAGAATGCGACAGAATCCCAAATCCGAGAAGCCTACAGGATGCCGAATGTGCAAAATCATAAGAGACCCACACCTAGACACATTATAATGAAGATGCCCAACATACAGAATAAGGAGAGAATTTCAAAAGCTTCAAGAGAAAGGAAGCAGATTACATTTAGGGGTAAACCAATCAGGATAACAGTTGATCTTTCAACACAGAGTCTGAAAGCTAGAAGATCCTGGAATAACATATTTCAAACGCTGAAAGAAAATGGGTTCCAACCAAGAATTGTGTATCCAGAAAAATTAAGCTTCAGGATGGAAGATGAAATTAAAACCTTCCAAGATAAACAAAAGTTAAATGAATTTGCAGCTAGAAAACCATCTCTTCAAAACATCCTCATCAAAACATTACAGGAAGAGGAAATGAAAAATAACAATGAAAACCAACAGTGGGAGGTAGTACAGTAAAGGGGAAAAAATAATCAAAGAGGAAAAACAAACCATGTTAACTAACATAAATAAACAAATATGGCTGGAAGAACAATCCATATCTCAATAATAACCCTAAATGTTGATGGCTTAAACTCACCAATTAAGAGACACAGGCTAGTAGAATGGATCAAAAAAAAAAAAAAAAAAGACCCAACAATATGCTGCCTACAGGAGATGCATTTGATAGGAAAAGACATACATAGACTGAAGGTGAAAGGTTGGGAAAAATCATATCACTCATATGGACTTCGGAAACAAGCAGGAGTGTCCATACTCATCAAATAAAATAGATTTCAAGCCAAAGTTAATCAAAAGGGATAAAGAGGGACACTACATACTGCTCAAGGGAACCATACACCAACAAGACATAAAAATCATAAATATATATGCCCCAAACAATGGTGCAGCTATGTTCATCAAACAAACTCTTCTCAAGGTCAAGAGTCTAATAGACCACCATACAATAACTATGGGAGACTTCAACACACCTCTCTCACCACTGGACAGATCTTCCAAACAAAAGTTGAATAAAGAAAATATAGAACTCAATAACACAATTAATAACCTAGACTTAATTGACATATATAGAATATACCACCCAACATCAAGAAGTTACACTTTTCTCTCAGCAGCACATGGATCCTTCTCAAAAATTGATCATATATTATGTCACAGGGCAACTCTTAGACAGTATAAAGGAGTAGAGATAATACCATGCATCCTAACTGATCATAATGGAATGAAACTGGAAATCAACGATAAAAGAAGGAAGGAAAAATCATGCATCACTTGGAGAATGAACAATAGGTTACTGAATGATCAATGGGTTATAGAAGACATCAAGGAGGAAATTAAAAAATTCTTAGAGATAAATGAAAACACAGACAAAACATATCAGAATCTATGGGACACATTGAAAGCAGTTCTAAGAGGAAAATTCATTGCTTGGAGTTCATTCCTTAAAAAAAGAAAAAACCAACAAATAAATGATCTCATACTTCATCTCAAAATCCTAGAAAAAGAAGAGCAAAACAACACCAAAAGAAGTAGAAGGCAAGAGATAATTAAAATCAGAGCTGAAATTAATGAAATCGAAACAAAAGAAACAATTGAAAAAATTGACAAAAGTAAAAGTTGGTTCTTTGAAAAAATAAATAAAATCGACAGACCCTTAGCCATGCTAACGAAGAGGAGAGAGAAATCAAATTACTAGCATACAGGATGAAAAAGGCAATATCACAACAGACACTTCAGAAATACAGAAGATAATCAGAAACTATTTTGAATCCTTATACTCCAATAAAATAAAAGATAGTGAAGGCATCTATAAATTTCTTAAGTCATATGATCTGCCCAGATTGAGTCAGGAGGATATAGACAACCTAAACAGACCAATATCAATTGAGGAAATAGAAGAAACCATCAAAAGACTACCAACTAAGAAAAGCTCAGGACCGGATGGGTATACAGCAGATTTTTACAAAATCTTTAAAGAGGAACTAATACCAATACTTTTCAAGCTATTTCAGGAAATGGAAAAAGAGGGAGACCTTCCAAATTCATTCTATGAGGCCAACATCACCCTGATTCCTAAACCAGACAAAGACACTTCAAAGAAAGAAAACTACAGACCAATATCTCTAATGAACCTAGATGCAAAAATCCTCAATAAAATTCTGGCAAATCGGATTCAAAAACATATCAAAAAAATTGTGCACCATGACCAAGTAGGATTCATCCCTGGGATGCAAGTTTGGTTCAATATATGGAAATCAATAAACGTTATTCACCACATCAATAGACTTAGAAATAAGAACCATATGATCATCTCGATAGATACAGAAAAAGCATTCGACAATGTACAGCATCCCTTTATGTTCAAAACTCTAGAAAAAGTAGGGATAACAGGAACTTACCTCAATATTGTAAAAGCAATCTATGCTAAGCCTCAGCTAGCATCATTCTGAATGGAGAAAAATTGAAGGCATTCCCTCTAAAATCTGGAACAAGACAGGATGCCCTCTCTCACCACTTCTGTTCAAAATAGTTCTCGAAACATTGGCCAGAGCAATTAGATAGACAAAAGAAATTAAAGGCATAAAAATAGGAAAAGAAGAACTTAAATTATCACTATTTGCAGTTGACATGATTCTATACCTAGCAGACCCAAAAGGGTCTACAAAGAAACTATTAGACACATAAATGAATTCAGCAAAGTGGAAGGATACAAAATCAACACGCATAAATCAAAGGCATTCCTGTATATCAGCAACAAATCCTCTGAAATGGAAATGAGGACAACCACCCCATTCACAATATCCTCAAAAAAAATAAAATACTTGGGAATCAACCTGACAAAAGAGGTGAAAGACTTATACATGAAAACACAAGGGAAGAAAGTGCACCAAACAAATCAAGATACCACATTATTAGAATCCATGGCAACCACAGCAGAAGAAATTACAGAGAAAGAGTTCAGGATGTACATGATTAAAATGTTCTGTGAAGTGAAGGAAGATATAAGAAAGCAAATACAGGCAGCAAAAGATCATTTCAACAAAGAACTACATAAACAAATACAAGAAGCAAAAGATCACCTCAACAGGGGGATAGAGGTTCTTAAAAAAATGAAAATTCTTGAAACAAAAGAAACAATAAACTAAATTAAAAGTTCAATGGAAAGCATCACCAAAGAGTAGAGCACTTGGAAGATAAAACTTCAGATAGCGAAGACAAAATTTACAAACTTGAAAAAATTGTAGACTACAGAGTGAAAATGGTAGGAAACCATGAACACAACATTCAAGAAATATGGGATAGCATAAAAAGACCAAATTTAAGAGTTATTGGGATAGAGGAAGGCATAGAATTCCAAACCTGAGGAATGAATAATTTATTAAATGAAATAATATCAGAAAATTTTCCAAATATGAAGAATGAATTGGAAAACCAAATTCAAGAAGCCTTCAGGATGCTGAATGCACAAAATCACAACAGATCCACACAAAGGCACATTATAATGAAAATGACTAACTTACAGAATAAGAAGAGAATATTAAAAGCCACCAGAGACCTGAATCAGATTACATACAGAGGGAAACCAATTAGGATAACTGCAGATTTTTCAACACAGACCCTGAAAGGTAGAAGATCCTGGAACAACATATATCAAGCTCTAAAAGAAAATGTATGTCAACCAAGTGTCTTATATCCAGCAAAATTAAGCTTTAGATCTGATGATAAAATTAAAAACTTCCATAATAAATAAAAGTTAAAAGAATTTAAAGCTGGAAAACCAGCACTACAAAATATCCTTGGCAAAATATTCCATGAAGAGGAAACAAAAACAATAATAAAAATCAGCAGAGGGAGGTAGTACTCTAAAGGAAAAACAAATCAAAGAAGAAAAGAAGTAAAGATAAATACCAAAAATAAACAATTTTTTTAAAATTATTTCCTGCCTTCTACTGCTTTTGGTGTTTATTTGTTCTTGTTTTTCTAGGGCTTTGAGATGTAATGTTAGGTCACTTATTTGTTGACTTTTTCCTTTTTTAAGGAATGAACTCCATGCAATCAACTTTCCTCTTACTACTACTTTCATATAGTGTCCCAGAAATTTCAATACGTTGGGTCAATATTCTCATTTACCTCTAAGAATTTTTAAATCTCCTCCTTAATGTTTTTTACAACCCATTGTTCATTCAATAGCATATTGTTTAGTCTCCAGGAGTTGGAATAATTTTTATTTTTTATTTTGTCATTGATTTCTAATTTCATTTCATTATGGAAATACAACCATGTCTCAATAATAACCCTGAATGTTAATGGCCTAAACTCACCAATCAAAATACCTAGGCTAGCAGATGCATTTTAAAAAATGACTCAACAATATGCTGAAGATTAGGCCCCAACTTCCTTAATAAGACTTCTTTGGTGCAAGAATTAAAATCAAGAATCAATAAATGGGATAGATTTAAACTCAAAAGTTTCTTCTCAGCAAAAGAAACAATCTGTGAGGTGAATAGAGAGCCTACATCCTGGGAGCAAATTTTTATCACACATCAGACAGAGCACTAATCTCTAGGGTATATAAAGAACTAAAAAATTGGACACCAAAAAAAACAAATAACCCTATCAATAAATAGGCCAAGAACCTGAACAGATACTTCTCAGAAGAAGATATACATTCAATCAACAAATATATGAAAAAATGTTCATCATCTCTAGAAATTGGAGAAATGCAAATCAAAACTACTCTAAGATTTCATCTCACTCCTTTCAGAATGGCAGCTATTATGAAGACAAACAACAATAAGTGTTGGCAAGGATGTGGGGAAAAAGGTACACTCATACATTGCTGGTGGGACTGCAAATTGGTGCAGCCAATATGGAAAGTAATATGGAGATTCCTTGGAAAACTTGGAATGGAACCACCATTTGACACAGCTATTTCTCTCCTCAGTCAATACCCAAAGGACTTAAAAACAGCATACTACAAGGACCCAGCCACATCAATGTTTATAGCAACACAATTCACAATAGCTAAACTGTGGAACTAACCTAGATGCCCTTCAGAAGATGAATGGATTAAAAAATGTGGCATATAAACACAATATATGATATAAGGAGGTTGATATAAGGAGGTTGATTCATAGTAGGTTAGGAAGGGGGAGCATAAGAGGAAAAGGGGAACTCTAGATAGGGCAGAGGGGTGGGAGGGGAAGCAAGGGGGCAGGGGGTTACAAATGATGTTGGAATGTGATGAACATCATTGTCCAAAGTACATGTATGAAGACACGAATTGGTGTGAACATACTTTAAATATACCCCGAGGTATGAAAAAAATGTGCTGTGTATGTGTCATATGAATTGTAATGCATTCCACTGTCATGTATATATAAAAAACCAATAATTTAAAAATGATATAAATGAAAAAAGAAGCAGATATAAACTAGAGTTTGGAAAGCAAAGATTGAAAGATTTATTCTAATTAATACTTTGAACCTGTAGATGAAGTATATTCAAATGGTTTGAAGGTAAAATGTTGGCTAGGAGATTAATAATTATCCTTCAAGTTAAGAAGTTATTTACATGAACAAATTTGATGTAAGAGTTTTTTATAGTATACCATGTCCAGGTGAAGAAAATTCTTATTGAATCTTGGTTTGGATTTCATTGGGTTTTGGATATTAAACATTTGTCCAACAATCTTAAACTGTGGCTCTTTCCTAAATTGCTGGAAACAGGGGTGAATTTTCTAGTTACTATAATCATCCTGCCAGCAGCAGGATAGTTTGTCAGCTCAAGGGCCTACAGATGATGCAGTGTTTCTAATAGTTTGCAATAGTCTTAGGATGTTGACTCTGGAGTGTTCTTGTCATGTTGCTCAGTCATGTTTCACTTTTTGCATGTTTTACAAAGTAGCCATTTGTGTTTACATCACACTAGCAGTATATGAGAATTGCCATTTCTCCACATCCTTGCCAACATCAGTCATTTGTCTTTTATTGTAGCCATCCTAGTGGTGGAAAAGTGGCATTTCATTGTGAATTTGATTTGCATTTCTCTAATTACTATGATGTTGGACTTTTGGGGGATTTAAGAGCCATTTCCATATTTTCTTTGGAATTTAATATAGTTCTTTATATAATTTGGATAAAAGCCTATTGTCAGTATTTTGTCCCTTTTTGTGGACTGTCAGTTTCTAAAGTATAAAGCTTTTTAATTTTGATGGAACTCAGGTTTTCTTTTCTTTTGTTTTCTTTCCTTTTGTATTTTTAGTGTCATATCTAAGAAACAGTTGCTTGACCCAAGGTGTTCTATGTTTTTATCTCTTACATTTTATGTCATAACTCTTACAACACATATGTCTTAATATGTTATAAGCCAATCACCACAATTTTATAATTACTGCTTTCTGTAGCTATCTCAAAGAAATGGGGCTTTGGGGGCAATAACAAACCCAGTCTATCCTCTCCAGTGTCTATAAGCTGCTGTTTCACAGATACTATCACTCTGTGCTGACTTTCCAGGCTATTATGTACCCAGGAGAAGGGGATGAAAATAAGACAAACTAAAATATCACAAAAATCTTTGTTCTTATAGAAATTTGGTGGTTTTGTTTTTGTTTTTGTTGTTGTTGTTGTTGTAAGCCTTTGGTTAATTTTTAGTGTTCTGAAAAAGTTATTTTGACCTTTTTTCCAGTGTTTGCACTGCTTTAAGGAGTGGATTTTCAGAGATGTCACTCTGTTGTTTCAAAAGTACTTCCTTGAGGCTCTGTTTTTGAATTTCATTTAGCAGTGAATTGATTTAATGGAGAACAATGGAGTGTTTTTAAAATAATTGACATTATAATAAAATCAGCAGAATTTATGTCGAAAATTAGTATTATTTTATTCAAAATCACCATCTTAGAAAGATATACCACTTATTCCATGGTAGTTGAATGCTTAAATATAATGTGAATTCTTTAAAATTTTACTTACCACCATGTAAGTTATATATATATATATATATATATATATATATATATATATATATATATATGTAAATCCTTCAATAATGGTCAATCAGCATTCTTTGGGAGAAATGTAACTGAACAAATTTTAAAAGGTATTTGATCAGACTGAATGTATAATAATGTTTTATCTGAACCAAATGATGTCTATAAAGTAATCAAAGTAATACTTATGTTCAGATTATAACCTAACTATTAAAAAATCATTCCAGAAAAGTAACTTCCCTCAAAATGTTATAATCAATGGAGAAGAGAACATAGGAGTAAGTTTATTGCATTCCTAGTGAAATTATTTAGCCTAACAAGTTCTAGAATAAGTGTTAAAAACACAAATCTCATTACTTTATTACCAAATCTTTTATATGTTAAGGCCTTTCTACAAACCACTTAAATTTAAGAAAGTTAAAAATTAGCAAGACACCTAGAGAGAAATGCTTTGGATTCTCTCTTTTTCCATGTTATTTACACTATTAATATGCTAGACCAAGATTTTGTTGATTTAAAATAACTATTATATTATCAGAAACATGATCATCTTCTAATCTACAAACCCTTCAAGAAAAACTTGCATAAGATGTTAGGAAAAACCTAAAAGGTGTGGTGGTGCACAGCTATAATCCCAGCTACTCAAGAAGCTGAAGCAGAAGGATTGCAAGTTTAAGGCCAACCTCAACATCTTAGCAAGACCCTGTCTTAAAATAAAAAAATTAAAAAGTGATCAGGAATATGGTTCAGGGGTAAGCACCCTTATATTTAATTCCAGTACTAAAAGAGAAAAAAAAGAAAAAGAAAAAACAAGATGTTACTACAAACAAGAAGAATGCATCATGACATTTCCTCTGGAAGAGTTCTTCAGATAGTTGGTGAGGTAAGGAGCAACTTTCTTTTCACAAAATATATAATTACCCAAAGTATGATAAATACCATAAATTTAGGAAATAAACAAGTGAGAGATCAGAATGGCCTGTAATTTTTAGGGAAGGATTAACATAGGAAATAAGTGTTCAAATTTTTAAAGGCTTTGAAGTAAATTTAGAAATTAAAGATTAATTTTTTCACTCATCCTTTTAACTTTCTAGCCATAAGTATTTAATAAAGATTTTCCTAAATAAATGCAATTGTATAACCTTCCATAGGTGGTAGGAGAGAAGGTATGATGCAAGAAACATATAATCAAAGGAATAGGAATAGAAATAAGCATAACATTTTAACGGGATAGCAAAAACTCCAGTTTTATTGGACAAGATATTGCAAGTTATTCTGGAATTCATGGTATTGATGGAGTTAAGACACACCACCTCGAATATCACTCCAAGGTGTCAGAATATACAGTCTCAATTATTACTCTTTAACTTAAGGATTATTTTGGCTACTGTTTTGAGAAACTATAGACACAGAAGGTCTGTAAAGTTATTGTTTTGTAAAAGAAATGAAGCCAGAAAAGGGAGTTTGCATAGGTAGGTAAATAGAGTCAGGTGAATCAAGGAGGCCAATTTGGGTCAGGGAAGTTGAAGAGAGATTGAAATGCTAATGCCTTCAGAGTCCTTCCAGCACCCTAATCAAGATAACCCCTGCTCCAATCTGTTGCTAAGGTAACCAGTCCTAGGGATAGTCCCTACAGGGTGTTGTTAATTAGGGTCCCTTCCAGCTTTGCCTCTCCAGCCCATCTGCTTCTCACCTTTTGGCCATCTCACTGAGCATCTCCTGGGCCTAGTCATGTAGGCAGGAAGGAGAGAGATAAGGAGAAGAGAGAGCAGAACAAAGGAAGCCTAAGACATAAAAAAGGCAAAACCCTTCACTTCTTAGGATACCAGGATACCAGCTATGGCTCCCTTCTCTCTCCAGGGAGCAGTCTGTTTTACCCCATTTTAAATAAATCCTGTTATATGCCTGCCTTGGAGTGCTTTTCTAATGTCATACTTTAACATGTGAGGGAGCAGAACTTGTCAACGATAACCAGCAGTATCAGAAATTTTTATCTATAAAGAAAACCTCCATTTGTAAGAGTGTCTCCTATCTTGCACCAGAAAGCAAGTAATAACTAAATCAAGCACTAGAGAAGACATGACTTATGTCTGTGTAAGAACTTTACTCTTGTTTATAGTGATTTTTATTTTATTTTGTATTATTGATTTTATATTTGTGTAGGGCTGGAGATCAACCTAGGGCCTATACATTAAGCATGAGTTATTCCACTAAGCTACATTCCCAGCCTTTCCCATCTCATCTCAACTGTGCCTTCCCCTATAAAGGAAGAAAATGTGGTATTTAAACCTACAGTCAAAGTGTCTTTGAGATCAATTCTTGAAGTTAACAGTAGCCCTCCTTATCCTAAGGCTATATCCCGTAGAGTCAACCAACCTTAGGTCAAAAGCAAATGGCAAGTGCTGAGGATGTAGTCCAGTGGTAGAGCACTTGCCTAACATGTGAGAGGTGCTGGATTCAGTCCCCAGTATCACAAAAGAAAAAAAAATGGGGAAAATATTGTGTGAGCTGAACATATACAGACTTTTTTCTTATCATTATTCCCTAAAAATACAATATAACTCTTTACATAGCATTTACATTGTATCAGCTATTTTAAGTAATCTAGAGATTATTTAAAGTATATGGGAGGATTGTATAGATTATAAATAAAACACCACTTTGTATACTTTACATGGGGCATATATATATGCCCCATATATAGAGAAGGTATATGCATTTTTAAATTTCTGGTGTTTTTTTTTTTTCTCATGCTATTCTTTCTTTTGTTACAGAGAGTTCCAACTAAGAAGTCATGGAGGGTATAAGAGAAAATTAATTTTCCTTCCACATACATTGTAATATGAGCTAAAGTCTCTTAGGAAACATCTATAAGTTTCACATTTTTAAGATAAATAAATTGAGGCCTAGATAACTGTCCAAGCAGAGAGATAACAAAATATCAGTGCACATCTAAAAAAGGACTATAATATCTCAGGCATTGAGCGAGACACTTTTTCACAAAATAAAACTATGAATTGGGCATCATCCACTCTACTGCTCCTGTACAGATTCACAGTGCATAAATAAATAAGTTCTCAAATACGGATCCATAAAAAAGAAATACACTAGGGAGACAGTCTAAAGAATTATAATGAAAAAAAATTAATAACACTTGTTTTGTAAAGAAGGAAGTGAACAGAAAGGGAAAGAGAAAAAACATGCTATATAAAATATAAAAATGTTTGTAATGACTCAATTATTTAAAATTAATTATTGGTGAATTAGGGATATGCTTTTAAAGTTAATGTTTGTTTTCCACACAGGCAGGAAATGCATTTGATTTTTGTAAACGCTTCAGATTTTATTATAACAGTACTACAATGCAAGACTCAGTGAAAAATAAGAAAAAGAAAGAAAGAAAAAGATGACCAATTTTGGTGACTTTTATACTGACAAAGCTTGTTAAGAAAAGAACAATTTTATTTTTTAATGAGCAAAGATAGAAACTTTACTATGTATTTTAAAATAGCAGGTAGTACTCTAGTTGTTTGGGGCTGTGTTGAACTCTAGGCACTTTAAAATTACTAGGTTGAGCCAAACAAAGGGCATATTTTCATTCTGCATCAAATGTGTATGCTGATTTGTAACAGATACAATATGGTTGTACAGTGGCACGTATTTATTATTCCAGATACGAAATGAAAATATTTGGCTTCTTCTAGAGAATCAGTCCTTGAGTAAATTAAAAGAAACCAGCACATAAACCATGTGACTTTCATAACTACACATAACAAGCTGATTTCTCAAGAGAGCTGTTTTTCTTTTAATTTTTTTATTATTTGCTCAAAACATTACAATTATCTTGACATATCATACATTTGATTCAAATGGGGTACATAATCTTATTTTTCCACGTGTACAGATTGCAGGATCACATTGGTTATACAGCCACGTTTATACATAGGGCCATACTAGTGTCTATTGTATTGTGCTGCCCTTCTTATCCCTCCTTCCCTCCCCTCCCCTCCCCTCCCATCACCTCTTTCTACCCAATCTACTGTGACACGTTTCTCTCTCTTTTTTCTTCCCCCTCACACCATCTTATATGTAATTTTGCATAACCATGAGGGTCTCCTACCATCTTCCATGCACCCCATTCACAATATCCTCAAAAAAAATAAAATACTTGGGAATCAACCTAACAAAAGAGGTGAAAGAACTATACAATGAAAACTAAAACCCTAAAGAGAGAAATAGAAGAAGACCTTAGAAGGTGGAAAGGTATACCTTGTTCATGGATAGGCAGAAGTAATATCATTAAAATGGCAACATTACCAAAAGTATTCTATAGGTTTAATGCAATGCCAATCAAACTCCCAACAGAAATAGAAAAAGCAATCATGAAATTCATCTGGAAAAATTAAAGACCCAGAATAGCAAAAGCAATTCTAAACAGGAAGAGTGAAACTGGCGGTATAGCGATACCAGATTTTAAACTAAACTACAGAGCAATAGTAACAAAAACAGCATGGTACTGGTACCAAAACAGGTGGGTAGACCAATGGTACAGAATAGAGGACACAGAGACCAATCCACAAAATTACAACTACCTTATATTAGACAAAGATGCCAAAAGCATGCAATGGAGAAAGGATAGCATCTTCAACAATGGTGCTGGGAGAACTGGAAATCCATATGCAACAAAATGAAGTTGAATCCTTCTCTCTCACCTTGCACAAAAGTTATCTCAAAATGGATCAAGGAGCTAGGAATCAAACCAGAAACTCTGCATCTAACAGAAGAAAAAGTTGGCCCTAATCTCCATCCCGTGGGGTCGGGCTCCAAATTCCTTAATAGGACACAAGAGTTAAAATCAAGAATCAACAATTGGGATGTATTCAAACTAAAAAGTTTTTTCTCAGCAAGAGAAACAATAAGAGAGGTAAATAGGGAACCTACATCCTGGGAACAAATATTTACCCCTCACACTTCAGATAGAGCTCTAATCTTCAGAGTATACAAAGAACTCAAAAAATTAAACAACAAGAAAACAAATAACCCAATCAACAAATGGGCCAAGTATCTGAACAGACACTTCTCAGAGGAGGATATATAATCAATCAACAAATACATGAAAAAAATGCTCACCATCTCTAGCAATCAGGGAAATGCAAATTAAAACCACTCTAAGATACCATCTCACTCCAGTAAGAATGGCAGCCATTATGAAGTCAAACAATAACAAGTGCTGGCGAGGATGTGGGGAAAAGGGTACACTTGTACATTGCTGGTTGGACTGCAAATTGGTTCAGCCAATTTGGAAAGCAGTATGGAGATTCCTTGGAAAGCTGGGAATGGAACCACCATTTAACCCAGCTATTCCCCTTCTCTGACTATACCCAAAAGACCTAAAAAGAGCATACAACAGGGACACAGCTACATCAATGTTCATATCAGCACAATTCACAATAGCTAGACTGTGGAACCAACCCAGATGCCCTTCAATAGATGAATGGATAAAAAGATGTGGCATCTATACACAATGGAATATTAATCAGCACTAAATAATAACAAAATCATGGCATTTGCAGGGAAATGGATGGCATTAGAGCAGATTATGATAAGTGAAGCTAGCCAATCCCTAAAAAACAAATGCAGAATGTCTTCTTTGATATAAGGGGGGGCGACTCAAAACACAGCAGGGAGGAAGAACATGAGTGGGAGAGAGAAGAGAGCTGTTTTTAAACTATGGATAAAGGATGCCACTTTTAGTGTTCATCTGTGGGAAGTACAACACTGCAGAAGGAATGTAGGCTTTGGAAGCTGAGTTATCATTGTTTCAAATCCCAGTTCTGCCATTTACTAGTTGTGTGCCATTTAGAAAAACTTTTAATTTCTCTGGACTACAACTTCTTCAACTGTAAAATAGGGATAATACTATGTACCTCTTAAGGTTAATGTGAACACTACAATATTAACTCGTGTGAAGCACTCAGCAAAATCATTGGCATATAGTAGGGACATAATGAATAGTGCCTATTATCTGTCCCCTCTGCAGGACCCTTTAGTTCTTACCAAACTTTAGGTAACAAAAATCTATTGTTTTCCTATTGTTTTAAGTAATAAAAGTAAAACACTCATAAAATAGGAATGCCATTAAGATACCATTTTTCAAAGATATAAAATTAATTGTATCTTAACTCCTGACTTAAAGCACTATAACAGAACTAATTACTAAATTTAAAAAGAACAAAATAATAATCTAGAGTTCATATAAAAATTAGTTATCTCAACTGAAGGTATTTCACAGGTCTGAGAATTATTTTTAGTTTTATTTTACAGCTTAGCTGAAAGAAACCCTTTTCTTAGTTTCTTACCAAACCTGGCTAGATTCTTGAGCATAATTGCTAAACACTTAAGACCTCACCCCACACAAAACAAAGAGCATCTGCTAAGTTATTCGATGATGACTGGCACATGAAAAAATTTCTTATATATTGTTCACTCGAGAACAACAGTCAAAGGTTTAGCCATTGCTTTTATTCAAATATTTTCTGAGTATGTTTTCACATTGTGTAATATAAATATAGTAAAAATGTTCTTCAGGAATTACTGTGCATGTTCCCCATAAAAGGCATCCCTTATGCACGTACAACTCACATTGACAGCATATAAATGGCTTGAATTTATTGGATAATTTTTCTTTTTGTAGCCATTCATACCCAGCTCACAGATCAGGCCAGTCTATATCCTCTGAATATAATCAGATAATGTGACCAGACTTAAAACACTTATCAGCTACATTTTCTAACATATATTTTTGGTCCAATCTAAACTTGGATATTCACAAACAAACTATTCGTATCACCACCATTTTACATTGTGTTTCAAGGATTACAGAAAAGCATGTACCTATAATCACTCTAGTACTCTCTTTGATTATATAATTAAAGGTGTAGTTTCAGTCTTAAAAGAATACCAAATAGGGTTTGAATCAGTAAAAAGAGCAAGTTTTTCTAGTTTGAGTGATAAAGTATCTTGCCCAACACAATATGAGCATTTGCAGTCAAAGTGAATCTAGGCCCATTCAGTAAAGGACATTATTCATAAAACTATTTAATACTATTTAATGATTTCTTACTGTGTACAATTTCACCACTATTGAGTAAACCATCAATATAAAGAGTATTGGTTTGTGAACACTGAAATCCACTATCCCAACCCTAAACATAAAATTGTATTCCTGGTGCAAATGGAAATGGTATTATAAAATGTCTTTGAATTCCAACAGAACTACAGAATTCTCCTGAAGATCACTGTTCAGCAAATGTCTCAATCCTCAGTAAAGTTAGGCTTAGTAAGATAAAAACAAATCTTTCTATCAGGTGTGTTTGGGTGCCAATGACAGAAACATGGACAACTTCTTTGCATGAATTCTACTTATTTGTTTAAAAATGGAAAAATATCTTCTCAGCATATGAATCCCAGCAAGTAGCCTGGCATCACTTTTTTTTAAGTTACCAAAGTGTCTAATATAAACAGAATTTATTCTGTTTATAAAGTAGATAACCTGTCTATTGCTTAATGAGAGTATTAACAATGAATTTGGACTACATATTATCAGGACATTATTCCCCTATTACAAACTTAACAGAAGATATGGAACAAACCAGTGTTCAGCAAAGTTGTTCTTTCTTTAACAATACAAAACTATACTAAAACTGCCCTGAAGCTCTACTACAAAATCCTGCAAAAAAAAACACTAATAAATAAAATTAAAATAAATAAAAATTAAACAATAATAATAATAATAAACTAACAAATAAGCACTAGCATTAACCCACAATGTCATCTGACACTCTCAAAATTAGCTCCTTGTAACCTACTTAAATTCTGGGAAAGTTTTCAGACTTTTTCCAAAATCCTCCCATCACTCATAAGATCTAATTTAGGTACTAAATGATAGGTTAAAGATTTGATTTGCTTAAAGATTTTTGTTTAAAAAAACATATTGAGCATTTACATTCAATATAAGTTTATTTATATATTATATACAAGTACTAATCTTAGCCTTTATATTCAATATTAATAAACCTAAGTTTTTTATTTTCTTAGATAAAATGTAAGTATTAATAGAGGTTCTCAGCCCCACTGAATCATCATGCATGCCTCCTGGATATTTCGTTTGTAAAACATCATACTATATGAGTGAGGTCTGGTTTACTAGCTATGGAAGCAGAAAATGCCAGTTAAAACCCCTAGATATGGAAAGAGAAGAAATACAGAAGAAGAAAATTCCCAATCATAAAAAGAGTAAGTTTTAAAGTTCATTGCCAGAACTTCACATAAATTATCCTATTAAATTCTCAGAAGAAGCATTTGCTCTTGTATAGATGAGAAAAATAGGACAGACCTAGACATCTAAGGTCTAGGTCTCAAAACCCATGATTGTCACAGACCATGAAGAAAGTACAAGAAAAGTTGTCTATTAGAAACTTAGCCTTCTTATATTCCAAAATCCTAAAAAAGATCTCTTACTACAAAGAAAGTAAATCTAGGAACTCATTTATCATCTGGTTATTCAATCCCTGACCTCATCATTAAAATAAAACATGTTCGGTAAACTCATTTCAAGGCTCTAATGTCAAAGAGCAAAACAAACTTAAGTTATTATCAGTGCTTGAGAAAACCACCAATTATCTTTGATTGCCTATCATTTCTTCAACAAATAACATGGATCCAACAAACTCTTTAGACTCTCTATAAACATGTGTTTCTTTGTTCAATATGTAAATTCTGGCAGCTCCAGTGATTCCACACTTTGTGTAAAGAAGTGTAATACCTGCTTTTCCTGATTTTATTTTGGTTCATTATAGACCTACACAACTTGTGTAGCATATAGACCCACAAACCCTAATCCAGTCTATTGGCACAATTTAAACAAAATATAAATATAACACAAATATTCATGAACACATATGCTTACAGTAATGACTCTTATATTATTGCCCAAAAGTTATTAATGACTTAAAGTTTGTATGACTTCAATCAACACAGTTTAACAAAAAGACCTAATCCTAATGATCAGAAGTGTGATACATTTTTAAGTTGTTTTGAAGAAATGTCAACTAAGATAATTGCATTTTCAATAGAATATAAGAAAAAATAATGTTTTCCAAGGGCTGCTCCTATCAAAAGAAAATCATTTCAAAAATATATACTATCCTGTTAATATTAGAAGATATTAGATTTTAATATTATGAATTTTCCTCATATTTTAGCTTATAGTTTACAGAGAAAGTTTACAATTCCAGACTTTAATATGCAAGCAAATATGCACTGTTTGTCATAGAAAATGAATATACCCTGACAGAAGAATACAACAAAACAAAAGTAGTGAAATAATTATTGAGAAAGAAAACTATAGCTTCTTAAAAACAAACTTCTCATAAAAGTTAGTGATGTTTCAGGAGAAATTTAAACTATATTCAATAAAATTCAAAGATCATCCAATTCTAATAAGAAAGTTTCATTCTCTTGTAGAGAGAAAATAAAATTCTTTACCCAATTATGTTGCTTTTCAAGAACTATAAAACCAAAACCTCATATAATTTAGAATTTAATAAAATATGCAAAATAAGAAAATAACTAAATTATATAAATCTTTCTATGTGACAGGATCTGTGCTAAGCATTATAATTCAATTATTACTTTGAATATTCACAAGTACCCCATGAGGTAGATGTTGTTTGGTCCCCATTTCCAAGTGGAAAAAAAACCGAGGCAATAAAAAATAAGAAATATGACCAGTCATTTATCACTAGTGGAACCATAAAACTTTGACCCTAAGATGTCCAACTCTAGAGCTTCATCTATGAACTATTATATATATATACATATAATAAGATAGTCCAAAATATTGCAGACTTTTCAAAAATCTAACAATAAATTGCTAACAATAGCAATTAGTTTCCTGATACACCTCCAAGACTGGTCTACAACCCCTCGCAGGTGGATATCTGAAAACATTTTTAATATTTCTAATATATGTCTCAAAGATAAAGATGATTTTGCTAATCCATTTTCAGTTGTAACATACTGTTTTTTAAATTTTTTCCAACTAGTTATACATTACAGTAGAATGCATTTTGACACATTGTACACAAATGAAGCACAAATTCTCCTTTCTCTGGCTGAACATGGTGCAGGGTCACACAGGTAGTGTAACAGTACATGTACCTAGAATAATAATGTCTGTCTCATTCCACCATCCTACCCATCCCCACACCCTCTCCCCTCTCCTCATTCCCCTCTTCACAATCCAAAGTTCCTTCATTTTGCAATCCCCCACCATTATGGATTAGCATCTGCTTATCAGAGAAAACATTCAACCTTTGATATTTTGAGTTTGGCTTATTTCACTTAACATGATATTCTCCAGCTCCAACATTTACCCGCAAATGCCATAATTTAATTCTTGCTTAAGACTGAGTAATATTCCATTGTGTATATATTCCACAGTTTCTTTCTTTATTCATTTATCTATTGAAGGGCATCTAGTTTGCTTCCACAGTTTAGCTATCGTGAATTGAGCTGCTATAAGCATTGATGTGGCTGTGTTACTATAGTATGCTGATTTTAAGATCTTTGGGTATAAACTGAGGAGTGGGATAGCTGGGTCAAATGGTGGTTCCATTCCAAGTTTTCTAAGGAATCTTCATACTGCTTTCCAGATTAGTTGCACCAATTTGCAATCCCACCAGCATTGTATTTGATATAATGATTTCATTTTCTTGAGTATATATTCAGAATGGGAGAGTTGAATCATAACACAGATCTTTTCAGTTTTTTTAGAAACCTTCAGACTTTTTACCATAATTGCTGCATTAATTCACATTCCCACTGAGAGTTCATAAGAGTTCTTTTTTCCATATCCTCATGTTTCCTTCTTTCTTTCTTTCTTTAGCTATTCTAGCCATTTTAAATGGGGTGAGATGATATCTAATTTTGGTTTTGATTTGACTTTCCCTGTTGACAAATGATATAAATGTTTTTTTCATAAATTTGTTGGCCATTTGAATATCCTCTTTTGAGACATGTCAATTCAGATCATTCACCCATTTTAAAATTGTTTGTTAATTGGTTTTTTTGTGTGTTTGCTATTCAGTTCCCTATATTGTGTATATAAATCCTATTTCAGAAATAGTTTACAAAGATTTTCCCCCATTCTGCAGGTTGTCTCTCTTTTGATTGCTTTCTTGGCTGGCCAGAAGCTTCTTAGTTTGATGTATGTCCATTTGTCTAGTTTTGTTTGTTTCTGTGCTTTTGGGGTCTTATCCAAAAATTTCTTGTACACACTGATGTCTTCAAGAGATTCCTCTGGGATTTTCTCCTAGTAGTTTCATATCTTACATTTGGGTCCTTGATCCATTTTGAGTCCATGTTTGTGAAAGTGTGCATCATAAGGGTTAAGTTTCAAACTTCAGCATGTGAATATCCAGTTTGTTCAGCACCATTTATTGAAAAAATGTCTTTTCTGTATACATGCTTTTGCCACTTTTCTTGAAAAGTGGGTGCTCTAAGTGCTTGGGATTATTTCTAGGCACTCTATTCTCTTTCATTTGTCTATGTCTATTTTTATGCCAATGACATGCTGTTTTGATTACTATAACTCTGTAGTATATTTTGGAGTCAAGAAGTGCGATGCCTCTACCTTTGTTATTTTTTGCTCAAGATTTCTTTGGCTATCTAAGATCCTTTTGTAGTTCTGTGTGAATTTTGTGAATGCTTTTTCTAGATTTTTAAAGAATGCTATTTGTATTTTGACAGGGATTGCACTGAATCTAACTCATGGGATAATATGAATGTTTTAACATTATTAATTCTTCCCACCCATTAATATGAGAGATTTTTTCACTCTTCTTTGTGCGTGTGTGTGTGTTTCTGTGTGTGTATTTGTGTGTGTGTGTGTGTGTGTGTGTGTGTATGCATGTACTCTTCAATTTCTTTCATTAGAGTTTTGTAGTTTTCATTTAAAGGTCTTTTACTTCCTTAATTAAATTTATTCCTAAATATTTTATTTTACTTCAGTTATTGTGAATGGAATTTCTTTCATTATTTCATTCTCAGCAATGTACTTAGTGGGGTATAAAAATGCTACTGATTTTTTATGTTAATTTTGTATCCTTTTCTGAATGACTTTATCATTTCTAATAGTCTCAATACAATCTTCAGGATTTTCTATGCATAGAACTATATTGTCTGTAAACAGGCATAATTTTACTTACTCTCTTCCTATTTTATGCCTTTTATATCTTTTTCCTACCTAATACTTAGGCAAAGACTGCCTATAATGTTTTGAATAAGCATGTCAAGAGTGGGCATTCTTGCCTTGTTTCATATCTTAAGAGGAAAGCTGGCATTTTTTTTGAATCTGTTATATATATTCTTTAATATGTTAGGATGATACTAAATTTTATCTAATGCCTTTTCTGCATCCATAAAGGCAGCCATGTGATTTTCGTCCTTCGTTGTGTTTCTGTAAGGTATTACATTTATTGATTTGTGTAGGTTGATCCACCCTTGCTTCTCTGAAATAAATCCCACTTGATCATGATGAATGATCTTTTTGATATGCTGTTTGATTCAATTTACTAGTGTTTTGTTGAAAATTTTTGCCTCTATGATCATTAAAGATATTGGCCTATAGTAATACCCTTTGTGTATGTGTATCCTTGTTTGGTTTTGGTATCAGGGGAATGCTAATCTCAGAATGATGTTAGAAAAATTCCCTCCCTCTCAACATATGATATAATATTTGATGTGACAAATTGCAGAAAAGTGTAAGACAACTCTGTAGTCAGATGTACAAGACTTCACTTCATTCTTCTGGCCATTCTAGATTATGTAATAAATTGATATCTACAAGTCTCAGTTTCTCCTTCTGTAAATGATAATGTTCACATCTATTCAATAAAATAGATATAAGGATTAAATAAAACATGTGAAATTAACTATATATGTACAGTACATGGGACATGGAGAGCTCATAAAATGTGGTTGTTATGGTTTATGTGGGGTAGCAGGATTTATCAGTGTGACCTATGGTACAAGGATAGAGGAAAAGTAATTGACCTAAAGCATGACCAAAACTGTGATCTTGGCATGAAAGACAAATGATCCAGCATGGTCCACTGATTTTCTGTAAGTCTCCACAACCCTTGCTCACCCACCCATTTATAAAGCATTTATCTTCTATTTTGTGCTTCTCATTGTTATCTCTAACATGCAATTTATTCTAAGTTAATTTTTCCTTACTTCTTATGATCTGTTATACCCTATTAACATCCAAATAGTTTGTCATCCCCTAGCACAATACTTCATAGTCTATACACCTGATACCCTCAGATTCAACTCACTATGTAAAAATCTATCATGAAAATCCAAAGATTCTTTAAAAGATCATCCTCCCAAAAAAGAAACTTTATATAATATCATATCCTCCTCACAAGATTTAACAGTGTCAGGATAGCTTCTCAAGAAAATTAAAAGAAAACTTAGAATCCAGTTTTCCATAATTTTGTGTAAAGTAGTAAGCATAAGGATTGTTATATATCCCATTTATTTGTCACCTTTGAAGATGAAATGACACCAAATATTTTCCCTCTTTGTATTCCATAATCAGTCTTCTTTCTACCTTTGTATCAAGAGACTCCTAAGCAGCTCTTTTCTTTGAAGAGTGATAATGAAGCCATAATCTAAATGATAGAACTATTTCACTAACATTTGCAATAACAAAAAAATTAGTTTTAGCTTTACCTAAAAGATTTATCATTGAACATAAAGCCATTAAGTTGTTAGTATGTTTCAGATTCAAATAAAAATAGTAATGACTTTCAAAAACAATTCTGATTGGCAATATGAAATAAGAAATCATAATGATTCAAGTTGTGTTCAACTCAAAAATCCTTTTCTCTTTATTCAATAGTAAATGAAACTAACAATTCTAGCTTTGGATATTGATGGTATTAAAAACTGCAGAAAATTAGTTGGTTAGGAATTGTGAATGGAACAATCAGCTGTTCTCTAAATTAAAAGGAATTTAAATACCTATTTACTTGATGATATTGCTTATATAAAAGAGTGTGATCAAGTAGACTTTATTTTTTATGAGTTGATTAGTTTTTCCCAGCATAACATTTTAAGGAGAACTCCTTCAAAGGTCCTCTTAGAAGGTGATTGGAAGGATCCCTAGTAAAGGTAAAATCTATAAAGCTTACAAATAAAAAATCATCTTAAATTGTATCCATCAGTAAATGTCAATTTTTATTACAGGACAGAATTTAATTAATTTTGTTTCATTTAATAAACATTCTCTTATACTATAGCTCCTTATTAGATATTATCTTATATTTCTAAGTAGTTCCAAAAAAAGTGTTAAAGGTTATTTATGGCTAGAACACGATACCAATGTATATATTAAATTTTCTTCTCATTCTAAATTACACATCTTAAATGCCTTCAGTCCACCTGGTCCTGAAAATGGTGAGTAGATTGTACTAAAGAACCCCTAAAGGCTTATCTAACAGCAGTCAAGGTAAGAGACCCTATTTGGAAGGCTTTATTGTCTTACAAAGAGGATGAGGCCTTATTCACCCCTACTGCACCCAGTGTTATCATAATGTTTGGCACTCAGTGAACACCCAATAAATGTGTGCTAAAAACATTTTCAATAATTATTTATTTTTCAATAAATATTCAGAGGCTCATATATAAATAAAGAAATAAAATAGAGTAAATGCACAGACAGAGACAAATCATATTAGAAAAAGTATTCAGTATTGGCACAATTTTAGGGAAATTATATACATACAATCATTCAAGTTCAAACTTAAAATGTATTCAACTACACCAAATTAACCCTCTCAATATATCTGCATACAGTCCTTTCTGGCCAAAAATTCTCTTTTTTTTTTTTTCAGAGTGGAAAGTTGAAGCTTTATTAAAGGACAGCAGAAAAGAATTCTCTCCAGAGGAAGAAGGGGACCCAAGAGGTGGAATCCCCCAAAATTCTCTTAATTGTATTTTTAAAATAACATTAGCAATTTGGACAATATTTTTAACAAAGAAAATATTTGACTTTGTTTTTTTTTATTGGTTGTTCAAAACATTACAAAGCTCATGACATATCATCTTTCATATATTTGATTCAAGTGGGTTATGAACTCCCATTTTTACCCCAAATACAAATTGCAGAATCACATCAGTTACACATTCACATTTTTAAATAATGCCATATTAGTGACTGTTGTATTCTGCTACCTTTCCTATCTCCTATTATCCCCCCTCCCCTCCCCTCCCATCTTCCCTCTCTACCTCATCTGCTGTTGTTCAGTTCTCTCCCTGTTTTTTTTCTCCCCCTTTCCCTTCACAACCTCTTATATGTAATTTTGTATAACATTGAGGGACTCCTTCCATTTCCATACAATTTCCCTTCTCTCTCCCTTTCCCTCCCACCACTCATTATGTTTAATGTTAATCTTTTCCTCATGCTCTTCCTCCCTGCTCTGTTCTTAGTTGCTCTCCTTATATCAAAGAAGACATTTGGCATTTGTTTTTTAAGGATTGGCTACCTTCACTTAGCATAATCTGCTCTAATGCCATCCATTTCCCTGCAAATTCCATGATTTTCTCATTTTTAGTGCTGCATAATACTCCATTGTGTATGAATGCCACATTTTTTTTATCCATTCAACTATTGAAGGGAATCTAGGTTGGTTCCACAGTCTAGCTATTGTGAATTGTGCTGCTATGATCATTGTTGTGGCAGTATCCCTATAGTACCCTCTTTTAAGGTCCACAGGGAATAGTCCCAGAAGGGCGATAGCTGGGTCAAATGGTGGTTCCATTCCAAGCTTTCCCAGGAATCTCCATATTGCTTTCCAAATTGGCCGTACCAATTTCCAGTCCCAGCAGCAATGTACAAGTGTACCCTTTTCCCCACATCCTCGCCAGCACTTGTTGTTGTTTGACTTCATAATGGCTGCAAATTTTACTGGAGTGAGATGGTATCTTAGGGTGGTTTTGATTTGCATTTCTTTGACTGCTAGAGATGGTGAGCATTTTTTCATGTACTTGTTGATTGATTGTATGTCCTCCTCTGAGAAGTGTCTGTTCAGGTCCTTGGCCTATTTGTTGATTGGGTTATTTGTTATCCTATTGTTTAATTTTTTGAGTTCCTTGTATATTCTGGATATTAGGGCTCTATCTGAAGTGTGAGGAGTAAAAATTTGTTCCCAGGATGTAGGTTCCCTATTTACCTCTCTTATTGTTTCTCTTGCTGAGAAAAAACTTTTTAGTTTAAGTAAGTCCCATTTGTTGATTTTTGTTATTAACTCTTGGGCTATGGGCGTCCTATTAAGGAATTTGGAGCCCGACCCCACAATATGTAGATTGGAGCCAACTTTTATTTCCATCAGATGCAGAGTCTCTGATTTGATATCAAGCTCCTTGATCCATTTTGAGTTAACTTTTGTGCATGGTGAGATAAAGGGGTTCAGCTTCATTTTGTTGCGTATGGATTTCCAGTTTTTCCAGCACCATTTGTTGAATATGCTATCCTTCCTCCATTGTATGCTTTTAGCAGCTTTATCAAATATTAGAAAGTTGTAATTTGTGGATTGGTCTCTGTGTCCTCTATTCTGTACCATTGGTCCACCTGCCTGTTTTGGTACAAGTACCATGCTGTTTTTGTTACTATTGCTCTGTAGTACAGTTTGAAATCTGGTATAGATATACCTCCAGATTTACACTTCATGCTTAGAATTGCTTTTGCTATTCTGGGTCTTTTGTTTTTCCATATGAATTTCATGATTGCTTTCTCTATTTCTACAAGAAATGCCATTGGGATTTTGATTGGCATTGCATTAAACCTGTAGAGAACTTTGGGTAATATCGCCATTTTGATGATGTTAGTTCTGCCTACCCATGAACAGGGTATATTTTTCCATCTTCTAAGATCTTCTATTTCTCTCTTTAGGGTTCTGTAGTTTTCATTGTATAAATCTTTCACCTCTTTTGTTAGGTTGATTCCCAAGTTTTTTTTTTTTGTTTTTGTTTTTGTTTTGTTTTTTTTGAGGATATCGTGAATGGGGTGGTTTTCCTCATTTCCATTTCAGAATTTTTGTTGCTGATATACAGGAATGCCTTTGATTTATGCGTGTTGATTTTATATCCTGCCACTTTGCTGAATTCATTAATTAGTTCTAGTAGTTTCTTTGTAGACTCTTTTGGATCTTCTAGGTATAGAATCATGTCATCTGCAAAAAGTAGTAATTTAAGTTCTTCTTTTCCTATTTTTATGCCTTCAATTTCTTTTGTCTGTCTAATTGCTCTGGCTAGTATTTCAAGAACTAAATTGAATAGAAGTGGTGAGAGAAGGCATCTCTGTCTTGTTCCAGATTTTAGAGGGAATGCGTTCAGTTTTTCTCCATTTAGAGTGATGCTAGCCTGAGGTTTAGCATATATAGCTTTTACAATGTTGAGGTAAGTTCCTGTTATCCCTAGTTTTTTTAGTGTTTTGAACATAAAGGGATGCTGTACTTTGTTGAATGCTTTTTCTGCATCTATCGAGATGATCATATGGTTCTTATCTTTAAGTCTATTGATGAGGTGAATAACATTTATTGATTTCCATATATTGAACCAGCCTTACATCCCAGGGATGAATCCTACTTGATCATGGTGCACAATTTTTTTGATATGCTTTTGTATTCAATTCGCCAGGATTTTATTGAGAATTTTTGCATCTAAGTTCATTAGAGATATTGGTCTGTAGTTTTCTTTCTTTGAAGTGTCTTTGGTTTTGGGATCAGGGTTATGTTGGCTTCATAGAATGAATTTGGAAGAGCTCCTTCTTTTTCTATTTCTTGAAATAGCTTGAAAAGTATTGGTATTAATTCTTCTTTGAAGGTTTTGTAAAACTCTGCTGTATACCCATCCGGTCCAGGGCTTTTCTTGGTTGGTAGTCTTTTGATGGCTTCTTCTATTTCTTCCTTTGTTATTGGTCTGTTTAAATTGTGTGTGTCTTCCTGACTCAATCTGGGCAGATCATATGACTTAAGAAATTTATCGATATCTTCACTATCTTCTTTTATTGGAATATAAGGTTTCAAAATACTTTCTAATTATCTTCTGTATTTCTGTAGTGTCTGTTGTGATATTACCTTTTTCATCCCGTATGTTAGTAATTTGAGTTCTCTCTCTTCTTCTCTTCGTTAGCATGGCTAAGGGTCTGTCGCTCTTATTTATTTTTTCAAAGAACCAACTTTTAGTTTTATCAATTTTTTCAATGGTTTTTTTAATTTCAATTTTGTTGATTTCCACTCTGATTTTAATTATTTCTTGTCTTCTACTACATTTGCTGTTGTTTTGCTTTTCCTTTTCTAGGGTTTTGAGATGTTGTGTGATTTCATTTATTTATTGTTTTTTTCTTTTTTTGAGGAATGAACTCCAGGAAATGAATTTCCCTCTTAAAACTGCATTCATTGTGTCCCATAGATTCCAGTATGTTGTGTCTGTATTGTCGTTTATCTCTAAGAATTTTTTGATTTCCTCCTTTATGTCTTCTGTAACCCATTGATCATTCAGTAACATATTGTTCATTTTCCAGGTGATGCAGGATTTTTCCTTCCTTCTTTTATCATTGATTTCCAGTTTCATTCCATTATGATCAGATATGGTGCATGGTATTATCTCTACATCTTTATAATTACTAAGAGTTGCCCTATGGCATAATATATGATCTATCTTTGAGTAAGATCCATGTGCTGCTGAGAAGAATGTGTATCCACTTAACGATGGTTGATATATTCTATATATGTCTGTTAAGTCTAGGTTATTGATTGTGTTATTGAGTTCTAGTTTCTTTATTCAGCTTTTGTCTGGAGGATCTGTCTAATGGCGAGAGTGGTGTGTCTATTTGACTCTTGAACTTGAGGAGAGTTTTGTTTATAAATGTTGCCGCACCATTGTTTGGTGCATAAAAATTGATAATTGTTATGTCTTGTAGGTGAATGGTTCCTTTTAACAGTATAGAGTGTCTTTCTTTATCTCTTTTGATTAACTTAGGATTGAAGTTGATTTTATTTGATATGATATGGCCACTCCTGCTTGCTTCTGAGGGCCATGTGAGTGGTATGATTTTTCCCAAACTTTCACCTTCAACCTGTGTATGTCTTTTCCTATCATATGAGTCTCCTGAAGGCAGCATATTGTTGGGTTTGTTTTTTTAATCCAGGGTACTAGCCTATATCTCTTTATTGGTGAATTTAAGCCATTAACATTTAAGGTTACAATTGAAATATGGTTTGTACTTCCAGTCATGTTCATTTATTTATGTATTTTATTTTGGCTAGTTTTTCCTCTTAGGTTATTTTTCTCCCCCTTTACTGAGATACCTCCCACTGTTAGTTTTGGGTACTATTTTTCAATTCCTCTTCTTGTAGTATTTTGCTCAAAATGCTTTGCAGTGCTGGTTTTCTGGCTGCGAATTCTTTTAACTTTTGTTTATCATGAAATATTTTAATTTCATTGTCAAATCTGAAGCTTAATTTTGCTGGATATAGTATTCTTGGTTGGAATCCATTATTTTTCAGCATTTGAAATACATTGTTCCAGGATCTTCTCGCTTTCAAAATCTGTGATGAAAAATCAGCCATTAACCTAATTGGTTTACCCCTGAATGTAATCTGCCTCCTTTCTCTCGTAGCTTTTAATATTCTCTCCTTGTTCTGTATGTTGGATATCTTCATAATCATGTGTCTTGGAGTTGGTCTATTACGGTTCTGAATGTTTGGGGTCCTACAAGCTTCCAGGATTTGGCAATCCATTCCATCTTTCATATCTGGGAAGTTTTCTAGGATTATTTCATTTAATAGGTTGTCCATTCCTTTGGTTTGGACTTCTATACCTTCTTCTATCCCAATGACTCTCAAGTTTGGTTTTTTTAAGACATCCCATATCTCTTGGATAGATTGCTCGTGAGTTTTAAGCATCCTTTCTGTGTTGACTATATTCTTTTCAAGATGATAAACTTTGTCTTCATTATCTGATGTTCTGACTTCTACTTGATCTAGTCTATTTGTAATATTCTCGTTTGAGTTTTTGATTTGGTTTATGGTTTCCTGCATTTCTAGGATTACTCCTGGCAGAGCTCGTTCTTTGCCATTTGAATTGTTTATTTATTTCGTTTTCAAAATATACTTTCAATGCTTGGACTTGCTGTCTCATATCTTCTCTAATATTCCATTCCATCTGAGTTAGGTATGCCTTGAGTTCTTTCTCTGACCATTTTTCTGATGCCTCTAGGTCCTCCTGTAGATTTAAGTTGTCCTGCATTGTTTGTAATCCTTTTTCCCTTGTTTTTTCATGTTGTTCACGTTACTTTCCGGCTCTGTTTGACTGCTGTGTTTTTGCTTTCTCCTATAAATTTGTTT
Organism: Callospermophilus lateralis; assembly: GCF_048772815.1. Taxonomy (NCBI): domain Eukaryota; kingdom Metazoa; phylum Chordata; class Mammalia; order Rodentia; family Sciuridae; genus Callospermophilus; species Callospermophilus lateralis. The sequence continues at coordinate 40,107,519 of NC_135319.1, forward strand.
TGGTTTTGTATATCTCTGTTGTCTCTCCTTTGAGGTGGGAGACTATGCCTAGAAATGTTGGGCTTTATTGTACTTTAAAGCTGATTCATTCAATTCATAAAAGGCTTCCGGATTCTGTATGCATATAGTGATTTGTTGTTTGTTCTTAGGCCTTTATGTTTAGGTTAGGTGCTATGATGATATAAGTGTTAGTATGTCTTGGCTACTTTAGAAGATTGCTCTACTGAAGGGGGATACTAACAGGTGATTGGATCAGGGAGTTGGTAGTAGCTAGGTATTTAGGAGCCCTATAGACAGCCTTGAAACATTCACCTATTTGCATTTAGACGATTACACGTAATGGAAGACGTAATGCTTGGGATGAAAGTTGGGGGGTAGGGGAAGAAAGGTGCTCTTAAAAAGAAAGAAGGAGAGAGAGAGAGATAGAATAGAGGAGAATGGAAAGAACAATAAAACTTGAAAAGAGAAAGAAAGAAAGAAGGAAGTAAAAGGGGAGAGAAAAAAATAAAAATAAAAATAAAATTACGTCTTAGAGATCCATTTTCTTCTCTTCCAGTAGGAGGAGCTGTGCCCTCCAAGCCAAGCTTCTGCCCTCAATGTGTCGACAGCAATCCCTGTAAGGCAGCTCCTTAGGAGTCTCTCAATTCTGTTAGTCCAGAGCTGTTTCACTTCTCCAGCCCCTCCCCCCCTTCCTCCTGCCAGCCAGCCAGGTCCTGCTCACTGGAGGCAGTTCCCCAAGGATGTGGTTACACTTTCAGCCCCACTGCATGCCCTATTTCCCGAATGACTGAGCACTCTCTCTGTCATTCATCTAAGCCCCAGTGCTGTGGAGCTGTGATCTGGGAGCCAACAGTTTAATTTTTCCGGACCCCTTTGGTGGGCACGCCCTCGGAAACTGGCAGCTAAGAACTTGGGTGCCACCGCTGGTGGTAAGGGGAGTTGGGGATCAAGAATTCCCTCTGCTTCCCTCGGCCCCTACAGTCACGACCACTCTGCTGGCGGTAGGAGAAGTTGGGGGTCAGGAGTGCCCTCTGTTTCCCTCTGCCCCTACCGTCACGCCCTCTCCTTTGGAGGTCGGGGGAGTTGGGGGTGGGGAGTCTTCTCTGCTTCCCTCCGCCCCTACATCACGCCCACGTCACTGGCACTAGGGGGAGTTGGGGGTCGGGAGTCCCTTGGCCCTTACAGTCATGCCCACAGAGAGATTTTTGAAGTTTCCCAGTTGTTTGTATCTGGTGGGGGTGGGAGTCATACACCTGCTAAAGTGGATTCTGCTGGGAAGGAATCTCATCGGCTGAACTCTGATGACATCACCTCTCTGCTATGGTGGGCCCCAGGCTCCTTGCCAGAGTGTCTGAAGGGAGGGGTGGAACTGGCTTGTCTCTGGTCTGACCCAATCTCTGTTTTTAGTTCCCGGTTTGCTATTTCATAAAGGCTTGGTTAGAGTCCCTTCACGGCACCTGCTGGGCCGTGCCTTGGAGGCCTTTCACTGAGCCATGTGGACAGGGGCTCTTCACAGAGCTGGGCGGGCATTGGCCGTTCGCTGCCTTGACTTTGTTTTTAAAAATTTTAATAATGGATTCAAAAGAGCTAGGCAGAATGTCAAATCAAACACACAAATTTATCAGGCACATGAAATTTTCACCAAGGAAAGGAATTACACAAAAGCAACTCTCAGTTCTGCTACCCAGATAGGAGCTAAAATGAAAATTTAAGACACTTCTGGTTAAATCAATCTCAGAGATCTCTTTTATGGGGTTGAGGGATACTCAAATTACTTATAAAAGTTTAATTTAAAATTAAAACAGCTGCTAATATCCCTTATCAATTATTATTTTGTTATACATGGTAGGAAGGTAAGCAGATAAGGTCATCTGCCTAGACAAAGATGCTGTGCATCATTTACAGCTCTAATTTTTGTGCAGTAATTGGTAGGTGCAGTTCTAATTCAGCTTGATAATGATTACAATATATTGCTCAGGCAATTTAGAGAAGTATAAGGTTCTATTACTTTAACAGTATTGGTAAAAAAGTAATGCAGTAAAAGAGTTTTAGTTGAATTAAGTGTCTTCAGTAATGTCATAGTTCACCCCAAAGATCATAATATTAAAACTCACCATCCATGAAATAACGTGAATATAATACAATTTGTAAGTGTGTTTGGCACTGGCATCTATCACCCCTTTTATCATGTAATTTTCGGGCAGAATATTGACAATGTTTCATGATAATCAACTAAATTTCTATTTTCTATGAGAAAACATATTTTAAAAAATTATTCTCTTGAATATACTCCAGAGTACTCCAAAGAGCATGGGCATCTCTCTCAAAGTTTTCAGGGAGAAAATCAGACTTTTAAAAAATTAACTCATAAGAAGTAGAACATAATAATAAAATTATGCAGCCTTTTTTCACAGGAAGAAAGGAACAATAGCAGCTAAGAAAACACAGGCACTGACATGGTAAAGATGAAAGTGTACATTCTAAACTGGCATCATTGGAGTCATATAGGAATCCCAAATTGAATCATATGCAAAGTAAGGTCAAAAATGGTTTTTACTCCAGGAGTTTTTCAAGGATAATAACTGAGACTCAGTTATAGATAAGCCACAATTCAGCCATTAAGAACAAATCTTCAATTACTATAGTGGCAGATTCCATGCCAAGCTCTAATATACTCAGCCTCTCAAAGATAAAGCCACAAACAAATGAATTCAATATCAGGTAGTCATGTCAACTTGACTTGCTTCTCATTTTACCTAAATGTATCAATGTATGTTTTAATTTAGCCTGACAAAAATACATTAAAATTTTAATAAAATCAACTTGTTAGAAGATATATACCTCTCTGCCTTTTTATTTGGTTAATTTTTGTTTATTTTATATATATATATATATATATATATATATATATATATATATTTTAATTTTCTTTCTGAAAATTTTATTAAATAATTTTAAGAATAGTTCAGAAAGCATCCAATAGCTAAATGAAGTGGAGACATTTATACAAATAAATTGGCTTCCAATCTTTCCCACTTCTGAATCACCATTTTCACAATATGTAGATGTCTGCCTAATTCACATTATCTTTTTTTAATTTCTTATTTTCTTTCTTTTTTTTATTAGTTGCTCAAGACAATACAATGATCTTGATGTATCATACATTTGATTACAATAGGGTATGAATTCTCATTTTTCCATGTATATTATTTACAATATCCATTTCAGATGTTGATAATAATGCTATACATCAGGTCTTTGAACATTGTAATGTACCATACACATGCAGGACAACTGCCTAAGGTTGCTTGGTGTATACAGTTCATACCACTGCATCTAAGGGAAGTACATGATAAACCCTGAGTATATCACAGATTTCCAGGGAGATTAATGTTAAATGTTTTGTTCTGACAAAAATTTTTGACAAAAAGGAAAGAAAACTCAAATTACTAAATTCATGATGAAAAAGTAAATATCATGACAGACCCTATTGAAATACAGAAGACAACTAGAAACTATTTTGAAAATTTATACTCCATTAAAATAGAAAACCTAGAAGACACCAACAAATTTCAAGAGGTATATGATCAAGCCAAACTGAGTCAAGAGGGTACAATCTAAAAAGGTCAATTTCAAGCAAGGAAATAGAAGACACCATCAAAGAACTCTAATCAAGAAAAGCTTGGGACCAGATGGATTCACAGCTGAGTTCTACAATACCTACAAAAAAGAATTAATACCAGTACTCCTCAAATTATTCCATGAAATAGAAAAGGAGGAACCCTTCCTAACTAATTCTATGAAGCTAGTATCATGCTGATACCAAAACTGCAAAGACACATCAAGGAAAGAAAAATTTAAACCAATATCCCTGATGAATATTGATGCAAAAATTCTCAAAAAACATACTGGCAAATTGCATGCAAAAACATATTTAAAATATAGTACACCATGATCAAGTGGGATTTATTCCAGGGATGCAAGGTTGGTTCAACATACAGAAATCAATAAATGTAATTCATCACATCAATAGACTTAAAAGATAAGGATTGAATAATTATATCAATTGACACAGAGAAAGCATTTGACAAAATACAACACCCTTTCATGTTCAAATCACTAGAAAAACTAGGATATTAGGAAGATACCTCAACATTGTAAAAGCTATCTATGCTAAACCTAAGGCCAACATCATTCTAAATGGAGAAACATTGGAAGCATTCCAATTTTAAAAACAGGAACAACACAGGGATGTCCTCTTTCACCACTTTTATTCAACATAGTCCTTGAAACTCTAGCCAGAGCAATTAGACAAAGAAATTAAAAGGATATAAATAGGAAAAGAAAAACTCAAACTATCATTATTTGCTGACAACATGATTCTATTCTAGGAAGATCCAAAAAAAAAAAAAAAACTCCTCCAGAAGACTTCTAGAATTAATGAATGAATTCAGCAAAGTAGCAGGATATAAAATCAATACCCATAAATCAAATGCATTTCTATATATCAGTGATGAATCCTCTGAAAGAGAAATTAGGAAATCTACCCCAATTACAATAGCCTCAAAAAAAACCTTGGGGATCAATCTAATTGGAGAGGGGAAAGACCTCTACAAAGAACACTACAGAACACTAAAGAAATAAATTGAAGAAGACTTTAGAAAATGGAGAGATCTCCATGATCTTGTCTAGGCAAAATTAAAATTGTCAAAATGGCCATACTACCCAAAGCACTGTTCAGATTCAATGTAATTCTAATTAAAATCCCAACTTCATTCCTTATATAAATAGAAAAGGCAATCATGAAATTTATTTGGAAAAATAAGAGACCCAGAATAGTCAAAACAATCCTTAGCAAGAAGAGTAAAGCAGGAGGCATCACAACATCACACCTAACCTATACTACAAAGCTATAGTAACAAAAACAACATGGTATTGGCACCAAAACAGACACATTAGACCAGTGGTACAGAATAGAAGACACAAAGACAAACCCATATAAATACAGTTATCTCATACTAGACAAGGAATAAAAATCATACTTGGAGAAAAGATAGCCTCTTAAACAAATGGTGCTAGGAGAACTGAAAATCCATGTACAGCAAAATAAAACTAAATCCCTATCTCTCACCATGCACAAAACTCAACCAAAGTGAATCAAGGACCTAGGAATTAGACCACAGACCCTGCAGGTAATAGAGGAAAAAGTAGCCCCAAATCTTCATCATGACAGATTAGGCCCCAACTTCCTTAACAAGATTCCTAAAGCACAAGAAATAAAATCAAGAATTAATAAATGGGCCAGAGCAACTAGATAGATGAAAGAAATTAAAGGGATACATGTAGAAAAAGAAGAACTCAAATTGGCACTATTTGCTGATATGATTCTATAACTGGAAGACCCGAAAAGTTCCACCAGAAAACTTCTAGAATTAGTAAATGAATTCAGCAAAGTAGCAGGATATAAAATCAACACCCATAAATCAAAGGCATTTCTGTATATCAGTGACAAATCCTCAGAAAAAGAAACAAGGAAAACTACCCCATTTATAATAGCCTCAAAAAAATAAATAAAATACTTGGGAATCAACTTTAAAAAAAGAGGTGAAAGATCTATACAATGAAAACTACAGAATCCTAAAGAAAGAAATCAAAGAAGAACTTAGAAGATGGAAAGATCTACCTTGCTCTTGGATAGGCAAAACTAATATTATCAAAATGACCTTACTTCAAAAAGCACTATACAGATTTAATGCAATTCTGATCAAAATTCCAATGACATTACTCATAGAAATACAAAAAGCAATCAGAAAATTCATCTGTAAAAATAAGAGACTCAGAATAACTAAAGCAATCCTTAGCAGGAAGAGTGAAGCAGGCGACATCACTACACCAGACCTTAAACTATACTACAGAGCAATTGTAACAAAAACAGCATGGTATTGGCACCAAAACAGAATGGTAGACCAATGGTACAGAATAGAGGACACAGAGACTAACTCACAAAACTACAATTATCTTATATTAGACAAAGGTGCCAAGAACATGCATTGGAGAAAAGATAGCCTCCTCAACAAATGGTGCTAGGAAAACTGGAAATCCATATGCAACAAAATGAAATTAAACCCCTATCTCTAACCATGCACAAAACTCAACTCAAAATGGATCAAGGACAAAGGAATACAATCAGAGACCCTGTGTCTAATAGGAGAAAAAGTAGGCCCTAATCTCTATCATGTGGGATTAGGCCCCAATTTCCTTAATAAGACTCCAGTGGCATAAGAATCAAAATCAAAAACCAACAAATGGGATGCACTCAAACTAAAAAGTTTCTTCTCAGCAAAAGAAACAATCTGTGAGGTGAATAGAGAGCCCACATCTTGGGAGAAAATCTTTACCCCTCACACATCAGATAGAGCACTAATCACTAGGGTATATAAAGAACTCAAAAAAGCTAGACACCAAAAAAACAAATAACCAAATCAATAAATGGGCCAAGAACCTGAACAGACACTTCTCAGAAGATGATATACAATCAATCAACAAACACATGAAAAAATGTTCATCATCAATAGCAATTAGAAAAATGCAAATCAAAACCACTCCTAAGATTTCATCTTACTCCAGTCAGAATGGTAGTTATTATGAAGACAAACAAAATAAGTGTTGGCGAGGGGCTGGGGATGCAGCTCAAGCGGTAGCACGCTTGCCTGGAATACATGCGGCCCGGGTTCAATCCTCAGCACCACATACAAACAAAGATGTTGTGTCCGCCAAAAACTAAAAAAAAGTAAATATTAAAAAAAATCTCTCTCTCTCTCTCTCTCTCTCTAAAAAAAAAGTATTGGTGAGGATGTGGGGGAAAAGGCACGCTCATACACTGCTGGTGGGACTGCAAATTGGTGCAGCCAATATGGAAAGCAGTATGAAGATTTCTTGGAAAATTGGTAATGGAACCCCCATTTGACCCAGCTATCCCTCTCCTCAGTCTATGCCCAACATACTGTTGAGAGCCACAGCCGAAGAGGCCCCAGGAAACTTCCAGCTGCCAGAAAACTTCCAGATGCCAGCAAACTTCCAGCTGCCAGCTGATGATTGGCTCACAGCGGCCCCAGCAAATTCTAGCTGCCAACTGATTGGCTCCTCTGCAGTGATGCTCATTGGGCTGTTTCCCCGCCCTTTCAGACCATGGGGCTGCTCATTGGGGGAGGTTTTTTTGGCTCCGCTCATGCGACGCAGCCAATTGGCCTCAAGAGCAGGAGGAGTGGGGGAGGTGGAGAGGCTTGTGGGAAGCCAGTGGTGGCAGTTGGGCTCTGAAGGTTTTCCGGAAGAGCTGTGTGGTTCTAAAAATAAAGCTTGTTTCTTTTGACAAGTGGCTCCTGAATTGTGCCCAGCCAGACTGCGGCACGTACTACAGGGACACAGCCACAGTAATACAGCCATATATATGTTTATAACAGCTCACTTCACAATAGCTAAACTGTGGAAGCAACCTAAATGCCCTTTAATTGATGAATAGATAAAGAAACTGTGGTATATATACATAATGGAATATTACTCAGCATTAAAAGAGAATAAAATCATGGCATTTGCAGGTAAATGGATAGAATTAGAGAATATTATACTAAGAGTAGTAAGCCAATCCCAAGTAAGACAATCCTAAAAAATCAAAGCCCAAATGTTTTCTTTGATAAATTATGCTTATTCATAATGGGAGGCAGGGAATGAAGAAACTTTGATTGGGAAAAGGGTAGGGAGGAGAAAGGAGGTGGCATGGGGGCAGGAAAGATGGTGGAATGAGATGGGCATCATTACCCTATGGGGCAACGCTATATCATATACGACCAGAGAAATAAAGTTGCACAGCAATTGAATAGGTACAATGAACCAAAATGCATTCTGCTGTCATATATTCCTAATTAGAATAAATAAATTAAAATTTAAAAAATAAAATCAACGTAAACAGAAAAGAAATTCTCACAAAGGTAAAGAATGGATAAAGCAATAGCCCTGTAATATTATTGTTATTCCAAAAATTATATTAACAGATATATAGAAGAGGAAAATAGTTAAAATTTGTAACATTAATTTTTTTCCCTGTCTCTCTAAAACATTATTGAATGCTGCTTTAACACAAACACCACAATGCAGCCTCACAGTCTTATAGGGTAATATCTTCAAACTAACTCTATGGCTAAGCATTTGTCTGGCCATGCCACCATTCCACCAAGACAGCTATTCTAAGTGATTTACACATGGTAAAGCCAAGAAATTCCATGCACTTTAGACTACTATATTGCCTTAAGAAACTATTAATTGAAAGTGATGCTATGAGTATACAACCGATGGATAAACCAGTCTACAATTCTAACACTGGCAGATAGAAGAGACCATAAGAAAACATTATTTGGGCTTTGTGTCTTTCTTTGTTGGGACAAACTGCTGCCTCATGCCACTAGGTGGTTGGATGATCCTATCAAGATAATGCCATATCAGGAGTTCAGTGTTGGTCCCTGATTTTGGAAAGTTGGATACTTAGCAAGTGTGGAAGCCAAACTAGCTTTGGAAGGGAAAACCCATGTTACTGCACCTTGCATAATCTCTATTCAGCCAGCACAACCACATCTAACTTTGACTTTCAGTAGAATAGCTGGAAAAAGTAGCTAACATTCACAGGATGGTTCATTCACCTACCTAGAAATTAAATGTCTTATCCACTGTGGATCTCTTTGGTAGTCTTTAATTTGAAACAGGAATATTCTTATACTCCATTACTCCTTGTCATTAAACTCACTGCTTTTTTCTTTCTGAATCCCTGACTAGCCAATCAATTTATTAGGCACTTCCCATATTTTAACATATATAGATACCATAAAACATCTCTACTTCTATATAAAATAAAAGCTGGATGTAAGGCTCAGAGTTCAGTCCACTGGAGAAATTTCCTTTCCCGCTATCTTTCATGGTCATCCATACCTGGGATTCATCTATCCCTTACATATGGTTTCAGTATACTATGAAAATCCATATAAATCAAGACCATGCATCTTCCTTCTCTGTTAACATATCATAATAGGAAATTCTTCATGAAACAATAGATATGGATTGAAGAAGGAATAGAGAAGTAGTAGAACCAAGTACCATGGACATGTAAATGATCCACTAATGCAGTCTACTTTGTCTCCTAGGCCTACTAAGTACTGCTATTCATAGACCAGATCTGATTTATAACAGAATGCTACTGGGCAACAGAATTTTTATGGTTCTCTAGATTCAAGAACACCTAGTTCATGATGAGCAATTCAAGTTACACTCTCACCTATATCCTGTGGTCATGTAGATGTTCAGCCTACATTTTTGTGCAGAATCATTATGGTTTGGATATGAGATGTCCCTGAGAAGTTCATGTATGAGATAATGCAGGAATGTTAAGAGTTAAAATGATTAGATTATGAGAGGTGGAACATCATCATCAGTAGATTGATTCATTTGTTGGATTAACCATTTGAAAAATTATTGTACAAATAACTGTAGGCAGATATGTAGGTGTGACTAGAGGAAGTAGGTCAGAGGAGTGTGCTGTGGGGTTTATAGTTTATCTCTGGCTCCTCTCTCTCTTTCTCCTCCCTACCTTCCCTGAGCTGAGTAGCTGTCCTTCTACCATGATTTTATTCCTTATCTCAGATTCAGAGCAATGGAGTCAGCCAATCTTGGCCTAAACCTTTGAAACCTTGAGCCAAAATATAATTTTCCTCCTCTAAGTTGTTCTTGTGAAGAATTTTAGTCACATTAATGAAAAGCTGACTAATATAAAAATTAAGCCAGAAAAATTGCTTTTCAGATGGATCATAGTTGTTGGCAAAGGAGGGATTTGTGCCATGATTCTCTTTTGCCATTTTCCAGAAACACCAAATGGTATCTGTGTCTATTACATACATTTCCAATACAGTGAGTCTTTTGGTCATAAAATTCATGAGGCAGAAAAGTTTGTGTTACAGACAGGAGTACTACAGAGTTATTTCTTTCTTCTGGCTTCACTCAAACTGGCAGACTTACAGTTTACTCAATAAATGGGCAGCAATTGTCCACCCAAAGGTTATATATGTTACATTCAAAACCAAAGAAGCCCTAAAGTACTATGTCTCACTCTTGATGGTTAGCAGGGTTCAAGGTACAGGTATAAGAATTTGCTTCTCACTTTATAATAAATAACCTGACTTAGTTTCACTGTGATCCTAAAAACTTCACTAATGTGACAGACCTTTGGATTTTTGTAGGATGTATCTCCCATATTCCGACATGCATGTATCTTTAGAAGGTGACTAGAGCTTTCTGTACATTTGGTTAAATTTCCATAACACTATCAATATAATAGAAACATTTAGTATTCTATTGGGAAAAAAATCAAAGTCCCTCAGGATTATATTGTGACAGTTACTAACTGAGTATCATTTATGATAAACTTTAAATATATACTGATCACACTGTCATGTAAATTTTGACTTCTAATTTTTCCTTACCAATGAAAATGGAAAATAAAACATCTTTAAGGAAGTTGTGCTAGTTTGCTTCCATAAAGATAGCATAACGGGAAATATATGGACAATTAGTAGCACTACCTATTAAGTTTGAAAAAAATATACTCTCATATTTAAAGATCCACATGATTTTGTAGTAACCAAATAGTCAAGTGAAACATCAATGAAGTAAGAATAATCACCCCTACATATTTTGAGTTTTCTATGGTGAGATAATATCTGATTTTCCTTCGGGAATCTGGGATTACTTTCCATCTACTTTGCTGGGTGGAAGATGCCAATGTAGTGGCTCCTGTCCACCTCCTCCTGTCACTGTTTATCATAATGATCTTCATTTTATGGATAAGAAAAATCAATATCAAGCTACTTATTACATCAGAATCCGTTATATATTCAAGAATAGGAATTGTTATGTTAGTTGCCTTTTCATCACTGTGACCAAAATACCTGACATAAACAAGTTATGGGAGGACATATTTATTTTGGCTCATGGTGTCAGAGGTTTCAGTCCATGATCAGTCAGTTCCATTGCTTTGAGCCTGAGATCAGGCATATCATCATGATGAGAGGGTATGACAGAGCAAATCTGCTCACTTCGTGGCAGCCCCAAAGCATAGAAAAAGAGAGGAAAAAGCCAGCTACAAGATATAGTCCCCAAGGACCCACTCCTTCAACTAGACTCTACCTCTACAGTTTCCACCACCTCCCATTAGTTTACTAGATTATAAATTCATCAATAGATTAATACAGTAATGCAGTTAATATCCTCATGATCCAATCACTTCCCAAAAGCTCTACCTCCAGACACTGCTGCGTTGGGGACCAAGCTTTCAACACAAAAGCCTTCAGGGGATATTCTATAACTAAATCATATCACGGTGTTAGATTTCAAAGTGACCACCATAAAAATCTATTCTATAACTTGTATACCATGGTAGTATTTAAGGACTTACATTAAGGTTGTCTATATCCTCCTGACTCAATCTGGGCAGATCATATGACTTAAGAAATTTATTGATGCCTTCACTATCTTCTATTTTATTGGAGTATAAGGATTCAAAATAGTTTCTGATTATCTTCTGTATTTCTGAAGTGACTGTTGTGATATTGCCTTTTTCATCCCTTATGCTGGTAATTTGAGTTCTCTCTCTTCTTCTCTTCGTTAGCATGGCTAAGGGTCTGTCAATTTTATTTATTTTTTCAAAGAACCAACTTTTAGTTTGGTCAATTTTTTCAATTGTTTCTTTTGTTTCAATTTCATTAATTTCAGCGCTGATTTTAATTATCTCTTGCCTTCTACTTCTTTTGCTGTTGTTTTGCTCTTCTTTTTCTAGGATTTTGAGATGAAGTATGAGATCATTTATTTGTTGGTTTTTTCTTTTTTTAAGGAATGAACTCCAAGCAATGAATTTTCCTCTTAGAACTGCTTTCAATGTGTCCCATAGATTCCGATATGTTGTGTCTGTGTTTTCATTTATCTCTAAGAATTTTTTAATTTCCTCCTTGATGTCTTCTATAACCCATTGATCATTCAGTAACCTATTGTTCATTCTCCAAGTGATGCATGATTTTTCCTTCTTTCTTTTATCGTTGATTTTCAGTTTTATTCCATTATGATCAGATAAGATGCATGGTATTATCTCTACTCCTTTATATTGTCTAAGAGTTGCCCTGTGACATAATATATGATCTATTTTTGAGAAGGATCCATGTGCTGCTGAGAGAAAAGTGTAACTGCTTGATGTTGGGTGGTATATTCTATATATATCAATTAAGTCTAGGTTATTAACTGTGTTATTGAGTTCTATAGTTTCCTTATTAAACTTTTGTTTGGAAGATCTGACAAGTGGTGAGAGAGGTGTGTTGAAGTCTCCCATGATTATTGTATGGTGGTCTATTAGACTCTTAAACTTGAGAAGAGTTTGCTTGATGAATATAGCTGCACCATTGTTTGGGGCATATATATTTATGATTGTTATGTCTTGTTAGTGTATGGTTCCCTTGAGGAGTATGTAGTGTCCCTCTTTATCCCTTTTGATTAATTTTGGCTTGAAATCTATTTTATTTGATATGAGTATGGACACTCCTGCTTGTTTCCGAAGTCCATATGAGTGATATGATTTTTCCCAACCTTTCACCTTCAGTCTATGTATGTCTTTTCCTATCAAATGCGTCTCCTGTAGGCAGCATATTGTTGGGTCTTGTTTTGTAATCCATTCTACTAGCCTGTGTCTCTTAATTGGTGACTTTAAGCCATTAACATTTAGGGTTATTATTGAGATATGGGTTGTTCTTCCAGCCATATTTGTTTATTTATGTTACTAAACATGGTTTGTTTTCCTTTTTGATTATTTTCCCCCCTTTACTGTCCTACCTCCCACTGTTGGTTTTTATTGTTTTTTTCCATTTCCTCTTCCTGTAATGTTTTGCCGAGGATGTTTTGAAGACATGGTTTTCTAGCTGCAAATTCTTTTAACTTTTGTTTATCGTGGAAGGTTTTAATTTCATCTTCCATCCTGAAGCTTAATTTCGCTGGATACACGATTCTTGGTTGGAACCCATTTTCTTTCAGTGTTTGAAATATGTTATTCCAGGATCTTCTAGCTTTCAGAGTCTGTGTTGAAAGATAAGCTGTTATCCTGATTGGTTTACCCCTCAATGTAATCTGCTTCCTTTCTCCTGAAGCTTTTAAAATTCTCTCCTTATTCTGTATGTTGGGCATCTTCATTATAATGTGTCTAGGTGTGGGTCTCTTTTGATTTTGCACATTCGGCGTCCTGTAGGCTTCTAGGATTTGGGATTCTGTCTCATTCTTCAAGTCTGGGAAGTTTTCTCGTATTATTTCGTTGAATACATTGCTCATTCCTTTGGTTTGGACCTCTATACCTTCCTGTATCCCAATGACTCTTAAGTTTGATCTCTTTATATTATCCCATATTTCTTGGATGTTCTGCTTATGGTTTCTTAACAGTCTTGCTGAGCTGTCTATGTTCTTTTCAAGTTGAAATACTTTGTCTTCGTTGTCTGATGTTCTATCTTCTAAGTGTTCTATTCTGCTGGTAGTATTCTCAATTGAGTTTTTAAGTTTGTTTATTGCTTCTTGCATTTCTAGGATTTCTGTTTGTTTGTTTTTTATTACCTCTATCTCCCTGTATAGTTGATCTTTTGCTTCTTGGATTTGTTTATGTAATTCATTGTCAAAGTGGTCGAAGTGATCTTTCATTGTCTGATTTTGCTGTCTAATGTCTTCCTTGAGACTCCAGATCATGTGAAGCATGTATATCCTGAATTCTTCATCTGACATTCCATCTGCTACAGCTATTACCTCTTCTAAAGTTGAGTTGACCTGCATTGCTTGTGGTCCTTTCTTTCTTTGTCTTTTCATATTGCTTATGTTTCTTTCTGCTTGGTGAAACTGTTGTATTTTGAAATTTTCCCCCTATATATTTATATTGCTCTTGTATAGTTAAAAAGTCTCCCTTGCAGGGGCGGGTGGCGGCTCTGCTCCTCCTCCAATTGGGGTGATCTGTCTATCACGCTGGCAGGCCGCTGGGACTGTTCTGCCAGTCAGTCGCAGGTCTGCCTACCTTGGAGGCGCGGGCGGCCGCTCTGCTCTGCCCTTCCTCCAATTGGTGTGACGTGTCTACCACGCCCTCGAACCCTGTGCGTGTTCTGCTGGTCGGTCGCAGGTCTGCCTACCTTGCAGGCGCAGGCGGCGGCTCTGCTCTGCCCCTACTCCAATTGAGGTGACGTGACTACCATGCCTGTGGGTCGCTGGGCCTGTTCTGGGCGTGGGCGGCGGCTCTGCTCTACCCCTATTCCAATTGGGGTGACGTAACTACCAAGCCGGCGGGCCTCTGGGACTGCCCCGGGCGCGGGCGGCAGCTCTGCTCTGTCCCTACTCCAGTTAGGGTGATGTGTCTACCATGCCGGCAGGCCACTGAACCTGTTCCTCTGGTCGGTCGCAGGTCTGCCTACCTTGTGGGCACGGGCAGCGGCTCTGCTCGCCCCTATTCCAAATGTGGTGATGTGTCTGCCGCGCCAGCAGGCCGCTGGGCCTCTTCCGCCAGTCGGTCACAGGCCTGCCTACCTTGCGGGCGCGGGTGACGGCTCTGCTCTGCCCCTACTCCAATTGGGCTGTCATGACTACCACGCCGGCAGGTCGCTGGGCCTGTTCTGGGCACAGGCTGCGGCTCTGCTCTGCCCCTACTCCAATTGGGGTGACGTGACTACCACGCCGTCGGGCCCCTGGGCCTGTTCCAGGCGCGGGCGAAGGCTCTGCTCTGCCCCTACTCCAATTGGGGTGACGTGTCTATCACGCTGGCAGGCCGCTGGGCCTGATCTGCCGGTTGGTCGCAGGTCTGCCTACCTTGCGGGCGCAGGTGGCAGCTCTGCTCTGCCCCTACTCCAATTGGGGTGACATGACTACCACGCCAGCGGGTCGTTGGGCCTGTTCCGGATGTGGGCGGTGGCTCTGCTCTGCCCCTACTCCAAATGGGGTGACGTGACTGCCACGCCGGCAGGCCACTGGGCCTGTTCTGGGTTCGGGAGGCGGCTCTGTTCTGCCCCTCCCCCAATTGGTGTGACGTGTCTACCACGCCGGCAGGCCACTAGGCCTGTTCCGCCGGTCGGTCACAGGCCTGCCTACATTGCGGGCGTGGGTGGCGGCTTGCTCTGCCCCTACTCCAATTGGGGTGATGTGACTACCACGCCGTTGGGCCACTGGGCCTGTTCCAGCCGCGGGCGAAGGCTCTGCTCTGCCCCTACTCCAATTGGGGTGATGTGTCTACCACACCAGCAGGCCCCTGGGCCTGATCTGCCGGTCGGTCGCAGGTCTGCCTACCTTGCGGGCGCGGGTGGCGGTTCTGCTCTGCCCCTACTCCAATTGGGCTGTCGTGACTACCACACTGGCAGGTCGCTGGGCCTGTTCTGGGCGCGGGCTGCGGCTCTGCTCTACCCCTACTCCAATTGGGGTGACATGACTATCACGCCAGCGGGTCGTTGGGCCTGTTCCGGATGCGGACGGCGGCTCTGCTCTGCTCCTACTCCATATGGGGTGACGTGACTGCCACGCCAGCGGGCCGCTGGGCCTGTTCCTGGCTCGGGAGGCGGCTCTGCTCTGCCCCTCCTCCAATTGGTGTGACGTGTCTACCACGCCGGCAGACCGCTGGGCCTGTTCCGCCGGTCAGTCGCAGGTCTGTCTACCTTGCAGGCTCGGGCGGCGGCTCTGCTCTGCCCCTACTCCAAATGGGGTGACGTGACTGCCACGCTGGCGGGTCGCTGGGCCTGTTCCAGGCGCGGGCGGCGGCTCTGCTCTGCCCCTCTGGCCTCCACAGTATTCAGCAGGACCCGGACCGAGAAGCAGTTTCCGCGGGTTCTTTATCCCTGGGCCAGAGCAGTTCCGGGAGCCAGAATTCGGCCTCTCTGGGCTCGGTGTATGTTCTGATAGGAGCAGGCTCCAGGAAGCAGTTTCCGCGGGTTCTATATCCCGGGGCCAGAGCAGTTCCGGGAGCCGGAATTCGGCCTCTCCGGGCTCGGTGTATGTTCTGATAGGAGCAGGCTCCAAGAAGCAGTTTCTGCGGGTTCTTTAGCACTAAGTCTGAGTAATTTGTCTGCGAGACGCAGACAAATGTCAGCCTGAAATTACCTGTTCTATAGCTGAAAGAGCTGCAATCAGTCGAAAACAGGGATGGTGACGTCAGCTCTCCAAGATGGTGGCCGCTGGCTTCCTCTGTGGTCTGACCGGTGTGGAGAACCGAATTGGACTGTTTCCTTCCCCCGTCTCAAACCCAGAATTCAGCTCTGAGTACAGTAAATGCACAGCTGGCAGGAGCCCACAGAATCAGCAGTGCTGTATCTTTGCGTTGCTAGCTCGTCGTTTCCCAGCGCGCGCTGCAGACTCTAGCCTCGGGGCGATTTGCTGAATAAGCAGCGTGACCCTCCGTGCGGACAAATCGCTCGCATTTGAGCCCCTGTAGCTGATCCTCATGCGATGAAAATCCTTCCACTAGGTTTTGGAGCACCCCAATTTTGCTGGAAATTCCTAACAAGATAGCTTTTAGCCGTTCTAACTCGTCATTTTCCCGAACAGTAACGTGGTACACGGAGGTGATGCACTCCCTTCGCCACCATCTTCCCCCTCTCTCTAATTTTAAAATGTAAAAAATAATAATATTTTTAAAAGGATAAACCTGAACTGAACTCCTGGATATTGAAGCAGAGAGAAAGGAGATTAATTTGAGAAATATTGAATAATTAGATTCAGCAGGATTCAGTGACTGTCTGGTTGAGTAGTCAGAACATATATGCAGAGACACTAAAACATGGCTGAGCTCAGAAAGAGAAATGAACAAAGGTGACCAAAACAGAACCAAAAATTCAAGAAAAACTATATCATGCTAGTTCACACCCAAAACAAGAGTTTGAAGACAGATTGGTCTACAGTTCAGATTGAACAAATGAGATCGAAAGAGAAAATAGTGAATTTAATAATTATTAGGTTTTTGGTGAAATTTGCCAGAGAAGTTTCAGAGTCAAGGTGCAAATAGAAGTCAGATTAGTGGTATGAGGAAAAAAAGGGGATGCAGAAGTAGAGAAAGCCAGTACAACTTTCTCTTTTAAAAAGTTGTACAATCAGGGATAGAAAAAGTGGACTGGAACTTATGTGTGTGTGTGTGTGTGTGTGTGTGTGTGTGTGTGTGTATATATATATATATATATATATTGATATGAATGGCACTGGAACTTATATATATACTGATATGAAAAATGTAATAAAGAAGAAGTTGGAGAAAAGATGACGGTATTCTACTCACACCAGAGACTGAGGTATATAGAGTAAGAGGCACTCCTGGTTCAAAATATAATTTAAGTTATATGTCAGAATAAATATCCAAAGGTTTGAACAAATATTCTAACAGTCATGAAAGATCTGAGATAAGTGGTTGAAGAAAATTCTTCACAAATACAAAGAAAAATCACAGGTACTTCCTGACAGACATCTTTAATGGAGAAATTTGGCTAAAGAAGACATCAAAGGATCTTAATTGTATGTTGAAAGGGATTCTCTGTACCTCACAATGTATAGGATCATTGCCTTGATAGCTTTGGCTTAGAACCTCTCTGAAGCCCTCTGCTTTTGGAATCCCAAACGACACAGAAGAATTAAGGGTTTACTTGGCCTCTAGGTTCTAGGCTACCCAAGGCAAAAATGAAACCATTCTTATAATTACTTTCTTAGGAAAGTACTGACTTTCTTAGGTATTCTAGAAGAAATATCAGTTTCCACCTTAACATAAAGTACAAGAGAAGCTAAAGAAAACATTGTGTGTGCAGAATAAAAACCTGACAAATAATCAAGACAGAAGATACAAAAATAGAAAACTTATAAGAAAGTATGCATTGTGAGTGACTGAAGGTTCTGGAGACAAACTACCTAAATTCAAAATCTGGCTTAATGTTTTCATAGCTGCTCACTCTTGGAAAAGTTGTTTAGTATTTGTTGACTTTCTTTCCTAAACAGGAAAATATGGAAAAAATACACCTTTTATTGTTATTGTGTTAATTTAAATACTAATAAGTGCAAAACACTTGAATGGCTTCTATCAAGTCTTGCAAATTATTCAGTTCTCTCTTCAGTATCTTTCTCATATAAAAGCAAAGGTCTGAACTTATCAACTAGCAGAAAGTAATATCTATTCATTGATTAAATTGTACTAATGGTGTACACAAACTAATAAATACTAACTGATCAGAAATCATGGCATATCTTCACATAGTGAGTTACAACAGATGGCATGAAAATCTTTCCCAGTCTTGAATCTCTGCCTTATACAGAGATTCTATTATATAAGAATCTTATATAACATTCTATTAGCTAATTGTTTTTATGACTGCAACAACTTGGTATCCCATCCATATAAGCCACAACACTAGTATGAGAGATCCATTTAGTCATATTCTAATTTCATGAAGAAGAGCATTGTCCTTATTTTTAATAACATTCATGAAAATCTTCAACAGTTAATATTCTAAATATGTCATATTAGATATTGGGTCCTGTTTTGCCTACAACCTCTTTCTCAAACCTCAGACCATTCTCTAAGCATCTCAAGGTGACCCAATACATAAAGTTCTTTGTACAATAAATGGAAATAGTAATTGGCTAGGCAAATCTGATTTTATCATTCTGTAACTATAAAAAAATATGAACAAAACTGATTAATGGAATCAAAGCAACACACAAAAATAAACAGCCACATATGATAGGGTAATAGATGAAGATCCACCAAACTTGTGTCATTGAGAAAGCAATACTACCTGTTCTCTATTCCTAAAGGATCCTAGGAGAATCTGCTGCCCTGCCTTATATGTGTTCTCATGAAACTTCCATTATTCATGTTGTCCATGACCAGAAATTGCCAAAGTAACACACTCTGGAATTTTATTGTCATTCCTTCCCTTTGTTTGACCTATAAACTTCTTGGATCACTCTTATAACACAAGAGGCTGTTATATAATCAGATCTTTGAGACATTTTTTTTCTATCAAAAAGTTAAACTGCATATCTATTATAGGTATTGAAAGACTCAATTAATTAAACAGGCCAGTTAAGAGGACTAAGTATAATGTTCAGAGGAAAGAAAGAATATTAGTATTAAATCAAATTAAGTATTAAAGTTAATTTAGAGACCCAATTAGTCTAACCTCTCATTTGAGAGTAAAGAGATTGGGAAATAGGAAGTAAGTCACTTGGGGTTGAGTGACTTGCCAAAGACAACACAGCTATTTAGAGGCAGTGGCAAAACAGGAACCAGAACAAATTTCTACTTCAAAACTTTTTTTTCCTATTACATTAGGAAACTTCAATTCGTAAAAAAAGCTGACTTCGACTCTTGGCCTGAATTGATTCCTTCTAACCTCTTTAGCTTAATTCTAACATCTTAGAAATGTGCTGATATAATTGTGACTACAAAAAGAATGTTATTTCATTTCATGAAGAAATTTGAAGATAAATAGCACCATTACAATTATGACTCACCTCTAAAAGTTCAACATTTCAACCTTTGCTTCTTATTGTTTTTTATGTGACATAATTAATGCACTCCATTTCTTGTGGCTGTCACAAAAGCCACAAAACCACTCACTTCCTTTGTTGTGATTTAATTTGAAAAAAACAAACTATCAACTTTTTCTTGAGCATTTTTATATATTTTATACATAAATATACTGAGTAGAAAGTTTACAGTATTTACTCACTATTCAATGAAATGCTGTTCCTATATAATATTGCAGCATCTGCTGACTAAATATTGGTGGCAAGTCTGAAGAGTTCATAAACCTCTTCTGCATTTCTACTGTGTAAGAAAATGTATGGGAGGTGAGAATATGAGTAAGAAAAAAATAATTAAGGAGGGAAAAGGAGAAATAGATATGGATGAGAAGCCTGAGAGACAATAAAGCAGGCACAAAAAGAGTAATGAACAAAAAATATAAGAACAGGTGTGTGTATACAGGAGTGTGTGTTGGTATGTGTACATGTGTTTATATGCAGCTGATTACAGAGATACACTCAAAGAGACAATCACTACACTATTTTGACTGATTTGTTGCAGAACAGGAACTGGAATTAAAGCAGCAGCAAACCTGGTCAACTTAATACTAATCAATACAACAGTGACAATAATAAGTAGTTGTATATCAATTCTTTTTATATGTGATGAACACTTATTTTATTCATTTATTTATATGTGATACTGAGAATTGAACCCAGTGCCTCACATATGCTAGGCAAGTGCTCTACCACTGAGCCACAACCCAGCTCATCAATTCTTGACTTCTTCAGAGATTTCAAAAAGAATAAGAAATGTATGTGTGTGTGTGTGTGTGTGTGTGTGTGTTCATGCTAACCTATTAAGCACACCATTGCTGGCCAAAGGTAACAACATTACCTGAGGGTATTCTGAAAATGTCAGTGCAGCACTGTTCTGTACTAAGAACTATTAGCAACCTGCAAATTTATGTTTCTTTTGAAAAAAAAAATTGCCACCAAAAGTAGATATTAAAGAGGAAACTAAATGGATATTTCTATTTACCCAAATAAACTCCAGAAGAATTTATGTGAAGTGCCACAGGCAGGATGAAGCTATACTTTACACAAATTTAGTAAATAAACAAGAGTATGATTTCTTGTGTTGCTTAGAGAATGATTGCAAGGTTAAACAAAAAAGTGGAAATAAGGAGAGGAAAATCTTAGAGTTTCACAACTTGGAAGATTTAAGTAGGAAAGCACACTGCAAAGCTCAAATAGGATATTTTGCCATTATAAAACCTCTAATTAAATATCTAGCTCTATGTATCTTTCAAGATCTAAACCCAACTAAATGCCAACTGAAATAGCATTAAATTACTACCCCTAAATAATGCCCTTACTCTTCCATAAATAAAGCAAGAAAAGTAAATGGCACTAAAACAGCTGTGATGTCCTTCAAAAAATCTCTGTAAAACCAAAGTTTTCTGAGATTCTAAATTTGTAAGAGGAAAGTATCAATACAGACTCATTCTGATAATTACCCAAATGTACTCACATTTCTGGAAATTATTTTTAAAAATATTACTTCATTCTACTTCATTCTTACTCCTAATTAGTATAAATTAGGGTGTTTTGAAATAAAGAAAATTTGGGGAAATAACCTTAACTGCCATCTGTTCTTTTATTTTTCCGGAGTTTGATATATATCACATGGGTGTCATAGAGAAAGCAACTAATATAAAAGAGTTTACCAAATTGTAATTTATTTAAATGCACCTCAAAAGAGGTGATTCTGTTGAAATTTGGAGGTGAAAAATTTTTTAACTCTAGAAAAAACTGAAGCCTCTAGGTCAATCACTTGGATCCAAGGTCTGTAGCAGACCTATATAAAGAAAAATGAATTAATTGTAGGAAGAATGACAAAGGCAGAGTGAGGAATTTTGGAAAAGTAGGATAGAAAGTGAAGTTTTCTAAAGGAAAAATGAGAGCCACTTCCAGGCTTTATATATTAAAAAAAAAAAAAACATTATAAGAGGGGTTTTGGGAGAACAGATGAGAGATGACTTTGAACAAGAAAGATAGCATTAAAATAAAATGCATACCAAAACCAATTGATAGTGGCTACAGTAGATCTCTGTTTGCCTGTGGTTGGGTGGTAAGAAGGGAATTTGATGACAAAGATGCACAGTGAACTTTCTGGGATAAGAGAAATATTTTATATTGTGATTGTTATAGTGATTACACGAGTGACTACATTTCTCAAAACTCATTCAACCATGAAAATGACTGTATTTCATTATATGCAAATTATACCTCAATAAAGTTGATTTTTAAAAATCAAATGCCTGGAAAAGCACATTGTCAGCCATATATCTGAGTAAGTATAAAGGGAAAAAAAGAACATCACAAAGCTGCTCAGAAGAAACTTGCATGAATAAATAAAGCAAGGAAAGCATAAAACTATCCCATAATCTTAAGGAACAATTTATTCTAGAAGAGTAAATTTTATAGAACGCTGAAGCCTATGTTTTGTAAAACCTCCTATTTTTCCAACTCATTTCCCTTAGCATCCCAACCCCAATATTCTTTCTACACCACTGGATGACCAAACTCATCAATTCTATCAACTTTCAGTCACACACACACACAAACTGCACCTAATACTTTCACTACACCACACTCTCATCCCCACCCATCTCTTAACTTTGCTCATATTTTAAAGTACTGTCTAAAAGTCTTATAGGCACAAGTTTTAAATTGCATTAAAGAGAAGTTCTTAAAGATGTCTGGGTTTACAGTAGAGTCATTCAGAAACAGAGCACAGAAGTAACGAATGAGCTAAGTATTCACAAAATGAAGAACAGCACTCTAAGCAGAGGGAGGAAAATAAGTCTATAAAAATAATTTAATACATCACAAGAAACATAAATAGTCAATTTGGATGGAAATTCTGAAGGGAAAAGGAGACCAGACAAGTGTCTACTGACAAATGGATGAAAAGATGGATAGATGTGAGGATAAACAAATGACTGGCTTGAATCATGAGAGGCCTTATTTGTTGTGAAGTCTAGACTTTGATCTGAAACCCAGATTTTACCAATCATGGTAATAGATGGCTGTTTTTAAAGTATGTGACAGTTATTTGTTATCAAAGTCAAACTACTTGAATTTGCAAAATTCAAAATATTTACTTTTTAACATAAATTACATAGTGCTCAAGATTGCCTCTAAAATATTACCCTCTTGTTTATTTCAATATACTGTATTGAATGGGAAAGTAAAGAATAAAGTTTTAGCTAGTTCACCAAAGTATACATAATATATAGCCCATTCATTCTGATTTTTAATAAATCATTATAATTAATGCCAAACTACTGATACCATAGCAATTTTGAATTATTGAAGCCTATACTTCCCTAAAATAACCTTAGAGTTTTGGTCAAAGTCTAAGTGAACTCACTGAAGTGTACTGGGAACATCAAGAACATCAAGATCAACAGAATTATTGGAATGATTTTAAGAATAAGACTGAAGTTATATGATTCATTAGATAAAAATCATTTTGTGGCAAAAAAGATCAATGGAGTGCATAAAACTTGAGGCGGGAGACCATTACAAAATTATAGGTGAGAGATAGAGAAAATCTAGAATAGTAGCAATGGACATGCAGAAGACAGAATGTTAAGACAAACTGGCAATAAATTTTTCATATTTATGAATAAATTAGAAAATTAATCTTAGATAAAGTGACTTAGTCTGAGTAATAGGGTCAAATACAGCAAATATTAATATAGGAGATAATGAGTTTCACATTAAACATGTTGATTTGGAAACAAGAATGCCAAACAGAGAAAGATCTGAAATAGAAATACCAATTAAGAATCTTTAATGTAGAGATGGAGAGCCTAGGGAGTATATGTGAAGTTAGCAAAAAAAAAAAAAAAAAAAAAAAAAAAGCCACAGAACACTTGGAAAAAATATCACTCTTGATGGGCAGGACAAATGATAGAAACCCCAAAACCAGGTACACACAATTAGAATCATAGACTTTTGAGTTCTTCTAAGTATAGTTCCCCTTTGTTTAATTTCATGCACAATATAGATACTTGGTAATTATAAGTAGAAAGCAAAAACTAGGAAGGAATTTTCTGTACTAGAATAGGAAACAAGTTCCAGTTCCAGGGCAACTGCAGTCAATTGAGTATAGCTACATAAAATCAGACAATAAAGATTCTAAGGATAAGACTGAAATCCAAAGAAAAGACTCCCAGGACAACTTGGTAACATTAAAGCCATGGGCTAAAGAAAGAAGGAATCACTCAAGGATCATATATTGCCACCACTGATACTTTATTTTTATTATATAAAATTTATTTCATAATTTTTACTTTATCCTATAATTTTGATACAAGCTCATTGCAATATCAAACAATATAGAGATAGTAAAGAAAATCCAAATAGTCTCCCCCAAACTGCTCCAAAGGCTCATCCCTCCAAAGCAACCTACACTCAACAAGAGTAAATATTTTGTATTTTTGCTCTTAGTCCTTTCTCTTGCTTATCCATATATAAAAATATAAAGGATATTTTTTTGTTTTGTTTGTTCACAAAATTACTGAGAGACAACATGACAAAGGAAGATTCTATGACAGATGGATAAAGTTGCCAACATCCAAATTTATTATTATGAGTTACTCATAATCTTATTATTCTAAAAATATTTTCTATAATTATTTATAGTATTATATATATTTTTGTCACTTTTTTTCTCTAATAAGGCTCTTTAGTGATTTTCTGGCCACACTGGTAACTCTTAAGTGGACCTATTCCTATGGTCAAGTTTCAGTTTTCATCTTACTCAGCTTTTGATACTTCCTTCACTTGAGATTTTAAGTATGTTTTCTTACCAGTTCAATGGCAGCTACTTCTCCATTTTCCTTGATCCTCATTTTTCCACTCCTGACTGCAAAACTGCACAGGCCTCAAACCTCTTATCTCCACCTACAATAACTCTCATCTAATTCAATGTTGTAAACTGCCATTTTGTGTATCTCCAGCCCATTCTTTCCATTGAACCCTAGACTTATATGTCCTTTGCCCTTCAACACCTTCACTTTATTTCCTAACAGGCATTTAAACTTCACCCAAAATTAAATTCCCATCTTCTCCCCACCCTAAATATTATAGTTGAATTTTTTTCAACCTGATAAACTGTTGTTTAACAAACTGACCAGCAGTTTACCAATACATTTACCTCCAACACTTCTACTACTCTATCCATTGAAAAAGACCACAATGATACTTAAATTGTCTTAGTAATGGGGGGAAACTATGAAATTTTATATCCAGCAAAGCTGTTCTTTAACTATTCATTGAACTGGCACATAATTCTAAAGATACTAAGAACTTAGTAAACAAAAACATTAAGAGTACTTCCTTGAAAATTTCTGGGCCACAAAATTCACCCATGTAAGAGCACACTCGAAACAAAAAACTCAATAATAAAGCCATAATAGCAAAAGGGGCCAGTAGTGAACACAAAATCTACTTTGAAATGGAATGAGAATTAAAAGTTTTGATAACTATAGCTACCAAATAAAAGGAAACTGTAGTAAATCAAAATAATGTATAGAATATGCTATATAAATAAATTAGAAGGATGTGGAGGAGATATAGTAGAAAATTTGTCTGTTTTTTCATCTTTCATGGCAAATCATTAAAGTTTTCCCTGCTTTTTTGATACATTCTCAATTTGTCCTCTAGAATCCTATGGTTCACTCCCAAAAATGCCTTGTTCGCATGATCACCACCACGACAGTGGAAAAGAGAGCAACTGAAATTGACTCCTAATGAATGATATTTTATTCAAAAATTTAAAAGTAATACTCTTACCAAAATCTCAGACTGGTTTATACCATTTAAGCAGTTATAATGGAATCTTTTATGAGCTTTATCACTGGTGGTAATGAACTATTTGTCTAAATGAAATCAACAGCTCTTTCAATTTAATTCCATCTTTTTCTAGTTAAATTTGAGTAAAAAGTTAATTCTTGGTATTTAAAATGCCATGTATACTGTGATCCCATTTTCCTAAAATTATATCTAGCTATATTTTGCTCAATACAGACACATTGAGAGATGTCTGGAAAGATGTTCAAATGTTGAGAATGGTTATTTCTGGAATATGGAATTTGGAGAGATTAACTGCCTTCTTATTTTTCTATGTAGTTTAAATTTTTATAATCATATCATTTTAATAGCAAAAGTTATTGAAATTTATGTGTAGAATCTTATTAAAACAGAATGCTTCTAAAAGTCACATTTACCCCACCACTGGCAACAAAAGCAAGGCCATTGACAGATCCAAATATATGGAAGAAATCAAAAATATAACAAAAGTCCTCAAGATGTTACTTTTCTCTGTGTCACATTGATCTTATCCTTTTGAAAGTAACAGATACTTTATGCTTATACTGGTTTTAGGTCAACTAGCCTGAGACAGGGCCATTCATTGAATCATTGGTTAAGATAATACAGCATAAAGCATTCAACAACATCCCAAAAGACTGTTAATATAGAAATGTTGCTTGCTATACAGAGAATTTTTTATCTGTGAAATAACATGCCATGTCTTACCTCCTCACAATCAAAGGAGGTAGTTAACAATTTTTCCCCTTGAAAATAAAAAGTATTTTTAAAACGCCAGAACTTCCAAATACTCATAATAATTAAATAGCTCTGAACTTAACCTTTTAAAATTTATTCTAAAGGATTCCTTTTACTTTTTGTTTTGGTTTTCAAAAGAACAACAAAAAGACATTATTAAATTTCCTTCCATAGCTGTCATAAAAATCATATCTTTAGCAAACATACGCCACAAATCTATTTGCATCCAGCATTCATTTCTGTATGCTTAAAAACAGTAAATGTTTGAAATACTGTCAATCTTCTTTTCAGTCTAATTTTCTTTTGAAAGAAAAAAATGATGGCAGTTATCTGTTGACTTTATAAGCAGTTTATGTCATCTTGGGTTTCAAGGTCAAACTTACTGCTTTCTAAATCTGCATACACTTAATTGTTCTTTGATCATGTTTTACGACTTTGCAACTATGCCTTCTTGGTGAAACTGTTACAGAACTGCCATTAAAAACGTTTTCTTAAAGTTAGCTTAATCTCATTTCTATCACCCTTATAAACACTGCAGTTGAATCCCCTTAGTCAGGACAAAACAGAGAGGGCCTACCAGGCGAATACAACTTTTTCTCCAGGGAAAGGGGTAGGCATTAGATGTAAAGAGATTCAATTGAATTATCAGGCCTTCTAGTGGGACTAGTGGGAAAGTACCTATTTCATTTTTTAGTATTTATCTCCCATTTACTCAGAGATTAAACACCCAGTCTCTCTCTATTCTAAACAGAAAGAAATAAATGAACATATTCTGCCCAAACTCCCTGGAGCAGTTTGGCGTTGACTTATTGTCAGTTACATGAACTTTAGTTGCCAGGATTCTCTTGATCTTCGGGAGAAAAGGATTAAAAGATTTACATTCTACATTTATTTCCTGTTCTCTCAATGAAGACCATGTAACCTTAAGCAATACACTTTTCATCACTTTCATCACTGTAAAAGGAGGAAATTACCCCTTTTACAGTTATTAAATGTTGAGGGCTCACAGAATCTAAAGAGATGAAAACTAGTGGGTTTTTCCACACTGAGATGCATGCATATGTACATAAACCAAAGAACTAACAATGTTCTACAAAGACTGTTTGTCTATCATTCCTGTCCCCCAATCTTAACTCTTTTTCATAAACCATCCCCCTCTATTTCTGTGTTCACTTCACTCCAGTTACACTGGCCTCCTTACTCTTTTTCAAACATGACAAGCAAGCTCTCACCTTAGGGTAATTGCATCGGCTATTCTCTGCATGGACTGTTCTTTTTTTTTTTACCTCCAACTCTTTGCTCAAATGTCACTTTCCCAGGGCAGCTTACTCTGATTGTCTTATTTAAAATTGCAACCCACATCCCTTTCCAGCACTACTAGTCCTTGTTTCTTGCTCTCATTTTTCCCCAAAAGCACTTGTCATGATCTAGCTGTGCAGGAAAGAGTTAGCCTAGCAGGTCGGACTGCTACCTTTGAAAGGCAGGGTTACAAGACAGGCCTTTTGCTCTCATGTAGGAATTTGAATTTCAGGAGGGTTAACACACTCCCAGAACTGATGAGTGGCTCACTTTACCTAAAAATTCTTGTGCAAACAATATGGTTTATGCTAAACACCTGCTTTCCTTTGGTTGGTCAAAAATTTGGTGTGTTTCAAGTCAAGAATACTACATGAGCAACCCTCAATAAAAACCACAGGCATTGTGTCTCTAAAGAGCTTCATCAGCAGACAACACTTTATTCACATTTTTCATTTTTCACAACTCATTACTAGAAGAATTCAGTATGTCTGTGTGGTTTCTCTAGGAGAGGACTCTGGATTATGTACCTGTTTTCTCCAAGAATTACCCTATGCCCTTTCTCTTTGCTAAACTCTAACCTCTCACTATAGTAACTCTTAGCTATGAGAACAACTGTATGCTGAGCCTCATGAGTCCTCTTAGCAAGTCATCAAGACTAGAAGTGGTCCTGGGACCCCCAATACATCAGCACACTATAAAATTTGCTTATGAATATGTTTACTACCTATCATCATCTACAAAAATGTAGGGCTGATATATGAGGGCTGAAAATGTCATTTTGTTCAATGATGAATACCAAGAGCCTAAGAAACTGCCTGGTACATAATATGTACTCAGTAATGTTTACTGAATAAATGAATATACACAAATTTTATCATTTAACTTAAGGAAGTTAATAGCGCTCACCTAACCAATGGGGCTGGTGAGAACTCCTTTCCAAGATGATAGCTATACAATCTGAAGATTCAAAATTCTAGCAAAAGGATCTCTCTATGAGCTAGTTTGTCTGCAATGACCTGAAAATGCCTACCTTTAAGGAAAACAGAAATACACAGGTTTCAGATGGGAAAATTTGGCAAATGTTCTCCAAATTAGATGTGATCAATCATTGTAAACTTTATAATATCCTGGCTACATACAAGTCCTTGATGGAAATACGAAGTTTTCCTCTTTCTTGTATAGCAAGACTTCATAATTAGACTTGGGCAATCCTCCTAAAGCCAGACTTTTGAAGTTCAGTCATCTTCTGAGCCAAGTTAATCTACTGGAAGTCTCACAGTCTCTTTAAAATGAAAAACATGGAAAGTTAGGAAATTTTTGAAGAAGAAATTAGAAAAAGCCAACTCTTAGAACAGAGCCAACTATTCTTTGAATATGTACAGAACATACAGGGGAGAGGGAGAAGAAAGGAGAGTTGTTATTTTAGCTGAATCCTCCAGGACTCAAAAAACTGCACAAAGCACTCTAACGTCAACAATACTTAATACAGATAGCCATCAGCCTAGATAAAAGACCACATGTTAAAATAGTTAATATTTTTCTGGTAACAAAAAATATTGGGCAATATATTTATTTTGGTAATAAAGTTTGCTACTTACAGACACAATGCTCACAAAAATTTCATGCTTCCTCAGAGGAAGCACATGAATAGATTGTATTAAGGGGGATACAGTATGAATTCAATAAATGTTAATGAAATTAATTAGTATTCCTGGTAGGTATTTGATAAGTGTTAGTGAAGTAAATACATGTGTACAAGACGCTAGGCTATAGACACTAATGACAGCCTTGGTGCAGGTCATACAGGTCTCAGTTACTTTTTATAGTAAATCTAGGTATATTATAGAATTTGGATGAAGGGGGTTTAAAAGACAGTTTCTTGGTTGGTTGAATTTTTTAAAAAAAGGAAAATTTGATTGGAAAGAGAAATTTTTTGCTAAAATTTCTTCAAAATTCTCTAGGGTTTAAGCAAATCAAATGTCAAAATCATTACTTTGGGTATAAAAATAGATGCTATGTCCATATTAAATTTTTGTAATTTTTATTATTAAGTTACTTAGCAACAGATTCTAAACTCATTCTCTAAACCAATCCCCAAAAAACAAAGGCCCAATGTTCTCTCTGATATGTGGATGCTGACTCACAATGGGAGGAGGTGGTTGTTTACCAAATTGGATGGGAGAGTGGGGAGAAGGGAGGGGGATGGGAAAGGGAAAAAGTAGAATGAATAGGTCTTAACTTTTCCTATGTTCATATATGAATACATGACCAGTGTAACTCTACATCATGTACAACCACAAGAATGGGAAGTTATACTCCATGTATGTATAATACGTCGAAATATATACTATTGTCATGTATTACTAATCCAGATCCCAACAAAATCTTTTGTCTTTGTTGCTCACATGTGCATTTCTTACTCCAATCACAAGGCTGATTTCAGAAGTCTACTCCTACCTTACTCTGTATTTTCTTCCTATAAAATCTCAAACATTCCCATGATTTTAAATGCCATCTCTAAGCTGACAAATTCAAATTTTAAATCTGAAGTATAAACCTTTCCTGTAAATTTCAAACTCATATATACAACTTGATTTCTTTTCTTGAATATCTCATAGGCATTGGAAATTCAACATATGCAAAATTGAACTATTGGTTTGCTTCCTTTCCCCTTTCCCCTTAGATATGATCTTTTTCAAATCTCTCTACACCTGTAAGTACTTTCTCCATCTATTCACTTGCTCAGATTGAAATGTTCTTATCCTTCTCCAACCTCTACTTCTGATACCTAGAATACACCAACCAGGCTTGTGTTTGTGCCACAAAGATCAGAAATCTGTTTAACTTCTCCTTACATATTTACAAGGTCCTAGTCTAAGAAACTATTATATTTCACTTGGGTTCCAGAATAGGGAGGAAATTTCATGTTTATAATTAAACAAAAATAATCTTGTTGTATTTAGTATGTAAGAAAAATAAGACTCATTATGTTCAGTGAAACATATTTTCTTTGTCATTTAAAAAATTTTTGATGATTAATAAGATTTTATAGGACTTACATGTATTTAGAGATTATATATGTACACATATGAACATTTCCACTGTACCATAATTTATAGTATAATGTTATATATCAGAATTCTGAATATTGATTTAGAATTAAGCATTCTTTCTAATTGATCTAGCCATTGACCCAGCCCTATAGATGTAATATTTAATGAAAAATGGAAAAAGGTAGTAAATGGTAATATATTTAATGTTGTTTGGCTGTATTTAAATATGGTCCAGGGATTTTATGGTATCTGTAAGTTGTGTTCTTTCTAATATTTGAATCTTCTTTATTACTTTAAAGAAAAAGAAAAAATCTGGCTCTATTATTACTCAATTGTTTTTACATTCACAGCATTTTTTTGAATATAAGATCTATATATTGTCACTACTCTTATGAAGAAACTCAAGCAGAATATTAAAATGGTAAGAGAGAAAAAAATCAACAAACATCTATTGAGTGCATACTGTACACAAATGGTGGAGACTACTTAAAATCAACACCATCAAGCAGGAATGAATAGTTAGCTACAAGTTAAATAAATCCAAAATCCTATGGTCTTGAAAGAGAAAGTTTACTTTGCTCTCACACAAAAGCCTAAAGGTACACTGATCCAGGCTGACATGGTGGTTCTGATCTATAAGATACTCAGAAACCCAAGCTCCTTTCAACTTCTCACTCTGATTACCTATGGTATTATCTTCACAGTCCAAAAAAAAAAAATGTAACTAAGAAAGTTTGCATAAGATGTCCAATAAAAGTTGCATGCATATATTTTATGGTTTGGTTATGAGTTGTCCCCAAAAACTTCTTCTATTGATTCAGGAGATTAAATGATTAGATTATGAAGGCTATGACCTAATCAGTGTATTAATCCATAAAATCCAAATCATTAATCATTAATGTTACTACTGGGTAGTAACTGTAGGCAGATGGGGTATGGCTGGAGGAAGCAGGTCATTAGGGATATGCCATTGGAGATTATATATCTTCTTCCTTGGCTTCTCACTCATTCTCTCTCTATTATTTGGTTGCCAAAAACTAAGCAGTTTTCTTGTGCAATGACCTTCCACCATGATGCTCTGCCTATATGTGGGCCCAGAGCAATGGAGGAGTCAGCTGGCTGAGAACTGAATCTCTAAGTTGGTCCTCTAAGTTGTTGTCCTCAGGTATTTTGGTCACAGCAATGAAAAGCTAACATAACTTACTTGTCATTAACTTTAATCATATCTCAAAGCATTATTACAGCTACAAGGGAGGCTGGGATATATAGCTCCTTTGATTAGAAAACTCATATTGGAAGCAATAATTCACTGTCACATCTTTCTCCGGTTTCTTTCCCCAAACTCACATCTATTTTTCCTAGTTGTGCTGAAAGAGGCAGCATTGAACAACTGTTAAATGTAGACTCTGTAGTTAAAATGCTTCTATTTAAATCCAGTCTCCAAAGTATCCTCAATAGTGAATGGAGATAATATTAATACTTATTCATAGGAGTCATTATAAGGATTAATCATAAATTTAAAGCACTTGACACAGTGTCTGGCACACTGAAGGATAAGCTCAATACATATGACTATCAGATCATCAACTTAGTCAAGAGGAAATTGGATTGATCTACCTACATGTTTAACATCTTATTACTCAGCAACATGGGAAAGAAAACAGTTACCATTACAGTTTTCATAGAAATTCTGCTGCTACCCCAGAACCATCCACAAGAAAATAAAGAGTTAAAGTAACTGTTTCTCCAAAAAACTACTCCTGATTCATAATATATTAACAAGGTTAAGCAGAAAATCCACCCACATGGATCTTTCCCAAGATTTCCCATTGTCTGATTTCTTCAGACAATGCCCAGAATAAACTGATACTTCACTCTGCCAAGGAGGATCAAGCTGTGGACAAATAGGAAGAACAATTAGAACAAGTGTATTTGTTGAAGCCACCCAGCACCAAAGCTAGGATATGAATTAAAAATCCCTTCCCCCTAATCTTGTAGGCAAAATGATGGAATTCATACTTGCTAATACTACCTTCACTTCAAAATACTGTGAAAATATCTTAAACCACAAATCAAGCAATAAAAATAATGTGAAGGGAGACTCTGTCTGACTTGTTTTGTTATGTTTTTAATATCCATTCAAATTGCTTTTAACCTTTACTGACAAATATCACATTTAAAAGAAATATTAGAAATGGAAAAGCTGTCAGATTGCTGTGTTAGAGTAAGGCTACAGGGATGTCACCTCTCTTCCATATTTTCCAGGGTTCTAATGTTGAATGTAAGCTCTTGTTGGCCATTTTTCTTCTTTTACCTTCTGTGTGTGTATGTATGTGTGTGCTGGCATGTGGCAGAAAATGATTACCTTTCCTCAACTGCTAGAGTCCAAACTTGTGAAACACAGGATGAAGAAAAATGAATACACTGCTGAGTTCCCATTTCCCAACATTCCTTTTGTGTAGCAGGAAGTCTCAAGCAGAAACCACAGGGAAATATCAGAAGAACAAAACAATTCATTTAGGACATAGTTAGAAATATGCTAATTTTATTTTATATCCTAAATATTACCTAGTTATAGTATTGTGTTAATCAACACATGATTCTTGTCCAATTCAGAGAGAAGGAAGAGAACAGAATAGTTCAAAATTGGAACACCATGACTCAGAAAGCAGTTTTATCACTCAGTTACTCAAATGATGTGACCATTAGAACATTTTCTCTTCCTTAGAAGCAGAGTGAGATGAATATCTGTATACAGTTAACATCCTTGAGATGAGATATGGTATCTTTTCTAGCTAAACATAACTTTACCAAAGCCAACTTCTTCCACATGCTTTACAGCAGGAAGGATAATATTTTTAGAGATGCTGAGAACTACTAGACTTTATCAGTAAAAATGAATTCATGCAGTAAAGATGAACCCTAGGAAAACTTTCAATGATGTTTTTCCAATGAATTTCATCTTCACTCCTAAATCTGAGGCAATGAACTACTTGCTCCCTCATTAAACATAAAGTAAAATAGAAATTTAATAAGAAAATATACCCATTCTCAACAAAAGCAAATGGGTCTCTACAAACATGATGTCATCACTGAAGAATGAGGTACCAAGATAAAGGCCAGTTTAGAAAGGATGAAAAATCTATCTACTTTTAGAAATCTGTGTGATTCAGTCTAGGAAAATAAAGAAGGAAAGTGCATATTAGTTTAATGAGATGCAGATAAAATATTTAAAATTGGCCCAAAGTGTTCTGGTTGAATTATCTCGAATAATAAAGGACTAAATGTCCCAGAAAATCTCTATTCCAAAGTAGAATGATTTTCTGGTTCATACTTCTGATACTTTATAAAATGAAATAAAAAAGGCATTTACCTGATTTTTTTAAAAACCATAAAATAGTGTTGAAAAATGGTAACAGAGCCTTAGTGGGGCTGAGTTTGTAAACCTAAATGGTAAGCCCAAAAATTCACTGAAAGAGAGTGAATGAGAAATCATGTTCCTCTCAAGAAAACATCAGTGCTTGAGAAGAAAACATAAAATTATTTTATGTTAACCATAGAGATATTTCTCTAAGATGTACAACTCTTACATAAGTAACTGCTGATCCACATGTTTAATAATACCTAATGTCTTTGGTGCAGATTGTCTAGGGAAATAGAACCCATTTCTTGAGAAATGCTAACCTAAAAAAAAAAAAAAAAAAACCTTTCCTGTTCTGTTGATTTAGAAGAAAATCTACAAATCTACAAATCTACAAAGCTTCCTTGGAATCAATTCAATCACAATTTATTTGGTTAGCCTAGATTTATTTTCCTTTTCTTTAAAAATTTTAAAAAAGCGATTTTGGCTGCTTTTATATCCTACAAGTTGGAATGGATTGCCCATTCTCAGTGAAGCTTTTCTCCATAGTCTTAACTCCAGAACTCTATTTTGAAAGTTTCTAAATACTCAATATGCTCACTTCTGAAAAAAAAACTTTTTCATACCTTTATTTTAATTTAGTTCTAAACTACAACTTATGAATGTCCCTATATTCTTTTTGTGATTTTTTCTAAAAGGTCTCCCTACACACTGGATTCTGTGAAAATCCTCTATAATTCACAGTCAGTACATAAATCAACAAAAATGTGGAGTGGGAGAAGGGTTAGGTTTTAGATGGTGGAAATCAGGAAGAATAGTCTGTGCATACTTAATTTTACCAAAGTGGTACATCAATGAAAAGTTTAAGGATGAATGCTTTCAAAGGAAAAGATTTCTGGTATCAGTTTCCTTTGTTTTATAAGTGTTCTGTGGGATTTAACAAAATGGAAAGAACCAGTATGGGCATTAGTGCTTCTTTCTCTCCAGAAGGTCCCACAGTCCTGAAACTCTGATGACCAAACAGAACTCAAGGCTACAGGGCTATGCTCCTAAAAATCTCCCAGTTGACTCAGATAATAAACTAGGATCAAAAATAACAATAGGCCAATACAACTTTTTCCTACCAAAAAACTCTGTTGTTGCTGTTGTTAAATTTACAGTTACATTGGGATGGCAAGATTTCTTGCTATATTTTAATAGTAAACGCAGTTTGACATATATGGTATTTATCATTGATAGCTTATACATTCTGTGGGCTGGTTTTACGCTGGATGGGGTTTAAATGTTCTTCAGGGGACTGTTCTTTTTTACTTCCCATTTTAATAAACTGCAGATAGATCGCACAATAAATAATAGCTATAACTCAGAAACCCAAAGATTAGAAAATTGAGTAAGGCTGACTCTACAATGGCATGGAAATTTCATACCCATGCTAGTTTGTTTATTTACTGAGTAGGATAATGAAGTGAAAAGAACACTGGAACTAAAATCTGGGAACATCAACTCTAATTCCCGCTACACCACTGCCCTTTAAGATCCTTGGACTCTTGGGCCCTCAGTTACCTCCTGTGAAAAAGGAGAGGTCAAAGTAGATACAAATGAAAATAGTTTAATTCCTCATATCAATTCCAGTCAGTGGTTAATGGCCAACAGAAGCCCTGTGTTAAGGATTATGAAGCTTATTCTGGACAAAAGTTGAATTTCATGGTAATTTGCTAAATCGTCCATAAGCACAACAATAGAGTAGCTATAGTTATGTAATATATTCTCCTTATTTAACCTGAAGGATCACTAGAGTTTCTTTTAGTTTCAGATTACAAAGAATTTCTTACAACAAAATATTGTAAAATCCTTCATACAAAATTGTTGGTAGTATAGAATACCTATAAAGCAACTTGTATACTTAAAATTATCTACCTACATGACACAATAGTGTATGTGTGGAAAGGGAGGAAGAGAAGGGAAGGGAGGCGAGTCACCTATAGAGATGTAAATTCATTAATTCATTTGTTTTATCTTCAGGAGCCAGATTAATTCTTTTTATAATGCAAATGCTAATGAAACCCAGGAGAGAAAAGCTCCAATAAGGGGGAGGGGGCGTAGCTAATGACAGTCACTGATCAGGAATTATAAATGAGATTCAAAACATCTTAAAATAGTCATGCAAAAACAAAAAAGCCAAAACAATTTTCTTTCAGTACATGTCTTATGAGGCAATGGTGTCCAGGCAAACTAATAACATCTCACTCTGAGGATGGCTGAAGTGAGAGATAGTTCTGCTAATCTTTCAATGGTCACCAAACACCACCAAAATATAACAGTACCCTTGTTACTCTTTGATTAAATCTGGTAATGTTTATTGCCATATAACAAACAACACATTCCTCAACCAATGAATAGAGCACTGCATTAAGAGTCATAAGACTTGTAATTCATCTCTGACTTTATCACTGTAATGTTTATAATCCACCTCAATAGCCTCTTATAAATAGGGGAGTAAGACTATATTTTTCCTTTAGCTCATAAAAAACAAATAAATAATTGAGAAGTGGTCAGTTGTGTTATTAAAAAAAAAAAATCCTGGAGTAGCTCTAGACCCATTATTCATCATCACCCTTAAGTGGCCATGGTTGGCTTCTTTCAACCACTCACCACTCAGGGTATATTCTAACCCTGAGTAAAGAAAGCAAATTCTTGTCTTTATTAAAACCACATTTTTGATTGCTTTATTTTTTGTCCAAAGTAGACATACATCCTGCTTAATTGTGTATTAGTAAAGTATGTACAATCAGCAAGTTTTTAAATGGGAAAGTTTGGACAAAGCTAATGACTTCTTGAAAATCACCTGGTTATTCAGTAAAGAGGTTAAATGTTCCAATTCACAGATCTTATTGCAAATAAATAATAAAAATAACATTATGAGGCACAATTAGGATATACACTATATTTTTTAAATATTATGGGAAAAGTCTAATAAAAATACATGATGTTTAGTTTGGAATTTGAGTGAAAACAGAAGTGCTAATGTTTACCCAACTCTAATATTGCATAAAATATCCCAGTTTCATGTCAAATGACTTATACTTACAATAATTTTACCTCAGAACTTAAAAAAAGAGAGAGAGAATTAAATAAAAGAGTCTTCTGTTATCCTATGTTCTAGGCAATGATCAGATTCCTAATTTACAAAATCTATGAAAAAAAATCCTTATATTAAAATTTCTATTTACTAAAAGTGAGATCTCAGAGTGAAAATAGATCAGATGTAACAAATTTCTAAGCAATTACTGTTGTTCTAGTCATCACTTTGTGATAAGATGATTTTTGTTTTGATTGATTTTGAAAATTGTAAAAAATAAAATCTGTTCAGTTTGAATATGATGTTTATTCTCTCTGCCAACTTATAACCAAAAAAATTCTCACTTCAGCCTAAGAAATGTATTATTTATCTTCAAATAGACATGAAATACCTCCGAATATTTAAATGCCAAAAAAAGACATGTCCATTAATGTATTAATTACCTGATTTTAGTCATAATTCCAGTATCTAACTAAAGTTATCCAAAGTTTGAGAATTACCAAAAACTACTTGGAATCTTTGCTAAGATAGGAGTCTCTATATGAACTGAACATTTACCCACACAGACTTGTACAGATGGAATACTAGAGATGATGAGTATTTTTTTGTATATTTGTTGATTGATTGTATATCCTCTTCTGAGAAGTGTCTGTTCAGGTCCTTGTCCCATTTGTTATTGGATTATTTGTTTTTTTAGTGCTTATTTTGTTGAGCTCTTTATATATGCTAGAGATTAGTGTTCTATCTGATATGTGAGGGGTAAAAATTTGTTCCCAGGATGTAAGCTACTATTCACCTCACAGAATATTTCTTTTGCTGAGAAAAAACTTTTTTGTTTGAATCCATCCCATTTGTTGATTCTTGGTCTTAATTCTTGTACTATCGGCGTCTTATTAAGGAAGTTGGGGCCTAGCCCCATGAGATGAAGATTAGGGCCTACTTTTTCTTCTATTAGACGCAGAGTCTCTGGTTTAATTCCTAGATCCTTGATCCATTTTGAGTTAAGTTTTGTGCATGGTGAGAGATAGGGATTCAATTTCATTTTGTTGCATATGGATTTCCAGTTTTCACAGCACCATTTGTTGAAGGTGCTATCCTTTCTCCAGTGCATGCTTTTGGTACCTTTGTCTAATATAAGATAGCTGTAATTTTGTGGGTTAGTCTCTGGGTCCTCTGTTGTAATTTTGTGGGTTAGTTTCTGTGTCCTCTATTCTGTACCATTGGTCTACCAGGCTGTTTTGGTACCAGTACCATGCTGTTTTTGTTACTATTGCTCTGTATTATAGTTTAAGGTCTGGTATAGTGATACCACCTGTTTCACTCTTCCTGCTTAGAATTGCTTTAGCTATTCTGGGTCTCTTATTTTTCCAGATGAATTTCATGATTGCTTTTCTATTTCTATGAGAAATGCAACTGGGATTTTGATTGGAATTGCATTGAACCTATATAGTGCTTTTGGTAGTATGGTCATTTTAATAATATTAATTCTGCCTATCCATGAGCAAGGTAGATCTTTCCATTTTCTAAGGTCTTCTTCTATTTCTCTTTAGGGTTCTGTAGTTTTCATTGTATAGATCTTTCACCTCTTTCATTAAGTTGATTCCCAAGTATCTTATTTTTGTAGAATATTGTGAATGGGGTAGTTTTCCTCATTTCCTTTTCAGAGGATTTGTCACTGATATACAGAAATGCCTTTAATTTATGGGTGTTGATTTTATATCCTGCCACTTTGCTGAATTTATTTACTAGTTCTAGAAGTTTCCTGGTGGAGTTTTTTTGGGTCTTCTGGGTATAGAATCATACAGTCAGCAAATAGTGCTAGTTTAAGTTCTTCTTTTCCTATAGTTATTCCTTTAATTACTTTCATCTGTCTAATTGCTCTGGGCAGTGTTTCAAGAACTATGTTGAATAGAAGTGGGGAGAGAGGGCATCCCTGTCTTATTCCAGATTTTAGAGGAAATGTCTTCAGTTTTTCTCTGTTTAGAATGATGTTGGCCTGAGGCTTAGCATAGATAGCCTTTACAATGTTGAGATAAGTTTCTATTATCCCTAATTTTTCTAGTGTTTTGAACATAAAGGGGTGCTGTATTTTGTCAAATGCTTTTTCTGTGTCTATCGAGATGATCATACTTAGAGATAAGTCTATTGATGTGATGAATTACATTTATTGATTTCCATATGTTGAACCAACCTTGCGTTCCTGGGATAAATCCCACTTGATCATGGTGCATGATCTTTTTTATATGTTTTTGAATTTGATTTGCCAGAATTTTATTGAGGATTTTTGCATCTATATTCATTAGAGATATTGGTCTGAAGTTTTTTTTCTTTGAAGTGTCTTTGTCTGGTTTTGGAATCAGGGTGATATTGACCTCATATAATGAATTTGGAAGTATTCCCTCTTTTTCTATTTCCTGAAATAGATTGAGGAGTATTGGTATTAATTCTTCTTTAAAGGTCTTGTAACAACACTTGGCTGTATATCCATTCAGTCCTGGGCTTTTTTTGGTTGGTAATCTTTTGATGGCTTCTTCTATTTCCTCACTTGATATTGGTCTGTTTAAGTTGTGTATAACTTCCTGACTCAATCTGGGCAGGTCATATGACTTTAGGAATTTATCAATGCCTTCACTATCTTCTATTTTATTAAAGTATAAGGTTTCAAAATATTTTCTAATTATCTTCTATATTTCTATAATGTGATATTGCCTTTTTCATCACATATGCTAGTAATTTGGGTTCTCTCTCTTCTTCTCTTCATTAGCATGGTTAAGGGTCTGTCAATCTTATTTATTTTTTCAAAGAACCAACTTTAAGTTTTGTCCATTTTTTCAATTGTTTCTTTTGTTTCTATTTCATTGATTTCTGCTCTGATTTTAATTATTTCTTGCCTTCTACTGCTTTTGCTGCTGATTTGTTCTTCTTTTTGTAGGGCTTTGAGATGTAGTGTGAGGTCTTTTATTTGTTGGCTTTTTTCTTCTTTTAAGGAATGAACTCCATGCAATGAATTTTCCTCCTAGTACTGCTTTCATAGTGTCCCAGAGATTTCAATATGTTGTGTCTATGTTCTCATTTACCTCTAAGAATTTTTTAATTTCCTCCTTGATGTCTTCTGTAACCCATTGTTCATTCAGTAGCATATTTTTCATTCTCCATGTTACGTAGGAATTTTTCTTCCTTATTTTATTGTTGATTTCCAATTTCATTCCATTATGATCAGATAAAATGCATGGTAGTATCTCTATTCCTTTGAATTTGCTAAGAGTTGCCCTGTGGCATAATATATGGTCTATTTTTGAGAAGGATCCATGTGCTGCTGAGAAGAAAGTATGTCCGCTTGATGATGGTTGATATATTCTATATATGTCAATTAAGTCTAAGTTATTAATTATGTTATTGAGTTCTATAGTTTCTTTATTCAACTTTTGTTTGGGAGATCTGTCCAGTGATGAGAGAGGTGTGTTAAAATCACCCATGATTATTGTGTTGTGGTCTATTTGACTCTTGAACTTGAGAAGAGTTGTTTGATGAACATAGCTGCACCATTATTTGAGGCATATATATTAATAATTGTTATGACTTGTTGGTGTATGGTTACCTTGAGCAGTATGTAGTGTCATTCTTTATCCCTTTTGATTAACTTTGGATTGAAGTCTACTTTATTTGGTATGAGTATGGACACCCCTGCTTCCTTACGAGGTCCATGTGAGTGGTATGATTTTTTCAAACTTTTCACCTTCAGTCTGTATATGTCTTTTCCTATCAAATTAGTTTCCTGTAGGCAGCATATTGTTGGATCTTTTTTTAAATCCAGTCTACTATCCTATGTCTTTTGAATGGTGAGTTTAAGCCATTAACATTTAGGCTTACTATTGAGATATGGTTTGTATTTCCAGCCATATTTGTTTATTTTTGTTATTTAACTTTACTTGATTTTCCTCTTTGATTATTTTTTTCCTTTAGTATACTACCTCCCACTGTTGGTTTTATTGTTATTTTTCATTTCTCTTCATGAAATGTTTTGCTAAGGATGTTTTGAAGCACTGGTTTTCTAGTTGCAAATTCTTTTAACTTTTGTTTATCATGGAAGGTTTTTATTTCATCTTCATACCTGAAGCTTAATTTTGCTGGATACAAGATTCTTGGTTGGAACCCATTATCTTTCAGCATTTGAAATATGTTGTTCCAGGGTCTCCTAGCTTTCAGGGTCTGTGTTGATGGATCAGCTGTTAACCTAATTGAT
Organism: Callospermophilus lateralis; assembly: GCF_048772815.1. NCBI lineage: Eukaryota > Metazoa > Chordata > Mammalia > Rodentia > Sciuridae > Callospermophilus > Callospermophilus lateralis. The sequence continues at coordinate 40,148,789 of NC_135319.1, forward strand.
TTACCCCTATATGTAATCTGCTTCCCTTCTCTTGTGGCTTTTAAAATTTTCTCCTTGTTCTGTAAGTTGGGCATTTTCATTATAATGTCTTTGTGTGGATCCTTTGTTATTTTGCACATTTGGCGTCCTGTAGGCTTCTAGGATTTGAATTTCCATTTCATTCTTCATTTCTGAAAAGTTTTCTAATATTATTTCATTGAACAGATTGCTCATTCCTTTGGTTTAGACCTCAATACATTCCTCTATCACAATAACTCTTAAATTTGGTCTCTTTATGCTATCCCATATTTCTTGGATGTTCTGCTCGTGGTTTCTTATCAGTATTGCTGTGCTGTCTATGTTCTTTTAGAGATGATACACTTTGTCTTCATTGTCTGATGTCCTATCTTCTAAGTGGTGTACTCTGCTGGTAATACTTTAATTTGAGTTTTTAATTTGGTTTATCATTTCTTTCATTTCCAGGATTTCTGGGTGTTTGTTTGTTTGTTTGTATAACCCCTATCTCCCTGTAGAGTTGATCTTTTGTTTCTTGGATTTGTTTATGTAATTCATTGTCTAAGTGATCTTTCATTGTCTGCATTTGTTATCTAATGTCTTCCCTGAGACTCCAGAACATCTGAACCATGTATATCCTGAAATCTTTATCTGACATTTTTTCTGCTGTAGATGTTACCTCTTCTATTGTTGTATTGTCTTGCATTGTTTGTGGTCCTTTCTTTCCTTGTCTTTTCATGTTGCTCACATTTGTTTCCAGCTCTGTGAGACTGTTGTGTTATTGTTTTTCCTCTCTATATTTATATTGCTCTTTAGTTCCTAAATCTCTCCTGATCAGCCGCAGGACCACACAGGTAGCCATGCCCACCAAGAGATGGTGAGAAAGGTTTTCTAAGATAGATTTCGCCTGTTTCCCCACGTTCAGTGTTTGGTGAGGTGGGAGGTGCTGGGGTGACCTTTTGCTGTGGCCAGAACTCAGTCTGGTGACCTGCGTGGGAGCAGAGTATAGTCCGGAGATCTACAGTTCTGTAGAGGTGCTAATTTTGTACTTCTGATCCGTTGCTTGTGGTCTGCATGTATGTTCAGACTGCGAGTTTGGGGGTTGGCGTCTAGAGTCTTAACGGAAAGCAAAACCCCTGTGTTCTGCTCTGCACTCGCTGCTCTGGTGGAATCTGCGAAAGATTTGCTGTATGGTGTCCTGTCACTTGCTCTGAGATATACTTATTCGTCAAGGCAGGACCCTGTGGAGAAGCCTTTTGACTGTTTTCTCAGATTCATGTGCAGAGTCGCCAGAAGTGGTATCTCTTCTACTCTGCCATCTTGGCTCCTTGTGATAAAACTTTTAAGCTGTGGGGCCTAGTTTTTGGTTTTAGGTCATTGGGAGTTTGCCTTAGAAGGGGATAGTAGGACTCCAGCCCCTTCCTCTGCCTATCTCTTGCTTCTTAGCCATGAAGTAAACATGTTGATTTATCATGTACTACCGAAGTGATGTCTTGTTGTAGGCTCAAAAGCAATGAGGTCAAGTAAATCTCTAAAACTATGAGCCAAAACAAACTTTCCCTCTTTATAAGTTGATTATCTCAGGTATTTATTAAAATAACAGAAAGTTTTTCAATAGCCATCCTAGGAGATATGAGGCAATATTTCATTGTGGTTATGATTTGCATTTTTTTGACAAATAAATGATGTTGAATATTTTTTCCTAGAGTGATGTTGAGCCATTTATATTTCTTCATTGGAAACATATCTATTCAGGTCTTTTGCCCATTTGTAAATTAGAGTATTAGTCTTTTTTGCTATTGAGTTATAGGAGGTCCTTATACATTTTGAAATTAATCCCTTGTCAGATAAATGATTTATAAATACTTTCTTCAGTTCCATATGTTGCCTTTTCACTTTGTTTTCTGTGTTAAAGCTTTTAAATTTGATGTAGTCCTATTTGCCTATTTTTACTTCTATTGCTTATGCTTTTGGTATCATATCCAAAAAATCATTGCTAAGACCAAAGTCATGAAGATTTTCCCATCTTCTTCTAGGAGTTTTGCAGTTTCAGGTCTTAGTTATTCCTCTCCATCCTCAGCCTAGAATTACCAGGCAAAGCAAATCCTTATGACCTACCCACCTGGTCATCACACATGCTCAGATGAATTAATCATACCTAAAAGAGAAGTATAACACAAAAGAATTAAGCAAAGGTGGCAAGGCACACAGGAGATAAACTTAATTAGGTAAGAAAATTTGCAATGATGAATTGTGACAAACAAGAATGGCCACAAGATGAGTATTTTTATAGATGGTATTTAATTACTGGATTCCTGACTATGCTAAGTGAAAAAAGTCAGACTCAAAGGCTAATACTGTATGATTCCACTCATTTATATGATATTCTGGACAAGACACAACAGATCAGTGGTTTCAGATATTTAGAGTGTGGGCAAGATTTGACTTCAAAGTGAGCACATAAGGGAATTCTAGGAAGGCTTGTTGGAACTATTCTATATCTTAACTGTGGTGATGGTTACTTGACTCTACCCATTTGCTGAAACTCAGAAGCAACAGTGAATTTTACTGTATGTAAATTCAAAATAAATTTGAAAACAGAAAAAAAACTCTCTTATGACTAAGCACAAGGCAAAAGATTCACACTTTCTGAATGTTATAAACCACTGAAACATCATTTCAGAGCGTCATCTACAAACAAGATAATGTAACCAAGTATTTAAACCACAGACAAGGCTATAATTTTTCAAAAATGATATGCAAGGCATAAAAACATGCTTATTAAAAGCATAAATGATTGACCAGAATGTTGTTTACCACCTATAAGATGTTTATAGATTTTTATCTTTCGTGAATAAAGTGGAATAAATTAATGCAAAGTTACCTTTCAGAGAGAAGCTGTCAAACTTGGTGCTTTCTGGCCAAAAGTGAATTTGTAACTTCATGTTATGTTAAATTTGATATGAAAGGCTGGATGAACCACCTCAAATGGGCTATTTACTATGATAAAAACTGTTTCCTAACAAGAGGGAAAGAGGTGGCCTGGGAAGATAACTGCTGGGAGTTTAATGCACTTTCTGAAACACTCTGACACACTCTGCTAGAGAGAATAATTTAATATCAACTAGAAGTCAAGCTTAAAATTCCATTTCCTGGAAAAGAGCATCAAAAACAAATTCAAATTAATTCACTGAACATATAGTAGACATTTACTATATACCAAGCACTATGCTAGGCACTGGGTAAACAAGTTGAAAAAAATATCACATTTGACTTTAAAGAATGCACAGACTGGCAGTAGACAGACATAAACAAGTACACTTTCACACAATAATTTAAGTGTAATAACAGAAGTGTGATTAGAGAATAGAAGTGAGTAGAGGAAAAAGTGACTGAATCTAGCAAACAATATCAACCAGATCCCCTAAAATCTGTCTTCAGTGATTATTAAAATGCTAAGTGGAACAAACACAAGGCTGTATGGTTTAAATAGACCATACCTTTAATATACCCACACCTCCTTCCCATTACAATTTTTAGAGCACTGAGCAGGTGGTACATATACTGATGTATTTATTCCTTGACTTGGGATAATTTTCCAAGTGATGAAGTTCCCACAGGGCAAAGGAATAATATGATAAGGTCTCTTTTTCCAGTAAGTGGAAAATTCCTAAAGAATGTATTCCTTCTTATAAGACTGCTTTATGCAAAAAGACACAATGGGGTAGGGTTGCTTATATAGCTCATGTCAAGTCATTGCAAGTTAACTATGCTACTCAGAGTTAAGATTGATATCCCATTTCTTCTGTGTATTATCTATAGTCATACCTAACTCATAATTTTAATTTACTGTTTCTACTACAGTTGACTATTTCCCCAGTACCATAACTATGGATTAAACAGTAAAAGTAAACATTCTGAAAAATAGAACTTCTACTATCTCCTCTACTTTTTAAGTCCTTTCTTGAATCTTCCAGTTCTAACAGGGAAGTATGCAGTAGACATTCTTTCCTACATTCTTTCACAGATAATTATTTCTAGGAAGGTATACTATGGCCAATTAGGAGTAAATAAATATAAGAAAATATTAAAAACAAAAATGGCAGTTGCTGGGTGTTCTCTGGTAATTCACCTTCTCAGGAGGGTGAGGCAGGAAAATCTCAAATTCAAGGACAGCCTGGGAAACTTAGTAAGACCTTATCTCAAAATAAAAAAGGGCTAAGTGTCCACCTAAAACTTAAGAACAAATATTTTTTTTAAAAAAGGGACTGAGACTAGTGATCCAGCACTTGCCTAGCATGCATGACACACACTCTATGTTTAATCCCCAGTTCTACAAAAAAGAGATGGGAGAAAATATACAAGTGCCATGTGTTTGAGGGGCAGCACTACATTTTGGAAATGGGAAAGATTTTTATAACTAGAAGATCTGGGTTCAGATTCTGCCTCTAAAACTTTCTAACTTCATGGCTTTAGACAACTTACTTTACTTTCTAAATGTCTCAATTTTCTTATCTGCAAAATATAGATGATGGGAACTGCTACATTTTTCATAGTTATTCTCCAGACCATGTACCCTTCAGTGAGCCCCACACTGAGATTCTGTTTTCATTAGTCTACATTAATGAATGGACAACAAAAAAGGATGAGGAAGGCAGGAATGAGAGAAGTGGAGGAGGATCCCTAGCTCCTTAAGGGACTTGACAGTGCAGCTCAGTGACAACCACTGAGTTATAGTGTTTGAGAAACACCTTAAACTTTAATTTGCTACAAATTTTAAAAGTGAATTATTGTCTTTTTAAAAATGATTAAATTAATTCGGCTGTTCAAGTACTATGTTCTGAAAAAGTGCTAGCAATCTAATAGCTAAATTTGTGTTTATTTATAATATCCTCCTTGACAAGCAAATCAACTAAGAAGAACTGTTCTAAGAAGCTGAGAAGATAGGATGCATACATTAAATGACTGAGGTCAATTAATATGTGCTGCAATAATATTATTTACATAATAGCATAAACTTTATACTGTTTGAGGTCAGATACCATGATCTTTTTTTCACCATCTTTTTCTGTAAGCAGCCTGAAATCATCTCTAAAACTGGTTCTCTATTCACTTGACCCAGAAAACCCAAACTTCATGTGTGTTCTCCTTAAGAACAGCTATGACATTTTCCAGGCCATTAAAAGTATGCATATCTGAAAACTCACTAATCATCTAAGAGATGTTCCAGTGTTAACAATAAAGTTAGCAGGAGCGCCCAAGCCAAACATTAGGGCAAAGGCAAAGGGAATGGCCCAAAAAGAGGGCTGAATTTTTGTTGCCACATACTTAAAAATACAGAGAGTAATGCTGAACATTAAGGTTTAGATATATATTCTCTAGTCATTGGCTGTTGTGCTTAGAGAGCTCAGTCAGATCAACCCATACATGAGCTCTCCTGTCACACTGAGATAACCCTCACTGAAAAGGAACAAATTGTTCCTAAACTAGAACAGCAATCTGTATGGAAGAAAAAGATATCCCAAAAGAAACTGAAGAAACAAAAACTCATGTCAGAGAAATAAATTCAGCATAAAATAAATGCAAATAAAAATTTAAAAATATTTTAACCATCAAATTTAGTATATGGAACTCAATAAATATTAGTTAAGTAAATAAATATGTGAATGAGTGAATCAACGTTTAAGATAAATAATTTCCAAAGGAATTTTCAAAGAGAACTATTGCCAAAGACTGGAGCATAGGCAAAAGTATTGTTATTGGAAAAATGAATTTCAGCTGCCCACCAAATCAGATTACCATAACAAAACTATAATGAAGAAACATAAATTTCAGCTGGGAATGGAAAAATTAAGCAACCCTTGCCTTTCCAGATAAATCTTTCAGCCAACAGCTTACTTTGCCTCCATTCTTGGCCTCAATACTGACTTTCCTTCAGACTTGTTAAATTAACAATGCACAATTTTGCCTCCCCATCACAAATATTTCCCATTATTGGGAACATGCAAAAGCCTTGCTTTATGAACATTAAGAACCAATGAAAGCAAAATATAAACCAAAAAAGGAAAAGTCATGGATTTAGCCTACAGGGTTAGGCAACAGGCTTTGGAGATGAATGAACTGCCCATATTCTCCAAAATAGCCCTGCAACACTTAAATTAAGAGAATTTATTGCTGAGTTTAATATTTTTAGTATGCTTTTTCTGAGCACCTACCAACTAAAGTGATAAGTACCTTCAAACTTGCAAAGATATATGCTGCAAATATCTAGGCTAAATTACCCATTTGTATATGTGGAGCTTGAATTATTCATCTACATTTTTTATTTTTTAAAGAGGAGAATAAACAAAACTACAAAGAGAGAAGATATGAAAATCTCATTGCTGTAGATTTAAAGGTTTTCAAGGTGGGAAGAAGCCAAAGGGGCCCTTCAGCAATAACAAGAGATTTATTCTACAATCTAATTAATATTCACCAACTATATTACTTATGAAACAAAAAAATACATCTAGGGAATCCAAGTGCATACAAGCAGAAGTACACATAGTAATGAGCAAAATATCTTATAAAATTAGGCTAAGAAAAGTGTGCACAGCAAAAAAAAATCATGGCTTTTCTAGAAAATTGTACTCAAATATTGAGACTAGTAGACAGGTACCATTTAGTCACAGGTTTTATAATAAGTCAAATTCTAAATTAGGATGGCAATGTGAACTTTCCATGAGACCTTTTCTAATAACAACCTAGAGTGACAATTTCTCATTTGAAAAGGAATGAAACACTTCCTGTATGTATGAGCAAATGATAATGCAAGACCATGAAAATTTTCATAAATCTTCAATGGAAAATCTTTTAACTCCTTCTAAAGTAACAATCAGTTATTTTCCAAATGATAACTGGGACTAACATTGGTTTATTTATTAATTTTTCTTATTTCTAATAAAAAACACTAGCTTGTCAGTGGTCACCAAAATGAAGCATCCACTAGGATATGGCAAGAAAATATCAGAACTTATTTTTGTATTTATTTTTTATCACAAATAGGCAAAAACTAGGTTGACAGATATTAACAAAGAGATTACACCAGTCCTTCCCTGTTCCTATGTCAACCATAAATAAGAGATATAGATTTCATAAGATATGTATAAAGAATTGGTAGGAGTAAATGGTGAAACACATACCTCCTAGCTTTCATCACTTTGCAAAGGAGGATAGTATGTATTGCCAATGAAAGTTAATTTATGGGTACATAGTGCTATCTAAACACTACAAAATTGTGGGGTGGGATATTCTTGCTATTCTTGCAAAGTAATACTGGATTGATGGTTATAAAAATGATTAATGATAAATGATTATACAAATAATAAAAGCACAAAAAAGAAAGCTCTCACTTCTGTTCCTATGATGATTTTTTATCACCCATGAGTTAATTTATCTTGAAAAGAAGGTGGGCAAAAAAATTTTAATATTGCTAAAATATGGATACTCATCCACCATCATTAATCCACAATCATGAACATCAAGGCCACTTTGAGTATACAGATTGCCTTGTTAGATTATATAATAATCCAATGTTACTCTGATTAGCCAATCTTTTAAAAATATTTAAATCTTCTTTATATATACTATTCCATGCATAATCTGTATTAGGTCAGTAGTACATGTATACAATTCATAGTGAAAAGGTAATCCCAGACCCTCTTATTCTCTAGGTCACACTGCCTTTATCCCAGTCTCTGCATCATTATCTGTAGGAGTTATATGGTCCCAAAACTCAATAGGCCCCCTCCCTACAATATTCACAGCCTTTACAAACATCAAGAGTAATCCCATCGATTTATTTGTCACCACAGGAAACCCAGTGTTTCTGAATTGTTCCTCACAACTAGGTCTCTCAGGTTTATGCATCTTTTAATCTCAGTTTATCTTCCCATATTCAAAATTCATTACACTATGTCCTCTAGAGATCAGAAAATCCCTAATGTTTTATCCCCTCCTGAGTATTGCCTCCTTCTTTTTACTCTAAGTAAAATCTAGCTATTCTCTAAGAACTCTTTTTCCCTACAGGTCCCTCAAATGATATTTAACTTCTCTTCTATACTCCACTATTACTGTACTGCTCCCTTATCATTCTAGAACACTGTTCCTTCCATCTTCCTCTAAACATCCAGAAATACAACTTGTGCCATTAAACTACTTACTTAGTTGCAGTTAACAACAGTCTCCATAACTCTTACAAGATTTTAATTATTGTTTCACTATCAAAAGTCCCTTTTCACACAATATAAATGAATCTTCCAATACACAAAAACCTCAAATTAGTTTTTAAACTCTTATCCTTCAATAAGCTTGTCCTCTAGGCATTTCAGGGTCATCTAAATCTCTTAATTACCTAGAACCCATAAACCCACTAGTGTGAATAAACTAAGTCTTATCTCACCCATAGAAAATAACCTAGAATTCATTTATCCACTGGTGTGAATAAACACTTCTAACCTTCTTAACTACATTGTTCTGCTCTATCATATATCAATAATATTTTTCTCATTTTCAGATTATTTAAATCAATATCAAATATGGTGTTATATCTCCCACAAGACATTACATATCTGAAAGCCCCAAGAGAATCAACTGGAAAAAAGAAGTAAACACAATATGAGAATTCAGTAAGGTAAATGCTAATTTAGAGAAAGCAAGATACTTTATATATCAAATAAAATAAAATAAAAGATATCATTTTTACTAGAAAAAAGGTAAAATATTAAGATAAACAATAAAATGAGCAAAATCTATATGAATAAAACCTAATAAAACAACTGAAAACATAAAAGAAGACTTCAAAAATGGAATTTCATTGGATAGAAATGTTAAACATAATAAATATGCCAATACCCCTTAAGATAACTGACAAAAATATGACACTATCACAATAAAAATACAGCAACTAGTTTGGAGACATTTGTTGCTGATGTGATTGTTTTCTTTATAAAGTAGCTGACCCAAAAATCTTATGTATAATAGACATGCCAAGAATATCAAGGTAACCTATTAAAAAGAAGAACAATAAAGGGGTGAGAGTATGAGCACTACCATATATTAAATGAAAAAAAAAAAGAATAGAAAAAAAGGTGTTTTAAAAGAACTCGAAAAGTTCAAGGACTGACTTAGACTGTGTAACTTCTGTTATTGGGTTTAAGACAGTTGTACAGATAAATGGAATAGAGACCATATATATATTTTTATTTCAGCAAAAATACAAGGCACTTCACTGAGAAAAAAGATTATCTTTTCAGCAAGTAATGCTGGAAAATTGGCCAGCTATATGCAAAAAAAAAAAAAAATGGACCTCAAATTTTACCTCCCACCAAAAACAAAACATAACTCAAACTGGATCTCAGACTTATTAAATTTAAGAGCTAATACTTTAAAACTCCAAGAAGAAAACAGGAAAAAATTCTAAGTGATATTGGCTTAGTGATACTGGCAAAAATTTCTTAAGTGGGAAACAAAATTATAAAAAGAAATTAACTATAAAAAAACTGGCTCTTCAAAAGGTATTGTTACAAAAACAAGACATACCACCAAAGAGAGAATATATTTGAAAACAAATATTGTACAGTAAACTTATACCTAGAATATTTGAAAAATATTTACAACTCAATACAAATAATTCAGTTTTTTTAACAAGCAAAAGATTGGATGAGTGTTTCACCAAAGAAAATATGCAGATGGCAAATAAAAACATGAAAAGATGTTTGCCATCATTAGTTATTAGAAAAATACAGATTAAAACCAAATGAAATATTACTATGTAACCTAGAATGGTTGACCTAGCATACTAAGTGGTAGCAGGAATGTGGACCAACTGAAACTCTTGCACACAGATGGTGGGGATATAAAATGGCACAACCACTTTGGAAAACAGTTTGGCAGTTTCCTAAAACATTAAACATTCATCTACCATGTGATTCAGCCACTGCACTCCAGAATGGTGAAGGAAATGTTGGAAGATTGAAGAAAATAAACAGTTGTCTAAGAGAGGATTGACTGCAGAAATGCAGAAAAGATCACTGTGAAGCACTGAAGCTCAAATTATACTTATTCATGTATAAATATTTGAGTAGAAAAAACACTTATACATGAATGTTCATGACAGATTTATTTATAATAGCCAAAAGCTGGAAATAGTCATCAACAGATGGATGGATAATCAAATAGTGGTATCCATACAATGGAATACTATTTAGAATCAAAAAACTTATTGATAGGTCTGGGGATGTGGCTCAAGAGGTAGCGCACACTCCTGGCATGTGTAGTGCGCTGGGTTCAATCCTCAGCACCACATACAAATAAAATAAAGATGTTGTGTCCACCAAAAACTAACTCACTCACTCTCTTTCTCTCCCTCTCTCTCTCTCTCTCTCTCTCTCTCTCTCTCTCTCTCTCTCCATTTCTCTCTCTCTCTTTAAAAAAAACTTATTGATACATACAGCATGAATGAATCTTAAAAGAATCATATTGAGTAAAAGAAGCCAGGAAAAAAGAGTACATGACACATGATTCCATGTATATAAAATTTTAGAAATGTAAACTAATCTACAGTGACATAAAGCAGATGAGTGGTTGACTGGGGAGGAAAGACCAGTACACAGCACATGAAGGAGAAGAGAAAAATGTTACAAAGGGGCAGGAGAAAACTTTAGGGAGTTGCAGGTATATTCATTGTTTTGATTATGGTAGTCATTTTACTATAAACATTTCAAAGCTATCAAATTGTACCCATAAAATACATGTATTTTATTTCACTTCAATAAATATATTTTAAAGCATTGATAATTAAAACATTAATACTGTAGAGTGAATGGAAGAATTTAAATACCAAAAAAGAACTGAATAATCTGAAGTTGTTACAAAAAGAATAAGGTGAATCTCTATAGGGATCGATATGATAAGATCTCCAACTTACAAGGTCAAGTGGAAAAACAAGCTGTAGAAGAGTTGTACAGTTGTTACTTTCTGTAAAATGATGAGGTAATAAGACTATATTTTCTTTCAAAAATATTTAGGAAACAACTTTAATTATGCTGATGGATGGGTGAGGTTGTATAGATGAGGGCAGGGGAGTCAAGGGAAACTTCACTGCATATTTTGTATATAAGTTTTGAATTGTGAATAAAAAATTATTAAAATAGAGCTGTTTCTCCCCAGAAAATTACATGTTCCATGATGCTAGTTGTTAGGTTTGAGGTGGTATCTCTAGTGCCTCAAATAGCCCCTAGCAAATGTTACAATTTATATAAAACTTACTTTTGTTGATAGAAGTGGACATTTTTAAGATTTGGAGAGCACTGTACTACATGATCTTGAAAATTTCTTTACAGTTATACAAGTTTTCACAAACTTTTTATATGAGGAGCTAGAAACTAAAAATTTTAGACTTTGTTAGTCATATGGTATCTGTTGTTACTCTACTCTGCTATTGTAGCACAAAGGCAACTATAAATAATAAATATATAAATAGATATGACTGTGCTCTAATAAAACATTATTTATAAAAATAGGAAAATAGCCAGATTTGGTCCAAGGGTTGTAGTTTGCCAAACTCTGATTATCCATCAGTTGAACCTTTAAAGATATATAAAGTTTCCACCTTAAAAATAAATGAATGAACGAATAAATAAATAAATATTTTTCAACAAGGAATCGAGTTAGATTATTTTAATATCATCCTTCTGGTTTCCTTTTTTTTTCTTTTTCACTGGGTGAAATAAGAATGTTATCTCTGATAAAATGATGGGCAAGAGACCTGAAGGAAATAAAAGAGAAACAGTAAGAATAAAATACTTTAGGAGAAAATCTGCTTGGTTTGTCTTAAAATCATTTTTATTCACTTCATTAGACTAAAAATTTCTCCATCATGGAATATCAAATACATAAATTACTTCATTTATTTCCTTATATACATATTAAGAACACAACTGTGAATTGTACATAGATGTGAGACTGAACATTTAATGATACAACCTCAAGAAGAACATGTTCTTCAATCATGTTTCACTCTAAGGTCTTAAAAGTTCAAGATGCTATTCTTTGTCTTGCCCAATTTATTGAAATTATTTTGTTGTATACTTAATCCTGCCACAGTTATAAGAAAACCATGAGTGACATCAGAAGATCTACCACTAACTAGCTGTGTGACAGGTTTTTCCATGGTAAAACACAGGAGTTGGACTCAATAATGCCTACTCTTCCTATACTAATATTTGTCATTATCAGGAGACATTCTTGGTTGTCATATCTGGGGAATGCTACCATTACCTAATAAATAGAAGCCAGCAATACTGCTAAAATCCTATAATGTAGATAACAGTTCCCACAATAATTATCCAACACTAAATTTCAATAATGCAAAAAAATGAGAAACCCTATCCTAATGAAAAGGAAACTCCTCTGTTTTGTTGAGGGTAGTCAATATCTATGATACAATAATTAGGAAAGCTTTTGGCTAACAAAACCTGAAATAAATAGTAGTTTATTCTAAAAACAAATGTATAATGGGAACTGTCCACAGTAGAACAGCATCAATAATTCATAGTCCCAAGGTCATCCCCACGTTCAAGGAAGAAGGTGGGGATGGGTTACTATTTTGGTCTGAATGTTTGTGTCCCTCCAAAATTTATATGTTTAAATCCTAATCCCCAAAGTAGTGCTATTAGTAGGTGAGGCCTTTGAAGAGGTAATTAGTTCATGAGGGTGGAGCTCTTATGAATGGGATTCATAAGAGCTTATAAAATGCCCTTGTAAAAGAGATCAAAGGGAGCTCATTTCACTCCATCCATCATGTGAGGACACAGCAAGAAGGCATTATAAGAAAGTAGGCCTTCACCAAACACCAAATCTGCTAGTGCCATGATCTTGGGTTCCCCAGCCTTCATGATTGTGAAAAGTAAAATTTTGTTTATAAACTACCCAGTTTATAGTATTGTGTTATAGCTGCCCAGATGGACTAAGGCAGGGAGGAAAGAGCAGCACTAGACACATCTGTGTCTTTTATCAGGAAAACAAAAATCTTAACATCTCAGTGGACAGAAGTACCTTCAAGGGAGGTCAAAAGGTTATATAACTCTGGCTGCCTGTAAGGGAAGCTAAACTGATAAGCATTGAGCTTTCTCAGCTTTACAATGGAAGCCAGCAAAAGAGGAAGGGATTGAAAATTGGTCTTAGGTTAATCAATTAATAGGGCCTACACTGTAGTCAATCAACATTCTCTCATACAAATTAAGATTATTGCTTATTATTTAATAAGCAATTAAGTAAGTTCTCTTCAAAAAGCTGTTTTCTAGGACTTCTTCCTTGGTAGAATGAACAAATAGGTGAATAAGGATTTAAAATCTATTTCATAGAGCTCAGGAGGTATTCTGTAGCAAATATAATTTAAAAAGTGGTGCTTGTCTCCTTAATTGACCAATGGTCACATATTTTACTTTTTGCTATATGCTGTGGTTAGATATTAAGTCAGGGAGTAAACCAAAGAAACTGGTAAGCCAAGTACCTGTCTTTTACTACAGAGTAAGAGACAAACTAAAAAGCTATCAATCAGAGACTAGCACAGTAAAAAAATCTTTGCAGAATGCTTGGAAAGCAGTTTAATTACAGAGAACAATCTCAATTGCCAGTAGAAAAAGCCATCTGCTGGAGTCCTTCAGAAATATTACTGCCTTGATAAGAGAAATTCAATATATGTCAAAGCTCAGAGACTCAGAGATATATGTTAGAGCTCATAGGTATGATGCCTTTTGAATTTGTGTGGAGCTGACCAAGCTGGTGGTATAAATTCAAGACACTTTGACTTATACTTAAAATGAAAGAGGCATGTTTGCAATCCAGTGCACAGATAAAAGAGTCCTCTTCCTCTAGGGAAGCACATATCCTAACCAATACAACATACTTTAATTTGGATTTCTGTTTAGTACATAAACAATATGGGCCCTGCTGAACTTCATATAAACCCCAGTAGATGTAATATATTCCGATTTTCAAACAGACCTCTGAGATTGCCACTGAAAAGAAAAACTTATGAACTAGAATGTTAAATGTGAGTATAAAGCAGTAAGCAGGGAGAACAAAGACAGTATCTTTCATTAAGAAAAAGCTAATGAAAAGTCAGCAAGAGGGAAATTTGTCAGAACAAGTTAAGAATTGAACTTGTAGCCTCCCAGGTCTTTTTGTTTAGCATACACAAAGGGAAGTTCTACAGTTAGTGATTTCGCATTGTAAACATGAGTCTGTCAACTTAATGCTTTTCCAAGTAATATTTCCTTTAGACTGACATTCAACAACTGATTAAAGTAAAAGTTCTGAAAATTTGGGTATAAATTATTCTCAATTTTTTGAGGGCTGTTGAATTCTGAGATACAAGTTTTTGGTTCAAGTTTTTTATTTCTGAAAAAAAAAAGACAACGATTTTTGCTCTTAAAATTTTACTTAATTTCTACTAACATAAGTAGGACATAAGGGCAATTTCTTTGGAGCATTTTGCACACTGAATAGGCAACTTGGCAACTATGATATGCCTATCAGACAATGGCACCTAATGTATTGTCTGCTGTCATTCATCATATTCAATTATCAGATGTCTACAATGACTAATACAGAACTTCTTCAATGTATTTATGCACCTAACTGTATCAACCACTTAAAAAGTACCTAAAAATCTAAGTCTAGGACTTCTAAGATTTGACCTTTTATGGAAAACAGCAGATAAACAGTTTTTAAACAGTTGTCAAATACATTTAAAATTATAGTATAATAACATAGTATTATAAAGTTGCTATTTGTATAATTCATTATTTTAAAATAATATTTAAAGGCCACATTGTATAGTGAAAAAAGCAGAGTACCTTGTTTCAGTGCTAGTCTCCAGCTTGGGAAAGTACCTTAAAACTGATAAGACTCAGTTTCATCATCTGTGAAATGGAAATGATGCAATCTGCCTGCCTAGTTCATAGGGACGCTGTGACAATTATGTACTATGGTCTTCACTGAAGTGTCCACAATCTTAAAGGTATCTTACAAAGCTATTACTAGCATGATTAAATACAAACAAGAATATGGCATATAACCCCTGGTGGAAAAAAAAGAACTAAAAATATAGAGTATCATGTGAAGATTATGAACATCATGTTTCTATTCTGAAAGGTAAATCAGTCAACAAGTTCAGATTTTAAAGATTCTTGATCAGTTTTTAAAAAGAGACTATCTATGACAGGCCCAAACTTAATATGAGCCAACTGATCAAAGTAAGAAACCCAAGACCTTAGAGTACACTGATGTGAAAATCCTCAATAGTGAATGA
Source organism: Callospermophilus lateralis (assembly GCF_048772815.1). Classification (NCBI taxonomy): domain Eukaryota; kingdom Metazoa; phylum Chordata; class Mammalia; order Rodentia; family Sciuridae; genus Callospermophilus; species Callospermophilus lateralis. The sequence continues at coordinate 40,164,138 of NC_135319.1, forward strand.
AGCATAAAATAATGTGGAGAGCAAACATAATACTATTATAGAGGCAATATGCCGATTATCAAACTAAACTGATTTTCATATAATGAAATGTTCTTTTGTATTTTGCTGAAAATGAAATAATAGGAATCTGAGAGTTTTTCAGAACCAATTTCTGTAAGATTAACTTTCATTCAAAACAGACCAAGTTCTCAAATTGAACAAAATCTAAGCTACAATGTGATCAATATGAAAATTTCCAATATACTTTGAAATTTTGAAAAGAGTCTTCCATTTGGCTCTAGGCTTCACTCCCATGCTTAGGAGTCCCAGGTTGCTCTGCTGTACAGGTGTTGAAGATCCCTAGAGAGCAGGTCTCACTTCTGAGCACCAGGAAATGGTCTTGTCTATTTTATTCTTGGAGGTTCAAATGGAATTCTAGGGATTTTCTTTGGATATTCTAATAGGAAAAATAAATAAGGAAAATATCTTATACCTATGGATGTAGAAAATGAATATATTTCCTCAAAATCATTTGATTCCACACATAGAGTATGCAATGTATTTCTGTGTCTGGATCATTTCACTGAGCATGAAGTCCTGCAGCTTCACCCACGTTATTGCAAATGGCATCATACTCTTTTGTTACAGGAGTTTGATTCCAGGATAGTTATGTCAGTGAGATATATCCCATTCTAAGTTGTTTTCTTTTTAACTTTTAAGACAGCAATTTTCTAAATTACTGAGGGTAGTCTTTAACTTTTGTCACGACTCCAAAATACATCATTCTTCTTTTAAAAGTTGAATGATAAGCTAGGTGTGGTGGCACATGCCTTCTGTAATGACAGGGACTCCTGAGGCTGAGTGAGAAGAATCCCAACCTTGAAGCCAGCCTCAGCATCTTGGTGAGACCCTCTGTACCTTAAAAGGCCCTGATTCAATTTCAAAAAACGAAAAAGATTATATATGTGTGTTTATATATTTGATATAAACACAAACATAAATCTATTTATTATTTATAATACACCATCTTTTTTTCTTATTGAATTATTCTTTGATGGCCATTTAGGCTATAGATAGTGTTGCAATGAACTTGGGAGTGTATATATTCCTAAATGTGGATTTCATTTCCTTCGATTATTCTAATGATTAATTTCAGCTGTCAATTTGAGTGGATTGAGGTATACTTAGGGAATTGATATATAATACCTTGGCATGTGTCTGTGAGTGTGTTTCCAGAAGATTGGTTCAGAAAGCATGAGGAAGACCTATTATGAATGTGTGTAATACCATTCAATAGGTTTTATTTAAAAAAAAAAAAAAAGCAGGAGAAGCTGTCACTGATTTGTGTTCCAAGTTTCTTGAATGGTATTTTTTTTCTGGTGATGTCACCTGTGGATATCTGACTTCAGAGTCTTCTGCCTTTTAATGTGGCATTGCATCATTGGCTCTACACAGGTATTGTAAGTCCTCAGTCTTGGACCATAGCTGTCTCATTGACTTCCTTGAACTGTGAGGCTTCCAGTTTCTTCGACTGAGCTGTTACCAGTTTCCCAGTTTTGCCAGTCCGAAGTTAAAAATTTAGGCACTATTCATCCCATGGTCATGTGAATAAATTTATATACACATGTATATGTACGTAGTCTATTAATTCTGTTTTTCTGAGGACCCCCAAAATACAGGAATATTCTCGACAAAAAAAAGAAAAGAAAGGAATTCTGAAAAGAGAGAATATATTGCAATCACCAAAAAAAAAAAAAAAGGAATGAAATGTCAAATAGAATCTTTTCTAAAAAAATATTGTTCAATGAATAAAAGAGTATTCCTGGAGATTAAATGTATTCTTCCAAGAGGCAGAGCCACAAAAGTGGATCATCTCATAGGCGGCATGTAAAAGTTAATTCAACAAATACTCATTGAGTTAGTACCTAAGTAATCGGTGAGGAAGAGTATTTGGCAAAATCCCTGCTAAACTCATGAAATACTAAAAGAGTAATATCTTGTACAATTAAGGAAAAGTTTAATATACTCAAGTTTCTAAATGAATGGTATTTATGTTATACCCAAAGATGCTTCAGCATTTGCCAATATATGCCAAAGGCAATCAGGAAGATTATAACAGTTTGGAAAACACAAGAAGTGCTTCATAGAAAAGTGGAGTGATCTCAGAGAGTTGTTATGATTTGGGTAAGTGGTAAAGCAACTACAGTTAGAGTTCCCTCAGCTTGTATGGGTTCTGCACCTGCAGTTTCTACTAATCACAGAATGAAAATGTTTTTTAAAAAATCCAGAAAGTTCTATAAGACAAAATTTGAATGTACTATGTTAATTATACTGAATCCATGAAATGAAGTAACATATAGACATTGTATCAGGTATTTCAAGAAATCTAGACTTGATTTAAAGTATATGAGAGACACTCCAATCAGAACGGCAATTTTCAAGAATACAAACAATAAGTGTTGGCAAGGATGTGGGGAAAAGTTACACTCATATATTGTTGGTGAGGCTGAAAATTAGTATAACCACTATCTAAAGCAATATAGAAATTCCTCAAAAAGTTAGGAATGCATAAGGCCTTGGGTTCAATCCCCAGAACCACAAAAAAAAAAAAAAAGGTTAGGAAAAGAACCACCATGTGACCTAGCTATTCCTTGGTATATAGCCAGAAGATCTAAAACCAGCATACTGTCAGGATATAGTCACATCAAGGTTTATAATAGCACAGTTCACAATAGCCAAATTGTGGAACCAACTAAGTGCCTTTCAACAAATAAATGCATAAAGAAATGTTGTATATATACACAATGGAGTATTACTCAGACATAAAATAGAATGAAATTGTGGCATTTCCTGATAAATGAATGGAACTGGAGACTATCATGCTAAATAAAATAAGCCAGACCCAGAAAGTCAAAGTTTAAATATTTTCTCTGATATATGGAAGCTAATTCAAAATAAGGGGAAAAAAGAAAAGGAATGGTGAAGGGGATTCCATCAAAATAGAAGAAAGGTCAGTGGGGTAGAGGATGAGAATTGAGGAGGAGGGTGGAGGAATAGGATAAGGGAAGAATAGTGGAATAAATCTGACCAAACTTTCCTAGGTACATTTATGAATACACCACAATGAATCTCACCCTCATGTATATCTATAAGACACTAATTTTTAAAAAAGCTATAAATAAATAGCAGAAAGATCAGAAGAGAGAAGGGAACAAGGAGATGGAGGAAGGGAGGGAAAGGGGAGTATTGGGGACTGAAAAAGATTAAATTATATTTCATGATTATATAATTATGTCAAAATTAATCCTAATGTTTTCTATAACTAAGAAAAATTTAAAAAGAAAAAAATCCCCTTGAGCCAAATTGAAGAGCTCCAAATTTCATCCAAAAAAAAATTTTCTTAAAGTATATAAGCAACTGTGTATAGGTTATATGCAAATGCTATTCAATTTTGTATAAAACCCCACTCTCATGGATTTTAGTATCAATGAGGTAAGGGGAAATATCCTGGACACTGAAGAGCTGCTGTACTGTAATAATTTCTCACTTTCAATCTTAGAAGAAATCTCTCTTTTTATGTTCATATTTCTTTTTTACTTGGTGATGTTTAGTAACTCAAATATTTAGAAATCAGTAAGAGGAATAATACCAAGAACTAGAATCCTAAAACCTTGGGTACTTGGGGTACTAAATAACAAATCTATTAACCTGACCCTAAGTCCCCATTACCATAATTCTCTTGTTTCTTTCTTTGAATACCTTTCAGAATCAAGAACTCATGATTTTATGAAGCAATTAATTTCCCATCTATGTTTCAGAATATTTCACAAAGATATGATTTGGAGATCTCTAATTATTTTAGACATACAGACTAATAATTCAATTTCCTATCCATAAAAACATTGAAAATTCAGGGGGAAATATCTTCATAAAAAAACTTGAAAACTTTCATATGATATTTAGATTTCAAAACTAGACCATGTATAAGGGGCCTGAAACCCACTTTGCCTAGACCACAAAAAATTTCGTGGTAGAACCTGGTATAGGTTCAATCTTGTGCCTCTTAAAATCTTTCCAATACCCATTATTTTCCCATGAATTCCATACATAAGATTCTATTTTGTGCTCCATATTAAAAACTACATGCTTTGTTTCTAAGCCTTCTGAAAATTCTAAGATGTAAATTTAAAAATCTGACAGAAAGCTTTAGCAAAATATGCCATTCCTTCCACACATCACCATCTCTCCACTTCTCTTTTTCATATTAAAAAAATGGCACATTTTAACTTTAAAGAAGTTTATGTTACCCATGAACTATGCCCATGGAAATTAAATATACAACATACATATTGAGATTCTACAGATTTATCATTTTCATGTAGACACTTTCAAAAGAGTAACTCTGGCTTTGGATGTTTTCTGGAATTAAAAACACTCAGAAATGATATCTCTAGCATTTTTTCACCTGTGAAGTTGTATACATCCTTGTCCTACTGCCTTGTTTTTGTTCTTCATTTCTTTCTTCTCTTTTTAATCTGGTAGGATCAACTGAAACAATAATACTATCTAGCTGTGATATTACTCATCTTTTTTCACTAAAATTATTTGAAAATTCTTTGGTTATAACTTCAATACTTAAAAATTATTACATTACTTTATTTCAGCCACATCTACCAAGAAATAATCAAAATGCCTTTGTCTATATAAGCTGTTCCTCTAATGGATCATCAGAATTCATCATTAGTTTTTTTTTAAGCCAACTCTTTAAGTATTTTAAACTAAGCATAGTTAAGAAATAGAGGGTTTTTTCAGCCATGTGAGTCTCTCAGATTTTCCAGAATGTTTTGTCTGGTTAATTCTTGAAATGTCAACTAAAAACAGGGTAATAACTTTTCACAATCAAAGGATCCTTGCCAATACAGAATCCAAAGCATTAACTCCTGCTACTTACAGCACTCACAGGCAACACTAATCAAAATTTTTAATTGCATTTGTTTTTATCAATTTATAATTGATCCTATCAATTTTCAAAAAACTTTAAAGTAATGTGGAATAAATATATATATATATATATATATACATATATATGTTATAAGCAAAATTAAAATAAAATAAACCAAAAACCAACTAATGCTGTGGTACAAAATTATATTAGAAAATTTTAGCTTACAAGAACTACTAAAATTAAGCTCAATTCTTCGTTAAGTACAGCTGTTAGCTTCACCTGCTAAAAGTGAACCCATTTATTTTTATTATATTTTTTATATATTATATATAATTATATATTATATTATTTTTATTACATTTTTATTATATGTACATTGACATGTATATGACTCCAATAAGGAGACAGTACAGTATAAGAGAAAAAGCAAAAAATTTTGTGACTTTTCTAAGTCTTAGAATTGTATTCCTCACTTAGGTATAATCTTACATTCTACATTACATATATCACATAATATTTATAAATTTAATCTCTTATCAAAAGTTAATTATCCTTAATTTTTTATGTACCAGATGATTTTTAATGTTTCTAATTGTGCTATTCATTTATTCAACATAGAAATGAAAAAGCTGATTCATTCAACTAATTTGTCAGACAAAGTGAATGATATTTAACATGCATTATGCAATTTAATCTTCATAACAGTTTTGGGAAGAAAGTATTGCCATACCAACTTTATGGCTGAGGAAACAAAAGCTCAAAGAGGTTAGGATATACTAATAAAGAGTAGAGTTCAGACTTGAACTATTTGCCTAATTGCATATTAATATTCTCATCACTACATTATGTAGTTTCATAGTAATTACTAACTGATCATATGTTTGGAATCAAAGGAGTTCACACTCCACTTAAATTCAGGTATTTCTTATATTTCAACTAGTTAACAACAAATTCAAAATTATAATCACCCAGTAGATATGTACTGAGTTCCTACTATAGGACAGCAATATGCAAAGTATTGCTTATGATAAATAAAGAAAAAATAATCCATTTCTAACACTAAACAGGGATGTTCATTAAAATCCAAGATATAAGTAGCATAGTGGTGAAAGTTATTGATAGGGTTCTTTAACTTCTCCAGACTATTGAAGAATTTGTTTCACCTAATATCAGACCAACTTTCCTCATTTATTTCTAAGTTAGAAAATTAAGGACCACTAACTGACTCCTTACCTTACACCATTAAATTCTACAGAAGTAAGACAAATCTTACTTGTATAAGAAACACTGCAGCTTTGCATCTCATAATTGAAATATTTACACACCATCTTTTACCAAAAAGGATGTAGACTGGTTTATGAGGATATATAGAATACAAATTAGCATAAGTTAAAAGTTGGTTGAAAGAAAAAATAAAAATGAAAACCAAGTGGTGGCCACAAATTTGACACCTTTCGTTCTAGGAGCCAACCTGAAAAAAAATTTATCACTTAGAGAATATACAATTTCAAAGAGATTATTTTGCATTGCTTAAGAAATATATAATTATCCTTGATATTAAGATGTTTTAACTTCTCCAAAAATTCTTTTAAAAACACATGTGAGTTAATAAACATTCTTCATATAATATATGCAACAATATTTTCTTCATGGATCTGGTTTTTATAATTCCAAGAATAAAAGAAAAGTTATATGTTTACAATCCTCTGGATCTTCCCTACTAACACACACACAAACACACACATACACAACTCACTAAAAAAGCAGATTCTTATTTGTTTAATAAATCCCAGGGCTTCTTCCATTTCACAGACTCAAAGACCTGGGGGAGCAGGAATTTGAAACAGATCCCTGAAGCTAGATTCATCTATATAACAAGACACTGAGCCAGAAAGAACAGAGATGAGATATAGGAAGCCTGTATGACCTGGGTTACAGAAAGAGCCTCCTGGGAACTCACAGTGGAACAGGAGAGAGAAATTTCACAGCTGCTGCATATTTGAGATTAGGAAAATGAAAGAATGAGAAGAAAATATTTAAGAATGCTTTACTGTGCTATGCAATTATTTCCCTTTAGCTGTTTGATAAGAAAAAGCAGTAAAGATTTACATTTCCTTTCAATTACTTTGAATATCACTCTGTTGTTTCTTTGAATGTGAAATGCTACCAAAACAGGGCCATAAGATAGCTGCTTTATGCTGCTTATATTCTAATGCCCTCAGTATAGAATAATGGCATCCCAGGGATGCCTGTGGTTCCAGCCATCTGCACACTGTCTCACAGTGGACAAGAATGGACTTCTCCATCTGTCCAAAATTCACTTATGCAAGAATGAGACTTTTTAATTTTTTCAAACCCCAGTTTTCTTTCAGAAACTACAAAAGACATAATAGGGAAATTTGAACCTGAAAGAGCACTTTCAATATTAAATTTTTAATTTTCCCAAATCGCTGTGGAGACCCAGAATCTTTCAGTGATCACACATTGCTTAAGTAGTCAATTTTTGTCTTCTGAGGATAAAGGTAGCCCTATCGTTAACTTTTGATTGTAAAAATACCATTGTGCATATGGATAGCAACATTAGTTTATAGGAAGGAATTGTTTTTAAAACAACTGACCAACTCCCTACTCCTCCTTCCCTTTTCCTTCAAAACTTCACTCTATAAAACCATGCTGCAAATGAAATTTGAGCATTCTGAGCTCAAAGCAGCAGCATAACAGGGCAAGACAGCTGTGCCCAGGAATTGCATTGCCACAGAGGTTCAAAAATGGGTTTGGTACCTAGTATATAGTGTGGCCATACTCTGAACAATCTCAAAAATAAAAACATTTAGGTAATACTGGAGGACAGCAGCAGTCTCATAGTCAAGCAAGTAGTGAAGTCTGTGGTTTTTCACGATGGAGCGTAAATATTAATGTGGCCTTTGGGGTATATTCAGGGCAATAAGGGAATTTAACTCATACACAAAATGAAAAGAATATCACCTGACCTGCTTATATCTCTACATTATTTTGAGCCTCTAAAGACACAATGCACAAGAAGACACTCAGAAACTGTAATGTATCAGTATGTGGTAATATTATAGCTAACTTCCAAATTTAAAAAATTACTTATATATCATGAGCAGTGTTAGCCCTGGTTCTGATTATCTAAATTTCCAAGCACTGCAGGGAAGTTGCTTCTAAAAATATATAACAACTTATTTGAAGCATATGAACTAAAGCATGGGAATTTCTTACTTTTTATAACCAGACATGGGTTTATTTATTTGCTATTCATTCCTTTTCTTGACTATTTGGAATTCTTCTGAGAAGAACAGCATACATGGTCCTCATACAAGTCCCAGTTTCCACACTCCCTGCAGTGTCCATCTCTTTCTGCCATTACAACACACCATCCTTCCTACCCTCTCTTTATATGGTAAAACATGCCCTTCTCGTGTTCTTTACCTTAGGATCTGGCTTCAATACTTGTTTGAACCATGCCAGAAACCTTCACTAAATATCAGCACTAACAGGCTGACAGAAAATTCCAGGGAACAAATGGACAAATGGAAGAGAAAAATAGAACATTGGAGAATAAAGAAAAAAAGCAGAATAGCATACTTTAATCCCAATAGCCTTGATATATATTTTGAGAATTGTCATGGTAAATGAAATATAAGGGATTTTATTTACTTATAACTAAAATGCTGAGAATGATAAAGGTAGGAAATAGTACCTGCAACTTAGTGAGTACATAACTAATACTAATTACCTTAAGGAACTGGGCACAGGCATTAACATGGCTTCTATTTAATGTTAATCTAAAGGCAACCATAAATTCTTTTTTTGTTAAATACTAGTCTGATCAAAAGCATAGAAAAGCATATTTAATTAACACAAAAGTTGAGCATTTGCTCAGATCTCATTCCAAAACCTCCACCCTACGTACCTGTCCTCCTTTAAACTGTCTATAAAGTTCTGGTCTGCAACAGGAAACCCATTAGCTAAATCAGCATGGGAAGTGAACGCTGCTGTCAACAGCAGCTACATCAATGTTTTAAAATATAGAAAATCCTTTATAAAATGGAAGATAGCATTGGGACTGGCATTGTGGCTCAATGGTGGAGCGCTTTCCTAGCATGTGAGAGGCTCTGAGTTCGATTCTCCGCACCGCATACAGATAAATGAATAAAATAAAGGCCCATCAACATCTAAAAAATAATTAAAATGGAAGATAGCATAGTTATATATAAGAAGCAGGCTTGCTTTAAAATGTGTCCTAGGATTCTTAGTGCTACACAGTACAAATCAGACTTCTTTTTTACAAGGAAAGAGTAATTTTCCAATATCTGAAAATATTTCGGTATTGTACTAGCTAAGATCATTTGATCCAGTATACCCTAGTCAACTGTTGCATTATAATACCTATATTAGAATAATGATTCTTACCTATAGGATGTTAGTCAAATAGGAAACTGATCACTATTTCAAATAAAACACAGAAGTATCAAGTATCCATTAAAAAATGTTTTCAGCAACAGTAGTTATTTAAGTTATTTATAGAGAAACCCTATCCCCTGGGCTAATGTTTTATTACATTTTTTAAAAGTGTCTCTCATGTTCAGCAGCACATAACAGGCAAAGAACTGGTAAACTGGAAAGTTATCATAAGAATATAAATAAAAAATTCCATGAAATTTGGCTGATATGCCCAGGTATGCAAAAACATGACACACCATAACAATTATTCATTGCCAACTAAGAATAATATTTAAAACATCATATTTTAATTTTGATTTTTATTCTTGTAGATTTCCCCCTCCAGATTTATCTACTTATATGTACTTCTTCCTCCCCAACTATGTATTAACATCTCATCCTTTAACAGGAAAAAAAATCATAGCATTTTCTCAACAGATCTAATCAACTTGTTCATAAAAAATATAACCAATTAATATTTCATCTCTAAAAACAAATCTAATTCTTAACTATAGACTAATGATGCTTCAAGAAATTGCTTTGCAACTTTACCTCCAGATGAGACATCTCTCCTAGGTTGTAACAAAGGAGAAACTGGTGAGAAAAATCCAAGAAACTCTTTGTTAAGAGAGAAAGTGTTAGGAACACCACAGGAAGGAGCCATTTATAATTATTTTCTCCTACACATAATTTAAAGCTGTGGACTGAGAGCCAAAAGATGGCAGGGGACACACCTCCTACCAAGCAAGAATTGAGATAACCAGCTCTAATATAAGTAACAGAGAACTAATTATTCTCATAAATTTCCTTCACAGTGTTTTACAAACCATCAACACTATGGTGCTTACAGTAGCAGACAGAGAAGAAGCAGAAAATTTATATCCAGTACTTTCCCTTAAATTGAGATTGGCACATCATAGCAATATCTATATTGAAAGGGTACAAATAAAAATAGACAGAACCATGATGGAATCAGTTTCAGAGTTTAAATAGCAGGAAGCATTTTCAGATTATAATGAGGCAAGATCTAAATGATCAAGCTTCATAAAAGTAGCTAATATTTTTGAACATTTACATGAATCCCATTATCCAATGTAATCCTCCAACAACCTATTTGCTTAGAATTATTTCCTTATTTTACAAATAGGGAAACAGAGGCTTTCCCAGTGACCTCAAGGTGATAACTAGTCTAGAAGCAGGACCACAACTCTGTTTCCATTCCAGAGCTCTTTCTATATAGTAAGATGCCTAAATATATATATATTTAGTATTGTGAAATAAGAGTGATATTAAACTAACATTTTAAAATACCACCTCAATTGTACCTTTGCAAAATAAAAGCAGAGTACATTTTTTTAAATAATAGCTGAAATTTTTTGATTATACAAAAAAGCTCTGAGACTATTACTGTGATGAAAAAGATCAAAAAACTATCTAAAGACAAAAAACAAAATTAACTTTTAAACATCAGTTATGCAAAATGGAAATAGTATATTATCTTAGGCACACACAAAGTTCAAACTCAATTTGAATCTAGAGAAATACAGTTGTATATTTATTGTTATAATTTATTCAATGATGAGAGTACTTAAGAGAATAACCAAAATATATTATCAAATGAGATGCTGTCAATGTTTGGCTTTAAATTTTAAAGATATGATCATTATTAATATAGTATTAGCATCATTGTCGTCCTTATTATCTTGATAAAATTATCCCAGCTACAAAACTTTTTATTTTATTATAAAGGCAAAAATCACTAAAATTGATTTTATTGAAGAGTACCAGAGAAGTAACACCATGCTTGAATTTTAAAGCCATTATTATTAATTTTATAGCACTTTATCACATTTTTCATTAAATGCATCAACACATAATTGCCACATTTAAACTCCCTAGACCATGATCAAAATAGTCAATCATTTTATTAGTAATCAAATAAAATCTGCAATTCTTGGCTAAGGAATTGTGTTCTGGCCCATCCTAACCCTTTCAATATATCCTAACCTTTCACCCAAACATACTAGAGATTTTTACAACTTCTTCCCCAAGGTTTCTTCCAGCTAGAACATATTTCATTGCTCCTATTAAAATGCCAATGGGTCAGGAGGGGAAGTTCAGTTGCAGAGAATGTGCTTAGCATAAGTGAGGACCTGGGTTCTATCCCTAATACCAAAAGCAAAATCCTGATCAGGGACCTACTCACATCCTATGTCATTAATGGTGACTTATCTGATCTTCTGAGCTGCAGATCTCTTCCTTTATTAGGGCACCTACCATCTATGTTTCTGAGAGTTATCACAATTCCCAAATAACTATAAGCATCATAGTAACAGAGACTGTTTCAAACTTTGATATCTCACACAAACTTATCTTAGTACCTTGAATCAAGTATGTATTTACATATTCTGCCTGACCTACAGAGTCAATAAAAGAATTTTTAGATTTATATTCTAATTAAGTTTTTAAGTCAAATAAGCTTTCTAATATATATACCAAAACCTTCAAGATGCCTATAAGAATTTTAATTCTATTAGATTTGTCATTTATAGTTGCTTTGCTCCCATATCAAACAATCTATTTTATTACTCACAAATGTTCTTTCTGTACTACTAGCAAGTTTTTGGAGAAAAGTAATTCTCCCATAATTTGAACAGATTTGCTTTTAAAATTTTATTTTATTTATTATTAATTTTTATGTGGTTCTGAGGATCAAATCCAGTGCCTCACATGTGTGCTAGGCAAGGACTCTATCACAGAGCCACAACCCTAACCCCAGATTTACTTTTAAACCAATTTTGTAAATAATTGATTCAGATACAAGATATAAGCTCACAAATTCATTTATTTGGATGTGAGAATAAAAATAAGCAATTCACTATAAAATTATTTCAAATACTAAATCTTGTCCCCCTACAAATGGTTATCCTTATATCACTATGGAATGAACACTTTAGGAGAAAGATGTTGACAGCATACCCTTTTGGTTACCAAAGGATTATTTTCAGATGGCAAACTTTAGTGCCAATAATGCATTTCAAACCACATAGTCTTTTAAGCCCCAAATTATATATACATACAAATAAATTTTAATGTATACATGCAATTGCTATAAGCAGTAACAATACCCTAAAACAGTATTTACCAAAATGGTGCTAATAATATGTAATATACTATCCTGTAAGTATTTATAAGAATGTAATTTTATTGTATTTTCTTTTAACACACTAAATCTTACAGGCTAAATTTAAAATCACTTATAAAATAGCTTCAGAATTAAATTACAAGGAAATTTACAGTTAGAGTAAAACTGTTATTTAAAAGTCTTTGTTGTCATCCCAAACTGTGAGAGCTCATCTAATAATATGACTCTGGACTACTAAATGTTGTTTTTATTTCAGATATAAATTTTTTTTAGATATAAATTTCTTATGTAGACTATTTCTGGGCAAAAATGAAAACAAAATACACCAATCACTAATGTTTGCAAACTGAAATGGTGACATCATAAAAGTTAAAGCACCTGAAGAAAGGAAAAGCATTAAATCATTTGCTAAGTTTTTGAAATGAATCCACCCTATGAAACCTCTGTAGAAAGTCAATTTATTTTATGCAATAAACATGAAAGAAAATAATTTTAAGGGGAAAGATGGGGTCATTGAATATTATAAAGATGATGTTTCTCCCACATAAAGAAAAAAAATGTAACTTAATAAACTTTAGTAAACCCAATTCCTAATCTACCTATTGAATAACTATGAGAAAGAAAATTCCTTAAATTCTCCATTTGAATTCTTACATATGATAAAATAGAATAAAATTTCCATCCAAATCTTAGCATATGTAGAGTTCAATATCAAAGTACATGTCCATATGAAAACCTGTACATTATGTTTATAACAACAATTATTATTCATAATAGTAAAAAAAGTGAAATTAACACAAATGGTCACCAACTGGTAAATAAATAAAGAGTATGTGGCTTATCCATACCATAGAATACTTGGAAATAAAAAGTATGAAATACTGATACATGCTACAACATGAATGAATCACCAAAAAAAAAATGTGTCATCAAATTCTCCATTACAATATAAACTCTAAATGAATCAAAGGAAAATGAAGTAATATGTTTTATTCCTTTATTATTTCAGAAAGCAAGAGAGAGTTATTAATAGCAACATGACACCAAGTATCATTTTGAAAAGCTCAGAATTGGCCAATTTACCTAACACACTGGTTTGAATGTAAATTAGTATAAGAATTACAGAAAATGGTATGGAAGTGCTTCAAAAAATTAAAAATAGAACTATCATATGATCCAGCAATCACACAACTGGAGATTCATATCTGCAAAATATGAAAACAATATGTTGAAGAGATCTGCACTCTGAATTCATCATGCATTATTCATAATAGCCAAGATGTGAGATCAAATTAAGTGTCCATCAACAGATGAACAGATAATGTGATATATATATATACAATGGAATACTACTGAACCTTTAAAAAGGAAATCTCACCTACAACAATATGTGTGAATTTGGAGAACACTGCTCTAATCAAAATAAGCCAGATACAGAAAGAAAACTACTATGCATATGGAATCTAAAAAGAAATTGAACTCACAGAAGTAGAGGGTAGGTTGGTGGTTACTAGGGGTAAAAGAGTTGCTGGCCAAAGGATACAAAACTTTAGTCAGGTGGGAGAATAAGTTCAAGAGATCTATTGTTACAACATGGTGACTATAGTTAATAATACTGTATTGTTTCTTGACTATTAACAAGATATCTGGGCTCTGTGGTATATACCTGTAATCTGAGCTACTCTGAAGCCTAAGGCAGGAGGGTTACAAATTCTAGGCCAACCTGGACAATTTAACAAGTTCCTGTCTCAAAATTTTAAATTAAAAAAATAAAAAGAGCTGGGAGGTAATTTTCCTCCCATGCTCTCCCTCCCTACCCCACTTTGAGTCATCCCTCTTATATCAGAGAAAACATTCGGCATTTGATTTTTTGGGGATTGGCTAACTTCACTTAGCATAATCTTCTCTAATGCCATCCATTTCCCTGAAAATGCCATGATCTTATTCTTTTTTAGTGCTGTGTCAACATAGCTTATATACAAACAGAGATATGATAAATTGTGGTATAAAGGTGTATTAAGAATTGTATGCAAAAAAATAAGGGAGCTCATATATAATGGCATAATTTGGAGTGAACATACTTTATATACAGAGTTACGAAAAATTGTGCTATGAATGGATATGTAATGCACTCCACTATTGTCATGTATGTAAGAAATAAGTGTTTTTTAAAAAGAAAAAAAAGAGCTGGGGACGCAGCTTAGTATTATACTACCCCAAGTTCAATCCCCATACCACAAAAAAATAAAAAAAGAAAAGGGGAAAAGGAAGAAAAAGAAGAAGAAAGAGAAGGCAGAAAAGAAGGGGAAGGAAGGTAAGGTTAGGGGTGGTGGTGAAGGAGGAGGAGATTGCTAGATATCGTTTCCCTATATGCGAAAAAAAAATCAGTATATGAGGTAATGCATATTAATCAGCTCATATTTAGCCATTTCGCAAAATAAACATATTTCAAAAATTCATGGTGTACATCGTAAATCTATTCAATCTGTATTTGTTTATTTAAATAAACAACAGTTTAAAAGAAATAATGTGCATATTTAATTTTTCAGAATTCCTGCTATACAGTAGAACCCTTACCTGCAGTTTCATTTTCCAAGGTTTCAGTTACCTGTGGTCAGTTGGTCAGTTTTTGTTCTTGAAATGTTAAATGGAAAATTCTAGGAATAAACAATTCACAAGTTCTAAATCACATGCCATTCTGAGTATCATGAGGAAATTTCATGCTATTCAGCTCCATCCAGGACAAAAATAATCCCTCTGCCTGGAATATCCACACTGTAAACACTCCCATTCACCTATTACTCACTTTGCTGCCATCTTTGGTTGTCAGATCAGATATCACAATTTTGCATTACTGTGTTAATTACTCTTGTATTACTTAATAATAACCCCAAGAAGCAAAAGTTGTGATGCTAACAATTCAAATGTGCAAATAAAAGCCATAAAAAGTGTTTCCTTTAAATTCAAGGTGAAAATTCTTGACTTAATTAAGGAGTAAGGAAAAAAAATACACTGAGATTGCACAGAACTACAGTAGGTTATTATTGTTAATCTCTTACTGTGCGGAATTTAATAAATCAAATGTCAATGTCAACATAGGTATGTGTGTAAAGAAAAAAAAATAGAATGTATAGGCTTTGATACCATTTGGGGTTTCAAACATCTACTGGGGGTATCTACTCTATTGACTTTGTTTTCGTATTAACTGTGGAACTTTGGATGGACTATGACCAACGATTGGTAAATTCTTCTTGTCCTACCATGATGATCTAATTAAAATCCTCAGATTGTTCCTATATACAATAAGTCTGAGAAATACCAACAAAAGAAAAAAAGAGAGAAAAAAATGGAACAATGAAACCATTTAATGGAATAAATTTAAATGCTTTGTCTAATTACATAGAATAATACAGCAGCACTCATCACCTTTTCCTTCAAACCAAAAAGAGATTTTTATTTTGTTATTTTTGTAATGTTCTATTCATGCCTCTAGAGTAATTCTGTCATCAACTGCAAATAACTTAAAAGCACTTTCTCATATTTAAGGAAGAATGTAAATGAATATAAGCAAAATAGTTGTTCTTCAGAAACTGAGGAACAAATGTAATTTTAATCTTTCTTTTGCCAGAGAACATATGTGCCCAACTGAAATACTCCAGAATTATGATTTAAATTTTATTCTTTATATCATGAACAACCAGAAAAATGAAAAGTCGTGCTTTGTTTATGTAAAAAAATTACATTAAATTATTTAAATTTAAAACAAATAAATAAGTTTTATTCTTTTATAAAAACAAAATAATAGTAGCTATATTCATAAAAATCCATTTTCTTAAATGGCACACGTATCTAAAATACTAGTGCTCCTTTGGGGTTAAAAAGAATACTTTAAAATCCCTCTAAAAGTTGTCAACAACAAATAATCTAATAGCATTTAATTTTTACTAATAAAAAACCATGTAAATCTATTTGTATAGTTTGTACTTTTAATCTCATAAAACAAATTCAAAAAGAAATAACAAATGGTTATTACATAAATTATGCATAACAGTATGATCTCTCCATTATCATAATTAAAATAGTGCCTTTCAATACTTCTAAATTATAAATAATTTAAAAATATAAGATATTAGAAAAACTTTGAAGAAAATGTTAATTTAATTGGTAACTGAATAGAGGCAATTTGTTAGGTTCCTGGACATTCGAGACAGATCACTTGGGTTCAAATCCCAGTTCTGCCTTTTCTAGCTGTGTGACTGTGAAGAGTAATTTAACTTCTTTGAATATTGGTACCTAGCTCATAGGAATTTTAGGAAGATTGAATGAGCAAATATGCCAGGATACACTTAAAATGTATCCTGGCATATAAGAACCTCATAAATTAACTCATTATTATCTTTATTTATTATGTACCTTATTTTCTCAGAGTTTGAGGGTAATTTTTATTTTCTTTATTAGTATATTTTTAGAGCACAGAGTACTATTATATAATATCAAATCAAATGATAACATAATTCACTTTCCTTGTCTTATTGCTAATAGAGTTAATATTTTATTCTTTGAGAGCTATGGGTAAAGATTGTCTTTACAATAAGTAAATAGTTTGTGTTATTGTTGTTTTTAAGAAAAAATAGTTTCAGGTCACTTACTATAACAGAGTGTGTCACACACAGTATACATGTAAATGCATCAGCTTCATAAATGAAATAACATCATCTTCCTCTTATGATTTTATAATACTGCCTGATAGGTCTTCTTCACTAAAAAATAAAAATAAAAAAATCTGAAAAGCCATCAGTAAAAACTAAGGCACATGCTATAAAGATTGTCAAGAAAGACATGGTCTTTCATTAACACTAAAGTGAAAAAACTAAAACATCTGAGATGCCTGATGCATTGCAGGTTGGAGGATCTTAAAACATTTAACTGTGTGAAGAATGTCAAAATAAGACAGAAAACATTCTATCATAAATACAGCCATGGAGGTTTCCCCTATAATTATAATTTTATGAATAACTCATAAAGTCAATTACTTTCTACAAACCAGTATTTCAAGATATTTTGCTTGTTTATTTGTTATTGTTTATATAGATCAGCCTGTATATGCTCTAACATCCTTATAGATCATATAGGAAAAGTAAACAAGTTTCAAGCATTGTAATATATCAATTTCAGAAGATAAACACAAGGGCACCTTCCATGGTCACACATCGTAGGCTTTGTGTTTTTAGGTACATTAAACACTCAATTTATTATTATGGAAATAATAGCCCTTTTTTGTTTTTAACTATAAATCTGAATATTGACTTCTTCTTAGATTGTTTACATCTTTTTAAAATTCTAAATAAATATAATTTTATTAACATTTAAATATAACACATGAAAAAATACCTTAAAAAGTACAAAACTAAAGTTTTGTAAAGATTTTCTTTAATGTAATAGGTGTGCTTGCCTGGTCATAAGTTCCTTTCAGTCAGGAACACATAAAGACATGCTACTCATATGTCAGGTGCACTGTTGAGCCTGTTTCTTTTCTTTGTTTTTAATCAGGTCAAGATTGAAAATCCTAGTTCACATAAATAGGTAGTTGTGAATGGCAATAATACCAATGTACTCTTTCTACTCAGCAATGGAAACTCATCTTTAATTGTAATCCAAAAAGCTGATAATTATTATAATGTATTATAATAATTCTTCAGTGTGACTGATGAACTGAGTTGCAATAGTTCATTCTCCAGGCATCAAGTATAACTCAATTATTGATTTGGGGTTTTGAAAAGCAAATGGGTCTCTCACCCAAATATTTTCTTTTAAAAATTCAAATTTCATTTCTGGAAAGTAACAATTAAAGGTTTCAGACAAAGAAGTGAGATGCAACAATATCTCCCTTATTTCCTTTAAGCAGTCTTCCTAATGTTTTCTTTAATGTATTGCAACAATCTTGGGAACATATGGAAGCTAGGGTGGTTATTTTTTTTGACTAAAAAACACCTTACTTTATTTAAAATATATCCCTGAGTTTAACCCAAGCAGCAATGTGACCTCACTGCAATTTCTTTTGGGAACACAGCAACATAGGGTGGTTACTTTTAAGTCTTACTTGCCACAACAATAATGTCTTTTGGAATCCTAGGATAGGTTCAAGATGTTGAAATATGTCATTGTTTTTCCCTGTATCTTCATATTTAACTCATTAAGAAATTTAAGTGTAAATATGCCAATTTCGTCATCCAAATGTTACCTTCAAAATGTAAATTTCATTCCTGAGGTCATATATTCTGCTTAGTATCTTGCCCTGAAACAACCAATGAACTTCTGTATGAAATAGTAAATGTGTATGGTTAACTCCAATCTCTGAATAAAATATTTCAAGAAGTTGTGGAACATCTTCTGCTCCCAGTTCCATCTCTTAAAATTCTACTTTTTATTGAAACCCATTAAACCTTTCTGATAGCTGTAACACTTTTGTCCAATTTTACATCATTTTTATTCTCTTTGTCATCATTCGTGTTGCTTTTCTTTTCCTCTTTCTTTTTTATTAAGTCATTCATTTATTCTTATTTGTTATATATTATAGTAGAATGCAATTCATTTCATATTACACATACACAGCACTATTTTTCAAGTCACTGGCTGTACACAAAGTAGAGTCACATCATTTGCATCTTCATACACGTACTTAAGGTAATGATCTAACTCATTCCACCATCTTTCCTATACCCATGTCCTCTTCCTTCCCTTCCCTCCCCTTTGTCCTATCTAAAGTTTCTGCATTCCTCCCAGGCTCCCCACCCCACCCCAATTGTCAAATGATGTTTCTATTCCAACTTTTCTAAGGAATCTCCATACTGCTTTCCATATTGGCTGCACCAATTTGCAGTCCCACATCCTCGTCAACACTCACTGTTGTTTGTATTCTTGATGGCTGCCATTCTGACTGGAGTGAGATAAAATCTTAGAGTAGTTTGTATTTTCATTCCTCTAATTGCTAGAGATGTTCAACATTTTTTTACATATTTGTTGACTGATAGTATATCATCTTCTGAGAAGTGTCTGTTCAGTTCCTTGGCCCATTTATTCTAAATGGAGAAAAATTGAAAGCATTCCCTCTAAAAACTAGAACAAGACAAGGATGCAGTCTTTCACCACTTCTATTTAACATAGTTCTTGAAACCCTAGCCAGAGCAATTAGACAAATGAAAGAAATTAAAGAGATATGGATAGGAAAAGAAGAACTCAAATTATCACTATTTGCCAATGATATGATTCTATACATAGCAGACCCAAATATTCCACCAGAAATCTTCTAGAACTAATAAATTAATTCAGCAAAGTAGCAGAATATAAAATCAATACCCATAAATCAAAGGCATTTCTGAACTTCAGTGACAAATCCTCAGAAAGAGAAACTAGGAAAACCACCCCATTTACAGTAGCCTAGGGCTGGGGATATAGCTCAGTTGGTAAAGTGATTGCCTTGCATGTACAAGGCCCTGAGTTCAAACCCCAGCACCATAAAAAAAATAAAAAATTACAATAGCCTAAAAAAAAAAAAAAACTTGGGAATCGACTTAAGGAAAGAGGTGAAAACCGTCAATCAACAAATATATGAAAAAATGTTCATCATCTCTAGCAATCAAAGAAATGCAAATCAAAACTACTCTAAGATATCATCTCACTCCAGTCAGAATGGCAGCTATTATGAAGACAAACACAATAAGTGTTGGCAAGGATGTGGGGAAAAAGGTACACTCATACATTGCTGGTGGGACTGCAAATTGGTTCACATTTGACCCAGCTATCCCTCTCCTTGGACTATACCCAAAGGACTTAAAAACAGCATACTACAGGGACACAGCCACATCAATGTTTATAGCAGCACAATTCACAATAGCTAAGGTGGAGCCAACCTAGATGCCCTTCATTTACAGGATTAAATATTTCATTGTATATATATGCCACATTTTTAATGGATTAAAAAATGTGGCATATATATACAATGAAATATTACTCAGAAATAAAAGAGAATAAAATCATGGCATTTTCAGGTAAATGGATGGCATTGGAGAAGATACTGTTAAGTGAAGTTAGCCAATCCCAAAAAACAAATGCCGAATGTTTTCTCTGATATAAGGAGGCTGACTCATAGTGGGGTAGGGAGAGGAAGCATGGGAGGAATAGATGAATTATAGATAGGAAGAGGGGTGGGAGGAAAAGGGAAGAAGGAAGGAATTAGCAAGGATGGTGGAATGGGATGAACATCATTATCCAAAGTACATGTATGACGATACGAATTGGATGACAACCTACTTTATATACAAACAGAGATATGAAAAATTCTGGTATATATGTGCAATAAGAATTGTAATGCAAAAAACAAAGAACATGTATAAAGACATAAATTAGCATGAACACACTTTATATACAAAGATATGAAAAACTGCGCTCTATATATATAATAAGAATTGTAATGCATTCTGTTGTCATGTATTTAAAAAAATAAAATCAATTGAATTTTTAAAAAGAATGAAAAACTACAGAACACTAAAGAAAAAAATTAAAGAAGACCTTAGAAGATGGGAAGATCTACCTTGTTCTTGGATAGGCAGAATTAATATTGTCAAAATTACCATACTACCAAAAGCACCACACAGAGCAATCATGAATTCATCTGGAAATAAGAGACCCAGAATAGCTAAAACAATCCTTAACAAGAAGAGTGAAGCTGGTGACATTACTGTTCCAGACCTTAAACTATACTATAGAGAAATAGTAACAAAAACAGCATGGTATTGGCACCAAAATAGACATGTAGACCAATGATACAGAATAAAGAACACAGAGACCAACTCACACAATTACAGTTATCTCATATTAGACAAAGGTGCCAAGAACATATATTGGAGAAAAGATAGCCTCTAATCCACATGTAATAAAATGAAACTAAACCTCTCAAAACTCAAAGTGGATCAAGGACCTAGTAACTGAACCAGAGACCCTGTGCCTAATAGAAGAAAAAGTAGGCCCAAACCTCCATCATGTCAGATTAGGCCCCAACTTCCTTAATAAGACTCCTATAGCACAAGAATTAAAATCAAGAATCAATAAATGGGATGGATTCAAACTAAAAAGCTTTTTCTCAGCAAAAGAAATAATCAAGAAGGTGAATAGACAATTTACAGAATGGGAACAAATCTTTACCATAAGTACATCAGATAGAGCATTAATCTCTATGACATATAAAGCACTCAAACCTAACACCCCCCCCAAAAAAAAAACACACAATCAATAAATGGGCCGAGGAACTGCTTACATAACTTAATAAATTATGTTTTACCTTACCAAATGAAAGAAGTAAATGAAATTAATAAGACTTTTCTGCTACAGAATTTTCTACTCTTTTTTAATTTTTCAGAGTGATAACAAAAGTACTCTGTTGTATTCATATTAATAACATTGAAATAAACTCATGTGTGCGTGGATATATATATATATATATATATATATATATATATATATATATATATATATATCACAGATTGAACCCAGGTTCATTCAACTACTGAGTCATACCAGCAGTTATTAATACTTTTATTTTGAGATGGAGCCTCCCTAAATTTCTTAGGGCCTCGCTAAGTTGCTGAGGCTTCCTTTGAACTTGTGATCCTCCTACCTTAGCCTCCCAAGTCACTGAGTCATACAAATGTGTATGACCATACCCAGCTTAAACTTATATTTTTAAATATATACAACATATATAGAAATAGAGAGGTATGTAGATGTATGCTTGTGTGTAATTTCACTAACACTGGGACAAACCAACATCATATGTACATTGGGAAGGACAAAATATCATTTCTCTGCTACTCTTACCAAAAATGCATAGTCTACATCTAATCATGGAGTCAATGGACAAACCCAAATTGAAGGACATTCTTCCAAATAACTAGCTTATATTATTAAAAACTTACAAGGTCAAGAAACACAAATAAATCTAAGAAATTCTTCCAAACTTTATAAAACTAAAGAAATAAGAAAAGGGTAGACTGTGTGACAATGGATTGGATTGTACTGTGAAAAAAATAGTCATAATTTTGAAACAATTAACAAAATTTCAATTTGTAGATAATAGTACTATATCAATATTGAATTTGCTGATTTTGATAACTATATTGAGGTTACTCAAGACAATGTCCTATTTTTAGAAAATATATAATGAAGTACTCAAGGGTAAATATGCATGATGTCTCTACTTACTCTTTTCTTTTTTTTAAGAGAGAGAGAGAGAGAATTTTAATATTTACTTTTTAGTTTTCGGCAGACATAACATCTTTGTATGTGGTGTTGAGGATCGAACCCAGGCCGCACGCATGTCAGGCAAGTGCGCTACCGCTTGAGCCACATCCCCAGCCCCAAACTCTTTTATTTTTGAAAATATTTTAGTTATAAATGTACATAATACCTTTATTCATTTATTTATTTATTTATATGTGGTGCTGAGGATTGAACCCAGTGCCTCACAAATGCTAGGCAAGCTCTCTACCACTGAGCTAAACCTAGCCCTCTACTTACTCTTAAAACTTTCTGAAATGTAAAGAATGATAAAGCAAATGATGTACAATATAACCAACTAATGAATCTGGATAAAATGTATATGATAAATAAAGAGTTTTGTGAGCTATGATTCATTTTTTAGGAATTTTGATATTAAAGCAAAATTAAAATTTGAAAAAACAAAGTGCATCTATCAAAGAGAAATAGAGTTTTCATTCTAAAGCTCTAGTCCTCATTTCATACTCTTCAATTTTATTTTACAAAGTAAAATAATACTTATATACAGAATATTTCTAATATATTCAGAATGGTTCTTCAGACAAGTCACAAAAACAATTAGATTTTGCATACATTTTTGGTAGACATATGTTTTTTATGCATACTGGCATGTTTTAGTCCTTCATGAAACCACATACCCCACACCTTAGCACTCTGTCCTTCTCTCACATCATGTGATTTATAAAGGCTATTAATACTTTCACCTTATTTTTCTCTCCTAATGGTGAGCACATGGCCTGAGTTGACCAATCAGAATATCTTGTGCCAGGATTTTAAATGGCTCAGACAGACCCAAGCAGTGTAGGGAGATTGACAGACAAAAAAGTATAATCATCAGATTTTAAAGCAAATACCAAAACAACAATAATGTAAGCCTAGGATTTCTGGAAGCTCTCTTTGCTACCTCATGAAGAAAGTCAGCCTGAGAACAGAGACAACCTAGAAAAAAGCAAAAGGTAATTTGGGTTGGATTCCAAAAACAATGGCCTACCTAGACACAGAAGAACAAACATTACATGCTCTTACTCATTTGAGGAAACTAGTAGGTCAATGTAGAAGAAAAGAATGGAATAGTGGTCACTAGAGACTGGGAAGGCAGTGGGAAGGAGGATGAAAAGAAGTTCAATAAGAGATACCAAGACACAGTGTGGAAGAATCATTTCTAGTGGTTCTTCTTCAGCATGGGAGGGTAAGTTAAAACAATCTATGATATATTTCATAATGACTAGAAGAGCACAAAATCCACAACACAAAAAAATTATTAACGTTTGAAGAGGTAGAAATTATTATTATACTGATATGACTATTACACATTGCATACATGTGTGGAATTATCATAATGTACCACATAAAGATGTACAAGTATGTCTCAGTAAAAACAACAACAAAACAAAGAGGATTATCTAATTCAGAAATAATACAGTAAAGATTGTAGTGGCAGTATATGGGACAAAGTTAACAAGACTATGATTATTGATTCGTAAAATAGAACTTCACCTATATGTTCAGTAACAAGAACAGGACATGACAGATAGTGGGTTCTCAATGAATGTTTGCCAAATGGATGAAGGTTGGATTCCCAACCCTTACAAACAAGTATTGTTGTCAAAAATGGATGTGCCTAGAAATAATAACTGATGAAGAATGCACATATAATCTTCCCTTTGAAATAAATACATTCTAAATTTCAGAGAGCTCTTTCAGGATCTTCTTATTACAACAGTAAACATACTGTTACTGTTAGGAAAAACCAATAAATACTCAAAAATTGACAGGCCTATGAAATGTGGGTCAAATGACTATTAATTCATTCAGCCCTAATGAATATCTTCATCCATTTTTTTTCTCAGCATGTGAATCATGAAGACAGTCAGATGAATAGATAAATGGATGCCCACTTCTAAACTTCACATTACTATTAACTTGCATTCACAAGCACTTAGCCTCACTTCTTTTCAGTAATAGGTTTTTAAAAAATAATAAAATAATTCAATAAATTTCCAATTCAGTCTTCTTGTCATAACAAAGTAGCATTAAAATATGAAATAACAGATATCACAGGAAAACTGCTGATGAACTGGGAATATATGGTTATCTCTCCTTGACACTGACATTTACACATATGAATTTTTACTTCTCTTACCAATACTATGGATAAAAATTTCAATAGAAACAAATAAGTTAATTCACTAATTTGTCTAAATGGTTTCTGTAAAACATCACTTAGTAGTATCTTGAAAGATTCTGATTATATAGTGTTTATTAAGATTTCAAGTTACCCTAAATAAATATGTTATGATTTGGATGTAAGGTATCCCCCTAAAGCTCATGTCTGAGACAATGCAAGGTTTGAAGCAGAAATTATTGGGTTATGAGAGCCTTAGTCCAATCAGTGAATTAATAATCTGAAGAGATTAATTGAGTGATAACTGAAGGCTGATAGGTTATGCCTAGAGGAGGTACACATTGGGGGCATGCCTTCAGGATGTATATTTTGTATCTGGTAAGTGGACTCTATCTATCTATCTCTATCTCCCTCCCCTCCCCTCTCTCTCTCCCACTCTCTGATCACCATGTGAGCTGCTTCCCTCTGCCACACTCTTCCACCATGATGTCCTACCTCACCTGGAAACCAAGGGAATGAAGCCGCAGTCTATGGACCAAGACCTCTGAAACTGTGAAACTGTGAATAAATGTCTCCTCTCCTAAAATTGTTGGTCTGATCTTTTAGTCACAGCAGCAAAAGAGCTAACTAAAACAATATCCAAACACCTTTCTTTTTTGTATTTTGAGAAAAACAATTCAAACTATTTCTTTCTAAGAAAAAAATGTAATCATCATTATACTGAATAATTTTCTTCCTAGCACTTAACAAAACTCTCTAAACAATTATTTCTGTAATCACTCTCACCCACTAAATTCTAAGTTCCATGAATACAGGTTGTGTTTGATGGTGTTGCTAATCTTTGTTATCTAAGCAACAATCCTGGCCCAGAGTTGTTGTTCAGTAAATGTTTGGTAAATGAATAACCAGGTCTGCCAACTTGCTCAGTTCTTTTAAAAATAATTGAGAAACACTTAATTCAATTAAAATTCACTTTGTCCCAACTATTTTTAAAGAGTATATATTAAAAATGTTTCCACAGTTAATTGGAGACTTAGATATCTGTGTGTCACTCAGAGCATTTAGCACAATGCTCCTAAAGCACTAGATAAATGTAAATTGAAATAAATTACATGTAATAAAAGCTACTTTGCTTCTACCTGAGAAATGCAATAGGCAAAATTTAACAACATGACAGAACTAAAATATGTCTCAACTCACTTTCTTATTCATTTATGCCATGTCTGTCATTCATTCAATATTTAATTTAAGACTTACTCTAGGCAAGGTACTATACCAAGTGCTAGAAATGACAAGATGGATGACAAAAAGGTTAATAAAGGAGACACGTGAACAAATAATCCTGAAAATGTAAAATAATACCAAACAAACAAACAAAAAAACCTATCTGGAGCACAATGCTATAGAGTTCCTCTCCATGGTGGGAAGGACAGATCAGAAAATTCCAAAAGGAATGTATGATTAGACAGAAAATAAGAAATTACTAATTCTATACAAATGGAATATTGTTTTGGTTCTGTAAAACTGAAATGCTTCTCCTCTTTGACCAATACTGTTCTGTGATTCTTTTTGATGAGAAAAATATAACTACAGAAGCAGAGTATAGCTATTAGATACTTCTGTCTTGCTATTAAGTATAGCAACATATAATATCCATGTATCATCTGCTTTACCTTTGCCCTCTGTCTAAAGATAGGATTCTTATAGTGCACAAATGTTACAAAGCCCTAAAACTAGTATCATGTACTACATAATGAAATGTATGACAAAGGGGTCATCTGTAACACATAGCTGGGCCATAAGTCACTCTTCTGATGGAAAAGGGGAACAGAGAGAGGTGTTTCACTTAGAAGAGTGAAAATTATCAGTCCAAGGTGTTTCCCTTACCTCATATGCTATGCTAAGGGATGAGTTGTTGTCTATCATTTTATAGGAAGCATAGCAAACAGGATTTCTAAATGAAGTGACTTTAGACAGGAAATTTGTGGACACCATATACTCTACTGTTTCAGAAAGATCCTTTTTCTAGGAAGGGCCTTAAAAGACTAGAGACTTTGACATTATTGAGAACAAGGATGTCCTTGTGTTCTCTTATGGGGGTATTCAAGGCCTTACATAAGGAAGAGACTTCATTCAAGGTTATAAAGTATGAAACAAATATATGATCTAGTACATGAAATGTTCAGAAACTAGCAAGAAGTTCCTCATGACCGGAACAGAGATGAAATGGATAGAAGAAAATTTACAAAGCAACATCTACTAGATGATACTAGACTACTATGACCTTTTTCTAGTAGCAATGTGGAACCAACACTTTTTAAAGCAAAGAAAGGAAGGAAGCAAATGTATTTAAATGATAATGATGGTGGCAAGCTGGAAACAATTGAAAAAGAGAAGACTCTTGAAAGAAAAAGAGACAACTTAGCTAGATAAGTTTACCAGTCTAAAAGAGTTAGTTAGCATATTGGACTTGACTATGAAATTTCTCTGTTTATATGACAGAATATTCCAGCTTAGGTATATGTAGATTAGTCTGAAAAATCATCATTGTGCAATAATGTTTAAATTTCTTGGATCTCTCTATTCATTGATAACAGTAAGACTGCTGATCTATTTATTAATATTGAAGAACCACACAGATTTTTAAAATCACTTATTTGGAAATTGAAAAACATATGAGTAATATAGTGAGTAAGTTGGGAAATTAAAAAGTACTATTTTGTAAGTTTGGCTATAAAAAAAAAGGAAAATTAACATTGGTCTAGAAAGCAGAGTTATAAGATATTGCTTCAAAGAAATGCCAAGGGATTCTTAACTGGCAATGGACAGCCATCATGATGGAAATTTAATTTAATGTTTCATCTGTAGGATATATTGGTTTTATTGTTTTCCAATATCAATGAAATCTTTCAAGCTTCTGTTATTTCATTGATATGTCAAAAGCTAAAGAAAAGACCACTTAGAAATTTCTGCTATAGCAATAGAATTATGCAGCAACTCTTAAAGTTATCTAAACTACTTGAAGCATTTTCTTATCTTACTAAGAACATGTCAAGAAAGTGATAACTCAGAAGAGCAGCTCAACCCATTGAACCCATCTGGAAATTTCTATAAGTACTTGTTTGTTCCCTTAAATTAAAGGCATTGTCTAAATTTATTTTTTGCTTTTATTAAATAACGTAAGTGTAGAATTATCTCTAAAGGAAAGGATATATGGAACATTTAGTTTCATTATAAGTAATAAGATCCTGTATTTATAAGCTGTTTGAAATAGGAAAAACAGTATGTGATATTTCAAAATTTTATTTAAGAGGGAGAACTAAGTAAATGGTTCTGTGGGGAGGGGAACCAAAAGGAAAAGACAAGAATTTATTCTAGCAATTTATCTGGCATACTGGCTAGAATTTGAGGAAGTTAAAAAAAAATCTTTTTCAAAGAATGAAGTGACAAGATGGAAACTAGACTTTGGGAATTGAAGACTCTGCTTTCAACTATGATGATAAATTCCATTGTAATCTAATCAATGCATAAAGAAATTGCTGCTGTGCAGGTAATTAATAAGAGAAAACAATTGAGATTCCTACAGGGCTCTTTTGTTTATTTTGTAACTTGGATATTAAAAATCCAGGAGTGTAAGAACTGTCACTTTTGTAAGACCAATGGTCACCAAGGTGCTTTTTAAAAAATTCTCCTCTTTTTCCCTGTGTTTCCCCACATGAACACATGAAATACCTATCCATTTCTTCAAAAGAAAATTGGGGTTTTTTTTTTATTCTAACAATTGCTGGAATTTTCTTAATTCTTTTCAGGATTAAAAAGCACTTATTTGGCATAAGCAGCTAGAAGTAATTATGCCCAGAGTCAAATTTCTTCACTAGGCCCAGGATAAAATGTGAATTACTCTGGAAAAAGGGTGGGTGGGGTTCACCATAATCCATCAGCTGACAAATTATAGCTCTCTTTCTTAGCTTCTCACATTGGAGAATTCCCAGCCTAACAAAACTTTCTGCTTTAATAATTCTACAACTCATCTCAAAACTGAGAAACTATTATAGACATACATTTGAGTAAGAAAAATTGATCTTATAAACTTCTCAACTGATTAAGGACTCAAGTTTGCAAGTCTCAGGTCACAAAAGCAACACTCCTGGGGAGATAAGTTAGTGTTGACAGGTGGAAAGAACCAAGGAAAGCAGAAATTCTCACACTTTAGCATGAATCAGAATCACATAGAGGCCACATTACCAGAGTTTCTAATTCAGTAGATCTAGGATGGATTCTCAGGTTCTGCATTTCTAACAAGCTCCCAGGTGAGGGTCAATAATGCTGGTTCACAGACCACCCTTAAAGTATCATGATTCTTTATACCTCGTTAAAAATCACTTCTAAGTTAAGAGGAGTATAAATTGTATTGAGAAAAATAGGTCTCTGGCTTCCAAATACAACTCTTAACCATTTCTCATGAACCACACAGAAAATATGTAAAGTTAAATCCAGAATTAGTGTGAGTTTGTATTAATAATAGAAAGTTGTAAGTATTAGTCAGTTGCAAGAAAATCTCAAAGTAAAGATTCAATTTCACTAGCTCACCAGTTAGCACATCCATGATACACAGGCTAAAAATGTTCACTATATATGAAAAAAAAAAAATGAGTTTTTTTCTCTTAGATTCTCTCAGTAATCAAGACACTAGCAAATTGATTTTTAAATTGAATATTTATTATGCTAAGTGAAGCTAGCCAATCCCTAAAAAACAAATGCCAAATCTCTTCTTTGATATAAGGAGGGCAACTAAGAAAAGAGCAGGGAGGAAAAGCATTTGAAGAAGATTACCATTAAACAGGGACAAGAGGTGGGAGGGAAAGGGAGAGAGAAAGGAAATTGCATGGTAAAGGAAGGAGACCCTCATTGTTATACAAAATTACATATAAGAGGAAGTGAGGGGAAAGGGGAAAAAAACAAGAGAGAGAAATGAATTACAGTAGATGGGGTAGAGAAAGATGGGAGGGGAGGGGAGGGGGGGATAGTAGAGGATAGGAAGGGCAGCAGAATACAACATACACTAGTATGGCAGTAGGTAAAAACGCAGATGTATAACCGATGTGATTCTGCAATCTGTATACAGGGTAAAAATGGGAGTTCATAATCCACTTGAATCAAATGTATGAAATATGATATGTCAAGAGCTTTGTAATGTTTTGAACAACTAATAATAAAAAAATAAAGTAAGCAAATTAAAAAATAAAATAAATTGAATATTTAATCATTATTTAACTTAGTACAGAGTAATTTTTCATTTATCTAAGATGAATGGACAAAAAATAGGTAGTGACACCTAGTAAGCATTAAGAAAATTATTGTGTCACTAATGATCACAACAGAGTCCTATTCTCCCTGACTCTCAGTAGTTACCAGGCGTTTTTGGAAGATATTTAAAAGATTCATTAATTTTTCTTTTACAAATACCTAAATAAAACGGGGTGACAATAAAATAGTCATATACTATAGCAAGACAATCTGTCAGGAGTTCCCAACTCCCAACAGTGAAGAGATATTCTCTATATACATTATAGGAATAAAATGTGCCCTAAATCAAAGCCCCAAATAAGTTTCTATATTTCTGAAAAATCTTGCTAGAGGTAGAGATGCAAGAATCAAGTACTAAAAAGTACAAGGTTGTGATTACATATATCATGTTGTTTGATGTCATCAGATCTCCCTTCCCTCACTGAAATACATGAAAATTTGCTCTCTGTACAAAAATTCAGAAAACTCCTATGACTGCTGAGAAAACTCATTACCTTCTCAAGAGATTATTTTTCCTCTCAAGTTTTACAAAAGTCATAGATATGTCATATGTAGGTGCGTATAATTCTTCAAGTAAACAAATTAAATAGGAGCTAAAATATTCAACTCTACTAAATGCCAGTCTCAATATTGATAAATTAATGAAATGACCAAACCAGGTAGTGAGCTGGGTTGGGGAGCGGGCACTGAGGTATTAAAATCCATCTATTCCCAGCTTTAAGTTTGACACCATCTGTTGACAGCTATCCCTTCAAGACTTCAATAAGGATAGGAATGTTAGTCTGGAAGATGACAAGACTTGTAGAAAATAACCACAATTACAGAAAATATATTAGTTAGCTTGAGTTCTATAGCCCGGTAGAAGGAGAATGGGCTCAGTACATAGTGAAGCTTCAGAGTCTATCTTTCATCACCAAGTCCCTAGAGAAAGTTTCCTCACCAAATCTCCTCCTATGATTCAGGACCCCATGAAATTTAGTCTATTCTTTTGAGAATAATGGCTGAAGGAAAAATAGAGACAATTTCCAATTATATTATATTTAGGTAAGATTCTGAAATTAATTAACATAAACAGTAATGGATAAAGATATCAATGGATAAAGATAAAATATTCCTTGACTGATAGCCAGAACATGTGAATATAATAGTTCAGAAATTAATAATTGGAATTATAGGAAAATATGGTGAATTCTTAGCTAATTCTATAAATTTTCCTATATGATAAAAATGAAATTATATATAATTAGTGAATTAAAAATATAAAAATAAGTTAAATGTGCCTTAGCAATAGAATTATAGATAGGTAAATTAAGAATATATTTTAATCCACTTTTCCAAGAGTACAACTACAATAATTGAAGTTGTAAGAGAAATATTAATGTTGTAATATAATACAAAAACCAAACAAATGTCAGGGGAAATAAATTAATTACTAAACTAATTTTAGTCAAAATAAGTGACACTTTCATTACTCCTAGGAATCTGAAATAACATATTCCTTCCAGAATTTGATTTAATGATATTTGTTTTTATCTTTAACAGGATATGATGATCACACCTTAACCCTATGAATTAGTTTTTGTTTTTTTCAAGTATTTATTAAGCTACTGTTGCAGTAAACCTAAGTCAGTGCCTAGGAGGATTTGTTCCCAAAAGTGAACTGAGAAGGACTCCCAAGACAGTGTTCGGAAAGGTAAAGAGGAGAGAAACTGGACACCTCTCTTTTCTCTTTAGAGGGGGATCAAAGCAGAACAAGTTTGGGTGTGAAATAAAGTCATGTACTCATAAAACATCTGAAGAAATCCATATGCACAGTTGGCACACAATCTATTCTTTGTGTATTTCCCATCTGTGGTGGAGGTGCGGCCCTCCATTTTGTCCTGGCCTGCCACCAAGAAGTGTGCAAAAAAAAAAAATGTCCACATGGTCGCCTCTGAGTCCTTCAATTTCTTTCTTTGGGATCAGTAAACAATATATGCTGGGGCATTTGTAACCCTGGGGTGGAACAGTTACTAATTAGAATTTTAAGTCTCTCCTAACAAATAAAACTCCTAGAATTATCTAAATTAACCCTTCAAACTTCTCTGAATTTCTTTCATTTAAACAGATAAAGAACCCATTTGCAGTCATAGTCTGGCATATTTTTAAATCTCTATTATGAAAGGCAAATAGCTTGAATAGGAATAAGTGAAGTTACAGTTTGACTAGAATAGCAGTGGTGCAATGCTATCAACCAATAATTGATATTCCTTGTGTATAGACATTTTACACTCAAGAATTTTGCTTTTCTTAATAATTTTGAGGAGAATGAAAAGATATTAATAATTCCCCAAAGTAAAAAATAGCAAGCATTTATTTGTGTTATATATAGTGTAAGGTAAAAGAAATTGAAGTTAAAGTGTAGAAGTTAAAGTGTAAAAGACCGGGCATTGTAAAGTTTCTAAGCTGCAAGGCCTGAGTTAAAAAGTAAAAGACCAGGTATTGTTAAATTCCTCTGCTACCCCCAAAACCTGAAATTCCTGTAGCTGTTAGGACAATAACCAAACTGCCCAGTAAATATTCCCACTTGTTAGAGTCTGTAAACAAGTCTGAATGGCGCCTGGCAAAATGCCAGAGGGAGTGGTTTGTAAAGTAACAAAAGCGAGCCATTAAGTGTGGAGATTCCTGATTGGTTGACTGCTGTATCTAGTTTATGCTAATTAAGATAAGCTGTGCAAAATGTATAAATACCTCTGTTATCCTACAATAAACGGCTCCTATTCCTGCTGCATCAACGTACACAAGTTATTCGTCACTCCCCGGTTATTTTGCCCAGCCAGCCGGGCTGCAGCACCCACTGACTCCCTGGTTGTTTAATAACCTGGGACCCTGTGTAGCTTGTCACATAGGCATTTAGGCCCTAAAACCAATCAGTTTGAATGTGTACCCCGCTTAGGAGTGACCAATCACCCCCGCTCAATCTGTTCCCGCCAATAAATGTACTAATCATGTCTCAGAGTTGTTGTTCAATTTTCCTGCGCCTCATGATGATTTGTTCTGATGTATGCAAAGCCCCCGCCCTCCTCAAAAAGTGTACTTAAGCACTGCTTGACCTCTGCTCTGGGCTCTGGGCTGCTCTCCCTTCTCGAGTGGGCACGGAGCCCCAGCATGCTGGAATCTCAATAAACCTCCTCCTGCTTATTGCATAAAGTCAGTCTCTTGGTGGTTTCTTCCTCGGACGCTTTGCCGGACCCTTACAATAGCTATTAGAACTGATTAACCCTACAAAACAATCTGATCATTATTTATTTCCATTTGTAACTGTTGGAAAAACAGAAATCAAAGGCAACATTAAGAATAAGTACAAAGCCAACCAGGTTCCTACTTTTTTGCCTGATCAAATGTGAAGTTTTTTTGTTTAGTTTTGTTTTGTTTCCCAAATGTAGATCTTTTTGATAAAGTGAACACTCTATTAGTTGCCAGAATCCCCCATCTCCATACTAGTAAGGAATAATCTAGAAGACTATTCTCCTGAGAAAAACAATTGCAAATGTCTTTTCAAAGGAAGTAAGTCCAGTAATTTGGAAGTACTTATTTTTTGTTTAGCATTTAAAAGAGAAAAAAAAACAATACTGTGTTGAGGGAGAAGTAATCTCTCCTTCATTGGATGGAAGCCAAAGAGTCATCAACCAGGAGAATTAGTAAGACTTAAATGATAAAGAGAAAAATGTTCCACTGGTAATTCTCTATGGAATTTGTTTTAGTTGAGAAAAACATATTTTCTCTGGGTTTACACTGCTAAATCCCTTGCCCAAATCCTTCATATTTCATTTTCAAGCAATGGTATTCAGCTCCAATTCCATAGTCCTCCTATTCTAAAACATTCCAGATATGACAGAAAATGCAACATATTTTATCTGTGGCTTTAGCCACATAATTACACAGTTCACAATTCCTAGTTAAGCTCAAGGAGCACAGTTGCTTCCTGAAAGGGCACTAGGTTAGAAATCCAAAGAACTGAACTTCTAGCTTTGGGTATAAATTCAATAACTGTATAATTGAGACAGCATCACTTTAACTCTCCTAGTCTCTATTTTCAAATGTGTTAATGGTGAGTATTAGCCTAGATATTTTCTCAAATCTCTTCTAGATTAATGCAAATATGGATTCTCATTATGATTAGGAACTACTCCTCCAGAGGGCAATTCTATACATAGCAGGAAAGGGAAATTATATGTTTAACAGTAGCCTCTCAAATAATCTGTATTTTCTTTTTCTTGTCTGGTGTAAGGTGAGAGGAAAGGACATAACAAGAAAATGATTGATCCTCTCCTTCATGAACATTTGGGTCATACATTTAATCAAAAATATTAAACATTTGGTATATGCTATATATATCAAGCACTAGACAATAGTAAACAGATGAGGAACATCCTTGGTCTAGAGGAAGATAAAAATATACTATATGCAATTAAAAATCATTTTCCCTAATGAATGGTCATAAACTAAACACATCTACACACACAAACACACACACACACACACACACACACACACTCACACACACACACACACACACACATACACACCTTTGCTGAGAAAGAAAACAGTCCTCAGAATAGGCAAGAAAATAATCTTGTGTCCCAAGCCTAAAGATAGCTAAAGCTATTACCTTCAGCAAAGATAGTAAGTGAATTTGTCATTCTTGTTGAATTTATCTGAGTTAGTTTATAATTGAAACTTCAGATAGCTCAAGTTAACAAAACGTATAAACTGCATCAGAGATTAATTCAACCATTAAGAGCGGGTAGTTGCTATCTTGCTCCTGTCATCTTTCTCAAATTATTCTAAGCATTTTTGTCAACCAATAACAGACAATACTCTACTTTCTTCTGCCAGCAAATGGAAGAACAAGTACATCCCACACCTAAAATGGAGCAGGTTATTAATTGTTAGTATAGCCCTATTCCCTAGGGATAAGGAATAAACTTTGCTTAAGGAAAAAAAGAAAAAAAACCTTGTCTTTGCAGTTTTTAGGATCTGTGACTGCAAAATTATGTATCAATGAGAATTAGAGCATCAGTTACAAATTACCCCTACTTGTTGCATTTCAGATCCTTTCAAAATGCTTTATGTATAGTGATACTCCTTGTAAAACCCATGTGGTGTGCACCAGTGTTACCCTCGTTCTACAGATGAGCAAACTAAGGTTTCACAGTCTGTATAACACAGAATCCAATTTGGGCATTCTAACCCTACATTCTGTGCTTTTAAACATTTTGATACAGGCACAACTGCATAACAAATAGTTTTTAAAAATGTGACTAAGTGGCATACTGAGAATGCAAAATAACTTAAATTGAATTAATAAATCTTTTTAAGAGACTAGATTACTTTTTTCCAGGAAAAGGAATAAATATGAAAATGAATCCATATGGATCTATATGGTTTGAAAAGGAGTTGATAAAATGGAAACCTTGTCAAAAATAGAAATACTACTCATAGACACTGCCATTCCATAATATCTTTCCCTAAAACATACTCTACCTGCAATATTCCTATTCCAGTTATGGTATCACTAATAAATTTGAAACCTGGGCACCAACTTAATGCCTTTTTCTCACCCCACCCATACATCCAATCTAAAATAACATATTCTACTCCTAAAGATCTCTACAATCAAAACCATAAATAAAGCCCAAGCCACCACAATCTCACTTCTCTACTACCATAGTGGCTTTTTAGTCTCTTAATAGTACTCATCCTGTGTTTCCATCCTTGTTAACTCCAACCAACTCTTTTTTCCACAGAGACATTTTTGTTGTTGTTGTTATGTATTAGATCTTAAATGTCTCCCAAAGGCCCATATGCTAAAGCTTAGTCTCCAGCCTGTGGCACTCTTATGAGGTAGGAGAACCTTTAGGAGGTGGGCCTAGTGGAATCAAGTTGAGTCATTGGAGGCTTACCTTTGAAAGGGATATTGGGACCCTGGCCACTTCCTCTCTCTCTTTGCTTCCAGGCACACAAGGTGAGCAGCTTTACTCTACCACATGTGTTCCATCATCATGGTCAGCATCACCATAGGCCCAAAAACAATTGAGCCAAGTGACCATGGATCAAAATCTCTGAAAACCATGAGTCAAATACTTCCTTCTTTATACATTGATTATTTCAAAAATTTTGTCATAGCAATGGGAAAATGAGTAAAACACAGATTTTAATAGAAATCTTCTCATGTTACTCCCATCTAAAACTGCATAATGCCTATGATTACACTTTAAAAAGAAGTCCAAAATCTTTAATTTGCCCTAATGTCCTGACAGCAGGATCTATCTGAAACCTCTGATCCTACCTCTTTATTTCTTCATTCCTCCCCCACCTCTCTCTCCGTCTTTCCCTCTTCCCTACTCACTTTATTTTAATTAATCACCCCCTTCCTTTTTCCCTCCCCATCCCCATCTTCACTTCTTTTATCTCCTTGAACCAAGTATGTTTGGTTTTGTCTTTCAAACCAGCTGATTCTTCTCCACAAAAAAAAATGTTTTGCCTTCCCTGACCTCCTCTACTTCCTTGATAACTCCTACTCATTTCTTATAAATCTATGTTAAACGATATGTTATGGTTTGGCTATGGGTGGTCCCTCCAAAATTCCTGGGTTAATGCAGGGATATTCTGAGGCAAAATGTTTAGATTATGATAACTATAACCTAATCTATTCATTCTAATTTGAATGGAATAAGTGGGTGGTAACTATAGGAAGGTGGGGCATGGCTGCAAAATGTGGGTCACTGGAGGCATGCCCTGAAAGGATTCATTTTCACAGTGGCCTCTTCTCCTCTCTCAGCTTCCCAGGTTCCATGAGTAGAGCAGTTTTCCTTTGTCATGCCCCTTTGTCATGGTATTCTGCCTCACCTTGGACCCAGGCAATGAAGTTGGATGCCCATGCACTAATTCTTTGAAACCATGAGCCCAAAACCTAAATTTTTTTCCTCTAAGATGTTCTTTTCAGGTATTTTGGTCATAACAATGCAAAGCTGACTAACACAAGTTACATCATTAAGAGGCATCTGAGCCCTTAGAATACCCTCTCATGCAGGACTATAACATGTTGTTTCATCTTCCATAGTGCTCATTATAACTACATTTATTGCTTCATATCTATATTCTGACAGCAAATTTCATGAGGAGAGTGAGATTGTATATCTTGCTTTTTGCTTTTTATCAGCATACAGGATTTATAAAATGTTCCCAGAATATACAAGATGCTCAATGAATATTTGTTCCATGCACAAAAAAAAAAATGACCAAGTACAGGGGGGTCAGTGACTGAAATAGAGGGAAAGTTGATTGGAATTAAGAAAGACAGTGCAGTAACATATTCAAAGTGTTGAAAGAAAAAAGTTGACAACAAAAGCAAAACAAAGATGTTTTGACACATGTAAAAGCTAAAATAACTCATTGCCAGTAGTACTTTATTACAAAATATGTTAAGGATTTGCCTCAAAGAAGGAAAACAATACAAGATGGAAATATAGATCTATATAAATGAATTAAAAAATCAGAAATGCTAAATAAAGCCAAATATATAAATACTATATATGAATAAAAATAAAATTTTTCTCTATTTTAAAATCACTATAAAATTGTGTTTAAAGCAAAAACTACAATGTAACATGGGATTCATAAAAAATATAGAAGGTAAGTATATAAAAACAATACTTCAAAAGCTATGAGATG
Organism: Callospermophilus lateralis; assembly: GCF_048772815.1. Taxonomy (NCBI): domain Eukaryota; kingdom Metazoa; phylum Chordata; class Mammalia; order Rodentia; family Sciuridae; genus Callospermophilus; species Callospermophilus lateralis. Next base: position 40,202,151 of record NC_135319.1, read on the forward strand.
AGAAATAAAGTATACAGTTGTAAAGTTCTTACATTAAATGAAGGTAAACTGTGGTAAAGGTTTATACAAAAAGCCTTAAAACAAACTACTATGATAAAAACAAAAAGTTATAGCTAATAAGACATACATAAAGGAGATAAAATAGATGCAGAAAATAAAGTCAATTTATCTCTAAGAAAGGAAAAATGAAAAGAGAAAATGAGAGAGGAATTCGAAAAATAGTATAATTAAACCTAACTATAGAACAAATTTATAGTTTAAAATTTAAAACATTTTCAGTTTATAAAAACTAAAATCAGTTCAAATCACATTAAATGTAAAATTTCTAAAGGCCTTAATTAAAAACAAAACCTTATCAGATGGGGAAAAGAAACCAAAGTCCAAATATTTGCTGTCTACAAGAAAGTAAAAATACCAACATAAATGTAAATAGATTAAAATCAAGAGGCTGTAAAAAATATGCCATGTCAACAAAAATCAAAAGAAAGCTGGAGCAACTATATATTAATAACAAAGTATATTTCAGAGAAAATATTACAATAGTCATGTCCTTTCATTAATGATAAAAGGGTCAATTCATCAAAAGGATATAACAGTCCTGAAAATTTAAGTCCCTAAAACAGAGCTCAATATATGTGAAGCAAAATGATAAGACCTAATAAGATAAGTAGACAAATCACAATTTATATTGAGTATTAAGCACCACTCTCATAATAATAGTAGAACAAGTAGACTGAAAATTAGTAAGGACATAGAAGACTTGAACATTGACATTCCTATTGACACTTACTGAAAATAGCAGAACACATTTTTCTTTTTAGTTACCAAAACAGATTACAATTTTGTCCATAAACAAGTCTCAAAAAACATTAAACAATTAAAGATATAGATAATGTTTTTGTGGCCACATAAAATTAGAAATTAATTACAGAAAGAACTATCAAAATCCACAAATATTTGGGCATAAAATAGTACCCTTCAAAATGAGTCAGGTTAAGAATGAAAAAAAAAAGAAATTGGGGCTGGGAATGTGGCTCAAGTGGTAGCGTGCTCACCTGGCATGCGTGCGGCCCGGGTTCGATTCTCAGCACCACTTACAAAGATGTTGTGTCCGCCGATAACTAAAAAATAATTATTAAAAAATTCTCTCTCTCTAGCCTCTCTCACTCTCTCTTTAAAAAAAAAGAAATTAAACAATATTTTGAAGTGACTATAAATGAAAACACTGCATATCAACATGTGCAAGGAACAGCTAGAGCAAGGTTTAAAAGAAAATTTAAACACTAAAAGTCTATATTAGAAAACAAGACAGTTTGACATCAGTTACCTAAGCTTTCACAATAAGTAGGAAAAAATAAAGATAAGCATCAATAAAATAAAGAATATAAAAAATTAAAAAATGAATGAAGCCAATAGTTAATACTTCAAAGAAAAAAATAAAATTTATAAACCTTAGGCTGATCACAGTAAAAAAAAAGTGAGAAATCTAAAAATACTAATAAACTAATTCAAGAAGAAATAGGTATGGGTAAACTGAATAGTCCTTTATTCATTAAATAAATTAAATTTATTATCAAAAGCCTTCCCACAAAAAAAAAAATGATTTAAGAAATAATACCAAGGCTGCAAATACTCTTCCAGAAAACTGAAGAAAAAGGAAAAACTACCAAATCATTCCACAATGCAAGAATTCCCTTATACCAAGACCAGGAAAAAACATTCCAAAAGAGAAAAACTAGAAAAATAGCCCTCATGAACATCAGAATGGACTAAATGTTGACACACCCCCACACACCCACAAAAAGTAAGACCATGTCCCCAGAATCTGTGAACGTTACTATTATGGTTTGGATGTGAGTTGTCCTCCAAAACCTCATATGTGAGACAATGTAAGAAAGTTCAGAGGAGAAATGATTGGGTTATAAGAGTCTTAACCCAATCAGTGAATTAATCCCCTGATAGGGATTCACTGAATGGTAATTAAAGTGGTAGAGTATGGCTGGAGGAGTTGGGGATTAGGGTGTGGCTTTGGAGTACATAATTGTAAAGGGCAAATGGAGGTCTCTTTCTTTCTGCTTCCTGATCATCATGTGAGCTGCTTCTTTAATCCACACTTTTCCATGGTAATGTTCTACCTCACCTGGAAACCAGGGGGAATGGAGCCAGCTCTCTATGGACTGAGACCTCTGAAACTGTGAGACCTCAAATAAACTTTACCTCCCCTAAAATTCAGTCACAGCAGTGAAAAAGCTGACTAGAACAGTTACCTTATATGGCAAAAGAGTGAATATTACTTTACATGGTAAATTATATGATGACATTAAGTATCTTGAAGGGAGGTACTTAACCTGGATTATCTGAGTGAGTGCTAGATGCAACATTTATCTGTCTGAGAAAGAGGTAGAGAGAATTATGACAGATGCATAGAAGAGAAGGTGACTTGAAGATAGAGACAGAAATTAAAATGATATCACCACAAGTCAAAGAATGCCTGGAAAAGGCAAGGAACAGATTCTTCCTTAGAACTTCTATAAAGACTATGTCCTTCCAGTGCCCTCAACTCTGACAGAATAAATTTCCATTGTTTTAAGCTACTGAGGTTGTAGTAATTTGTTACAGAAGCTCTAATAAACTAATACAAACATAAATATTAAAATTCTTAACATAAGTATATATAAAAGGAATGTCTTAAATAAGGAATAAGAGCCTCAAAACAACCTGAAAATAACTGGTAGATTAAGGAGAGAAGTGGTAAGAGCCAAGTCACAGAAAGAAACCACAGAACATGAGTATATAAACATAGGGGAGAGAAGATTTAACAATCAAAACAACATGTATTTATTGAGCACTTACTCTGTGCCAGTGACTGTTTTAAGCAATTTACATTAAACTTTTGCAACATTATGAGGCAGATACTGCTATTATCTCCATTTACAGATGAATAAAGTAGGGAACCAAAGGTTAAGAAACTTACTGTCATATTTCTAATAAAAAGGAAAGGAGAAAAAAAAAAGGAAAGGAGGAATTTAAACAAAGAGTGCTGTGACCTGAGTCCATGCTTCAGTACTGACAGTACTGATCTCTGATCAGAGAGTTACACAACCTGGGTAGTGATCAAGAAAAACAGGAAACTGAGGTATGATGGTGTTATAGTCAGCTTTTTTGTCACTGTGACCAAAAGACCTGACAAAAACAATTAGAGGAGGAAAAGTTTATTTTGGCTCATGGTTTTAGAGGTTCTATCCATGGTTGGCCAACTCCACAGTTCTGGGACCAAGGTGAGACAGAAAATCTTGGCAGGGGGGCATGGCAAGGAAAGTAGCTCAATACATGACAACTGGAGGCAGAGCAAGCTCCACTTATCAAGGACAAAATATAAACTCCAAAGTCATCCCCCAGTGACCCACCTCTAGCTGTACCCTACCTGCCTACAGTTACCACCCAGTTAATAGATTAATCCACTAATTATGGTACAATTCTCAAAATCTGATCATCTCACCTCTGAACATTTTCGCATTGTCTCACATGAGCTTTTGGAGGACACCTCATACCTAAACTAAAACAGATGGGTTTAGCTATCTGCAAGAGTCAGTCTAAACAGAACCAAGATGAGTAGGCAGTGTTAGGAGTCAGCAGCAGCCTTGAGTGACGCCCTTCTGAGAGCTCTGGACTCTCTTCATGGTGTTTTCAAAAGTGTGGGTGATTAGGAATGCACTGAATTGCACCTTTTTTCAAGGCTTCTGGAACTCAAGCTTTTCAGGGTTACTTGGACAACATGATAACAGAAGTTAATACTGGCAAACTGGGGTTCTGAGTGATGAGGCAAAATCAATTTAGTTCCTTATCAATTGTAGAGAAGGCCGAGTGCACTGACAGCAGTCCAGTGGGAGCTTCTCATTCCCCAGGAGAACTGGTGGTATTCAGGATCTATCCCAACCCCCAATCCATTTCAAGGAGAATTCTGGGCCACTGGGTAGTTCGAGGCCTCTCACAACTCTCATCCCTTCTCAAGACATACATAGTCCCTCATAAATAGTATGTGCTCATCTCTACAGCCTCATCTCTCACTGATCTACATGCCCCTCATCTTCCAACCACACTGAATTGTTTGCATACAGGTCCTCCAATAAGCCAAGTTCTCTCCTGTGTCCAGGTCAATGCAGCTCCAATCCCATTCCCTCTTCTGCTATCTTCCTTGCCCACTACCATTCCTTCACCAGAATAATGTTTTCTAATTCTCATTCTTTAAGACCCAGAGGGACTTAAAGGGAACTTCTTATCAGTTAGGGGTCCCTCTGGGCTTCCATTGCACACTGTTCACATCCAAGAGCTCAGGTCACAAAGTGCAAAATGAATACAGCAGTATCTGGCTTGTAGAGCCATTGTCTGGATAAAATAATGTCTGAAAATAATAAAATAAAATAATGTCTGTTCAGTAAGGGACCAAAACTGCTATTATTATTGTAGTTACTCCATTGCTGTTAGAATTATCACATTTTCAAAAAATTGGTTATTTTTTTTTTTGCCTTTTTCACTAAACTATGATGAAGACAGGAATTAAATCACATATATTTATAGTATCTATATTGAACACATTTAAAACAAAGTTAGTGTTCAATGTATTGAATTAATATATTGAAATGTATGTTGGCAAATAAATAATGAAAATGTATTGAATGAATAAAATTCATGAATTAACCAACAAATGAAAAAACAAGTGAAAGTTCCTATTTTTCATGATCAAGAACTCTTCAGCACTTTCCACAACAGGTTGGAGGGGTTATATCTGAATCACTTCTAGCCACACCACATCTCTGAAAAACAAATTTTCAAAAAAAAAGAATGTTCACCAAGTTAAGATTTCTATATCTACTAAAATCTAGTCAGTCGGAATTCCCTAGATTTCTTGTACCTCCCTCTCCAACAAACTCTTTTTCACCTCTGAGTTTTTGCCTAGCCTGAGAACAATTTCTTCAACACACTTTTATAATTTTGACATTTCAGTGACATTTTCCTATTGAACCATATATTAATCTTTCTTGGCTCCCCTATTAATCTGAAACTTGTTCAAGATGTATTTGACTATTATTTTTTAAATATATTTTAGTAGTATATAGGTACAATACCTTTATTTTATTTTTATGTGGTGCTAAGGATCGAACCCAGTGCCTCCCATGTGTAAGGCAAGAGCTCCAGCACTGAGCCACACTCCCAGCCCTTGACTATTTTTTAATATAGTCCTAAAACCTTAAATAAAAAAGAGCCACAGCTTTGGAGTGAGTGAGACCTAAATTTGAATCTGTTCCTTACAAGCTGAGTATTGTTGGGTAAGTTATCTATACTTTCCAACTCAATTTTCTCATTTGAAAGGTGGCAATAATAATATCTACTTTGTAAAGCTGCCACCAATACTTAATATTAGGCCCATAAGTATGTGTCACAGTTTCTACCATATATTAAGAATGTCATGTATGGTATTTACAATATAGGTGCTTAATAAACAGGATGATTTTTTCCTTCAAGAAAAAAGGAAAATTTCAAAAGATACACATTTTAATTATGTCCAAATTAATCTGTTTTAAATCTAGAAAGCATTTCCTTTTAATTGCTCAATGAAACTTATTTATCATTAAAAACTTAAGGATTCTGTGCATACATATGTGTATTCCTGTGTGTATAAGTCCATTCTAATAAAGAAATTACTCAACCAACAAATATATGAAAAAATGCTGAACATCTCCAGAAATTAGAGAAATACAAATTAAAACTACACTAAGATTCCATTTTAACTCCAGTCAGAATGGCAACTGTCAAGAATACAGTAACAATAAATGTTGATGAGGATATGAGGGGAAAAGTTCACTCATACATTGTTGGTAGGACTGAAAATTGATGCAACCACTATGGAAAGCAGTATAGAGATTGCTCATTAAACTTGAACTGGAACCACCATCTGACCCAGCTATACCCCTCCTCGGTATATATCCAAAGGACTTAAAATCAGCATACTACAGTGACTCAGCCACATCAATGTTTATAGCAGCTCAATTCGCAATAGCTAAGCTATGGAACCAGCCTAGGTGCCCTACAACACATGAATGGATAAAGAAAATGTGATATATGTACATAATAGAATATTACTCGGCCATAAAGAAGAATGAAATTATGGCATTGTCAGTAAATGAATGGAACTAGAGGCTATCATGCCGAGTAAAATAAGACAATCCCCAAAGAACCAAAGGCCAATGTTCTGTCTGATATGTGAATGCTGACACACAATACTGACACATGGACTCAATAAGGGAGGGGAGGGAAGAACAGAAGTTCACTGGATTAGACAAAGGGGAATAAAGGAAAGGGTGGGTCATGGGAATAGGAAAGTGCCACAGTCTGGCTGGGCACAAATCACAGAGCCGCCACAAAGCACTTGTATCTTCAAACAGGAAACTTTATTGCCTGAACTCCAACAGCATTCCATGCACACTCCCCGGGAACTCTCCCGAAAGCCACCCACGTGGCCCCTCTCTGGCACACCACACCAACCGGAACTCCACCGGGCTGCACACGCACTCACTCTCGGAACCCCGTGAGAACTCCAAAGTAGTGGGCACCCGAGGCAGCAAGAGCTGCCCTATTGCTGGACAGTAAAGGTCATATATACAATTGAATAAATCCAGCATCATCTTAATGGCTCGCCTCTCAACCATTACTTCTGGCAAAATGCCAGGGGCCATTCCGACTGGCTATGGCTCTCAACAGGAAAGACAGTAGAATGAATCAGTCAGAACCTGCCTATGTTCATATATGAATACATGACCAGTGAAACTCCACATCATGTACAACCACAAGAATGGAATCCTAATTAGAATAAGTTATACTCCATGTATGTATGATATGTCAAAATACACTCTACTGTCATATTTATAAATAACAAACAAATTTTTAAAAAGAAATTGCTCAATCAGGCAATTGAGCCATAATTATGTACCCTCAGCAACTCAACTCTATTTGCACTAAAAAACAAATAAAGTCATAAAAATTGAAAACCTACAAGGAATCCTAGAAACCCTTGATTCACTGCATTTTTTGATAAGAAGCCTCAGGTGAACACAGATCATGACCTATTTTGTCCTTATGATTTGTACATAGTGGATTCTTGTAACTGCCTCCCAGATTTAAAAGTATACTGTTTTCTACCTAAAACTACATTCCCTTCATCTTCAATCACCTGAATACCTATGAATTCAGAAAAAAAGGTCCTAATAATAACAAAGGATTAATACAGATTTCTTCTGGAACAGTATGACAATATGCCTATTATTCTGATGTATTGCTATAGAAATCAGTACCATTTTCTATAACTTACAAATAAAGCATTTCTCTTACTATATATTTAAATGGTTTTAGTATTTAAAGGCTTTCTTTCCCTTTTTATTCTAACTTAACTTTTTTTAAGTAGTTACTGCTCAGATAAAAGGACTTCTTTTTAGTTTCCATTGTAATTTCAGATGTTCTTAATGCTCTTTTCTGGCAATAGCTCTGAAGTAAAACCCACATTCATAGTGCTCTGCAACACAGGCAAACTGCTACAGTTGTTCATTCTCTTTCAAATTTTATTTTTAAAAACTGAATTTCAAAGGCCAATAAATAATAGTTTATGACCCAATAAGTGAATTAAGAAGAAAATGACAGAAGCACTATTGGCTCGTGGCAAAGGTGCTATTATTACTTATCAGTACTTAGCAATTTGGGCATGATAGGAATATTTTTCCATATTCCTTAAAAGGAAAAAATGTCCTTGCATGTCAACATAGGAAAAGCTGCCAAAACTATCACAAAGTGTAAGTTTCACAAAAGCATGAATTTTTTAGTGTTATATTCACTGTTGAAATCTCCCTGGACAGTACTTTACCTGCCTCAGCATCAAATCCCAACAGTTAAACTCCTTCACATTACTAAGCATCTAAAATTAAATCTGCCTTATAAGATTTTGCTACAAGGGAATCAGAGACAGTTTCCCTCAGATATAAGAAATAAAGTAAGAGAGAAACAGAAGGAGAGGTCTTTAGTTCTTAAAACAATATGAATATTTTGAGACAAAGCCAAAAGCAGCTTGAGTATAAGCAGATATTCTTTGAACAACAGCAATACCCATAGAAACTTTATATTTGAGATAAAATTATGAAATTGTATACAAATTTTACTTGAGCAAATTAGTTCACACAACCCATCACAGAATTTTTCACCTTACATTGAAATTATCCAGACACTCATCCACACACCCCTCCTGAAGTAGCCAGTGAACTTCCTGAGGGCAGAAAAAGCTTTTTAGTCATTTTATCTCAATATCTGGTACATCACAGATGCTTCATAAATACCTGAGAGAGAAAAGGAAAAGGGGACATATAGATTGACACACTGATCTATTCCCTCAGATGATATGAAGCATAATTTGCAGGTTAACCTTTCATTCAACAAACATTAGATAGTCTCTTCCTTAAGCACTTTGCAATCCCTATGGAGTGAAAGAGAAGGCAAATTCGAAGAAAGTGGCCTGGGTCTTAAATACCATCAGTCATTTTGGGCTTCTGTGTGTGTGTGTGTGTGTGTGTGTGTGTGTGTGTGTGTGTGGTGCTGGGGATCAAACCCAGGGCCTTGTGTACACAAGGCAAGCACTCTACCAACTGAACTATATCCTCACAGTTATTTGCCATCCATTTGCATAATCATTTAACAAAAGTCTCTACCCCTCCTAACATCTAAACGCCATCTGTGCCCCCTAAAGCCCATATTGGGTCACAAAGTACTCTCCTCTACCTGTAGCCCCACTTACCAATCTCCCAACCCCATTCCCCATTCCCCGAGCCCAGAAGAATTTTCAAGGACTGGGAAACCACTATACCATCTCTAAGCAGTTTCTTTAGCTCTCCATGCAGCAGATAGGATTTTAGAATTTAAAAAACAAAGGAATGTTATCATTCCTCTGCTCAAAATGTCCCAGAGCCTCCATCCCACACAGACTAAACTAAATTTCTGACCACAGTTCATATGGTCTGATTCACACTGTGACTCATAACCTATGGAGGACAAATAAAAATTTAAAAAGTGGTTTAATTCTCCCTACCACCACCTTTTCCTAGAGCATTTACTTTAGAAAACTTGTAAGTACTTTCTCCTGTCTTTGAAATGTATAAAAATTCTTTTGAAAACTAGATGGACTTCTTTCCAGCTTTCTGACCCACAGGTCTCAAAGACCTGTGAGTGATCTCTTTAAATGTAGACATCAAGGGAGATAACACCTTGATCTCCAAGTCTCTGTGAGAGGGTAGGAACCCAACCTAGGCGGGTGCCTTGCAAAACTGCCTCCTGTCATAAAGATATGAGAAGTTTGTTTTTCCCCTGGATAAAGCCAATTAATTAACATTGATGATCACCCTAATTACCAGGTAAACCTAGCATAAACTATTTTTGACAAACGTTGTTTTCAAATTCTCTTCATTAAGGAATAGTTATTATTTATCTTGAAAACATGTATGTCATAAGCTGTATCTGCTTGATATATAAAAAGATGAGAGTTCTTGTTTTTGCAATCTCCAAGCAGATTGCCTATGATGTACATTACATTCTGGTTGGTGTTTTTCAATGTTAAAAGTATTTACTTTCTTTTATACCTTTGTGGAAAGGATTTCTTGTTTAGGAGAAGATTTTGATTTTAAGTATATTTTCCAACAGTGACCACTCTTCCCTTGCTCCTTTCTACTTCAAGGAACAACCTCTCCTGTTGCACTGCCCATTCCCTCTGTCTAGAATCTTCTCCCCACTCCTATCTGCATGGCTCCTTCTCTCTCAAGTATTCAGGTTTCTGCTCGATGTCAATTTGCCAGAAAGGTCTTTTCTGACCACCCTGTATCAAATGACACCTCTTAATTAGCATTCTTTTTTATTCATCCTCTTAGCTCTTATTACTTACCTAATATGTATATATTTTTTCATAGTTTGTCTTCCCTGACTAGGATAAAAATCACCCCAAGAGCAGGGACTTTTTCTATTTCATTTACTTCTTACATTCTCAGAGCCTAGAAAACGTACCCCTCCGTCCCCACCCCAAAGTGTTCATTCAGAGTTAACTCAGTGAGTAAATCATTATTAATTATACCAAGTAAAAGAGGTTCAAATAAAATGCAATAAGCCACTTATCTTTGCTGAAAATGCAATTCTTTATAGTTAGAACTATAAAGGAACTAAGCTTTTGGCTACAGAAATATCTAAGCAAAAATTTATGATGACTGTGTGATTTCCATCACCTCTATTTATTAACTACAGATTTGTAATTTGTAATTGGCAGCAAAGAGTTGTCAACTTCATGCACCAACATTAACTAATATGGTCATAAATCACCAATTAAATAATCAGCAAGGTAGGGAGCACAAGGGTCTTTAATAACAAAAAGTGAAATTTTAGAATAGATGAGTAAGTATTCCTAGGTGTGAAGACAAAGATGAGAAATTTTGTTCAATTTATTTATACAGTTATACAATTTCAAGCAAAATCACACAGTAATTTGTTCAGAAGTTGGCAAAAGAACTCCAAAATTTGTCTGAAAAATTAAGGAGGTAAGATAAAATTTTGAAATACATTAAGCATGCTAAAGCTGTAATGATAAAATAAAGTAATAGAATAAATAGGATAACCAGCCTAAAATAAAGCTTAATTCATAATTTAAAAGACATTCCTAATTAATGAAGAATAAATGAGAAAAATTGATTGTTTTATAAATGGTTTTGAAATAGCTGATTACACATTTAAAGAAAAACCATTTGAGCATTGTTTTATATTAATACTAAAAGAAATTCATTATGAGTTCAAAGAGATAAAGATTAAATCAGAAAATTAGAAGAAAAATATGACTATTGTATATATATTGGAGAAGGGTCTTTCTAGACTTAAAAATGATAGAAATAAAAAAGGAATAAAAAAGTAGTACATTAAAAATACAAAGCAATTTTGAGAAAAAGTTTTTGCAGTAAATATGACAGATCTAGTTTAATAAGTTGACTGAATAAAGAGATCAAACAAGCATATAAGAAAAATATTAAAATTTTGAAAGATAAATAAGTAAAGGTCAAAAACAAGCAATTCATTGAAGTGGAAAAACATCTAGAAAAGAGACATATGGAGCAGGTTCTGGCTCTTATCCTAGATTCTGCTTCTGGTGTCCAATCTACTGAGCTCTCAGTTTCAAAAATGGATGCTGTAAGGAAATGTGTAACCAACTCTGCTCTTCAACTCTGCCCTTGCTTTTCAAATGAGATTTGATGTTGTATGTTGTATTTGATGTTGTATTCTGTTCTGACTCTCATACACTCTCAGTTTCCAGCTTTGCTATGCCCTGAATTATGGAAGGGGTTAAAAAAAATCTATAGAGAATTTCTACTTTTCCTTATTTTATATTGTATCATTTTACTCATTCAGTGATGCAAAATAAAAGCCCATGCTTTATTCTTCATCACTTTTCCTTTTATACATGATACCCAACAAGTGAAGCAATCACAGTCACACTGTACAATGATTCATGTTATGATGCTATAAATACATCGGTAATGTTCAGTGAAGGAAGGAAGGAGGAACCAAAGGGAAGGTCTTCAAAGCAACATTTCAACATTTCAAAGTATCCAAACAGGGCTGAGGTTGTACCCACCTAATATGGTCAAGGGTTTGGGTTCAATCCCCAGTACCACACTAAGTAAGAAAATAAATAAATCCTAATTAAGTATACAATTTAGGGTGCTATAGGTGCATTTTGGGGGAAGTATAATCTTTTCAAAATCCTGTTAAATGTCATTATGAAAGGGTAAAGTTTCTAAGCTGCAAGGCCTGAGTTAAAAAGTGAAGGACCAGGTATTGTTAAGTTCCTCTGCTACACCCAGAACCTGAAATTCCTGAGGCAGTTAAGACAATGCCCTACTGGGCATTTAGTTGATTAATAGCCTAGGGCCCTGTGCAGCTTGTCACATAGGCATACAGGGCCCGTGTACCCCGCTTAGGAGTGACCAATCACCCCCACCCAATCTGTTCCCGCCAATGAATGTGCCAATCATGTATTAGAATTGTTGTTCAATTTTCCCGTGGTGTATGATGATTTGTTAAAGGAGACTGTGATGTATGCAAAGCCCCCGCCCTCCCCAGAAAGTGTACTTAAACACTGCTCAAGCCCTGCCCGGGGCTCTTGGCTGCTCTCCCTTCTTGAGTGGGCCAGGAGCCCCAGCACGTCAGAATAGATCCCCAATAAATCCCCTTCTGCAATTGCATGAGCAGTCTCTTGGTGGTCTCTTTCTCCAACACTTCGCTGGACCCTTACAATTATTTATATCAAAATATAAAATTTGCAAAATAAAAATTAATAATTTTCTATAAATGTATAAAGACAAAACTTTTAACTTATTGTAAGTACTTCATTATATTTTAAAAGGTTATACATTAGATTTTACTACAAAAGAATTTCCAAAGATATGAAATAATGGTGTTAGTCAGATTTTCATCACTGTGAACAAAAACTTGACAAGAATAACTTAGAGAAGGAAAAATTTATTTTTGGCTCATGATTTCAGAGGTTCAGTCCATGGAGAGCCAACATCATCACTTTAGGCGCAAGATGAGACAAAATATCATGGCAGAGGGGGATGGCAAAGGAAAGTTCCTTTGCTTTTTGAATCCAGGAAGCAGAGAGAGAGAGAGAGAAATACTAGAAATATGATCCCAGGGACATGCCCATCCCCAACCGCAACCCTCCTGCCTATAGTCACAGGTCAGTCCATTCAAATTATCAAGCCATCAAATGGATTAGGTTATAGCTACCATAATCTAATCATTTCATGCCTGTATTAACACAGGAGCTTTGGGGAAATACTTTATATTCAAACCATAACAAGGGCTAAGAGCTCACAGTCACATATAAATTGTTATTCATAAGAACATAATTTCAATGAATGTTTATAAAAGGACTTCTACATTTTTTATATCAAAGCTATATATAGGAGTCAGAGTTGTACCTCAGTGTTAGAATACTTGCCTAGCACATGTGAGGCACTGGGTTTGATCTTCACCACCACATAAAAATAAATAAAGGTATTATGTCCATCTATTACCATATATATATATATATATATATATATATATATATATATATATATATGTATATATGTATGTATATGTATGTATGTATGTATTTAAAAAGAGAGAGCTATATATACTGTTGCATTATGAGTACATTTTAATGCATTTAATTTTAATTAAATGTTAAATTCATTTAATTTAATACATTTAATAATAGAAGCACATAAATCTGCATGGTCTTGGTGCATGCTATAAAAAATTAGACATGTTAAATAGCAAAGGGGGTTTCTATTTGTTTAATGGATGAAAGGGATAATTAGGTACACAAATTCTGATTCACAGATAGTAGGTTACAATTGAAGAGTGATTTTGAAGTAGCATAGTAAATTCAGACTCAACTAAAGCCTAGGCAAGAAGAATGCAATAAAATGTATTAAAAATGTATATGTGTATAATATATATTATATATATGTACATATGCATATATATTCATTCATATTAGTGAAATCTCTAGAAAGAATTAGTAAACATAGCTTGATGCAAGTGGAATTGTTAGCCACACTTCAAAATGTGGCAGTCAGTATGTTACTTTCACCTTTAGCCAGTGGAGAACAAGTTGAGCCATGTTATTAAATGGAAATGGAGGCAGTCAGCAAGCGATAGAGGAACACTGCAATCTGGGAACTGGGCCAGCAGCTTCCCCTGCTCATCAGCCTGAGATCTGGAGCCCTGCAGTTGGTTACCAGCTGGAGACAAAAATAGTAGTCATATGGTGAGGGCTAACCTCAAAAACTCAGTAAATGATTTCTGAAGGCCCACTTACAGAGAATACTATAACTATACGGAGATATTTTTAATAATGATGATGACTTATTGTACCTCTAGATGGTAACGCCTAGAAAAACACATAGATTGAATAGGAAATTCTATTAATCAGACACACAAAAATCCTATAATATGCCTGAAATAAGTAATTCTGAAAGTCAAATGGTCAACTTAGCAATGTAATTTCTGAAAGACTAAGTACTCAGTTTGTAAAAAAAACTTTGCAAGGTTAAACTTTCGTTCTTGTCTTTGCTAGAATTGTTGTTGCAAAACCATAGTAAATTATTAGTCAGATCTAGATTACAAGGACATTGCAAGGTATTTCCAGCACAGAAAACAAATTTCACCTTCCTAACCTTCCCAAAGTCCAATTTTACCAACTGATGCATTCATTTTGGGAAAAGAAAAGAAAACAAGGCAAATACTTTGGAAAGACTTTATTAACAAATGAAGAACATTTTGCTGTAAGCAAAAATGTGGCTAGGAGGGGAAGGAAAAAAATTCGCGAAGACTTCAAGACCTTGCTGTGATGACCACACCATTACTATCAAACATAATATACAGTATTATGAGAGTTCCTTTTAATTAATTGAAAATTTACATATTTAAGTCCAATTTCTTGAGTGCAAAAGTGACAGGGTAGCAGAAACCATCAAAACCATGTGTATACTCTAAAACAGCATTGTTATTTTTACTCATTTTATCTCTTTTTTATTTCTCCAAAACCATTTACATACAGAATATTGATTTTTCTGTATTTGAACAATATAAATAAAATATACTTTGGATATGAGTTACCATCACATGAATTCTAGAGAGGAAAGTGTCTATTTATCAGGCAGAATTACTGTGTTGAAGATGAATGGATTCTCTCAAGACTCTTTTTCAAACATTTTCAGGCTATCTCTCCTTTAATTTTAAGGTGCATTAATAATACAATATTTTTCAGGCTTGATCCAAAAGATTTTTTAAAATGTACTGATGCCTTCAGTAGATAGGAGGTATGTCAGAATTCTCTTGGTTGTTTAAGAAATACATATATAAAGGAATTCAATTCAGAACTGAATCTGTTTCCTCCATGAAGATAAAAATGATAAAAACAAGTTGCAAGGGATAAATTTCTAATACTTTATTGGAAAGCTTAGGCAAGAGTCAAAGAGAAAGAAAAGAACTAAAATAATTTAGCTTGACCCACATGGAAAAGTCTATTTCAAAAAAATGGATATTAATTGACAGTGGAATTTCCAAGTTGTATAGTAAAAAGAAGAGCCTCACATCCAAAGTCCTGCATCCAATCTCACTCTGTTCTTGCTAGCTGATAACCAGTGCCAAGTCTCTGTTGTACCTTATTAAATAAGGAGTGAATTATACCATTCCTAAAGATGTTCAACTCTAACATTTTATGATTCTATGATTCCCTACAAATGGAATCAATGTACAAGAAAATGAGCCAACCAAAAAGTAGGAAAGTGGAATAACTAATAGAAAACTGGGCACAATTTATGTGGACAAAACCTTTTGTACCATTCTAATTTCATAAATAAAATATAACTCAATATACTTTGTGCAAAATGTAATTTAGAGAATTACAAAGCAAGGACATAACCTTAAAACCTAAATGCTTTATTCATATATATACATGGAATTTCAAAGTGATTTAAAATTTTGGAGTGATGTTTTCAATCTTGTGAAACAAGAAAAAAAAATTATTTTAAATTACTACATCCAAAATTTTAAGGTAGAATTTCTGTAAGTATATCAGAAGGAATTTGTGAAACTTTCTTCCAGACTAGCAGACTATATTATACTGCATGGTATATGGTTAGATTTGAGGTGTCCCCTAAAAGCTCATGTGTGAGAAAACACAAGAAAGTTTAGAGGTAAAAGATTGGGTTATGAATGCCTTCACTTAATTAATACATTAATCTATTGATAGGGATTAACTGAGTGTTAACTGTAGTCAGTGAAACTAGAGCAGGAAGGCCTCTGTGGTTGTACCTGAGGATTTTATATTTTGTTCATGGTGAGAGTAGCGCTCTCTCTCTCTCTCTCTCTCTCTCTCTCTCTCTCTCTCTCTCTCTCTCCTTTCTGATTATCATTTCCTCAGCTGCTTTGCTCTGTCATACCCTCCTACCATGATGTTCTGTCTCTCTTGAGCCCAGAACAATGGAATCAGCCATCTATGAACTGAGACCTCTGAAACTGTGAGTACCAAATAAACTTCTCTACCTCTAAAATTGTTCTTTTCAGGTCTTTTGTTCATAGCAATGAAAAAGCTGACTAAAACATATGGCATTGATTTAACATGCACATTGTTCCCATGTTTGTATTTCTCAAATTAGAATATACCTTTCAAGTGATGGCATCTTAGATAACAATGAAATGTGGTAGTTTGTTTTTTTTTTTTTTTTTTTTGCATGTCTTATCCTCTCTTTTTGAGAAGAAGGAAAATATAGAACTGTGGCAGAAATTAAAATCAAGCCATGACCAACAAATGGAAAAAAAGAGACTAACTTCCTTACAGAAGAATTCCAGCTCATTTATAGATACTATTCCTCTGAGAGAACAAACTTAAGTCTCCTCACCCTTGAGTGCTGGATACACTAGTGATTTGCTTCCAAACAGCAGAGTAGGGAAAAGGGAAGGGAAAGACCCAACAAACACTATGTTGGTCAGTGATCATGGTTAATACCATGAGTAGTAAGTCATGTTTATATCATGTACCCTTGTATGATGTGATAATAATGTCACTGTACCCCTATGGTCTTCCTATCCAAAACCCAAAACCCAATCTAATAATTATTAAAAAAAAAAAAAAAAAAAAACACCAGACAATTCCCAATTGAGGACTGCTATAGTTTGGTTTTTAAACATCCCCCAAGGGCATATGTGTTGAGGGTTTTGTCTCCAAAGTGGCTCTAGTGGGAGCTGGTAGAACCTTTAAGAGGTGGGGCCCAATATGAGGTCTTTAGGTCACGGGGGACATGCTTTTGCAGATGATTGGGGGACCCCAGCCTGTTCTCCTTTCACTTTCACTCATGGATTCCTGGTCATGAGATGAGCAATTTTACTCTGCCACACACTCTCAAGATAGTGTGCTACCTCACTATAGGCCAAAAATAATGGGTTGAATCCATCTCAAAAACTATGAGCCAAAATAAACTTTTCTCTTTATAAGTTGATTACCTCAGGTATTTTGTTATGATGAAGAAAAGTGAATTTGAAACAAAGGCATTCTATGAAACACCTGATTAGTCCTCCTGAAAACTTTCAAGGTCATGAAAAACAAGAAAAGTCTGAAAGACTGTTAGACTAGAAGAGACTAAGGAGATATGATGACCAAATGTAATGTAGTATCCTGGATTGGAGCCTGGAACAGACAAAAACATTAAAGAATAACTTTAGGAAATCTAAATGAAGTATGCCCATTCATTAATAATAATATATCAGTGTGAATTTCTTAGTTGAGACATTGTGACAAATATATCCTAGATGTTAAAATAGGAGAAACTGGAAGAGAATTATAGGAGAACTCTTCTATACTACAGAAACAGTACAAAAATAACATAAACACTATTTGAAAATACGTTTCTTTTTAAAAAATCAAGACATGCATATTTTATATGTTCTATAATAAATTAATCCTATGAATCAAAAAGAGAAAGGGGGAATTTGTTCCTAAGCTAACTCAAGTTTTAGAAAAATAACCAAACCAAACTTTCTGTATTATTCTGTGTAAAATACAGAAAGATAAAATGCACTGAGGGAAATTAAGAGGCTCCTATCTCAATTCTTATCAGGGGAACAATTTTTCATTTGTGACAAGATCTGAAGCATATGTTAGCCCATTTAATACAAAATAACTGTCAAAATATTTAAATCCTCAACTGTTGTGCACTCCGATGGATAGTAATATTTCTGGAATAATGAACCTTGTCCTCCCTCTCTCTGATAATCATAACTCTGGATGTCTTGGGTTTCCACAAAAGACTTATGGGAAAACATGTGAAATACATCATTAAACTTGGGCTTCAACTTCTTTACAACTCATAAAACAAACAGAACTAAACTGATTTATTTGAGCCATCCCAAATTTTGCTCAAAAGACAGGGCCAAAATCATTGTTTAAGGTTCAAAAGGAAATATGCTTTCTCTGTATGAAAATTAGTAATGTAGTCAACAATTGCTATGAGGTCTAATTCACTAATCAACTATAAATACTGTCAGGCCCCAACTTATGATCAAATTGTCTTAAATACTGTCATATCTGTTGGGTGTAATTTATAATGCACATTCTTAAGGACAACATTCTTATAAAGGACAGTTAAATAAACAGTCTTGCTCAGAAAAACTTTATTAATTCATAAAGAAAAGAAATATGTTAAGAGGAATGTTAACTAGAATGAATTCTGTCTCATGGACTAAACATAATGAACCATCCTAGCAGACATCACCCATAAAAAAATAAGGGTTAGGAATATAGCTCAGTAGCATAGCACTTGCCTAGCATGAACAAGGCCCTGTATTCAAACCTCAGCAGTATAAAAAAAAACTGGAGCAGAAGGACAGGCTGCTAATATAAGAAATGTACCACAAAGAGGAGTTTTCCCTTTGACTTTCAGGAGCACTGGAGATTTCAAGAAGTATAGCTGGGGACATTTCCAAGGCTCTGGATGGAAAGACATAGAAAATGGTTCCTTGCTACAGCCAAAGGTGTGATCAAGAAGAGGTGAAGATTCTTTGGGTAAACAAGAGAGGCACACAACTGGAGTTCAGTCTTTAGAAATAAACACATATTGACATCCTGTCACCCTCTCCCTTTAACTAGCTCTGTGGCCATGAGAATAAAACTCAGTTCTCTTATTTATAAAATTAGAAGAAAAAATATATATTTGTATTAGTTTTCTATTGGTACAATAACAAATTACACAAATTTTGCAGTTGAAACAACACAAAATTATCATCTTATAGTTCTGGAGATAAGAAGTTCAAAACAGATCTCATTGGGCTAAATCAAGGAGTTGGCAAGACTGTTCTTAGGGATGTTTGTAGGGAGAATCTGATTGCTTGCCTTTTCCAGCTTCAGGGGGTCACCTGTATCCTTGGCTCATGACCCTATTCCTTTCTTCAAATCAGTGATGTCTAGCCATGTCTTTCTCATGCTGCCATCTCTCCTTCTGCCTCTCTCTCTCTAGTTAAGATCTTTGTAATCATTTTTAGGCGCACTCAAATAATCTATATAATCTCCATATTTTAAGGTCAACTGACTATCAATCTGATTTTCATCTGCAATCTTAATTACCTTTTGCCATGTAATTCTATGTAACTCACAGAATGGGTTCATAGACATTTGGGGGAAACAATTATCCTGCTGCTATACCATCACATACAGTTGTGAGAACCACATGCAACAATGTATTAAAAATGATTGATATGTGACTAAAAAAAATAGCTTTCCCAGTCTTTTTTTTTTAATTTTTTAATATTTTTTCTTTTTTTTTTTTTTTTTTTTTTTAGTTTTCAGCAGACACAATATCTTTGTTTGTATGTGGTGCTGAGGATCGAACCCGGGCCGCTTGCATGCCAGGCAAGCGCACTACCGCTTGAGCCACATCCCCAGCCCAAGCTTTCCCAGTCTTATCTATTGACCGTAAAAGTTTTTCCTCAAATAAATCTCTTTCATGTCTGATAGTATGTTAAAATCTGTGACTTGGATGACCAAATTAACCATTTCTATAAAGTCCAATGAGCTACCATACTGTCAAGAATTAAAGTATTAGAACTGGGAGATACAAGAAATCCTCTATTCCAATCATTTCATATTACAAATGAGAAAGAAAATACCAGATCAAAGAGTGGTTTGCCCAAGGCCTGCAGTTAGTAAGCAACATGGCTACTACAAGTACACTTGTATCACCCTTAGGGTTGTCTTTCATTGCTTGTGGGATTCTGGGGCAGAAGCAAGCTTTCTGACTATAGGAACTAGAGCCCCTAAAGTGTCATTTCTGAAAAATAAAAGAAGTTTCTAACAGTGATGAATCTTAAAGGAGTGGAGGAAAGAATTCTTCTGGTAAAAGAGGACAGGTAAGGGGTCATGGCTAATAGTCCTTTGGTGTTAAATCTCCTAGGCAAGCTTCACTTAGAATTGCCAAAGCATTATCATATCATCAATCTTAATCTATTCATAAATGTGGGGTTGCTTATGTTATACCACTGTTTTCAAAGGAAAATACATCCAGAGCTTTACCTAGGAATTCAACCTTCTGCAAACATCCTGTCACTATTCATTTCTAAGACACAGTCCATCTCCATCCCCAACAGCATAAATACTGTCTTATTTTACTTCCTCAACATTTGTTTTCCAACTCCCTAGCAGTAGTGGTAAAAGCAGGGAAGTACACGCCATGTCAATAACATCAAACAATAGTTTTAAGGAGCTAATGTCTAAAATAGAACAAATTATGAAAAACTATTTATGTAATATTGAGCACTGTATCTATTTTAGTCATATATTTAATACTCAATATATACCCACAACAAAGCTGTCACTAAAAACTCACTGTTCTTGCTCTAATACACTCAACATTTCACCAAAATAATACTATTTTCCTCCAGTTAGTAGGAGTCTGAAGAAAATGATAATGGTTTGTAGTGAAACTTCCCATGTAAACAGAAACTGACAGGCCTGTAGATCCAGGGTTGATATATTCACATGGTGTTTGAATCTTCAACTTTGCACTGGTAGAGAGGAGTGATAGGATAATGCCAATGTCTCATTTCTGCCCATGTGGCCAGCCACCATTAGAATCTTTTGCAGAAAAGTGAATACATGAAAATCAATTTGAGCTTCTTCTCTTTCAAATAGTATGTTTTCATCTTTCCAAGCCAAGGCATTGAATTTTTTTCTTTGATAAATGTTTTATAAGGCTTCTCTATTTTATCTCCTTCATAGTAATACTTCTATTGGAATTGAATGATTCAGAATTCATAACTGACAAGTCCTGAAAACTAATTTCACTATCTAAGATCATAAACTGTACATGTCTCATGTGTAAAGAACAAAAAATAAATGTCTTCATCATTTTTTTTAAATTACCATATAAGTAAATTAATCTGACACATGCCTTAAGATTATCTTTTTATCCATTGCAAAAATTAAATGCCTTAACTTATCTTTTGCTTTATAATTATTTAACCCTACTTCACATACTCCCACCTCTGAACCTGAAGGATCCACATTCCAACTAATCATGCTATAATGTCAAAGGGTCTACCATATTCCTCTCTCTTGAAACACCACATATCAGCTTTCATTTTTACAGCTCTATTCACTTAATCTCATATTCTTACCTTGTCTCATAAATTCTTCCTCCTTTACAAGCATTTTTATAATTCCCTGATCCTCCTTCAAGAACAAAGATTTAGGCCTGTGAGTACTCTAGGAGAACTAATGATGTTCCTTCATCCAATATTGTTCAAATATGTATTCAACATTCACTTATACACTTAATATCATCTAGGAGAAGGGCAAAGAATGAAGATAACACTTTTCTATAGTATCATTTTCATCCTAAATGATGAATTAGAGAAAGGTTTGAGCTTTGACTTCTGGAAATAGGTCATTGGTCAAACCTGAACTCAAAGAAGTTGATATTACCTCAATGACACAGTCCATGGGCAGAGCAAAACAATAACAGTGTAATAAACTAGTCTTGGTAATGTATCAAATGTGTAATGGCAGAAAAATGTTTAAATTTGCCCAAGAGATTTTTGGTAGTTGATAGTATGCCTCTTTATATATCTACTTATCTATTTCCAAAATAAAGTATAATTAACAGAAATTATTTGAGAATTTGTCAAGATAGATTATTATTGTACAGAGAAACAGCATAAAGGAGTTTCCTTTCTTTCTTATTTTTATTATTTTTTATGATAGTAACAAGTATTAAGATTTTTTTCATTTATTTATTTTTACTGCCTAGACTCTTGGCATCCTTTTTGATTACCAGAAATAGAAATAAGGTTTTTCAAAAAGAAAAAAGCCATTTATTCTTCCAATACACATTTCATTATGAAGGTAATATTAATCATAGCAGAAGATACTAACCAAAAAGGGGAACAAAAAGAAATGAAAATATATTGTATCCAGCTTAAAGATCTCTGAGAAAGACAACTCAGAATTTCCCAATATTATACAGTAAATTACTAAGGTAATAATGTTCTGTCATGTGAATATCCATTCCTATTGTACTTCACATGATTTGTGAGTTGGTGGTGTGTGAAACTGGCATTGAAAGCAAGATCAGTGAGTAATTTAGATTAAATGTGCTGAATTTACAGAATTTACACCACTTGGATACTAAAAATTGTCAGGCATTTTGTCTCACTAAAAGTTACTAGGAAAAGAGGAAAGTTCTTCCTTGAACAGCAATTCTCAAGCCATGGTTTAAGAACAGCACTTTTCTGAACATTTGGCTTAGTATTCTAGAATGAACATATTACAGAGAGAAATATCCCAAGAGAATGTTGAGAGAACACTGATATATTAGTTTATTTCTCTTTTTCATAAGTCTTCAGAGTAGAAAGAAAGCCACCATTTGGAGAACTACTGACCATAAAAATTGTATTCCAAGATCTTTGAAGAAAATACTGCTACAGTTAGGAAAGCCTTACCATTTGAAACTTTCTGAATCACCAAAAAAGGAATAAATACAGAAACAAAAAAGATGACAAAATGACCATCAAAGAGTCATTGAATATTACTTTCAAATTTTGATTAAGATATTATAAAATAATTTGATTCCCTTTCCTTGTTCCTCTTTGAGGAACCTAGTCAATAAACCTCCAGGCCATATGTCATTAATATATCTTTGGGTATTATGTCTTAAAGCATCATACATGTTGAATTAAACATCCAGCAACACAAGCAACATGAAGACTTAGGAGATGATCAGCCCTAGAAAAAGAAGCCCTGGCTAACCTTTCATCATTTTCTCACATAAGAAGTTTGAGTTCACAGAAGCCTGGGTGGCCACTGACTGGTCTCCATAAAAGAAATGACCCTGTTTTTAAGCATGGCTTTCCAAAGTTACTATGTAACAGTCACATGGCTTCCCTGATAAGTCAAGGGAAGCTCAGATTCAGTCCAGGTTGAAGGTAACACAGCACTAGGGGAATATAATCAAACAACAGTGAGGTTAACACTAGCTCTGTCACAGATTTGAGGATTTCATCAAATACACCCAGGCCATTTTGAACATTACTGTTGTTTGATCCTAATAGATATTGTGTTTGGGGGCTTGACAAAATCTCTACCCTCTTCTGTGTACCCTTCCTAATCACAGGAGCTAGAAATTTAAAATTACATTTTCCAAATTATCAGTCAACCAGAAATATCATAAAAGCAAACAGGTTCTGCCAATGAGATGCATTCTTGAGAAATTCAAAAGGCCATCTTCATACTATTTGGGTACTGACAAGGAAGTCAGTCATGTTGCAGCAGCCAAATGCCTCATTATATTTTTAGTCACTAGTTAAGTGAATACAAAAGGAATCTGTTATAACATAGTAGTGGCAGCAGCCTTTTGACCTCTGGATCTTGGCTTTGGATCTCAGTTCCATGATACTTACAGTCCAAAAGTACCCTCTCTGGCTTTCACTGCCACAGTCATTCCAGCCAGTATTGTAAGCATGCAATTCTCTCTGTTTCCTTGCACTGAACTCCTCCTTTAGCGAGAGGTACTGTAAGTCAAGGTTACTGCTCAAAATTCAGGTAACTAATATCTTTGGTTAAGTAGCACACACTCCCAAACTCTTTACCACCTTTGTCTTACTTGTTAAACATACAGTAATCTGTAGCTGCAAGTATTTTTTCATATATTTAAGAACATGACATTAAACAGGAATGGAAGAAAAATGGCATCACAAATTTGGAAAATTCCTCTCATCAAGAGGGGCTAAAATGAATCAGAAAATTTCATCTCTGATGCAAAATTCCAGGTCAGGATTCTGACTGACTTAGCTTGGACCTGGATCTTATATAGACCCCTGGACCAATCTAATGTGGTAGAATGAAACTAGTGTAGCAAAGACAGGAATGCTGGAAACTAGCTAGGTAACAATGAGTGGAGGTTAGTTTTGGTGCTTGACAGCATGAACCATACAGACATTCTAATAAATTTTCACAATATCTGTATTCAAATCCTAGTTCTGCCAATTACCACTTGTTGGCGTAGGGTTTGTTACATGATATCACTAATACACAGTTTAATTTTCTATCCAAAAACAGTAATTAAAAATTTTACATCATAGGGTGTCTGTGAGGATTAGATTACAGAATACAAGCAAATGATCAGAATAGCATCCAATATATTCTAAGTGCTCAGTAAACCTTAGGGTTTTGTTTGTATAATTGTTCTGATGCTTCAATAAGTTAAATAGAAGTGTTTTCCATTATTTTTCTTGTCAAAAGAAGCCAAACTTTACTCTTAATTATATTTGAAGTTTAGACCCTAAAGCTGGAAGCCACCAAAAAAACTGACCATACAAACACATATGAGGTTATCAGCTCAAAAACAACATCACCTTTCCAGCTGAACTTTAAGAATGTAAAGGCAGATAAAAGGAATCTTTGGACCAGCATGGAGCACAGGCAGGCCCAGTACAGTGTTGGTGGCAACACCTACGGAGCCAGCACTGGGTCAGGAGGCAGCCAACAGCCACAATGCTGCATGCCACAGAGCTGCGTCTCTGAACACATTGCTCACCACCACAGCCCACTCCTCCCCAACCAGACACTCCTTGGAGGAAAGCAGCCACCTCCAACTTGGGATACCTTCCTTTCCATCTTTAGTTGGGACAACTCCCAGCTTGGAATACCAGCTAGGCAGGTACCGACAGTCCTCAGGAAGTAGAAAGGGAGAGAGTGAGTGAGATACAGTTTAGAGACTAAATTAGACACCAGGAACTATGAGGTCTACAGGTGATATAAGGAGATAAGACATCACATGAGTGGGCCCCAAAGGAGATCCTTGGGGTGCAGGTATGAAGGCTGGTGCCATGCCCCACTTCCAGGTGCCCTGCACTTAAGACAAACCCTTCCACCCTCGTAACCTTTATCATCCTGTCGGTGGAGATACCAGCAAACAACAGACAACCTACCTATTGGATGAGAAGGGAAGCAGGAAAGATACTGATCTTCAACCAAAATATTCCTTGTTTCTTCCTTCAAGTTTTTTTTCCTCTTTTATCTTGCTCTCTATTCTCCTGCCCTCACATCCCCCAACACTTGAGATACCACAAACTTTGCATGAATTAGGATACTGAGTACTAGGATATATTAATAGTACATTATAGTTGTGTTGTATATTCTTTTATCTCCTATTTTTACATTTTTTATTTTTCTTAATACTTTTGTGTGTTTGTTTTATGTACTCTATTGTCTTCCAACTTTCCTGTCTCCCTAAAACCACTTCCTCTCTCTTCTCCTGCTGCTAATCATCTTCTTTACATTCCTCTTTCACATTTCCTAAAATTTATAAACTCTATATCCTCACCTCCTACCCCCTCAACATCTCACCCTACACCTCACACCACTACCATTCTTTGTCCACCATCAGAAACTGTAAACTCTTTTGCAAACCTACTGTTTATACTGTAGATAATAATTGAACTCACCATTTCTTTATATTGTGACAAAATGATAAATGTCTTAATAGCAACTATTTGGTTTAAGGTTGTATATTATTTGTATTGGGATCTGTTAACATTGTTCTTCCCCTCAAAGGAGAGGTATTGGAACCCTGCAGGGGCACTATAAGCCTATAGGGTAAAAATGGTAATGCCGCAGATCCACGGTACTAGAAGGGAAGACACATGAACAACATTAAAAAAAAGGGGGGGAAAAGTACCCCAAACAAATCAAGATACTACAGTATTAGAATCTATGGCTAGCACAACAGAAGAAATGACAGAGAAGGAGTTCAGGATGTACATAATTAAAATTTTCTGTGAATTAAAGATGATATAAGAGAACAAATACAGGCAGCAAAAGATCATTTTGACAAAGAGATACATAAGCAAATACAAGAAGCAAAAGATTATTTCAATAAAGAGAGGGAAGTTCTGAAAAATAAATAAATAAACCAAATTAAAGCTCAATAGAAACCATTATCAACAGACTAGACCACTTGGAAAAGAGGACCTCAGACATTGAAGACAAAATATATAATCTTGAAAAGAACATAGATCACAGTGAAGATGGTAAGAAACCATGAGCAGAACATTCACAAATTATGGGTTAACATAAAAAGACCAAATTTAAGAGTTATTGGATAGAGGAAGACATAGAGTTCCAAACCGAAGGAATAAACAATCTATTCAATGAAATAATATAAGAAAATTTTCCAAACATGAAGAATGAATTGGAAAACCAAATACAAGAGGCTTACAGGATGTCAAATGTATAAAATCACAACAGATCCACACCAACGCACATTATAATGAAAATGCCTAGCATACAGAATAAGGAGAGAATCTTAAAAGCCATGAGAGCAAGGAATCAGATTATGTATAGGGGGAAGCCAATTAGGATATCTGCAGATTTTTCAACCCAGACCCTCAAAGCCAGGAGATCATAAAACAACATATCCCGAGCTCTGAAAAAAAAAAAAAAGGGATGTCAGCCAAGAATCTTATATACAGCAAAATGAAACTTTAGAGTTGATGATTAAATAAAAACCTTCTATGATTAAAAAAAGTTAAAAGAATTCATAGCTGGAAAGCCTGTACTACAGAACATCCTCAACAAAATATTCCATGAGGAGGAAATGAAAAAAAAAATAAAAATAAAAATCAGCAGAGGGAGGTATTACACTAAAGGAAAATCTAATCAAAGGAGAAACCAAGTTAAATACCAAAAACAAACAAAAATGGCTGGAAATACAAATCATATCTCAAATAATAACCCTGAATATTAATGCCCTAAATTCACCAATCAAAAGACATACACTGGCAGAGAGGATTTTTTTTAAAAGACCCATCAATATTTTGCCTCCAAAAGACTGAGCTCATAGAAAAAAGACATACAGAGACTAAAGGTGAAAGATTGAGGAGAAACATACCACTCATATACACTGAGGAAACAAGCAGGGTCTCCATCCTCATATCAAATAAAGTAGACTTCAAGCCAAAGTTAATCAAAAGGGATAAAGATGGACATTACATGCTGCTCAAGGGAACCATACATCAACAAGACATAACAATTATAAATATATATGCCCCAAACAATGGAGCATCTATCTTCATCAAACAAATTCTTGGTTCAAGAGACAAATAGACCACAACACAATAATTCTGGGTGACTTTAACACACCTCTTTCACCACTGGATAGATCTTCCAAACAAAAGCTGAACAAAGAATCTATAGAATACAATAATATAATCAATAACTTAGACTTAACTGACATATATAGAAAATTTCATCCGTCAATGAGCAAATACACTTTCTTCTTAGCAGCACATGGAACCTTCTCTAAAATAGACCATGTATTATGCCAAAAAAGCAACTCTTAGCAAATACAAAAAAAGTAGAAATACTACCCTGCATTCTATCAGATCATAAAGGAATGGAATTATAAATCAAAAATAAAATAAAAAATAAAAGTTACTCCAACACCTGGAGACTAAATAATATGCTACTGAAAGAACAATGGGTTGCAAAAAAACACTAAAGAAGAGATTAAAAAGTTCTTAGCAGTAAATGAAAACACTAATACAACATACCAAAATCTCTGGGACACTATGAAGGCAGTATTAAGAGGAAAGTTTACTGCATGGAGTTTATTCCTTAAAAGAAGAAAAAGTCAACAAGTAAATAACCTAACACTACATCTCAAAGCCCTAGAGAAAGAAGAGCAAATCAACATCAAAAGCAGTAGAAGAAAGGAAATAATTAAAATTAGAGATGAAATTGAAACAATTGAAACAATTGTAAAAACAAAAAGTTGGTCCTTTGAAAACAAAACTAAACAAAGTTGATAAACCCTTAGCCATTCTAATGAAGAGAAGGAGAGAGAAAATTCAAATTACTAACACCCATAATGAAAAAGGAAATATCATGACAGACACTACAGAAATACAGAAGATAATTAGAAATTATTTTAAAAATTTGTACTCCAATAAAATGAAGGCATTGACAAATTTCTAGAGTCATATGATTTACCCAAACTGAACCAGGATGATATACCCAATTTAAACAGATCAATTGCAAGTTATGAAATACAAGATGCCTTCAGAAGCCTACCAATCAAGAAAATCCCAGGACCAGATGGATACACAGATGAGTTCTCCAAGACCTTTAAAGAAGAACTAATACCAATGCTCTTCAAATTATTTCATGAGGTAGAAAAAGAGGGAACACTTCCAAACTCATTCTATGAGGCCAATAACACCTTGATTCCAAAACCAGACAAAGACACATCAAAAGAAATAAAACTTCAGACCAATATCTCTAATGAACATAGTTGCAAAAATTCTCAATAAAATTGTGGCAGGATGAATACAAAAAAATATATCAAAAAGATAGTGCATCACAATCAAGTGGGATTCATCCGAGGGATGCAAGGTTGGTTCAACATACAGAAATCAGTAAATGGAATTCATCACATCAGCAGACTTAAAGATAAGAATCATATGATCATCTCAATAGATGAAGAAAAAGTAATCGACAAAATACAGCACCTCTTCATGTTCAAAACACTAGAAATACTAGGGATAACAGTAACATACCTCAACATTATAAAAGCTATTTATGCTAAGCCACAAGCCAACATCATTCTAAATGGAGAAAAATTGAAAGTATTCCCTCTAAAAACTGGAACAAGACAGGAATGCCCTCTTTCGACACTTCTATTTAACATAGTTCTTGAAACATTGGCCAGAACAATTTCATCTGGAATGAAAAAAGTTAAAGGAATACAGATAGGAAAAGAAGAACTCAAATTAGCACTATTTGCCAATGACATGATTCTATACCTAAAGGATGCAAAAAATTCCACCAGAAAACTTCTAGCACTAATAAATGAATTCAGAAAATTAGCAGGATATAAAATCAACACCCATAAATCAAAGGCATTTCTGCATATCAAGTGACAAATTGTCTGATGGAGAAATGAGGAAAACTACTTCATTTATAGTAGCCTCAAAAAAATAAAATTCTACCAGGTGTGGTAGTGCACACCTGTAATCCCAGTGACTAGGGAAGCTGAGACAGGAGTATTGCAAGTTCAAAGCCAGCCTCAGCAAAAACAAGGTGCTAAGCAACTCAGTGAGACCCTGTCTCTAAATAAAATTAAAAATAGGGCTGGAAATGTGGCTCAGTGTTCAAGGGTCCCTGAGTTCAATTACCAGTACCAAAAAATAAATGAATAAATAAATAAGATTCTTGGGAATCAACTCAATGAAAGAGGTGAAAGACCTCTACATGAAAACAACAGAATACTAAAGAAAGAAATTTTAAAGAAGACCCTAGAAGATGGAAAATCTCCCTTGTACTTGGATAGGCAGAATTAATATTGTCAAAATGGCCATACTACCAAAAGCACTACACAGACTTAATGCAATTCCAATAAAAATCCCAATGACATTCCTCATAGAAATAGAAAAAGCAATCATGAAATTCATCTGGAAAAATAAGAGACCCAGAATAGCCAAAGCAATCATTAGCAAGAATAGTGAAGCAAGTAGATTCACCTCACTATACCAGACCTTAAACTATACTACAGAGCAATAGTAACAAAAACAGTATGGTATTGGCACCAAATTAGACAGGTACACCAATGGCACAGAATAGAGGACACAGAGACAAACCCACATAAACACAGTTATTTTATATTAGACAAAGGTGCCAAAAACATATATTTGAGAAAAGATATCCTCTTCAACAAATGGTGCTGAGAAAACTAGAAATCCATACACAACAAAATGAAATTAAGTCCCTATCTCTCATCATGCACAAAACTCAACTCAAAGGGGATCAAGGACCTAGGAATAAAAACAGAGATCCTGCATCTAATAGAAGAAAAAGTAGACCCAAATCTCTATCATGTTGGATTAGGCCATGACTTCCTAAATAAGACTCCTATAGCACAAGAATTAAAATCAAGAATCAATAAATGGGATGGATTCAAACTAAAAAGCTTCTTCTCAGCAAAAGAAACAATCAGTGAAGTGCATAGAGAGCCTACAGAATGGGAGCAAATTTTTACCAGATAGAGCACTAATCTCTAGGATATATAAAGAACTCAAAAGTCTTACACCAAAAAAAATAAATAAATAACCCAATCAATAAATGGGCTAAGGAGCTGAACAGACACTTCTCAGAGATGATATATAATCAATCAACAAATATATGAAAAAACGTTCAACATCTCTAGTAATTAGAGAAATGCAAATCAAAAACCACTCTAAGATTTCATCTCACTCCAGTCAGAATGCCAGCTATTAAGAATACAAACAACAATAAGTGTTGGCAAGGATATAGGGGAAAAGGCACTCTCATACATTGCTGATAGGACTATGGTGTAGCCAATATGGAAAGCAGTATGAAAATTCCTTGGAAAATTTGGAATGGAACCACTATTTGACCCAGCTATCCTCGGTTTATATCCAGAGGACTTAAAAACAGCATACTACAGGGACACTGCTACATCAATGTTTATGGACTCACAATAGCTAAATTGTGGAACCAACCTAGATACCCTTTAGTAGATAAATGGATAGGGAAACTTTGGTATATATGCACAATGGAATATTATGCAGCATTAAAAGAGAATAAAATCACAGCATTTGCAGGTAAATGGATGGAGTTGGAGAATATAATGCTAAGTGAAATAAGCCAATTCCAAAAAACCAAAGGCCAAATATTTTCTTTGATATGAGAATGCTGACTCATAACAGTAATAGGTAGGGACCATGTGAGGAATGGAGGAACTTTAGATAGGGCAAAGGGGAGGGAGGAGAAGGGAAATGGCAAGGGCGTAGGAATGATGGTTATGAGTTAGATATCATTAGCCTAAGTGAGTTAGACATCATTACCCTAAGTACATGTATGAAAACACGAATGGTGTGAATATACTTTGTGTACAACCAGAGACATGAAAAATTATGTTCTATTTGTGTAATATGAATTGAATTGCATTCTGCTATCATATATAACAAATTAGAATAAGTAAAATAAAAGAAATCTTTGATTATAGTTACGTCCTTTGGAGAAGAGAGCAAAGCACATTCAACTGAATATATGTGTTCAATTTAATCTAATGCATACATGATTTGGTTTTCTAGAACCTATGGAAATAATGTTTTGTTGACTTATCTTGAATTACCTAATAAACTCAGGCCAGGAGTCAGTAAACTTTACTGTAAAAGACCAGAGGGTAAACACTTTAGGTTCTGTGGGACACATGGTCTCTCTTGCAAATGTGTTGAAGCACAAAAGCAGTCATAGACAACACATTAAAAATAAGCATAGCTGTGTTCCAAGACAACTTTATTTACAAAAACATAAAGTCTGGATTTGGTCCATAGGCTATAGATAACCAATTTTTGGTATAGATATAAAAGAAGTTGTGGTTTATAGATCTTGTAAAATGATTCAAATTTGATTACTCATACTTTAAGACATCGACCAGATGTAAAAATATCTCCAAGCAGAGCCTTTCCATTCTTGCCCTGCCTTCCTATTACTTTCTACTACCTCTTCTCATCCTCTTCAATTATGACTCTATGATCCCATAAGTCTGTCTCCTACCCCCTATCAACCTCCTAAACCTCACTCTGCTCCACTTCATCCCCCATGTCAGCATCAGATGAATCTTTCTTAAATACTGTACATAAGCTAATTTCTTGGTCAAATCCTTCAAGCATATTCTGTTATCTGTAATGAAATATTAAAACTCCAGACTGTAACTTAAAATATTACATAATCTGACTCCAACTGATTTTCTCCCACAAGATTACCTTTCCCCTCTACCACCTTCTTCATCAATTTAAATTTTCCATATTCTTCAAGCCAGAAAACAAAAATCTTAACTCCTAAATAAAAATTTCCTTGATCCCTCTGGTCTACAGCAATTACCTTTCTAGTCCTAGTCACGGGTGGTTTACCTCTATAATGTTAAGTGGTATCATTGCTGCTGATGCTGCTGTTGCTGTTGCTGTGGCTGTGGCTGTTGCTATTGCTGTTGCTGTGCTGTTTTATTGGAACTGCAGGCAGACTGTATGTTTCTTGAAATAGGGGCTGAGTCACATACCACTCTGAAGAACCCAGCAAACCTTTTGGAGTACTTTGTACCTATACTGAATATGCAATTCATTAAAGCTAAAGAACAAGACATTACTTCTAATAGTAAGTGCCTTTAACTACTTTTTAGGCCTTTTAACAAAAATAGATTTGAAATGATCCTGTAAAGAAAAATAAGACTTTGTCCTCAAGAGACAATCCCAAGAAATGATCACCCCGGGTGTACAGAACTCTGGACTTTCCCTTCTTTTTTACCTAATGTCCTCTACATAGACCATTTCCATCATCCCCAGCAGAAGTATAGGTAAGAAAATACAAAGTAGAGACCCTTCAGTATTGTTCTTTCTTAGACGCTTCAAGGAGGAAAAGTTTGATAGAGAAGAAACTGTAATAAATGTCTAAAAGACTTTTAATGTTTTGTGAATGCAATTGCCTGTGTTTTTTCTGTCTCTCATAACCATAGGTGGGTAATTGAAAGTTGGTGTTGCTTCTGTCAGATGCCTTGGAAGCATTTTGTTTCAAGGTAGAAAGATTCAGTGACATTCTGCATCATTTTAAATAATAATGCTTTATGGATGTGCTGTCATTGTAAATAGCAACTTTTGATACCTGAAAAGGATTGATTCTATTTAGAAAAGAATTCTTTTTTTACATAGAATTTTTATAAACTAGCTATATTACTCTCATACTGCAGCCTAACATAACCACATAACCATTTTCAGCTTTAATTGTCTAACTCAAAAATGCCAGCTCTAATACTTTCAGATATTAGATTGATGTTTTGAAGCTGTCCTTCCCAAGTATTTTAAAGTAAGAGAGTTTGTACTCTAGGTTATAAATAACAAAGGAAAAGATGGGAAAACAATGAGGGAAGAATCAATTTTCCTGGTAAAGTTTCATCAGTTTATGACTCTTAATGTTAAAATGAAAAAAAATTAAAACAAACAAATAAATAATAGATATTTTAAGTAAATAGTATATTTCAGAAAGGTTCCATGGCCTTCAGAAAAAGATGTACCATAAAACAATTATCCTTGATACTACTGTATGCCCTTATCTCTTTGTTTATAACTCACATGAAGGTTAACTTAGCACCCTAGGGAGAGAACTGCTGCCTATCAGGAAAATAAACAAGAGTAAAATAAAATACACAGGAGACTGTGTTATATTTCTTTTATTTGGAGAAGGTGAAAAACAGTCTGTCTACTGCACATACACAAAAATTAATAACTACATGAAAATCAAGCATTTGGTTATTTTCCCCCTACATCAAAAGCACTGCCATTAACTCTGTCAACTGAAAACAATTCTTTCCCTCCCAAAGTCATATTTTTGTTTCAATTTGTATATCTTTTTCACTTCTCTGGTTTAATCCCTATAGAATTTCTGCAGTTCTGTTGTCTACCTGCCCTGATTACTTTTTACATTATCATTTAGTTTGCAACCAAAATTCAGCACATGCTTCCAAAGAAGAATGAAGACTTATTTTGGAGCTAATTGTACATAATTATCAGACATTCCTTGGATTCAAGACATACTAACATGTACCACAATTTATTTCTGCCAAAACACATTTTCTCTTCTCATACGCATGATGCTTTTTTTTCTAATTATATGTTATGCCTTATTAATGGTATCTCATAGGGAAGTATGCCCAGTTTCCTTTTAAAAATGTAAACAATCTAAAATATAAAAAGTTGTTCTACTAAATAATAAAAGTTAGAAAATGATAAAAATTTTTGTGAAATTAACCCAGAAAGAGTTTTATATACTCAGCTAATCAATATCATTGTGAAGAATAAATGTTGCAGTACAATCGATTGTTTTCTTATCATCTGACTTAATTAAAATTGTCCCATCATGGAAAAGTTTTGGTGTTGGCATTGCTTTTAGGATAATCAGATTTGCAGAGCCAAAAAGTGGGATATATTTTTCTCAGTAGGAGGAATTTCAAAGTTGGCAGTACATTCATGTGTGAACAAAGCCAAAGATGATGGCAAGAATAAAATATAAATTTGTCTATCTCTGGAGGGGACAAAATGAGTTTAGGAGTAATAAAGATAGAAGAAATAGCACAAACTCTGAAATGTAAATCAGTGTTTGAATATCTAAGTATTGCCTGTTGATAGCCAGTGCATCTATATAAAATTGTTTCTTACATGTGACAAATAGTTTCTTGTCTTCCTGGATTTGTACCACTTTCCTACTGGTGGTCATAATTATCAAAGTCATTTTACAGCAAAACTTCATGAGTAAGGTGTAAGTCAATGGATACTCCCTAAATTTCAGTGTTGAACACTAAGGGGACCAATAGGAATCCAAATGAGAAACTGAACAAAAACAACTGGAGTCAAATCTCATAATAAATTTTACATTTACAATTTTCAGAAAAAAAAATTTTCAGAGAGAAAAACTATCTCAATTACTAAAAGAATGTACTCTGACCTAAATGCTTAGTCAAGTTTTTGCGTGCACATTATTATTTGGCAAACCAAACGCTGATAGACTCTTGTATCTTTTTCCTATACCAGAAAACCACACTAAATATGAGACATTATGATATCAGCACTATTTAAGTTTGGATAATCTTTGTCCTTCACAATTTTCTCTACTTTTAGACTTTGTTCTCTATTTTTTATACTAGTGAATATTGCTCTTATAAGTTCCTTTATATGAAAGATTTAACTTTAATTCCTCTCAGAAGATCAAAATATAATAAGAAATGTACTAAGTTCATACAGCAGGCATCCATTATGAAGTGGAATACTAATTTCAATGGCTTAAACTTCTACTGAAGCAATGGTGCTAGATAAACATCTATAGCTTTAACTTTATTGTTTCAGGAATTTATTCCCAATTACAAATTCCACTTTTGAAAATCTATTACATACAAAAAGTTAATTCCATTTAAGTCTTCAGCAACTGAAAAACAATATTTATTTTCCTATCAAGAATAACAAATTCTTCTTGTTGAGATAATAAGAAAGAGGAAACTGGAATTTGGGACGAGAAGAAAAACAAAATGAAAGGAAAAGCAAGAGTAGAAGTTTCTGCAAACACACCTTCATCTAACCAAAGGAAAATGAGGTTAAGTAAATCTTGGCCTTAATTTTGTACTTTTTTTTTTTTTGGTGAGGAAAAAGATGCATTAGCTAATCAAAATATTTATTATGTAACTATTAAGGGCCAGGCACTGCTGTAAGGAGGGCCTTTCTGCAAAGAAAATGAGAATATTTGTTACAAGTATAAAATGATAAAATATGGAAACCATTGCTTTTTTGTCTTTTATAGACTCTACTAAGGCACAGTAACAAAATTGTGGTACATCAAAGAAAAATCTATAATTTCAAAGACACACACACACACACACACACACACACTTTCTCTCTCTCATATTAATTTGGAGGAAGGGTGTATTTGTCTGCTCAGGCTGCCACAACAAGATACCACAGACTGGCTAGTACAAAAAAGACATTTATTTTCTTATGGTTCTGGAGGTTGGAAGTACAAGAGAAGATGCTAGCTGGGTTGGCTTCTTATGAGGCCTCTCTCCTCAGTTTTCAGAACTTCTCACTGTGTCTTCACACAGACTTTTCTCTGTGTACACACACACACAAGAGTCAGAGCTCTGGAGTCTCTTCATATTCTTATAAGGACATAATCTTATTAGATTAGGGCTCCATCTTTATGAACTCATTGAAACTTAATATCTCCTTCAGGGCCTGTCTCCAAATATAGTCACACTAGGGGTTAGGACTTATACAAATGAATTTTGGAGTACACAATTCAATATACAGAAGGGTAGTTCTTTAATTAGCAATATAATTTAATGAGCCTTTTAGGTTATGTAAAGGCATACCTGGAACCGAGTCTTCAATAGAAAGTGATAGCTAATTGTTCTGCATAATAAAGTACTATAATGGGCAGATCATGGATGTCTAAAGTCCACATTAGGTAGTTATATTCAATGTTATGCCATATCTTTTTCTGTCATGATTAATATTCAGTAAAAGTCTATTACAGATTTTTATTTGAGTTTAGAGGATAGTGGAAGGGAGATTGACCATACATTGGGTGAGCATTAATAAAAAGTAGAGTATCTACAGAAAGTAAAACATAAAACAGGAATTGAGGTTTCTGATAGAGGTGTCCAAGGTTGGTAAAGCTTCTGAGAATCCTCAAAAATCCTGAAAAGCATGTGTGATGAAGGTTTGAGTCACAGTATATGGATATTAAAAGAAAGAATGACTCCAGATGGCTTACAGAGTTGGGCTTATGCAGATTATAGTAGTTAAACACTACATCATATAATAATGTCTTTACTGCATGTATTGTTTGCTCATTTTTGTCATGCTTCCAACTTATATTTATTTTATTAAACTACATTACTGAAATTGAAAGAAGGTATCCAATTCTATAAGACAGACATTGTCTAGGAGGAAAGAGACACATGTGAGCAAGTGGTTACAACACATTGTCATAATTAAGTAATATGTATATCTGTAGCAGCAGGACAAAGGAAGATCTAATGGACTCCATTTGGGGGAAGGGTCATAAAGAATTTTACATAGGATAGCTCTTAAATTACATTTTGAAGGTGGATAATGCAGGCAGACAAAGGGGGAAACAGTTCTATACATATAGTGATTAGTATACATTTAAAAACACATATATGAACTAAAAGGTAAGTCCAAGAAGTACAAGTATAATATAGGCCATAATTTTGTCTGTTTCATTCCACAGTTTTTCCCTTTTCTATCCTTTCTCCCTTCCCCTCAACCCTTTCCTCTACTCCACTGATGATATTTACCCACTGCCTTTTTTTCCCTTATTTTTCTCTAGCTTCTGCACATGAGAAAGCATTTGACCCTTATCTTTCTGACTCTAGCTTATTTCATTTAGTATGATGTTCTCTAGTTCCACCCATTTTTTCCATGGCATTATTTTTCTTTTTGGCTGAGTAAAACTCATATATATATGTATGTATGTGTACATATATATGTATACATATATATGTAGTGAGAGAGAGAGATTATATATATGTAATTTGTAAATATATATATTTTATATATACATAAAATATATATATATATATTTATTTATTTATTTATTATATAAAGAGAGAGAGAGAGAGAGAGATGTATCAAATTTTCTTCATCCATTCATCTGTTGATGGGCACCTGGGCCAATTCCATAACTTGGTTATTGTGAATTTCACTGTTATAAACACTGATATGCCTGAATCACTATACAGTATGCTGATTTTAGTTCTTTGGGATGAATACCAAGGAGTGGTACAGTGTCATATGGTAGTCCTATTTCTAGTTCTTTGAGAAATCACCATACTGCTTTCCAAAGTGATTATACTACTTTGCCATCACACCAAGAATGTATGAGTGTACCTCTTCCCACATCCTTGCCAGCATTTATTATTTGTATTTTTAATGATTGCCATTCTAAGGAGTGAGATGAAATCTCAACATATTTTTTATTTGCATTTCCCTGATTGCCATGGATGTTGAACATCTTATCATATGTCGGTGTCCATTTGTATTTGGCAGTTTCTCATAAAGTTAATCATACCACCATGTGACTCAGCAATCTCACTCCTGACTTTATCAAAAGTAAAATTTCTGTTCTTCAAAATATACTGTTAAGAAAATGAATAAACAAACCAGTGGTTGTATATTTTAATTGTTGAATAGTATTCCAGTGTGAAAGCAAATGAAAGAGCATACAAAAAGAAATGAAAACACACCTCAACAGATAAGCAATGCTTTACTAAGCAGTGGAGGGGCACATTTTCAAGAGGAAAATGGCGACTGGATACAACAAGGGTCTGAGTTTTACAGAGTTTATAGCAGGGCTAGGACATGGAGAAATATTTGCAAACTATATATATGATAAAAAATGAAAATTTGAAAGTTTCATGTACATAAATATTTGTGCATAATTACTTATAACAGTTTGCATCATAGCCAAAAACTGGACAATAACTCAAGTGTGTTTTAACTGGTGGAACAAACTGTAATACATCCATACACTATGA
Organism: Callospermophilus lateralis; assembly: GCF_048772815.1. NCBI lineage: Eukaryota > Metazoa > Chordata > Mammalia > Rodentia > Sciuridae > Callospermophilus > Callospermophilus lateralis. The sequence continues at coordinate 40,240,439 of NC_135319.1, forward strand.
AGGAGGTAGAAACTTACAACCCCTCAGGGAAAAAAAAGAAAGAGGACTCTAACCTTTCACAATTTCCCTTATCTGCCCAAGTTCCCTGGCCCACCAAAATTAAGCCTGCCAAAAGTACCTGACAAACTCCTCCCATGACCTGGCCCTGCTATAAACACTTGTAGCCAGTCACCATTTTCCTCTTGAAAACGTGCCCCTCCACTGCTTAGTAAAGCATTGCTGATCCATTGAGGTGTGTCTCCATTTTTTTTGTATGCTCTTTCATTTGCTTTCACACTAAAATACTATTCAGCAATTAAAATATACAAACTACTGATAAAGAACTAGAAGAATCCCAAATGCACCACACTAAGTAAAAGAAACCACAAACAGCTATATATCAAACTTTATAGGATGTTCTACAAAAGGCCAAACTACAAGGACAGCAAACAAAGTATGGTTGTCAGAGATCAATGAGAAAAATTTATCATAGGGCCACTGAGGAATTGCGGGGGATAGGGGGTTTATATTTTTATTGGGTGGTATACAACTCTGAATTTTTTTCAAAACCCATAGAACATAGTATACTACAAAGAGTAAATTTTTTCTGCATGACAATTATATCTCAAAAATCTGATTTCAAGAATTCATAAAAATAACTAAATAAAGTCTTAAAAAAATTCCTAACTATGGTTTCCTCCCTCAAAATCAGATCATACCTAGAAAGTAAGAAAGATTATGGCTTTAAAATAACTTCAATAAGACTATAACCCTGTAGCATTCCAATGAATATAAATAAATTTTAAGCAAAAGAACAGGAACACAGAGAAATTTTTTGATGAAAAAGTTACTTAGTAACTTTCAGTACTTGAAAAAGTAATTTATCTAAAACACTTAATCTCAAAGACTTCTGTAGTTAGTCATTATTATGAGTCATTGAATGGGAAAATTCAATAAATGCAAATGGACACATATATATAGGGGGTCTAGTCTTATTGGAATTTTAAGGGTCAATAAAAAGTTTGAATTTGATCAGATTGGAGGTGAGAAATCACCCTAGTTTCTTTAACAGGAAGAAAAACATGACAAAAATTATTTGTTAATTAATTCAGTCTAGCAGCCATGTCAGCATGGAATTAAAGGAAATACTGGATTCCAGAAACATAAACAGCTGCATTGATAAAGAAGGCCCAGGCTAGTGGGATAACCCTTAACTGAGTCATTAAATCCAAACATTTCCTATGTTTTACTGAATACCCAGAAATAATATCCTATTTGCTATATGGAGTTTATTTGAAGTTGGTATCCAGATAGAAACTTAGCCCACTAAATTAAAACTCTCTGATGACGTATGACCATGTTAACCAATGTAAGGCCATGACAAGAGCAGCACTACCTGAGTCAGGTGGTGACATGGCAAAAGTCAGACCTGATTACAATAGAAATTATTCCCCATTTTACTTTCTCATTCTTGGCTTTATGTTTTCTACTGGTAACAGGTGTTGATTTTCCCTTGGAACTGGAATATGTGGCTTCTCTGTAGTACTTCCAGAATCAAAGGCTAATGGCAGACCTAGCCAAAACCACAAGAAAAATAAAAGGCCCTGGCTTTGAGTGAATCCACTCAGAAAAGCTCTCTTTCAAATAAAGCAAGTAGAGGTCTCTTCTTTTGAAAGCCAACTATTATTACCCAATAGGAAACACCTTTTGTTGGTTTTCTTTTGTTTTATTGGGAAGAGTAGTTTTCCCTGCAGGAATATCAATAATGCCATAAATTCTGTTATTTAAAAATCCTAATTTCTGTCCTGTTATGTAGTAAAACTGCTGAAAAGTTCTCTAACTTCAGAGAATTTCCACAGGCAATTCATATGTAACAATTTCAGATACAAAATCAAAAGTGTTGAATTTTGTAGCTGTGACACAATTGGATGGTTATCAAAAGCAGTTTTCTCCAAACTCACTAACCTATTTCAATTGTGGGATTGCCCATGGCCTGTGAACAAGGGTCTCCCCTAACCAGAGATGCAAATAGGCTGCCTGGATGAAGCTGAAGTTTGTTTCTATAGTCAAGATCTTTTTGTAGTTGTCACCTCATATTTGTTAAACAAAATATTTATCTGGATTCTGATCTTTACCTTCTTCCTTAACACATGGGGTCATGATCCTCGACTTTTCCCCAGTCCTCAATTCCATTAGATATTCTAGTTTTGTTGAGAATCTAGACATTTAACCACTACTCTTGCTTTACTGTGTCTTCCTAATTCCTGCATTCTTGCTTAATTTCTGACCTGTGACTGAATTTTAACATATCATGTTTGTATATACACTGTTTCTACTTCCCTCCAATACTTTCATAGGTTCCAAAGTTTAACTTTTATTAGCCTCAATTTTCCTATTTGTAGCATAAGGAAAGTAATAACAATACTGTAAAGTAGTTCAAGGATTAAATAAAATAATAAGTAATTAATATGACCTGAGATACAGAAAGTGCTGAATAAATTGCTAGTTGCTCACAAGTATATTTACATCTGGATAACAGAGCTTTGTCTTTTGTTTTTTTCTACACTCACAGAAATAAATAATAACCATTTTCTAACATAAGGAAAATTTTCCTTTTTTATGTACAAATAATTGATTTCCTTTTTCCCTTCTCTTCTAAAGAATAATTTCACTTTCCAATGAATCATATTTTCTCAACCTTTCATCATTTTTACTAATTCCTTTTATCTAAGTTATTCAATTTCATTGCATAAAAAGAATACCTGTGCTAACTTCCAGTAATATTGATCCTAAATTCAAAAAGCACTTACAAAATACATCCTCCCAATGATTATCTAGATCCCCCAATTGTGATGTGGTCCCTACCAATCTTCCGGACACCTTACTCTGGTAAATGTTTCAGAGAACCAAAATACTACTAATTACACTAAGTTCTAAAAAGTTAATCAAGTGCTTGGATGCAGGAGGAAAACCTGCAGAAGTGTTCATTTTCTGTGCAAAGTTCAATCAGAAGCCGGATAAAACTGAGCACCTTAAGCATGACTGTCATGGTTTGACAGTATGACATCCTCCTTAAATGTCTCCTTTACTGGCTGCCAAGATTCCAGATCATTCCAGAACCACCTGCTGTAAGTTGATTAAACTTTTGCTAGCTGACAGGCAACTGGACTTTAGAGCAGAAAACCCAGGGTATGTATGGGTCTCTCAAATTCCTGCAGAGTCATTCAAGTCAAATACTCACTGGAGCATAAAGGTGGCTCCCTCCAGCTAAGTTAGGTGATGGAGTAGGAAGGAATGTAAAATCATCCAGGATAAGCAAGGACTATATTTAGGGAAGGAGGACCATCTGGGGCCATCTGTGTTTACAATCTTTCTTTTTTATTTGTTTGTTTAAAGAGAAGTACAGGGGGACTTAACCCAAGGATGATTTACCACTAATCTACACCCTCAACACTTTCTTTTTTTAAATTTTTCAGGACAGGGTCTTTCTGGTCTCAAACTTGGGATCCTCATTCTTCAGCCTCTTGAGTCTCTAAGGTTATAGGTGTGTACCACCATGCCTGGATCATCTGTATTTACAGTCTGAAAATAAGCCACCTCATACCCTGGATGGCAGAAAAGAGGGTACACTCAGAAGATGTGGATTGGCAAGTCTAGCAAGTGATCTCATTCCTGTAAAAGAAGCAGAGCTCTGAATCCCACTTCAACCTGCTACCAGTAGTCTCATACACATCACCAAGGCAATGGTAACCACTAGTCTCACTCCTGGTCCACTCCCTTGATATCACAGAGTGTCTAACTGGAAAGCATAAGAGCATTCATTCTTGCTGTAAATGAAGATCTGGATGAGGGAGTTCTGCACTGTGAAGACATATATAAGAACACCTCAAACTTGGAATGGAAGGAAGAGGGCATCCTGCTAACATCTAACAATTTAACAGGGATTAATATATGGGGGTATGTTTGTGAGACAGCCATAAGGACAGATCTCCATGAAGTTTTAAATTGGAGACTCCTGGTTGAGAAGAGATAGTGTAGGTTATAGAGTGTGCTGGGAGGAGAGGAAGACAGGAAGTTAACAAGGAAAAGCCTGCTAAAACAGCATAGATATTCAGAAAACATAAGGGAATATTAACTTTTCAAAGAAAGAAATGAAGGCATTGAAAGAAAACAAATAGTCTCTAAAAACAAGAAAGAAAAATATCAAAAAGGCAAGACTCCATGGGCTAGAGAGCTCTTGGATCAGATAATTTCTTATTGTCCTTGATTCTTTTTCCCTAACATATTTATTTAAAGTATTTTATAGGCAGCAAACCAAACTGTTTCCTTTAAAGAAAAATCTCTATATTCCTGTTAGGATATTTTATACAGATTTTCCTAAGTCATTTTTTTATATACCAAAGATTTAAATTTCACTAGCAGTAAATTATTCAGACTCAGATGGAAATGAAATGTGTTTTTATTTAATTACTGGAAATGCATTTTTAAATGTCCAATGCTGATTAAGAATGAATAATTTTCCCTGTTCCTCACCCAGGCCACCTCTATAACCACCACCCACATAAACAAATTGGTCATTTTGGTTGAGAAAAATGAACCATTACTTTTCCATTTAAGTCACAACTTATCATTTTGTATTTGAGAATTTTTTCACTACAATATTATATGGCAGGTGATTTTTGTTCTTTTGACAGGAGCCAAACATTTAAGCATGGAAAGAAACCCTGAAGAGCTCCATGGACTACTTTCTGAAGAGCTTAGGTAAGTATCTGAAGAAATCAATATCATGGGAGCGGGGTGCCAAATTGTTTTTAAAATGTTTCATTCTTATCATTGCACCTAAGACTTAACTACTTTTCTTAAAGAGAAAATTCATTACAGATGTCTTTAGTAAAAAGGATAAATATTTATAATTTATCAGTTTTATTTTTAAAAAACAGTTTTAGGTGTATAGAAAAATTAAGCAGTTAGGATATAGTTCCCATATACCGTCCTTACACACACACACACACACACACACACGTTTCTACTAATGTGCCCACCACTATAGCTTCATACAGTTTTACCACTATAAAAATCCCTTGTTCTTTCCCCATCCCTTCACTGGCAACCACTAATCATTTTACTGTCTCTAAAATTTGGCCTTTTTCAAAATGTCATATAGTTGGAGTCACGCAGTATGTAGCTTTTCTGAACTCGATTCTTTCATTAAGCAATAAGAATCTAGCATTTAAACTTCCCCCATATCATTTCAGTTCTCAATAGTTAATTTCTTCTTATTGTTGTGGAATATTTTATTGTGTAAATATACCATAGTTTGTTTGCCCATTCAGTAAGAACACCTTTATTTCTTATAGCTCAAACTTTTGGTGATAATGAATGAAGCTACTATAAACATTAATGTGGAGGTTTTCATTAATGTGGAGGTTTTCATGTAGACATGGGTTTTCAACTTATTTGGGTAAATGCCTAGGAACTTTATTGCTACATTGTGTGGTAAGCTTTGTTAGAATGTGCCAGATTGTCTTCCAAAGTGACCGTACCATTTTGCATTCCTATTAGTAATTAATGAGAGTTTCCATTGTTCTGCATCATTTCCGGCTTTAACTATGGTAAGGTTTTCTTTTTTCTTTTTTCTTTTTGGCAGGGGTGAGGGGAGGAGGGAAGGAATGTGTGTATTTTAACCATTTGAATAGGTATGTAGTGATCTCATTATTGCTTAGATTTGTTTTAATTTGCATTTCCCTCATGACATATGATGTTGAGCATCTTTTTGTATACTTATTTGCTGCCTGTGTGTCTTTTGGGTGTCTATTCAAATCTTTTGTCCATTTGTTAATAAATTATTTGTTTTCTTCTTTTTTTAATTAACATTTGTACATATTTATGGGGTACACTATAATAGTTCAATGTATATGTTCTCTTTGTAGCAAACAAATCAGGGTAACTAGCATGTCCACATCCTCCAATATCTATCATTTCTAGTGCTAGAAAACTCAGACTCTTCTAGTTATTTTGAAATATATCATAAATTGTTGTAGAGTACAGTTACCCCACTATATAGTACCAATCCTGATTGAATTTTATTTTTATGTATTTTTCTATTGGTCATAAATTATGAAATCCCTAATTTACTTTCTGTCACCTACATTCTAATCTGAATTTATCTCAAGAGTGAAACTAATGCTAAATCTCATATTTTTTTCTACTTCTTTTGATAAACACCTTATTTGTTTCTTAAATTGATGCTGTTAGACAACATAGAGGTAGCCAAACAGAAATGTCACAATCCTTGTTAAAGAACATCACTAATTATTTTTTGAAGGAAATGAAACAAATTATCTTACCAATTAAAACATTGTTTTCCATCCCTTTAAACATTTAAAAGCTAATTCTGGATAGCTAAAGTAACAACTGCTAAATCTGAAACTCAAAAAAATAATTTAAAAAAACTACAAAAAATCTACACCCTCAGCATAACTAGAAGGGAGAACAACCAAGATTTCAAACTACATATAAATAGAAAATTAATTCAACTCCTAGTCTCTCACCTCCCAGTACAAACCTACCTGAATGAGGGCAGTCTGAGAGAAACATCACAATGAGAATAGAAGAAAAAACCTAGCAGTGGGATTTATGACTGATCTAAAATCACAGGTAGAAAGAGAAATTCTACTCATTGCAAAAATACTGGAAAGGTTCCCTGGTAGATCAAAGCTAAATAGAGGGAAGAACTAATGCAGGTGTGTCCAAGAGGCAGTATTGGAAAGTCTTTGGGTGAGAGAGGAATAGAGAGAGAAGCACTCTCTGAAAACTATGCAATGAATATAAGAAGAAATGGCAGAGGGAAATTTAAAATCTTTCAAGACAAAAGAATATTTTTTTAAATGAAGGATTCACAACCACTTCTCTAACACTCCCTCCAAAGAAAGTCATCAGGAAGCAAACGATATTTTGCAACCTTGACAGAAGAGCTTTAACTAAAAGCCTTGAAAACTATCTGAAATCATCACAGAAATGTAGAGGCTTAAGCAATCTACTAGTATTTAAAAATGAATATAACAAGAAAACAGAAAAATGGGAGTTCATAACCCACTTGAATCAAATGTATGAAATATGATATGTCAAGAGCTATGTAATGTTTTGAACAACTAATAATAAAAATAAAAAGAAACAAGAAAACAGAAATAAAATAATTTGGTTGATGACAATACCATCACCAAAAAAAAAGGGGGGGGGGGAGAAAAAGAAAATGGCTAGCTCCAGATTCTATCAAATGGCCTCAAAAGTTTTTGAAAGCTTACTATCGCTACCCCAAACACACACACACACACGGGCAGGGGGGAGGGAGGACGAGAAAACTATGCATTATTGCTAATTTCAAGACCATTGATTAAAACATTAAACCAAATTTGTACCTGGCACTGTTGTAGGTATTGATAAAGAAAAAGGTCTTCGTAATTTCAAGGAACTTATAAAACAGTGGAAAGAGACAAAAAATAGAGCACAGATGACAAGTGATGAGATAAAGATATGCATGGAGCTTACCGGTAATCCCAGCAACTTGGGAGACTGAGGCAGGAGAATCACAAATTCAAAGACTCATCAACTGAGTATGGCCCTAAGTCAATTAGCAAGACCCTATCTCAAAATTTAAAAAACAAAAAAGGGCTCAGAATGTGGCTCAATTGCTACTGCCCCTGGGGTCAATCTCTGATTGTTATACATATATATATATATATATATATATATATATATATATATATATATATAGTGTGTGTGTGTATGTGTATGAAATGAATACTATAAAGTGGCATCTACCTCACATTGGGGCAGTCACATCTGCAACTAAAGTATAAGTAGGAGCCAAGGCAGGAAATTCCAGGAAAAAAAAATCATGCAGAAATAGCAGTATATGCAAAGGCATAAAGCCAAAGGAAATATGATATAGTCAAAAAACTGAAAAGACTCTGATAGGGCTAAAAATAAAGCTCTCAGAAAACAAAGGATATTAATGGACTTATGGAATTTGGATTTCATTCTAAATACAATAGAGAACCATGAAGGGCTTTATGTGAGGATAAAACTTGCATTTTAAAATAATTGTCCAGTATCAATATGGGGCCAAGTTAGAAAGGCATAAATCAGAATTCAGGAAAACCAGTTAGCATGCATCTGCCTAGGTAAAGAAAGCAGTGCAAAGAAGGCATTAGAATGTAGGAAAGAAGAGATAACATGTTAAATATTATTTAACATACATATTTAATATAGTTATAACATACAATAATATATATGTAACATATTTAAATCATGAACATGTTGAATTTGAAAACCCATTAAATACCTGGGATCGAAACTTTAGCACTGAGGAGAAATATTGGGGGTAGACTAAAAATAAGGGAATTATCTAATAATCAAATTAGAGGCAGTTATTAATTCCATTAGTATGTATAATATCACTTAACATGGCATACAGAGGATGCGGGAGGGTAAAGATATGGAGAAGGAGGAAAGAAGAGCAGTCATATTCTAAGCAATACCAGTATTTACCCTGAGGGAACCTGAGAAGTGTTCAGACAGACAGGAAGAAATTTTGGTGGAAGGAGGAAAAAAATCAAATTTATAATACAGAAGTCCAATTGACAGTGTTGAGTTCCTTATAAAAGTTTAAAGGTCTGCAAAATGTTAATTGGATCAGTGATCATAAGTACAGTGTTCATGTAATTAAAGGGCAAAAAGAAAATTACTTAGAAGTGAAAAGTAAACTGGAGGTTTATATACAAAGCTAGTGTGTGTGTGTGTGTGTGTGTGTGTGTGTTTGTGTGTGGTGTGTATGTATATGTGTGTATAAAATCTCCCTTCTTAGAAAAGTCACATTTCTCATCTACTGGTGTCCTTAGCATTTCCTATCACTTATTTCTTTGAAAAGTGTTTATTGAGCACCATTCAACAGCAAGAGACATAGAGGGCTTACACTCTAATGAGGAAAGTTAGACAATAAATTACTTTAAAAATCCAATGTGTGAGATAATTCCATACAGTGATTACTGGTATGAAGAGATAAGGAGTAGAATTCTATGTTAGGTGGATCAGAGAATATGTAAGGAAGTGATATTCATGCTGAAATCTGAATGATAAAAAGGAACCATCCTGTGAAGCTCTGGTGGAAAAGCATTACAAAAAAAGAGAATAGCAAATACTAAGAATAAAACAGCAAGCACATAATTAAGACCTCCAAAGTAGGGCTGGGGTCGTGGCTCAGTGGCAGAGCGTTTGCATCACACATATGATACACAGGGTTTGATCCTTAGCACCACATAAAAATAAATAAACAAAATAAAGATATTGTGTCCATGTAAAACTAAAAAAAAAAAAAAAAATTTAAAAACTCCAAAGTAATTACTAAAAACTGGTCATTAGATCTACCTAACAACTGCTGATAAAACCCCTCACTGAGTCCACTGGCAAGGCTGTTGAGCTGGTCACCATAGAGCCCTTCAGATGGTTCATGCTGAAATGAAAGAGAAAGGAATCACAGAAAAATAATTGTCATGGAAACCTCCCCCTCCCTGCAATTAACAATTCAAATACTGCTCACATATTTCATGTTCATAAAATGAACAAAGATATTAATAACAGATTGCCTTTATAAATCTGAGTACATTTTTAAGATCTTGAAGTAATAAAATGCCTGTGCTTTCCGAAGGTAACTTTTCCAAGGAAAGTGAGGGCCTTTCAAGCCACAGATAGTCCTTTGGTCTCTTATTTTCAAAAGCCTCGCTTAGCCCAACCCATGAAAAGAAAGAAGAAAAGGAAGGAAGGAAGAAAGGAAGGAAGGAAGGAAGGAAGGAAGGGAGGGAGGGAGGGAGGGAGGGAGGAAAGGAGGGAGGGAGGAAAAGAGAAAGGAGAAAGGATTCACAAAAGTAATATTTTTATAATATTGCTTTTATGTTAAGAAGTTGATTTTGCTGGAAATGTAACTAAGTGGTAGAGTGCTAGCCTGGTATTGCCAAGTCCCTGGATTTAATCCTCAACAAGGAAGGGAGGAAATGAGAAAGGGAGGAAAGGAAAGGAAAGGATGGAGGGAGGGAGGGATGGATTAAAAGAAAGTACTGACCTAGCCAAAAAAAAAATTTTTGTTTTAATTTTGTATGTTAAACATATATTTGAGAAAAGTATACATTTATGTTTGTTTTCATTTATTTTCATGATCAATTTTGGAATTTTTATATATCTGATACTCCATGAAAATAGAATACCAGTTAATAATAATTAGCTGAAGGAAACATCCAACTATTCTTTTATCTTTCTACCTAAAATATTTCAGAAACTTAGTTGTGAGGAAAAAAAAGAAAGAAAGATAGGATAGCTACTGAATGGGATATTGCTTTGAATGAAGGTTGAAGAGGTGGTGGTAGTGAGTGCCACCACTGTTTTTTTGTTTGGGGCTTTATTTTTTTTTTTTTTTTGTATCCAATTTAACAAGTTAATATGCTAAAGAAACAAAATGAGTAGAAAAAATGAACAGTAGAAAATAAGAATTCTTGATAGAGTAAAATCATCAGAGGATAGAAGGAAACAGGACCAGAGCAAAGAATTATTCTAGAACTCAGGGGAAAAAAATAGTATAAGGAAAGGAGACTTCTTGTGACACTGAAATCTCAAAATAGTTACTAAAAGTCAGCTATCCAAACTAGGCAAAATGTCTCATCTAATCAATCTGTATTACACTGAAATAGAAAAGTGGGTTTTTTTTAAATTCCTTTATGATTTAAAAGTTGTTAATAATTAGAGCTATTTAACTCAGCACAACATTCCTCTAAATGACATCATTGTGACACTGCACTATTTTGGCTAAACTCCTACTGGTTTAATTTCAGAAGCATCCTTTGAATAAAATGCCAAGTTAAAAAGAAATAACATTGCATGATTTCTTTAAAATATTTCGACTAATTTCAAAGGCATCCTTCCTGGAAAAGACTTGTAAAATTCCTTTTATAGGTCTGGCCATAATGGAGGAGGACATTATAGAAAATAGCAGCAGTTACCAAACTACCCAGCTTTTAAGAGTACCTTCCTTTATACAATAAATATGTTCCTGAAAAGTTCTTTAAAAATTTAATTTGTATTATAGATGCCATTTAGAGCTGGGAGAAAAAAAAATCCTGATTCTGCCACTTACTATTTCATGTTGTAGAAAATATACTAAAATAAACTAATTTCTTGTAATTTTTTATAGATTAAATTTTCCATTCTGGCTGGCCTTATTTGGCTGCCTCAGTGTACCAGCCTAACCCATCAAGATAAACTGAGAATTACCTTTTTTTATGAAACGTAATATTAATTCCATTTTGCAGCACTCACATATTGTGGAACTTCACAGATCACTAGACAAACATGCATGCAGGCTGGTTTAATTCTTCACTGGTTCAGGATACCAAAGAGTGGGTTTGCCAGATTTAGCAAATAAACATAAACCACTGTAAGTTAAGTTCAATTTCCAACATATAATGAATACTTTGTTAATATAAGTATGTCTCATGCAACATTCAGGACATAATTGTGCGTAATTATTGGAAAATTATTCTTCATTGATCTGAAATTCAAATTGAACTAGATGTCCTATATTTTATATGGCAACCCTAACCAAAATGACACTCATCTTGATAGACCCAACCTGATCTTTTCTTAAAATTGGGCATCTCGCCACAAAACCATGAAAAGATAATTTCGACTTTACTATAAATTACTGCAAATTCTGAACCTGCTTGGAATGCCTGCCCATGCCTTGAACCCACCCATGCCTGACTCTCTGACCAGATAGCAGCCCTCTCTGAAACTTAGTGACACCTCATAAATATTGGCCTTCCCTGGCCAGACAATGACCCTCTCTGAGGCTCTAATGGTCCTCATAAATTCTGATGTTGGGGCCAGCAAAAAATGTAAACTACCATTAGTGTGATGCTTGTCAGAGTTCTGTTATCTGTAACCCCCCTTTGTGTAACTTTCTGGGCTATAAAGCTGGGCTGCAGGAAAGCTGGGGGCTGTCTTGATCCCGCCATTTTGGGAGGGAGAGGCAGCCCGGCTGATCGAAATAATAGCTTGCTTTAATTTGATTTTAATTGGAGTCAGTGGTCTTTTCTTGCATCCTGGTCTAACAATCTCTAAGCTGGCTATGGCAGAAATGGAATGCAAAAGTCAAAGTAAATGCTAAAACTCAAGTGTTAGACCCCCACAAACACATATACTCTCAGTTAAGTCTCTGCTCTATTTCCAAACACCACAACATTTCCTCATTCAGGTCTGGATTTGGAATTTTATAGCAGATAGAATTTCATTATCATAAACACAAATGTGTAAAAACATAACTTTCTTTTCTATAAAAAAAAATATTTTTTTTACTCTAAGCCTCATTTGCTCAGAGCAAAAACTTAATCTAATCCCTTTCAAGTAAACTCATCCCAATGCACTTATTTCTCAGTCTGTTTAGGTTTATAACTCAATCACATTAAGTTTTAAATCTCCTTTTCAGATTTTTCTCCTGTACCCCCTCCCCAAGGATGCATCTAAGCCCTGTAGCTGCCAACCTAGGACATTTGGAAATCATCCATCTACATGTCTATTTGGATCTGTCTTGACTCTTCACTGGCCTTCTACTCCTGATAATCTTCTTACAGCTGGTCTTCAGCACAGGTCAGTAGTCACTAAAAGGCACTGTCAGGTCTGTGGTTCTTTCAATTCCCACCACCTCCTGTGATGCTGGTGATCCCTGAGATCAGCTGCACCTTGCTGCAACCAGTTCCCTCTGCTCCATTTTATCTTCTCCATGTGATCAAGCTTCCTGAACCCTTCTCTCCCTAACTTCATGCATTAATTTCTGATCCCAAGGAAATGTTTCATATTCCCTTATAAACTATCCCAGAACTGAAAAGAAAGTCTCAGCCAACAACATAACAGAAATTGTTCACTCTTCCCTAAGACTCCTAGATACTTTTTTATTACCAGAAGTTCATTGAGGACCTAGGATTCACTGGCCATCTCAGATATCCCAAAGTTCAATGCCACAAATTCTACCATGTCTCCCACCCTGTTTAGAATTGGGGAGTGGTGGCATAGAGTAATAAAAGACCAGCAAAAAACAAACCATGTCTAAGCTTGTTCTAATCCCATCCAACTCTCTACCTTCTCTCCAATTTGGAGGGGATTTCCTAGAGTGGCAGGGAAGAGAAGGGAAGACTTGTCTCTCCTTGCACAATATTAAGAATTTGCTTTTAAAAAAATATATATATATAAACCGGATTTTAAACTTTCCTCCAGTGTGAGTGGCCCAGTGTGGGAGAAAGCTTTTTTTAAAAGAAGATGCTAAGTATCTCATAGTAAAACTCTGCCACACGACCTTGCATTTTGCTTGAAGAAAAGTACCTCAGATTTCATATTACCCTGAAATCTAACTTTACCATATCAATCTTCCTTCTTAATAATCCTTTATATCCATGTATAAAGAACATAGTTTTTATCTTGTTGCATGACAGAGTCATGTGTGCCTTTTTATTTTCAGCAGACTGGCCTCACACAGAGATGGGAATTTTATTCATGAATATATTGCACATGTTAGTGCTTAGGAAGAGAGGCTTAAAAATAATAAAGTACTTTCTGCCTTTACTGAAACCAAGTTACTAGTTTTTTCATTATGTAATATATTATCTCATTTTTAATGCATTTCCATTTTTAAAAAAATCCAAAATTCCCAAATTATAGCAGAGTAATTTTGAGTTTCATTTTCAACAGGAAGTTTCACTCTGTTGTTTACTCAAGCCCTGGAGTAAATAGCCGATTTATAGAGTATGATGAAAGATTATATTTGCATAGATTACTAGATATAAAATGAGTTATGGTTTGTAAAGCATGGTTTCCCTTTATGAATAAAATTTTAATTGCTTATAATATGGTATAATGAAATGAATTCTTAGCAATGTCCTAATTCCATCAATTTTAGAGCAAGTTCACAATGAGGTGTAGCAAGTAAGAAATGCTAATCAAATTTTTCATTAACAATCATCAACTATACATTACTTCTGGTGTCCATAACTCCTCTAATATGTGCTTGTATTTTCAGAGAAATCTTAGGTGATATGCACTTCACCTTCTACAAGCTATATATTAACTACATTTTTATTATTCTGAAGTGTTATTACCCTTCATTTTAGTAGTCTTCAAAATAAGTTTTTAATGCCAAATTTCATAAATAATAATGTTAATAGCATCATCTACTTATCCTAAGAATACAATTATCCACACTCTTCAGTATCACCACGAAGTATTTCTGGCTACTGTAAGAGCTTAATGTATGTTTTTACACACAATACAGATGTATATTTTTATGAGAGTGGAAAAAAAGTCAAGTTAGAACTTGCTATCCATTTTTTTTCTCAACAAATGCACACTACTGCCTACCAGAAATTTTCTTTTTTTTTAACATGACACTGTATCATACACCCAGGACTTGCTACTTCAACTCAGAGAAATGATTCCTTTATCCTGAAGTATGAACCTTCAACTTGGACTAAAGAACTGACAAAAGAACTCTAAAACTTGGAGATTTACTTGAATGATTTCCTACATTTTATTCATCAAAATTCTCATGTGAGCATCCTTGAAATTGTTGAATGTATTGTTAACTATTCTCAATGACTCTCATATTAAAGTTGAGAAAAATGTCCAAAACCAATTACATTGAATTTTACAAATATAAATTTAGGTTGAAGACATAAATTGACAGTTACCATCAATAACATATGTGGGGGTTCATTTCATTCTGTACAAACAGAAATAGGAATAAGAACTTCTGTAACTCCCAATGTTTGAATGGAAAATTTAACACCACAAAGATAAGTACCAATAACAAACTCAAAGGGAGGAAATACAGTAGACCCCCTTTATCCAGGAGGAATATGTTCCAAGACCCCCAGTGAATGCCTGAAACCTTGGATAGTACCAAACTCTATAATTTAATGCTTTTCCATTTTAACTAAGCCCTGATCATGCATGGTGGCCATAAATTTTGCAGTTTGAAGTGCAAAAGTAAACTAGCACAAATTTCTTTTTCATTCTTCCTAATTTTATAGATTAAGTCTTACTATAGCTCTTAGCAATCTCAGCATATGACTTTTTTTCTCCAAAATAGAGAATTTTCATCTTTTAACTTAAAGTATATCACTTTACAGCTTCTCTTTGGCATATTTGGAGTGCAATAAAGTGGAATCACTACTTTTGTGTTGGGGGCCATTATTAAGTAAAATAAGGGTTACTTAAAACCAAGTACTGCAATGCTATGACCGTCAATCTGAAAACCTAGACAACTACCTACTAAGTGACTAGCAGGCTGGTAGAGCACACAGCTGAACAAAGGAATGAGTCATGTCTTGGACAGAACAAAGCAGGATGATGTGAGATTTCATCATGCTACTCATAATGTTGTGCAATTTAAGACTTGATAATTATTTATTTCTGGAATTTTCCATTTAATATTTTCAGGCAGTGTTGATCACGGGTAACTAAAACCTTGGAAAATGAAACCACACAAGAGGGGACTACTATACTGTGATTTCTTCATTAAGTAAATAGGTTAAAACAAAATGTGCAACTTAAATTTTAAAGTACAAATAACCCTCAAAATAATCTAAACAGTTCCATCCCATAATCTAAAAACTTCCTATCAAAAATCAGCACCACACTTTGAAAATCAGCCACAGGTCAGCTGTTGATGCTGTATGGATGCAGCCACAGATCATTACCTACTTAATTGTGTATATATCTAATAAGCTCATACAGCTTTTTTGGAATAAAGGTTTTATAATAGAGTAGATGATAAATACTGAACTATGATGTTACCAGATGCTATAATATAGAGAATATTAGCATGCATTAATACTGCCTGCTACAGTCAAAAATATTTTTAGATTAGGTTCATAACAATACAGTTTAAAAAGAAAAATGAAATGTACATTAGAGGTTAATATCATGGCTTCCTTCTAAAATTCTACAAGTGATGCTAAAAAAGTTAACTAACTGTAGTCAATGAATACACATATCAGTTGACCATAGGAAAAAAGAAAAGCTATTTATGCTATAAAAATTCCAAAATATCCAATTGAATTTGTAATGCTGACTCTGCAAAATATTACTTAGATGAACTTACATATTTTGGTTGTTTGAAACAAAAATATACGAACGTTGGGCTGGGGCTGGGGCTCAGTGGTGAGTGCTCGTCTGGCATGTGTGAGGCCCTGGATTCAATCCTCAGCACCAAATAAAAAATAAATAAATAAACAAAATAAAGGTATTGTGTCCAAATACAACTAAAAAATAAATATTAAAAATATATATATACACACACGAAAGTAAAACTATACACACACGATACCTTTAAAATCACTGAACAAAATGGAGAGCAAACCAGCAATACCACTCCATCTTCTCATGATATTTGCCTTCACTAGATGTACTTCAGCATAAGTATTTCTACTGTTCTCCCATTTGGAGCATGAGATATAATATAAAAGCTGATTAGCTTCCTCCTAGCTAGCAAACTGAAAAATGCCCAAATATAGTATTTTAAGAGCAAAACCGAGTATAGCTTTAAAAAATAAAGGAACAAACTGAACTTCTTATTACATATTAAATTAGCCCTCAGGCAATTAAGCCCTAACCAACAAACAGCATAACATATACAGAAGGCTGTATGAGTGTTCTGCTCCAGTGTTAGAACTATTAGCCTCATCTAAGTAGCCTCAAAACTTTCTTTGAATTTTAGCCAGTAGCACCCCAGGCACTCTCCCAGCGCTAGTAGTAACACAGAAAGCTGTAGCACTAGCAGAAATATTTTCACTTGTAACAATCCTTGTGATGTTTTCTAATTATGCACACAAATAGAGATGTACATCCTGAATACATGACTTTACTATAACTATGTTTGGGATTATACATTTCATTATATAGTAAATATGTGACTAAGCTTGATTTTCTGGAACAAACACTGCTGAGTCAATACCAGATATCCCCATGATCAAGTTTGGCCAAGTCACAATAGACACTTCAGGTTAATAAACTACATTCTTACTTTTCTTTGGCATCATAAGCCTTAGACTCAGTAGTTTTCACATTTGATCCATTCTATTTTACTTGTGACAAGGCAATATGCAAATAACAATTTCTACAACTGCTAAAATATGTGATATACAAGAACATTATATGAATAGAAATCCTTCACATGAAAAAGAAAATTCAAAATAAACTATAATTAAAAGGATAAAAGTGAAAAATCTTCAGCTACATTGAAAAAAAATGGGGACTGCGAGAAGAAGGCAGAACAAGGAAGTCCTGTTTCTGGCTACTCTGAGGCATGAAATCCAGAAAGCAGACATGCAACTGCTCTACGAGGTCTCATCTAGAGAGAATACAACATCCCAGAGAGTGTGAAAAGACCCCTATACAGTGGATTTTCATGGAAATCACCAGCACTGAGACACCTATGCAGAAATCTGAGCCTCTGGGCTCAAGTAAGTCTCCAGGCTCTGGACCCAAAGCCCGCAGTTCCAGCTCATGCATGACAAGCAGCTTAGCAGAACCACCTACCAGCATCTCTGCAGAACTCCAGACTGCGCTCTGCTCCCATGTAGATAACTAGCCTGCTACCTATCCAGAGCAGTTTCCCCCACATCACCAGCCACCCTGGCACTGGAAGCAGACTAACTCCATCTTGGAAAACCTTCCTCACCATTTTTTGGTGGGCGTCGCTATCAGGGATCGGATCGCCATTTGAGCAGAAGAGATCTTAGAATCCTAAAAGTGTACTACAAATCTATAGGGTAAAAACAATAACACACCAGATCCACAGAGCTGGTAAGGAAGACACATGAGCAACATGAAAAGACAAAGGAAGAAAGTACCACAAACAAATCAAGACAACACATCATTAGACGCATTGGCAGCTATAGCAGAAAAAATGAAAAAGAAAGATATCAGGATATACATGGTTAAAATGTTTTGGGAACTCAAAGAAGACATAATACAACAAATATAGGCAGTGAAAGATCACTTCAACAATGAGCTATATAAACAAATCCAAGAAGCAAAAGAACACCTCAATAGGGAGATAGAGGTTCTAAAAAAAAAAAACAGAAATCCTTGAAATGAAAGAAATAATAAACCAAATAAAAACTCAAATGAAAGCATCACCAACAGAGTAGACCACTTAGAAGATAGGACATCAGACAATGAAGATCAAATAAATCATCTTGAAAAGAACATAGACCACACAGAGAAAATGATAAGAAATCACGAGCCTAACATCCAAGAAATATGGGATAGCATAAAAAGACCAAATTTAAGAGTTATTGGGATAGAGGAAGACACAGAGGTCCAAACCAAAGGAATGAACAATCTATTCAATGAAATGATATTAGAAAACTTTCCAAACATGAAGAATGAATTGGAAATCCAAATTCAAGAAGCCTACAGGATGCCAAATGTACAAAATCACAACAGATCCAAACCAAGCACATTATAATTAAAATGCCTAATATACAGAATAAGGAGAGAATTTTAAAAGCCACAAGAGAAAGGAATCATATTACATATAAGGGAAACCAATTAGGATAATGGCAGACTTTTCAACACATACCCTGAAAGCTAGAAGATCCTGGCAAAACATATATCAAGCTCTGAAAGACAATGGGTACCAACCAAGAATAGTGTATCCACCAAAATTAAGTTTTAATTTGAAAATGAGATAAAAACTTTCCACAATAAACCAAAGAATTTATAGCTAGAAAACTGGCACTACAAAACATCCTTGGCAAAATATTTCATGAAGAGGGAATGAAAAACAGCAATGAAAATCAGAAGAGGGAGGTAGAACACTAAAGTAAAAACTAATCAAAGAGAAAAACCAATTCAAATTAAATAACAAAAATAAACAAATATGGCTGAAAATACAAAGTATGTCCCAACATTAACCCTAAATGTTAATGGCTTAAACTCACTAATCATAAGACATAGGTTAGCAGATTGGATTTTTAAAATGACCCAATAATACGCTGCCTCCATATTGTTGGGTCATTTTTAAATGACTCATCTGATAGGAAAAGACACACACTGAAGATGAAAGGTTGGGAAAAATCATACCACTCACATGGACTGCGGAAGCAAGCCAGGGTTTTTATACTCATATCAAATAAAGTAGACTTCAAGCCAAGGTTAATCAAAAAGGATAAAGATGGAAATGACATAATGCTCAA
The DNA here is from genome assembly GCF_048772815.1 of Callospermophilus lateralis. NCBI lineage: Eukaryota > Metazoa > Chordata > Mammalia > Rodentia > Sciuridae > Callospermophilus > Callospermophilus lateralis. The sequence continues at coordinate 40,259,716 of NC_135319.1, forward strand.
GAGAACCATACACCAATAAGATAAAACAATCATAAATATATATGCCCCAAACAATGGTGCAGCTATGTTCATCAAACAAACTCTTTTCAAATTTAAGAGTAAAATTGACCACAACTCAATAATCTTGGGTGACCTTAACACACCTCTCTCACCACTGGATAGCTCTTCCAAACAAAAGTTGAATAAAGAAACTGCAGAACTCAATAACACAAGCAATAACTTAGACTTAACTGACATATATAGAATATTTCAACCTGCATCAAGCAGATATACTTTCTTCTCACCAGCACATGGATCCCTCTCTAAAATAGGCCATATACCACGCCACAAAGCAACTCTTTTTGGGGATCTCAAAGAAGACATAATACAAAAGAGTAGAAATACTACCATGCATTTTATCAGATCATAATGGAATAAAATTTGAAATCAACGATGAAATAAAAAAAATAAAAATTTCTCCATCACCTGGAGGCTAAACAATATGCTACTGAATGAACAATGGGTCACAGAAGACATCAAGGAAGAGATTAAAAAGTTCTTAGAGGTACATGAGAACATAGACTCACATATCGAAATCTCTGGGACACTATGAAAGCAGTACTAAGAGGAAAATTCATTGCATGTAGTTCATTCCTTAAAAGAAGAAAAAGTCAACAAATAAATGACCTCACACTACATCTCAAAGCCCTAGAAAAAGAAGAACAAACCAGCAGCAAAAGCAGAAGTCAAGATTAAAATTAGAGGTGAAATCAATGAAATCGAAACAAAAGAAACAATTGAAAATATTGAAAAGACTAAAAGTTGGTTCTTTGAAAAAAAAAAAAAGTAAAATTGACAGACCCTTAGCCACGCTAAAGAAGAGGAGAGACAGAAAGCAAATTACCAGCATACATAATGAAAAAGGTAATATCACAACAGACAACTACAGAAATACAGAGGATAATTAGAAATTATTTTGAAATCTTATACTCCAATAAATAGAAGGCATTGAAGGCATCAACAAATTTCTTAAGTCATACAATTTGCCCAGACTGAGTCAGGAAGATATACACAATTTAAACAGACAGATATCAAGTGAGGAAATAGAAAACACCATAAGAAGCTTACCAACCAAGAAAAGCCCAGGAATATATGGATCACAGCCGAGTTTTACAAGACCTTTAAAGAAGAAATACTACCAATACTCTTTAATGTATTTCAGGAAATAGAAAAAGAGGCAGTAATTCCGAACTCATTCTATGAGGCCAATATCACCCTGATCCCAAAACCAGGCAAAGACACTTCAAAGAAAGAAAACTTCAGACCAATATCTCTAATGAACATAGATGCAAAAATTCTCAATAAAATTCTAGCAAATTGAATACAAAAACATATCAAAAAGATTCTGCACCATGATCAAATGGGATTAATCCAAGGGATGCAAGCTTGGCTCAACATACGGAAATCAATAAATGTAATTTATCACATCAATAGACTTAAAGATAAGAATCATATGATCATCTCAATAGATGCAGAAAAGGCATTTGTCAAAATACAGCACCCCTTTATGTTCAAAACACTAGAAAAACTAGGGATAAAAAGGATATATCTCAACATCATAAATGCTATCTATACTAAGCCACAGGCTAACATTATTCTAAATGGAGAAAAATTAAAGGGATTCCCTCTAAAAACTGGAACAAGACAAGGATGCCCTCTTTCACAACTTCTACTCAACATAGTTCTTGAAACACTGGCCAGAGCAATTAGACAGAAGAAAGAAATCAAAGGGATATGTATAGTAAAAGAAGAACTTAAATTAGCACAATTTGCTGATGATATGATTCTATACCTAGAAGACCCAAAATATTCCTCCAGAAAACTTCTAGAACTAGTAAATGAATTCAGCAAAGTAGCAGGATATAAAATCAATACTCATAAATCAAAGGCATTTCTGTACATCAGTGACAAATCCTCTGAGAAGGAAATGAGGAAAACAACCCCATTCACAATAACCTCAAAAAAAATAAGATACTTGGAAATCAACTTAAGGAAAGAGGTGAAAGATCTATTCAATGAAAACTATATAACCCTAAGGAGAGAAATAAAGGAAGACCTTAGAAGATAGAAAGATCTACCTTGCTTTTGGATAGCAGAATTAATATTATCAAAATGAACATACTACCAAAATCATTATAAAGATTTAAAGCAATTCTGATCAAAATCCCAATGGCATTCCTCATAGAAATAGAAAAAGCAATCATGAAATTCATCTGGAAAAATAAGAGACCAGAATAGCTAAAGCAATCCTTAGCAGGAAGAGCAAAACAGGTAGCATCGCTATACCAGACCTTAAACTATACTACAGAGCAATAGTAACAATTGGCACCAAAACAGACTGGTAGATAAATGGTATAGAATAGAGAATACAGAGACTAATCCACAAAATTACAATTATCTTATGTTAGACAAAGGTGCAAAAACATGCACTAGAGAAAAGAGAACCTCTTTAACAAATGGTGCTGTGAAAACTGGAAATCCATATGCAACAAAATGAAATTAAACCCCTATTTCTCATCTTGCACAAAACTTAACTCAAAATGGATCAAGGACCTAGGAACTAAACTAGAGACTCTGTGTCTAATAAAAGAAAAAGTAGACCCTAATCTTCATCATGTGGGATTAAGCCCCAACTTCCTTAATAAAACTCCTATAGTGCAAGAATTAAAACCAAGAATCAATAAATGGGATGGAATCAAACTAAAAAGTTTCTTTTCAGCAAAAGAAACAATCTGTGAAGTGAACAGATAGCCTACATCCTGAGAGCAAATTTTTGCTCCTCAAAAATCAGATAGAGCTAATCGCTGAGGTATATAAAGAACTCAAAAAGCTAAACACCAAAAAAACAAATAGCCCAATCAACAAATGGGCCAAGGACCTGAACAGACACTTCTCAGAAGAAGATATACACTCAGTCAACAAATACATGAAAAAATGTTCATCATCTCTAGCAATCAGAGAAATGCAAATCAAAACTACTCTAAGATATCATCTCACTCCAGTCAGAGTGGCAGCTATCATGAAAACAAACAACAATAAGTGTTGGCGGGGATGTGGTGGGAAAGGAACACTCATACATTGCTAGTGGGACTACAAATTGGTACAGTCAATATGGAAAGCAGTACGGAGATTCCTTGGAAAGCTGGGAATGGAACCACCATATGCCCCAACTATCCCTCTCCTCAGACTATCCCAAAAGACTTAAAAACAGCATACTACAGGGACACAGCCAATGTTTATAGCAACACAATTCACAATAGCTAAACTGTGGCGCCAACATAGATGCCCTTCAGTGGATGAATAGATTTAAAAACATGTGGCATATATATACAATGGAATATTACTCAGCAATAGAAGAGAATAAAATCATGACATTTGCAGGTAAATGGATGGCGTTGGAGAAGATAATGCTAAGTGAAGTTAGCCAATCCCAATAAAACAAATGCCAAATGTTTTCTCTGATATAAGGAGGCTGACTCATAGTGGGTTAGGGAGGGGGGAGCAAGGAGGAATAGATGAATTCTAGATAGGGAAGAGGGGTGGGAAGGGAAGGGAGGAGGCAGGGAATTAGCAAGGATGGAGGAATGTGATGGACATCATTATCCAAAGTACATGTATGATGACACAAATTGGGTCTCAACCTACTTCATATACAGAGATATGAAAAATCGGGGTATATATGTGTAATAAGAATTGTAATGCAAAAAAAACCAAAGTATATGTATAAAGACATGAATTGGTATGAACATACTTTATATACAAAGATATAAAAAATTGTGCTCTGTATGTGTAATAAGAATTGTAATGCATTCCGCTGTCATGTATTTTTTAAAAAATCAATTAAATAAAAAAGAAAAAAATGAATATTTAAATAAATAAAACCAGAAATGAATGAGGAGACAACAGAACTGATACAATCAAAAGATATCATAACACTGTAATGAAAGGTTAGTTATATGCCAATAAATTGGACAATCTAGAATAGATGGTAAAATTCCTAGATATATACAACTTACCAAGATTTAATAATGCAAAAACAGAAAATCTGATGAGACCAATAAGTAAGAAGATAGAATCAATAATAAAAAGTCTCCCATCAAAGAGCCTAGGATCTGATGGCTTCACTGCTGAATTCTAAAAAAAAAAAAAAAAAAAAAAAATCAAAGAACTAATACAAATCCTTCTCAAAACTCTTCCAAAATATTAAAGAGGAGGGGGCTACTTCCAATTTCATTTCACAAAGTCAGCATTACCCTGATACCAAAGCCAGAAGAGAACATACACACACAAAAAATTATAGGACAATATCCTTGATAAACATAGATGTAACTCCTCAACAAAACACTAACAAATCCAATTCAACAGCACATTAAAAGATCATTTACCATGATCAAGTGGAATTCATCCCTGAGATAAAAGGATGTTTTAACATATATAAATCAATTGATAAGATATATCATATTAACAGAGTGACAGACAAAAATCATATGAATAGAGCTGGGGATGTGGCTCAAGCAGTAGCACACTCGCCTGGCAGGCATGTGGCCCGAGTTCGAACCTCAGCACCACATGCAAACAAAGATGTTGTGTCTGCAGAAAACTAAAAAATAAATATTAAAAAATTCTCTCTCTCTCTCTCTCTCTCTCTCTCTCTCTCTCTCTCTCTCTTTAAAAAAATCATATGAATACATTAATAGATGCAGAAAAATCATCTGACAAATTCAGCATCATTTTATGATTAAAAATTCTTAGTAAATTAGATACAGAAGGAATATATTTCAACACAATCAAAGTCATATAACAGAAACTCACAGCTAACATTTAACTCAGTGGTAAAAAAATTGAAAGCTTTCCCTCTAAGATCAGGAACAAGACAAGGATGTTCACTCTTGCCACTTCTATCAACTTTGTACTGGAAGTCCTACCTAGAGCAATTAGGTAAGAAAAGAAAGAAAAGTCATACAAATCAGAAAAGAAGAAATTAAATTGTCTGTGGAGATGACATGTTCTTATAGATGGAAAATGTTAATGATATTGCCAAAACACTGTTAAAACTAATATTTATGTCTAGTAAAATAGGACATAAAATTGACACAAAAATCAGTAGGATTACTATAAACTAACAATGAACTATCTTAAATAGAAACCAAAACCAGAAAGCAAGAAAATAATCTCATTTACAATAACTAAGAAAAAATAAAACATATAGGAATAAATGTGATTAATGTAATTAAGGAGGTAAAAGCTCTATACACTGAAAACTATCATCTCTGATTAAAGAAATTGAAGAAGACCCAAATAAATGAATAGATAATCCATGATCATGGATCAATAAAATCAATATTGTCAAAATGTCCACACTACCTAAAGGCAATCTATAGACTCAATGAAATACCTATTCCAATGGCAAAATTCCCAAAATGTCAGTGTCATTTTTCAAAGAAACAGAAAAAAAAACCCTAAAGCTCTCAAGGAACCAGAAAAGATTCCAAACAGGTTAAGGAATCTTGAGAATCTTGAACAAGAATAAAACTGGAGGCATCACACTTTCTGACTTCAAATTATATTATAAAGCTACAGTAAACAAAATAGCATGACACGGGCATGAAAAAACATACACACGAATCAAGGAACCACAACAGAAAACCCAGAAATGCACCCACATATGTATTATTAACTAATCTTCAACAAAGTTTCCAAGAATCTAGGAGGAAGAAAAGATGGTTTCCTCAATAAATGGGACTGAGAAAACTGGATGTCCACTGCCCACATGTTAAAAAAAAAAAAAGAAAGAAGCAAGAAAAGAATATAAAAGAAATTCTATTCTTATTTTGCATTATACAGAAAAATTACCTAAATGCATTCAAGGTTTAAATATGAGATCTGAAACCATAAAACTTCTATATGAAAACCAAGGGGAAAATCTCTATGACATTGCTACTGGCAAATATTTTTTTGATATGAAAATAGGCAACAAAAGTAAAAATAAATTGAGACTAAACCAAACCAAAAAGTTTCTGTATAGCAAACAACTAAATAAAAAGGCAACCCGTAGAATGGGAGAAAATATTTTTATACCATATTATCTGATGAGTTGATATTAAAAATATATGAGGAATTCATGTCAATATCAAAATAACCAAATAAGCCAGTCAAAAATGGGCAAAGAATCTAAACAGATGTTTTTCCAAGGAAGACATACACTTAGCTAAGAAGTATTCTAAAAAGGTACATCATCAATTATGAGGGAAATGGAAAAAAAAAACACACAAGACATTACCATACATCTGTAGGGATGGCTACTACCAAAAGTTCAAAAGATAAAAAAGGTTGGCAAGGGTGAGCAGAAAAGGAGATCCTTACACATGGTGGTAGAAATATAAGTTGATATAGTCATTATGAAAAACTGTATGTAAGTTTTTAAAAAAAAATAAAATAAGGGTTTGGGCATAGCTCAGTTGTAGAACACTTTCCTAGCATACAGGAAGCCCTGGGTTCAATCCCCAGCATTGAAAAAAAAAATTTTAAATAAACTACCATTTATCTAGCAATTCCCTTCTAGGTTTATATCCAAAGGAAATGAATCAGTATTTTGAAGTGATATCTACACTCCTTTGTTCACCATAACACTATTCACAATAGCCAAGACATGGAAACAGTTTAGAGTCTACTGAGAGACAAAAGGATTTTTAAAATATGGTATATTGGTACTCATTTCAGCAGCACATATGCTAAAATTTGAACCATACAAAGATTAGCATGGCCCCTGCACAAGGATGACATGAAAATTTGTGAAGCTTTCCATGTTTTTGAACTTACTGCTAAATAAATAAAGATAACAGCTGATTGATAAATAAAGTTATAAAACTATTAAAAAAAGAAAATAAGGTACATTGTATATATAATAGAATATCATTTGAAAGAATGAAATCTTGCCACTTGTAATAACATGAATGAACTTAGAAGACATTATACTAAGTTAGATAAGCCAGACATAGAATGAAAAATATTGCATGACTTCACTTATATGTGGAATCTAAAAATATAAAACTTATGAAACAGAGAGTAGAGCAGTATTTGCTAAGAGGTGTGGGAAATTGAAAATGCTGCTCAAGGATACAAACTTTCATTTATAAAATAAACAAGTTCTAGTTATATAGTGTATATATCTAGTGTATAGACTATAATTAATATAAAGTATTATATACTTGAAATAGGCTAAGAGTACAGATCTTACATATTGGTATCACAAAAATAATAGCTGTGCAGGTTAATGAATATTGTAATTAGCTTCATTTTAGTAATCATTTCAATGTGTAAACACACACACATATATATACACAAATATATCAAAATATCACATTAAACACATAGAATAAAATAATTTTATTTGTCAATTATACTTCAATAAAGATGAAAAATGAACAATAAAATTTGTGGTAAAAGACATTATAAGGGCTTGGATTATAGCTCAGTGATAGAGCATTTGCCTTGCACACATGAGGCCCTGAATTTGATCCTCAGCACCACATAAAATAAATAAATAAATATAAAGATATTTTTAAAAGATGTTATCATAAAAATTGTACTACAACTTGAATCTGGTTTTACCCTCAAGGATTCATGTATTGGAGGCCTGTTCCCAAGTGTGATGTGAGAGGTAATGGAACCTTTAAGACATCAGGCCTGGTAAGAGGTCCTTAGATCACTAGGACTCTGCCCTTGAAATTTACTATAAAACATATTAGAGAATATCACTTTCAGAATTAACTCTTTTGTAACTATAGTATTTCTTTTCAATACCAATCTTTATCAACAATCAGGGACTTAGGTATGTCAATATAAGACATGAACAAATAAGCACAATATTGATGCAAATGTTCCAGCTTTTAACCACCTCTGAAATTTCTATCAGCATTGTAAATTTTAAAACAACCTATAACAAAGCATTAACTATTTCAATAAACAATCCCCACTATAAGCTGCCCACAAGGCAACTATTATACAGTAAACAACTTTATAAAAATTAATCACTCTTTTCTGGTACAAGAAAACCAACTAGTATATGCTTGATTCAACAGCTTTCTACCCAAGTGCCACCAAGAAACTGAAGTCCAGAGACAACAGATGGAACAGGATAGCAAACCTGAAGACTAAAATATGTCTCTATAATGTTTTTACTTTACTAATTTAATACAAGACACCTACCTACTTGTAATGACTGTGAACTATTCAAAGTGGAAATCAAATATTGGAAGTAGAACAAATGTTTAATAATGCATCATTTTGATCATTCATTTTTAAATAAAGGATAAAGCTGTTACATAAAAATCCATAAGATTTCTTTCTTCAAACTTTAACTATAGAAAAAGCAATCATCTATAAGGATCTGCAGTTTATGAAGTAGTGAAAATGGTCTGATGGCTATTGCGATAAGAGGAAATGTAAATATTAATTTGGGGTCTGCTACTAACTCAGAATAACCTTAACTGATGTATCAAACCTTCTCTCTCTCTCTCTCTCTCTCTCTCTCTCTCTCTCTCTCTTCATATTACAAAACTGAAAAATAAATGCAACAGTCCTTTCCCCTCTTTTGGACAAACAACTCTGTATGAGCAAATAAAAATAGAATTGCATATATGGTGAATAGCATAAAACATGCCTGGGTTTATTTGAGCTTTGGTGTAGCACACTACTTTATAATTCAACAGTTTTAATACCTGTGCAATGAATTTTTAAATGATGTCTGAAATGCTTTGAAATATTCAGAAACAGATTTTAAAACAGCACAATCATTTTACTTGAGTAAATGAGAAACATAATACCATCTAAGACGTGAATACTTTAGCAGTCTTTGGTTCACTTACTCTTAAAAGGAATAATTGAATCAAAACTCTTTCAAGAGAGTTGGATTAATTACAGAGCAAGGAAGGGAAGGATCTTCTCCCAATTGAGCAATTAACATATTTCATCTACCACAGGCCACTGATGTGAATATACAGCTACAGAGCCATTGTTCTAGAAGCTTAGCATCTCCCCTTAGTGCTCATTCAGTCCAGCTTCCAATTACACTTCTCTTTAGATAGATTCTCTATTATCTCCAAATTATATGTTTCTTATTTTGAAAGGTCTTAAGTAAAATACATTTACAATCTACATTTTAATGTTAATGCCAATGGAAAGTTAGTTCTACCTTACATTGTCCTTTCAGATGAGCAACTCCCGGGGCAATATTCTTGCATATCCCCTTATCCTACCTGATGCATGACATTTTTCTTGCTATAAGACTTTACTTGGTAGAAGATTACTACTGAAATTTATCAATTTCTTCTTCTCTATATGCTATAATACATCAACATCAGGCCTAGTGCTATGCAGTTTTGTTTTGCTAAGCACTGTTTTCACAGGATTTCTACATAGTTGTTGTATCCTCAGAGTTCTTGAGTTCCAGGATAAGCTTAGGATTGTTTTCTATGTGTTCAGGCATTATCCACCTGGAGTTTTTTATTTGTTTTTTAATTTTAAATATTTAACTGACAAACGTTGAATATATTCAAGAAATATAAATTACTTGAAATTATATATACATTTATACAATATACATATCATATCACCATCCATGCTGAACATTAGATTCCCCAGAACTTAAATCATCTTATAATTGAAAATCTGTACCCTTTGACAAACGTCTCCTTACTTTCCTAACCCCCAACTCATTTTATTCTCTGCTTCTGTGAGTTTGACTTTTTTTTTTGCGGGGGGTGGGATTCTGAACATAAGTGTGATTATGCAATCTTTGTCTTTCTCTGTCTGACTTATATCTTTTTTGGCAGGGGGAGGGAGTTACCAGGGACACTCAGCCACTGAGCCACATCCCCACCCCTATTTTGTATTTTATTTTGAGACAGAGTCTCACTGAGTTGCTTAGTGCCTCACTGTTGCTGAAGCTGGCTTTGAGCTCATAATTCTCCTGTCTCAGCCTCCTCAGCTACTGGGATTGCAGGTATGTGCCACCACACTCTGGCTGTCTGGCTTATTTCACTTAATACAATGTTCTCTAGATTCATCCATATTATCACAAATGGATGTATTCCCTTCTTTTCTGAGGCTTACTAAACATATTCTATTATATATAAAATATATTATAATATATGCATAATATAATTTTTATCTATTCATCAAAAAACAATTTGTTTCCATATCTTAGCTATCGTGAATAGTGCTACAATTAATATCGGAGTACAGTTATCTCTTCAAGATACTGATTTCATTTCCTTTGGATATACGCCCAGAAGTGGGATTGCTAGATCATATGGTAATTCTATTATTAATTTTTTGAGGAACTTTCATACTGTTTTCCATATTGACTATACCAATTTACATTACCACCAACAGTGTAAAAAGATACCCTTTTCTCCCTATCATCACCAACTCTTGTCTCTTCTTTCACACCTGCTAAGATGCCTATTGTTAAAAATACAAAACGAAAGAAGCAAAATTTTTCAATTGAAGGATATAGACCTGCACTCATTTTCACTAAATAAGTTGCAGATAATTTATTTCTACTTTTCTTCATTGATAAGGCTTTATTTTAAATTCAATTCCTATTCTACAAGGTATTATAGACACTTCTGGTCTTGGAATTATCCAAGGGGCAACTCCTATCCAGTCTAGTAAAAGAAAAAAAAAAACAGTTGTTCTTTCCTAAACATCATCACTAAAGTAAGGATCAAATTGTTCTGAACAATACCATCTGGAAGAACAAAGGAAGTCTAGATACATAGGATGTAATTATTACAAGTTGGACTTTGGCAAAAATATTGGGTCTAAGACCCTATTTCCCCCACGGATTGCCATGGCACAAGAATGTGGGCCTTTCATTTCACTGTCCATCAAGAGAGGTCTTTGTAGACACTTATTAGAACCAAATGTTGCGATTTCCTTCTTGAGACATATCATTTTTTCTAGAACAGATCACCAACTACTAGACTACAGATATTCAAAAACACTTAGTCCTATATGTGCAGAACAGCACTGAACCTTATGTGTAGTACAAACTTATATAAAAGAGAGAAAATATCCTTATAGAAATTATACACTATTTAGGAAAAAGGCTTTTGAGAATAACTCAAAACAACATTATGATAGCTCCCACATTAGGTGCTTTGCCAAGTTCTTTGTACACTTTAAAGGACTTACTTTATACTTTGTATATAATCTTTTTTCAGAACATGCTATAAATTAGGAGTTATCTTCTTTGTGTTTTATATGTAGAAACTTGGTGCCCAAGGGAGTACAAACAGTACAACTAGCTTTGGCTAACCATGAAGCCCACATTCTAACTTTTACACTACATGTATTCTCAGTGAGTATATCATCAATCAGATGCTAAACTGTTAAAAACTGTAAGACACAGATAAAAGCTAAAAGTGGATTAAAAAAAAAAAGAATGAAGAGTTTACATATTGGCTAGAGGTCACAGGGTGTGGGGTCAGGAAGGAGAAAGACTTCAGTTTAACTTTGAAGGAAAATTAGTAGTTAAATAAACAAATAGAAAGAGACTGTGTACTCTTAATACCAAGTTATATAAATGTTATACAAAGGTCAGAAGGCAAGAACAATAGTCCATGATCAGGGAGAGAAGAATTGGCAATATATGATATGTTTGAAAATGGGTGTGTACCTGAAGCACAGTATTTTAATTTTCAAACAATGTTTTAAATTTGCTTCAGTCTATATCATGTTCAACTCAATATGTCAACTTTAATTTATATCAAAGAACTTTAGAAGCCTCTGGAAATGGGATGTGTTTTATAATATTATTATAAGTATTAAGGGTAGAAGAAGAGAGGAAGAATTAAATTAGAGTCTAGATTATCAAATCTTATTTTATTTTACTCTACAGAATGAAAGCCCCCAAGAAAACATTTTGATTTATAACTTCTCAAATTAATACATAGGTCTGGAATCTCTATAATAGCTGGAGATTACTATTTTCATTCCTTTGTAGCACCAAGCAGGAGGATAAAAACCAAACAGTCAAAGCAGATAAACTCCAAGATTGTATCTCCAAGTAGTGAGAATTGAAAGAGCTTCAAGATTTTCATGTTAATTCTGCTTTGTCATTCATTTCTTTCAGGCTAACTAGTCTCTGGACACCCACTCCCTCATCTATCACAGCCTCTTCTCTCACTTTTTCCAACCAAAGCTATTTTGAACATTAGTCTTTTTTAAAGGAGGAAACTATAGAGATGCTTGTGCCCTGACCCAAGGACTAGCTTAAGTTCATGCTTAAACAAGAAAAACAGTAACTTAAAAAAAAAAAAAAAAAAGCTTAATGAAGCAAAGTACTCCAGGGATCTATCTGGTGCTGGGAAAGAAATTATTCAAAAAGAAGTTGAGTTATATAGCTCAGAAGTAGAGTGTCTGCCTCACATACATGAGCCCTGGGTTCAATCCCCAGCACTGAAAAAAAAAAAAACATATATATATATTTACACACACACATACATACAAATATATAATTACACAAAACTGTATATACATAATTATATACAAATTATATATGAAATATATATAATTCAGAGCTAAGATAACATTGGCATTTTCTGTTTCTTGGAAGAAGTAAATAGATAAATTAAATATGTTAGAAGAAAACCTAAAATAAAACAATGCAGAGAGCACTCTGTTAGCCTTTGGCATACAGAAAGCTCAGAGCTAATGCCCTTCTAAATTTTAAAAGTGAAACAAATACATTGGTTGTAGTTGCCTATGATCTGAGGATAAAATTTTGGCTGCTTCTTCATTCATAGGAATACAACCACCAATAATATTTATTATTTGCCATGAGTCAGACATGTGAGCCTAGAGAGGATACAGCACTGAAGATCATGAAACTAACAAGTCTCTGTCCTTAAACAGCTTACATTCTGCTACAACAAAGAATGATAAATATGATCTGACTAGAAATGACCCATGACTAATTCATAGTACAAAGAATCTGCCATATAACAAAGAAACTTTCTTGTTGAATTAGCAATTTTACAGAGACCTGTATCTTTTCCAGTAGGAGAAAAACAATTTCTACTATGTGTTTAATAGGTTTTTGAAGTTTTAAAAGAATTGGTCGGGAGAGAAAAGACAAATTCCAATAAGTCAAAGAACAGTTGATGTTCTGACTCTTTGAACACTGCACATCTAGGATAGATGACACTCCAGGTTTGAATTGGCTTCATGCCTTATTATCCCAACAACAATAAGAGTTATTTAACTCTATCAATACTTTGCTCATCTGTAAACTGGTTCTAATAAAACTAATCCCATTATATCATTGTAAATATTTAGTAAATTAATATTTTAGTCCTATTATGTGACATATAGTTGTCATTTAATTAAAAAGCATATAAGATTTATATATACATGTATAAACACTACACATGTCCCTATTTCCTCATGCACGTGCAGTTTACTTATGTACCCTCAATGCCATTCAGCAAGAGTTCTACTCTTCTGCCCTTGAAATATTCACCTTTTTCCAAATTCACAATTAGCTAATGTAAAAATCTAATCACTAAAAATGTGTTAAAGAGAAAGGATAAAGAAGAGGACAGTAACTATTGCCTGCCAACTTAAATACCCCTTGGTGGTAAAATATGATCTTGGATACAAAACTGTATTAAAAATTGCATAGGCCAGAGTAGTGACTCACAGAGTGAATTTTAAGCAGCAGCATCTGGGAACTTACTGTAGTAGCTCTCAGTAACTGTGACTACTTCTGCTATGCATGGTAATACATGGACCAGCATTGATTTCTTCAAAAAAAATATAATGAATTAGTATTGTATCATTTTTCATATAAATTAAAGTATGTGTAGAGATTATTCATTTACCCTGGAACATTCTGTAATATATATATATATATATATATATATATATATATATATATATATATATATATATATATATATATATATCTCACCTAGGAAATGATGAAAAAAAGGTTAAATGTCCACATAACCTCTAAGATAGAGCAAAAACCTAACACACAATTCTTTTCTCAGGCTAATATTTCTAAACCATATCATGTTTAATTAATAAGGTTTAACAAAATATAGGAAGTCCTGCTTTGAAAACCCCAATTGAAACACTCTAACACTTGTGAATTAGACAACGGCAAGAATGTCACACCCTTTACCACACTAACAGAAAATATTCTTAAGTGAAAGATTCAGTGGCTGACCATGCAAGTCAGTTATATAGTCATTTTTCTAGATGCCATCTATCACTGAGCACATTCCCAAATTTCATGCAACCTAATTTAAACTTCTCACTGTCTGTCCTGATCAGAATAAACATTTGACCAAAGAAAAACCTTGACAATCCTGACACCTAGTGGCTGTAAAGAAACTCAAGAAGATCTAGATGGGAAGAATGGTTATCTACTGTGACAATACCTCCAAAACCCACAAAAAGTAATCATTGTGAATATTAATTTTATAAAACATCAACTCTCAAAGAAACCTTGTAGTTTATTTTTGTTTTGGATTTGTCTTAAGATCTATACAGGAGGCAAAAAAATGTGTTCATTAATTATGTTAAGTATATTTTCCTTTAACCTTCCACATTTGTAAATGTTAACTCATATTCAGAAATTAAAAAAGAAAACTAAAAATCAACTCATGTTTTGGCAGATTTATGACATTTTTACTTAGTTCTTTATGTATACGCACAGCCTTTTCCTGGTCTTTGAGTGATTTTCCTTTTCAGGTATGCCATGGCAATTATAAAAGCCATCTGACCAAGCGAACTGAGGCATCAGTCAAAGGGTAGCTAGACTTTCACAAACCAGCAGGAATTTTCTTTAAAAGAGGTACAAGAACACATGTGGAAATCCCTATCGTACACATCTAAAAATAAGGACCACACTGAACACTGCATGAAGTTGTGTGAACACAGCAGATCAGATCAGCACAAGCTATTTCTACCCCAACCATTAGAAGGTATATCTCCCCAGACTTCCCTGCCCCTCTGACAAGAAAGACAACAGGAATCCTAAAGTGTCTACCACTTCTACAAAGGAAGGTATTGACTCCTACCTGCTGACGTTTGAAAGCCAAATAATCCAGATCTTCCAGCTCCTTCCCAAGCTTCTGGTAGGTTTTCTGAAGGTCAGATTTGTTGGAAACATTTTTAAGACACTCAAGTGTTCTTTGAAACTGAAAATGAAAAAAGAAAGCACATCATTAGGATAACAGCACATTTTTCTCAGTTTCCCAGATAGCTAACACAGAGAGTCAATAATGAGCCTCAGTTTTTCCTATCTATATCTATAATGTACAGATAACAAATGCTATATAATTATCTTTTGGTGAAATAATTAGGGACAATTATAAAGAGTTAATAACTGCATTCTAAGTACAAACAATGTTATTGCATAAATGATAAGCCTGTTAGTCCTCACTCTAACAAAAAAAGCATGCTTTTATTTAAAAAAAACTTCCATGTTTTAGGATACATTGCTGTTATTTTAAAGAAAAACATCATAATGAATGAATAATTCCAACTCATAACGAGGAAGCATTAAAAGAGCTTTAACATTCTAGTTAAGGGAAAAAAATCATATAAAGGTAGCTGCTTGAATGCTATTTTGCTGTAATGGAATGAGGTCTGACTTGCCTCTGTAGAAAATCTATGTAGAATAGGTCATCCAGCAAACTTCAGAAAAGAATATCTCTCAGAGACTATATTTTGAGAAGGAAAACTAATATTTTGATGATCAAAGCATATGTGACATGTTCAGCAAAACTTATTCATTCTATAACACAGATGAGTTATGAAGTCAGTTCTGCTGAATCAGAATGATCTTGTTCATTTTTAAATCAGATACTAGATAAATACAAAGGTGACAAATTACATAGATCACAGAATACTGTCTGCTACTAATAATTAATTAAGCAAAGGGAGCTCACAAGAAATTGAATTCCTGGTTTATTTTAGTAAATTAGAACACACTTTGTAGGGTTAGTGATTGAAAATGTCAAGTAATATAATTTGAAAGATGTTTGGGATTTGCTCTTTCCTTATGTCATTTATTTCCCATGTTCCGTGTTATTACATAGACTTCCACAGATAAAGACTTCACCATCTTAAACACACCAAAATTCCACTGTGACTATGATGCCATAAGACAGGATAATGAGATTTTATAGAATACATTTAAATTTCCAAGGAAATAAATTGACCCTTACTGTATATATCTATGGAATAAGTCATATTAAAATGGCATTCTATGAAATTAAATTCTCAATTTCATGAAAGCAACATGTTCATCTCAATCCAAGATGATAGAGGAAAAAGAAATAGAAAATAACACTACAGAACTAAGCCTCCATAGTAGAACAGCAAAATATAATCAATAAATAATCATTTATAACCTACTCTGCTCAAGGCACAATGAATATAAGATTTCCTACCCTAAAGGAATTTACAGATTAGAGGGGAAACTAGACATGAAACTTAGAAATGGGAAGGACACTGACATTTATTGAATGCCTATTTAGCCCCAGGTAGTTTGTGCTTTCCAAATTACTCCTCACAAGAATGACCAGAATTCTATTTCTATTCCCATCTACAAGTGAGTAAACTGGGACTCAGAAAGTTCGATTGAACAAGGGTTTTACTACAATGTCTATGCTTTTTCTACCCTACCATTAAATCTAACACAAGGCAAAGTAGTAAAGACAGTGCAAAACAGAGATAAAAGTAGCATGCAGTGAAAATTCAAAAAACCCAGTGAGCCTGATTGAGGGACAGAGGACAGATATAGAAGACATCAGGGAATCTGAATTGGACAACAAAGAATAGGCAGACTTTTCACAGTCTGAAAAAGTCTATCTAGAGTCTACCTATCAGTTTCAATATAGGGAAAACCTGATCATTTTCCCTCTCTTGTAACACAACAAACAAGTTCTTTTCAAAATAATTTATTAACCTTTATATTAAATATTTATCATGCTTTATAATCATTTCTGTGCCTTGCCCATTTCTTGTTCTCTTCTATGTTTAAATAAAAATAATTCCAGATCTAAGATTTTAAAGAATTTAAGTAATTTTATCTTTTAATTAATACAAGATATTTTACCAACTAATCCATTTAATTCTAAAGCATTTTTTATCCCTTGTACTTATTTCTTAGAGACTAAGAAATATTAGCTCTACTTCTTAAATATTTCTTCTTCACATTTCTCTTTGAGCTTTATATAACTCCAAATGAGAACTTTAGAGGAAATATGCTTCTAAGAGTTCAAAATAAGAAACATATACAAACACACACACACACACAAAAAAAAATACTTTCAGATAATTTACCATGGTCAAAGAAAAAAAGGAAGAAAATCCAATAATACATCATCATTGAGAGTATTTTAACTAAAGGTTGGAGTTTGCATAATGGGGAGATTTTAGCTTGAACTGTTTTGTTTATCAGGACTTATAGCTTTCATTTATTGATACTAAAGAGCTCAAAAACTACAATAATTCATTCATTTAAGTAGATTACTTTAACTTAAAATAACAAATAATTGACAAGGAGATGTCATACAAAATCTGCACTATAACTTTGAGTTAGATTCCTATTAAACACACCCCATCCAAAACTACCCACGTACACATTTGAAGTACTAAAGATAAAAGCAATAGTTTTCCTTTGCAGATGAAGCTGAAGCACAGATAGTAAAATGAAGATTGGTTGAAATATACAACTCCTAAAAGAAAATGTAGGGTCAATACTCCAGCATATAGGCAGAGGCAACAACTCTCAAAAGGACCCCTAAAGCTCAGGAAATAATGCCAAGAGTTAATAAATGGAATGGAATCAAATAAAAAGTTTCTGCACAGCAAAGTAAACAATCAAGACAGTGAAGAGGAGGGACAAGATGGCAGATTAGAGTGAGGCAGCATTTCTCCAAGTTTGGCTAACCAGAAATCAAGCAATGGGAATACTGCTTCTCCCTGAAGCTTAGAGTGAAAAATCCTGAGACTGGAGGGGAAGTCTGCCCTAGCTGAACCACAGACTTCAATTCATTAAACAGATCTAAAAAAAGGTTGCCCTGAGTTTATCTCTGTCAGCAGAGAGCCAACCCAGGAGCCACCTTGGAACTACAGTTTAGCAGCACAAGCAGGAACTGGAAACCCAGATCTGAGTTCACAGCTATGTCGCATGAAGACTTAACTGCGACTAATAAGCCCATGGGAAATCAGAAACTAAAAGCATTTTCCCAGGGGAAACACAAATTGGATATGCCAGAGAACTCGTCTCTCCCCAACCCTGTGAATCCTGAGGCTCTCAGGAGCTAACAAGGCTAGCTACAGTGAGTTAGGAAGTTGGAAGAGTGGGTATGGGGGCACATGGCTCTCAATTTGCCCAGCTAAGCAGTCCCAGCAACTGGCACCCAGTCTGGCACCCACTGAGTTCCCAGGACCCACCCAGACTGGCACCTGCTAGGTCCCAGGACCATCTCAGTCACTGGGGCCCTCCTTGGACTAGCACCCCACTGGGTCCCTGGGTCCCCAGTGCCCACCAGGTCTAGTACCAGTCCAGCATCTGCCCGAGCCCCCCACCCTCCATCCCCCAATGCTCTGGCCTCCCACCTAGCTCACCACTCTGCCTACTAGGCCCACAGCTTTGCCACAGGCCCATAACCCAACCTGCCAGGCCACCACTTCACTGCCAGTTCTGCCCATCTGCCCACAGCTTTTTGTGGCAAACAAGGCCCATCTCTTGGCCCTGATCCACCAGGCCCAGGCCACATAGGCCACCAGACATAACCACCCAATCATAGTCCAGCCTGCCTGGCCCACAACTTTGCAGCCAGGCGAACCTGACCCAGCAAGCCACTTCTCCCCTAGGCCCACCCAGCTTGAAGCTTTGCT
Source organism: Callospermophilus lateralis (assembly GCF_048772815.1). Taxonomy (NCBI): domain Eukaryota; kingdom Metazoa; phylum Chordata; class Mammalia; order Rodentia; family Sciuridae; genus Callospermophilus; species Callospermophilus lateralis. The sequence continues at coordinate 40,278,685 of NC_135319.1, forward strand.
GCTAGCCTGCCCAGTGTACACTGGCTAGGCCTGCCCAACAAGCCACTATACCACCTGGCCCAGCCAGCCACTTCACCACCCTGCCTACAACCCAACCAGCCCACACCAATCTCCCAAGAAGGGAAGTTGGGAAGTCTTAAACCCCAAACTTCTACTCAGTAAGCAACAAAATAAAAAGGTAGGACTCTTCCCAAGGCCCATCCTTCCATGCTTAGTTCATACCTCAAAAATAAATTAAAAGAATATATACTACAGAGCTATAGTAACAAAAAAGGCATAGCATTGACACAAAAACAGACTGGTAGACCAATGGAACAGAATAGAAGACACAGAGACACACCCACATAAATACAGTTATCTCATACTAGACAAAGGCACCATAAACATACATTGGACAAAAGATAGCCTCTTCAACAAATGATGCTGGGGAAACTGGGAATCCATATGTAATAAAATGAAATTAGACCCCTATCTCTCACCCTGCCCAAAAATCAACTCAAAGTGAATCAAGGATCTAGGCACTAGACCAGAGACCTTGTGCCTATTAGAAGAAAATGTAGGCCCAAATCTCTATCATGTTAGCTTAGGAAACAAATTCCTCAATAAGACTCCTAAAGTACAAGAAATCAAGAATCAATAAATGGTATTGTATCAAACTAAAAAGCTTCTTCACAGCAAAGGAAACAAGCAAGAACACAAAGAGAAAGCCTGCAGAACAGGAGAAAATCTTTGCCACCTGCACCTCAGATAGAGCATTAATCTCCTGGATATATAAAGAACTCAAAAAACTTAATACTAGAAAAACAAATAACCCAGTCAATAAATGGGCAAAGGAACCAAACAGACACTTCACAGAAGAAGAAATACAATTGATCAACATATATATGAAAAAATGTTCAACATCTCTAGCAATTAGAGAAATGTAAATTAAAATTACACTAAGATTCCATCTCACTCCAGTCAGAATGGCAATTATCAGGAATGCAGGTAACAATAAATGTTGGAGAGCATGTGGGGGAAAAAGTTCACTCGTATATTGCTGGTAGGACTGAAAACCTGGTATACCACTCTGGAAAGCAGTATGGAGATTCCTCAGAAAACTTGGAACAGAGCCACAATTTGACCCTATATACACAAAGGACTTAAAAATCAGCATACTACAGTGATGTGGTCACATCAATGTTTATAGCAGCTGAATTCACAATAGCTTAGGTGCCCTTCAACAGATGAATAGATAAAGAAAACGTAGTATATATACACAATGGAATATTGCTCAACCACAAGGAAGAACAAAATTTGCCAATAAATGGATGGACATGGAGACTATCATGCTAAGTGAAATTAGCCAATATCAAAAACCCAACAGCCAAATGTTCTGATTAGTGTATACACAGCAAGAGGGGAAGAGAAGTTCATTGTGTTAGATAAAGGGGAATGAAGGGTAGGATGGGGGGACAGGAATAGGAAAGACAGTAGAATGAATTGGACATAACTTTCCTATGTTCATATATGAATACACAACCAGTGAAATTTCACATCGTGTACAACTACAAGAATGATATCCTAATTAGAATAAATTATATTCCATGTATGTATAATATGTCCAAATATACTCTACTGTAGAGATTCAGACAATGGAAATATACGAGGAAGCATTCCTCTGGTGAGCAAATTCCCCGGGGGGTAACTGGCACTCTGTTTACCAGGCTTGGAATTCTGGGCAGTTTCTCCTAGAAGCTAGTAAGATAACCAATACAGTTGCAGTATCTAGTTTATGGTAATATCTTTCATGAAGAGGCTCTGTGCTAGAGTCTTATCAGCCTGGACCTTGATTTCAGACATTCAGCTCCTGGAAATAAAGGAACACCAAACAATAATGTAGTTATGGCACTAATGACCATGAAGTAACCTATTGATATAAATAAAGCTTGACAGTTTGGCCTCTCTGCCTCTGCATCTTGTCTCTGTGTCTCTTTTATTTTCCTTATACTCTACTGTCATGTATATTTAAAAAGAACAAATTTTAAAAGTAATGTGAAGACAGAACCCATAGAATGGGAGAAAAGTTTTGCTAGTTACTCTTCTGACAGAGGATTAATATGTGGAATATATAAAGAACTTTAAAAACTTAGCACCAAAAAAATAACCCAATTAATAAATTAATAAATACCAAGAGGAGCATGGAATAAGATATTTCAAGCTCTAAAAGAAAACAATTGCCAACCAAGATTGCTGTACTCAGCAAGCTCTCTTTAACATTCAAAGGGGAATTACAAACCTTCCATGATAAGGATTAACAAAAAGAATACTAAGCCAGCACTATACAGAATACTTAAAGATAAATTATACATAGAGAATCCCAAAAACAAATCCCAAACTCTCAAATGAATGACAATCAATAGAAGACAAACTAAATGAAAACCAAAACAGAATTAAATACAGCAAACCACAAGCACATAACCATAATAACACTGAATAGAAATGGTCACAACTCCCCAGTTAAAAAATGTAGATTAAGAGAATGGATTTTAAAAAATCCAACCATATGCTGTTTGCAAGAGACTCATCTCATAGGTAAGGACACTCACAGGCTGAAGGTAAAAGGAAGGAAAAAATATTTCATGCCAACAGACTTCAAAAATAAGGCAGGAGTAACAATTCTCATATATGACAAAACTGACTTCAAGAAAAAATTAATCAGAAGAGACAGGGCCATCACATCTTAGTAAAGGTGATACAACAAGAAGAAATAAATATAGTTAATACATGTATCCCAAATGTTAACACACCCAATTACATTTAAAAAATACTCATTGATATTAAATTCCAGATAATCCGAATATAATAATACTGAAATATTTCAGCGCACCCTTATCATGAATAGACAGGTCATCAAAGCATAAAATCAATAAAGATATATCCAATCCAAATAATAACATGAATCAAATGGACCTAATAGACATCTACATATTATTTCACCCCAAAACAGTTAAACTCACCTTCTTCTCAGCAGCTTATTGAACCTTCTTCAAAACAGACCATATTCTAGGTCATAATGTTCCTCTAAGTAAATACAAAAATGCTGATATAATCCAATGCATCATATTGGATCATAATGGAATGAAACTAGAAATCAACAGCAAGAAAAATAACAGAAACCACAAAAATATATGAAGATTAAACAATATACTTTTAAATGAAGAATAAATTAAAGAAGAAATGAGAGAAGAAATCAAGAAATTCTTAGAAACAAATGAAAACAAAGATACAACATATCAAATCTCTGTAATAGTATGAAAGCAGTACTAATTAAATTTTTTTTTGTACCAGGGATTGAATCTAGAGGCACTTAATCACAGGGCCACATCCCCAGCCCTTTTTCTTTTCTTTTTTTTTTTTCTTTTTTCTTTTTTTTTTGAATCAGAGCCTCACTAAGTTGCTCAGGCTGGCCATGAACTTGTGATACTCCTGCCTCAGCCTCCCAAGCCACTGAGATTATATATGTGCACCACCATTCCCTACCTAAGAAGAAAATTTATTACATTAAACACCTACATTAAAAATATAGAGAGATCCCAAATAAATAGCTTATGCTCCACCTCAAGGCCTTAGAAAAAGAACAAACTAACCCTAAAACCAGTAGAAGACAGAAAAAAGTAAAGATCAGAGCCAAAATTAATGAAAGTGAGAATAATGAAACAATACATAGGATCAATGCAACAAAAGTTAGTTTGTTTTTTATTTAACTAAGATTAGTTAGCCAAATGAACCAAAAGAAAGAAAGAGGACCCAAACAACAAAATTGGACATGACAAAGGAGATATTACCACAGACAATTCCGAAATCAAGAAGATCATTAGAAACTATTTAAAAAATTTATATTCCAATAAACAGTAAAATCTTGAAGACATTGACTATATGTAGATACTTATGACCTGCCCAAATTGAATCAGGAAGATATAGAAAACATAAACAGACCAATGAAATTGAAACAACAATCAAAAACCTAACAATGAAGAAAAGTCCAAGACCAGATGGATTCTCAGTTGAGTTTTATCAGACATTTACTGAAGAAATAACACAAGTCTTCCTCAATTTATTCCATAAAATTGAAAGAGAGAGAATACTCCCAAATACATTCTGTGAAGCTACTATAACCCTGATACCAAACCAGAAAAAGATACATGTAGGAAAGAAAACTACAGACCAATATCCCTGATGAACATTGATGCAAAAATTCTCAATAAAATATTAGTAAACTGCATTTAAAAATTTATTAGGAATCCTACATCACATGGAGAATAAACAATATGCTACTGAATGAACAAAGGGTTACAGAAGACATCAAAGAGGAAATTAAAATAATCTTAGAGGTAAATGAAAACCCAGACACAACATATCAAAATCTCTGGGACACTATGAAAGCAGTACTAAGAGGAAAATTCATTGCATGGAGTTCATTCCTTAAAAGAAGAAAAAGCCAACAAATAAATGACCTCACACTACATCTCAAAGCCCTACAAAAAGAAGAACAAATCATCAGCAAAAGCAGTAGAAGGCAAGAAATAATTAAAATCAGACCATGAGAAGAAGACTACCACTAAATATGGAAGAGAGGTGGGAGGGAAAAAGAGGGAGAAGGGGAGTTGCACAGAAGATGGAAGGAGAACCTCATTGTTATACAGAATACATATACGATCTTATAATGAGAAAAAGAAAAAAAAGCATGTCACATTAGTTTGGATAGAGAGAAAAGATGGGAGAGGAGGGGAGGGGTAGGGAGGATAGGAAGGGCAGCAGAATATAATAGACAATATGATTGATGTATGTACATTCCATGTATGTATTATGTGTCAAAATACATTCTGCTGTCATGTATGACTAAAAAAATAAAATAAAATAAAAATAAATCATATGGTTAAAAAAATGTATTAGGAAGATAATACACCATGATCAAGTAGGCTTCAATCCAGGGATTCAAGGCTGGTTCAACATATGCAAATTAATAAATGTAATTTATCACTTACATAGAATCAATAATAACAAGAATCATATAATCATATAAGTAGATGCTGAAAAGGCCTTTGATAAAATATAGCAACTATTCATGTTAAAAATATCAGAGAAACTAGGGATAGGAGGAACTTACCTATCTATAAGGTAAGATATTATAAAGGCAATATACAAACAACTGGAAGCTTTTCCTTTAAAATAAGGGGCAAGGCAAGGATATCCACTCTCACCATTTCTATTCAATATAGTTCTTAAAACTCTAGCCAAGCAATCAGGCAACAGAAGGAAATTAAATGAATAAACACCAGAAAGAGAAAAAGAAAAAAGAAGTCAAATTACTACTCTTTATTAATGACATGATCCTATATCTAGAAGACCTAAAAATTCCACCAGAAGACTTATAAAGCTGATAAATGAAATTTAGCAAATAGCAGGATACAAGGTCAACACTTATAAATCAATAGCTTTCCTACACTCCAACAGTGATTCAGTTGAGAAATAAATAGGAAAAAAACATCCCTTTCACAATAACCTCAAAAACTAAAAATAATTTATCTGGGCATTAAATTCTGGGCAAGGAAGTGAATAGCTCTACAATGAAAACTATAGAACATTAAAGAAAGAGAGAAGACCTCAGAAAATGGAAAGACTTCCCATGTTCTTGGACAGGCAGAATTAATATTGTCAAAATGGCCATACTACCAAAAGCAATATACACATTCAATGCAATCACCATCAAAATACCAATGACATTCTTTACAGAACTAGGAAAAAACAGTCCTTAAATTCATTTGGAAGAATAAAAGACCTAGAATAGACAAAGCAATTCTGAACAAGAAAAGTAATGTAAGAGGGATCACAATACCCAATCTCAAATTGTATTACAGAGCTATAGTAATAATAACAGCATGATACTAACATTAAAATAGACATGAAGACCAATAGAATAGAATAGAAGATATTGAGATAAACCCAGATAATTATAGCTATCTCATTCTTGATAAAAGTGCCAAAAATATATGTTGGAGAAAAGACAACATTTTCAACAATTGGTGCTAGGAAAGCTGGATTTTCATATGCAGAAGAATTAAATTAGATTCCTGTATTTTATCTTGTACAAAAGTCAATTTAAATGAATCAAAGACCAGAAATTAAACCAAAACTATGCAACTGTTAGAAGTCAACACTCCATCGTATAGGTTCCGGCACTGACTTCCTTAACAAGACCCCCTGAAGCTCAAGAAATAAAACCAAGAACCAATAAGTGGGATGCTATCTTCTGCACAGCAAAAGAATTGATTAAGATAGTGAAGAGAGAGCATATAGAATGGAAAAAAATCTTTGCCAGCCACTCCTCTGTCAAGGATTAATATCCAGAATATACAAAGAACTCAAAAAACGTAATGCCTAAAAAAAAAAAAAACAATTAATAAATGGGCCAAAGACCTAAGTAGAATTTTTTTAAAAGGAAATACAAATGGCCAACAAATATTTTAAAAACTGTTCGCCATCTCTAGCAATCAGGGAAATCCAAATCAAACACTAAGATTGCATCTCACCCCAGTTAGAATGGCAATTATCAAGAATACAAATAAGAATAAATACTAGTGTAGATGTGCAGGAAATGGTATACTTATACGTTGCTAATGGGACTGCAAATTATACGACCACTATGGAAAACAGTATGTAGACTCCTCAAAACAAAAAAAACAAAAAACAGAATAAAACTACCATATGATTCACCTGTCCCACTCCTCAGTATTTATCCAAAAGAACTAACATCAGCATACTATAGTAATACAGCCACTTCAGTGTTTATAGCAGCACAATTCATAATAGCCAAATTATGGAATCAACCCAGATGTCCATCAACAGATGAATGGATTAAGAAAATGTAGCAGATATACACATGGAGTTGTACTTGGCAGTAAAGAAGAATAAAATAATGGCATTTACTAGCAAATGGATGGAAATGGAGAAAATCATGCTAAGTGAAATAAGCCAGACTCAGAAAACCAAGAGCTGAATGTTTCTCTCATACGTGGAAGCTAGAGCAAAATAAGGAAAAGTAAATGACGGGGCAGGAGATTGTCTATTATATAGATATATGGTAGATCTGTAGATAAGAAGAAGGAGAATGACAGGGACAGAGGAAAGAAGGAAAAGGGGTAGAAATATGTAATGAATTAAATAATAGCATGTTATACACATATATATAAATGTACCAAGAATAATTTTACCCATATATACATTTATATGTAGAAATGCCAATCAAAACTAAATAAATAAAGGGGTGAAAGGAAAATCAATAGAGGAGAGGGAAAAGGGAGGAGAAAATGAAAATTGAAATCAAATTCCTTGAATGTATTGTTTTGTAAAATAAATCCAAATACTCTACATAATTATAATGCCCTAATTTAAAAAAACTAAAACAATACAAACAATATACCAATTTAAGAAAAACTATAAATAAATTACAGAAATATCAGTAGAGGAGAGGGAAGGGAACAGGGAGAAGGAGGAGGAAATGGAAAGGGGAATTACTGGGGACTAAATTATAGCAAAGTATATTCTGTGCTTTTCTAATTATGTCAAAATGAATCCTAATAGTATATGTAACCAAAAAGAATCAATAAAAAAGAAACTTGATCAAATTCACACAACAAAAAAATACAAAAATAAATAAGAAATGCTAGAGAGAATGTAGAGAAAAAGGAAGACTTTTACACTTTTGGTGAGACTATAAATCAGTACAACCACTTTAAAAATCAGTACAGAAATTCCTCAAAAGACTAGGAATTGAATCACCATATGACCCAGCTATACCACTCCTTCATAGTTATCCTACTATAGCAAAAAATCATACTATAGTAGTACATGGATACCCATGTTTATAGCAGCACAATTCATAATAGCCAAACTATGGAACCAGCCTAGGTATCCATCAATAGACGAATGGATAAAGAAAGTGTGGTATATGTACACAATGGAGTTTTATTCGGCCATAAAGAAAAATTAAATTTGGCACTTGGAGGAAAATGGATATAACCTGAGATCATTATGTTAAGCAAAATAAACCAAACTCAGAAGGTCAAGGGTTGTATGTTTTCTCCCATATGTGGGAAGCTGGGGAGGAAGAATGAAAAGTAAAGTGGAGGTGGTCACATAAAAAAGCAAAGGGAGATCAGTAGAGACAAGGGATGGGTGAGGGAGCTGGGGCGATGGCAAATGGGGAAAGAAGGGGAGTGCTGGGGAGTGATATTGACCAAATTACATTGTTATATTGTGTGCATATATTAATATGTAACAACAAAGCCCACTATTATGTATGACTATAATGCATCAATTTAAAAAATGTGGAGAAAAAAATAAACTAGTTAAGCTGAGCCCTAGACATTACAGAAATTTGATATTGACTTGGTTTGAGAATTTTTCTTTCCAATAGGACACTGTGTTTACTCATTGAAACAGATCCCTCAGATTTTCTATAGTTCAGTGCTTTGCAATTTCATTATATTGATTATTTCTCAAAATAAATGCTCTCCTAGTTGGAGATAAGTTGGTAAAGGAAGCACAATTAATTGAAGAGATTTTAATATTCCTGGAACTTAAACTGTTCAGTTTTGAATGGGGAATTTAAAAATGAGCCAAGAGCCAAAAAAATAATAATAATTTGTTTAGCTTTGAATTTATCCTGTGTTAATTTTTTAAATTTATTATAAACCAAATTCAAACTTTTTTAAAAAGCCCAGTAAATCAATCTAAATCAAAAATTAAAGTAGGTATATTCCAAAATTATTGAAACTGAATATTAAAAAGGTATCTGAATGGAGAAACAAACCCGTTTCTGTCCTGTTTGACTATCTTATTATATTTCACAGGGCAGACAAGAATGAAAAGACATTAACAATATCCCTAAGCCCAACACCCACAGTAAAAGTTAGCATTGTAAACACTCCCAAAGTGTTTTCTCATCAAGTTCTTCCCGTTCAGAAACAATATGCACCCACCAAATAAAAACAATGGAGGCAGTGATTGCTTATGTCCCATTAAAATAACTGAAAATCTGTTGTATAAGAAAGATTTTTAAAAATAAAAATAAAAAAGGTTAACAGGGCAATGTGTACTAGGACTCAGAATTCCCTCTTCTCAAATACTTTTTTAAAAATTTTTCCTAACAATACATATTTAAATAAATCTAAGTCAATGATCTCTAAAAACTATATATTCAATCAATTCTTGAAAATTATATAGATTAATGGAGTAATTTGAGAAGGAAGTCAAGAAGAAATCAGCTGAAATAGCAGGAAAACTGCAGTCAGGGCTCTGGCAAGTAAAGTATCCCAAGCCCTCACTGCCAATGTCCTGACTTCTTTCTGCAGTCAGATCAATTGATTCAAACAACTCCACAGCTCCAGCAACCTACTAATTCCCCTAATGAAAAAATATCAAGCATTTCTCCGAAACAAGAGCCAGCTCAGTAGTTGTCATTTTTTCATTTTTAATATTTTATACATTTATACAAGGTGCCAGACGCTACCTGTAGCATGAAAAGAAATCCTAGACTCTATGTTGTGGTTTTAAATGAGTATTCAGCAAGTGCTTGATTAAAAATACTAGATCACCACATGTGATCTCAGTGTCCCTAAATGCCAGTTCGAAACAATACCAAAAGATTCTAGAGATTAAAGCATTGAGGAAATCGTCAAAATGATACTGTATTAATGCTCTATAAATATTAATGTTTAAAGTAAAAAGAAAATGTTTTAGCATAAGAAACAAATAATCTGACTTACTTATTTAAATATGGTAACCACAAAGCAATCAAACATAAAATATTACAGGAAATAATATTTAATTTTTTGGAACTTAATCCATTGACTTTCCCAATATTTTCCAAATAAACTTATAAGATGATTATGCCACTGATTAAGTTTACATTTGAGTCAGAAAATTAAAACACATTCATATCTTAAATGTGTTTTTGCTGGAAGGAATGATTACAAATGTTAAAAATAATGAAATCAGAAATAGTTCCATATAGAGCAATAGTCTCCAGGATATATAAACAAATCAAAAAACTTAACACCAAAAACCAAAAAAAAAAAAAAAAAAAATCAATCAATAAATGGGCTAAGGAACTGAACAGACACTTCCCAGAAGAAGAAATACAATCAATCAACAAACATATGGAAAAATGTTCATCATCTCTAGCAATTAGACAAATGCAAATCAAAACTGCTCTTAGATTTCATCTTGCTCCAGTCAGAATGGCAATTATCAAGAATACAAGCAATAATAAGTGTGGGTGAGGATGTGGGGAAAAGGTACACTCATACATTCTTGGTGGGGCTGCAAATTGGTGCAACCACTCTGGAAAGCAGAATAGAGATTCCTCAGAAAACTTGGAATGGAACTACCATTTGATCCAGCTATCCCACTTCCCAGTTTAAAGTAAAAAGAAAACCCTTTTCCCAAAAGGACTTAAAATCTTCATACTACAGTGATACAGCCACATCAATGTTTATAGCACCTCAATTCACAATAGCTAAACTATGGAACCAACCTAGATGCCCTTCAACAGAAGAAAGAAAATGTGGTACATATCAGCCTTAAAGAAGAATGAAATTATGGCATTTGCAGGTAAATGGATGGAACCAGAGAATATCATGCTAAGTGAAATAAGCCAATCCCAAAAAACCAAAGGCTTAATGTTTTCTCTGATAAGTGGATGCTGTTCTACAGTGGGGGAGGAGGGGGATGAAGGAATTTTGGATTGTGCAGAGAGGAGTGAAGGAAGGGGTGGGGCTGTGGGAATTGGAAGGACAATAGAATGAGATAGAAATTATCAGACATTATTACCCTATATACATGTATGATTACACTACTGGTGTGACTCTGTATCATGTACAGCCAGAAGAATGAGAAGTTGTGCTCCATTTGTGTACAATGTGTCAAAATGCATTCTACTGTCATGTAAAACTAACTAGAACAAGTTTTTTTTAAAAGAAATAGTTCTACATAGATGAAGACACATTGGTCCTAAAGTTTGAAGTATGCATCCTTACTATGCCATTAAATAACTGCATAATTGAATAAGTCACTACCACTCCACTGCTTGATTATGTTATCCATAACATAGAACAATTTGTCTTCACCTATCTACTTACAAGGTTGTGAAATCAGTTGAAGAATATTTACCAATGGACAACATACTAGACATGTGTGAAACAGGAAAACAAAAGATTTAGAATTTACAATCTAGTTTTATGGCAATTTTATCAATTTAAAAGTTCCAATTTAAAAGTTTAAAAGAGGCCACTATCATTAAATTCATGAGATCTTTCAGTAGTGAATAAGGACTGAAAAAAATATTCACTCAATATTGTTTATTGAGCATCATCTCAATGAAGGGTACTAAGCTAGACACTTGTGAGAAATAGATACCTTCATTTAGAGTTAAACTGTTAAAAATGATTTATCAATATTTTTCCTAATATCAAATCTGTAGAGTATGGCAACCGGAAGTGACAACAAATTGGAACAAGGTCCATTAGGAGAAAATGATAGAAATTAGATTATGGTTATGATATATAACTCTGTAAATACACTCAAAATCAGTGAATGGTACATTTAAAATTAGTTAATTTTGTGATATGTAAATCATACTTTAATAAAGCTGTTTTAAAGAAGATCTCCTCATAGTACTTTATTAATGAGAAAGTATAGGTACATAAGATAGAGTGAATAGACATTAGACAATTCATTTCTTTTGAGGCAAACTGGAACAAATTCTTGAGTCTTCATTCAGTGAGCTTTTCACCAAACCAGAAGCCCTCAAAGATTTAAGTTTGTATCTTATATATAAACTTTCCCAGGTAACATCACACAAATTTGCTGCTTCTCCTAATGCATATTTCTTGAGGAAGGCTTATCTTAATTGCTCTCCTGAGCTCCAAGCTTATCATTCAGGATCTACTATCTCTCATAGGAGCCTCAAATCCAGTATGTCTAAAACCCATAAATTTTTTCTCTTCTACATAAACAGAAAATTGACATCTCAATGACCAATCAGAATCCTAGAAGTCTTCTTGGGATGCTTCTTCCCTCCCTCTAAAAGGATTCTAATCACTTTCCAATTTGCAGACTATACTTCTTTCTTTATACTTTCTTTCTCTAATTCATTCTCTACTTCACTCCATCATTTCATAGCCAGATGACTGCATCAGCCACATCACTGGCCTCTGCCTCAGTAACAGTCCTAAAATGGAAATCTGTTCATATCATTTTCCCATTTAAAATTCTTTAACAGCTGGATGTAGTGGTGCACACCTGAAATCCTAGCAATTTGGGAGATTGAAACAGGAGGATCACAAGTTCAAGGTCAGCCTCGGTAACTTAGCAAGACCCTGTCTCAAAAATAAGAAGTGCTAAAGATGTGGCTCAGTGATAGAATGTACCTGGTTTCAATCCCCAGTACTGGAAAAAAAATTCTTTAATGATTCTCCCTTAGCTTTAAGACTGTAGCTCAAATATTTTAGTTTAGCACATTGGCCTTTCTTTTTATTTTTTACTTGGTACATTAGAATTACGCAAAACAGTGGATTTCATTGTGATATATTCATACATGCACAAAACATAATATGGTCAATTTCAATCCCCAGTACCTTCTCTTTCACTTCTCTCCTCCCTCCCCAAATTCCCATCCTCTAATCTACTAGTCTCCTTTCTACCTTGTGAAGTCCCTGTTATTGTTTTGTTGTTTTCCCTTTTCCTCATTAGCTTCCACATATGAGAGAAATTTTACCACCTTTGCCTTTCCAAGTTTGTCTTATCTCACTTAACAATATTTGTTCTCAAGTTCCATCCATTTTCCTGCAAGTTACATGATTTCACTCTTCTTTATGGCAGAGTAAAATTCCATTGTGTACACATATCACATTTTCTTTACCTGTTCATTCATTTAGGCTATTTCTACTACTTGGCTATTGTGAATTGTGCTGTACGCACACCCGCAAGAACACACAAACACACTGAAATAGATTATTATATGGTAGGGTGTGTGTGTGTGTGTGTGTGTGCACGCGCGTGTGTGCATGTGCATGCACAAGCATGCATTTGTGTGCAAGTGTGTTTTATAGGTAACTACAGAATGTTTCTTTAGTAGGGCACTGTCTATACTGAGGAAAATGCCATAAGGCATAATCTGAAGTGGACACAGATATCCCACTGTCTTATGATACCCTACTATTCAGATGCACAAATTAGCAGAAGCCACATTTGGTGGTAGAGAAATAGCAAGTCTTTACCACATTCAAATGTACAGGAGTTTTTAGGGATGTGGAAGAGCAAAAGGTGGGTGGGGAGAAAAAAGGCAGAAGAGCAAAGAGATAAAGTTGCTAAAGTACTTCTAAAGTTTCTAACATCCAAATTGAAGCCATTTGGGATATTTTTGGAGGGAATTGTTCTCTTTATATATGAAAGTAGAGTGTATTTTAACATACATGGAACTTATGATATATTGTTACAACACAGAAACACCTCACTTCCATCTTTCCAAGTTCCTATATGGTTTGCTGTATTCATAGGCAATCATTATTGACAGAGAGAGAGATATCAAGGGGGAAAAAGTCCACTTCCAATTCTGGGTGAATATAATGCAGAATAGGAATAGAAAGTCAACCCATAAATGAAAGCATGACTTCAGTGGAAGCAAAAGCTTAGAGCCAGGGCTGGGGTTGTGGCTCAGCGGTAGACTCACACATTTGAGACCCTGGGTTCAATCCTCAGCACCACATAAAAATAAATAAGTGAAATAAAGGTATTGTGTCCAACTACAACCAAAAAATAAATATTTTTTTTAAAAAATCTTAGAGCCAGAGGTGACCCTGGATATATGAGTTCCCAGAGAATTCACAGAAATCTTGAAGAAGACATTATATTTGACAGGATATGGAATGAGGGTACAAACCAATTATATCTAGATATTAAAGGCAAAAAGATCCCAGCAGACAAGTGGTTTTTTTGACCATAAGTAAGTAGATTGTGAGTAACTGAAACATGAAGGGTTTTTTTTTTTTGGGGGGGGGGGCCGATACAAGCAAGCTGGCAATGGTCACTTAAAGCTCTTATTAGGTTATTAAGAGAAAGTCATGCCAAACTAACTTCATTTCCTTTGTAACTAGGATTACTAAACTGATAAATCCATGATGCCACAGACAATATATCTTGATTTCAAAAAGGCTTTTGGGAAAGAGCTTGAAGCTGAAATAAAGAAACATAGTTTATACAGTAGCCCAATAAAGGGAGCAAAAAGCTCATTTCAATAACTTTACTAAAAGTATATTAATATTTGATTGGTGTTAACACAAAGATAGATATGGCACTGTTGTCCATGTCATTAAATATTTTTATGAATAACTTGGTTAAAGAAATTTGATATTGACACCAGGCTAAGAGGAGATGACAAAATCAAAAGCTAAAAAAATCCTGAGGAACAGTAACAAAAATTCAAAATGGACAAAATTAGTTGGCAGAATGCTTGCATTGCATGCATAAGGCCCTGGGTTCAATCCCCACCACCACCACACAAAGAAAAAAGGCTAAAATTCAATAAATGTAACTGTGACATCTACCTTTTCATATTAAAAAAGATAAACTAGTATAATATGAGAAAGACCTGAATTAAGAGTAGTTTAAGTTCAGACTTGGCAGTATTATAACTCTCAAAATCAACATGAACCAACAGCATGACAAGGCTACTGTAATACTTAAGATAATGTTAGACATTAAACAGGGAGGAAATTATCAGAATATATTTTGGAATATTCACATCAAACAGTTTGTTTATATTTCAAAATGTTTTGATTTCTACATTTTATGTGAGTTACTTACAATCTAGAACATGCATAGAAAAACATTTCCAGAAGTGATTTGGAGAATTTCTATTCTTATAATGGCAAAGTAATAATTCAGTCCAATTCTAATGCTGAGGAAAATGAATAAGGTTTGATGAAAAATAAAATACTTCATCTTAACAACATCAGAGTTAATAAGATAGAAATTTCATGAGTGCAAAAAATGAAATGCTCAGCACACAATCAAATATAGCAATTCACATGAAAAGATAAGACAACATGAGCCGAAACCATGAGCAAACATCAAGAAGACCATAGCAGAACCAGACACCAGAAAGTCTGGACACTGGATCTTTCATACCTTAAGTATAAGAGAATCTGTTTATCATGTTCAAAAATAAAACAAAATAAAGATTCAAAATTTTGAAAAGAAACTAAAAATTATACCTGTGACATAGCCAATTTTTAAAATTATATAAAATTTCTAGAGTGTTCTGAGTCATCTAAAACTGTCATACAAGGCACATCCAAGGATCAATACATTTTTAACTTAGATAAGGAAGACATAGACAAACCCTAAGAGTGAAAATTATTTGAAAAATACATTTTCTGTTTCTTGTAATGTTGAATTAGTAATTCAGTCCAATTCTGCCACTGAGAAAAATGAATAAACTCTGGTTTAAGCAAAGACAAACAACTTTATTTGCTCTGGCAGTATTTCTCAGCAACTTTAATATGCTTATGTGCATTGAAAACTTTAGAGCAAATTTCTGTGTGTGATTCTGACCATAAAAAACAAAACTCTTATTCGTGTTCCATACTTACAAGATCAGTGCTAAAGAATACTTTTCAGGAAATGTTAGGCTAAATAATCTAATCTTAATCATCTCAAAAAACAAAAATAGGTATTTTAGCCAAACACTTGTGGTGCATGCCTATAATCCAGTGACTCGGGAGGCTGAGGCAGGAGGATTACAAGTTGGAGGACAGCCTCAGTATATAATATATATAGTAAGAACCCATCTCAAAATTTTAAAAAAATAAAATGAGTTGGGATGTGGCTCAGTGATAAAGTGCCTCTAGGTTCAATCCCCAGTACACCCCACCCCAAAAAAATAGCATCTTAATTCTACACAATACCTTAAAGGAAGTGAGTTGATAGCAATTCATGTATCAACGTTCCACAGGGATGCAATAATTATATGAGTGACTTAAAATTTAACACAAATTGTCTCCCTTTCCCTTTGAAAGATGCCACTTCACTTTTCACAGAAGAAGTATCATTTTGTGCTATACATACTTATAAGTTCCTTAAATGATCTATACCAAATACAGGTTCTGACAAGGCACCAGCAAGTGTGGTGGAAAATTCTTTGCAAACTTTTCTTCTGGACAGTATCATAAACTAAATAAATTAAGAAACTAAAGTTTTCTTCCTACTGAAACCATGCTGTTGAAATTATCTGACAAAATAAAACAAGCAGAATATCTTGCTTTTCTCCTAGTTAAAATGTATTTTTACTCATCTTCATTTATATATTTTCATAATGGATTACTTCAGACACCACAAACTACTATAAATAAGCACTAATTATCCTTGATCAAGAGGAGCTTCCAAAGTAGAATTCAATTACAAACTAAAATAAACTTTCAAACATTTTAAGAATAAAGATTTCTCTCACTCAAATTATTTATACTTCTCCATTTATTATATATCATTTCTTTTGTTATCATTTATTCATATTTATATGGGACATGATAATATAAGTGGCCAAAAGTCTAGAACTTTCTCTTAACCATTTCCTTATCAGCAAGTCATGCTCTATTCTTCAATTTCCCACTGTCTTTAGTACTAGCTTCTGGCTTTATTCTTTTGATGTATACATTAGCCTTCACAGCCCAAGTCAGTCAGTTTCTGATGTGTGAAATTAAGAATGAAGGTGAGGAAACGATGCACCTGGATTAATGCCAGCTTCAGGGAATGGAATTAGAAGTGAGAACAATGCCAAAGCAAACTAAGCCATCTTTTACTTACAGATGACACATGCTGCAAGAGACACATGACATCAATCATGTCCGCAAGGATAAGGAGTCTGGTAACTGCAGCCAACAAGGCACGAGCAGCTTGAACCACAGCCTCCCTTTTCGGGAGATAACAGGGGTCATCTGTAAATCTCTCAGCTGATACCTTCAGAGCTTCACCTGAAAAACACAGCCCAAAATAAGTTACACTTAAGTTTTATATGTATTTCAGCATTTATCAGCCAAACTAATTGCAAGTACATTCCATGACTAAGCATTATATTAAAATACTATCAGTTGATGCTAGGTCATTTTCTCTTAATAAACAAATTGAGGTTCAAATTGGTTTTGATAAATGCTCTGAAATTTAAGAAGCATGTCCCATCTTACTGCAAGAAAATTATGCTCAGTTGAGTAGATAACATCCAGTAAAAGTTGCTATCAACTTCTGCATTTGCTGAATCTTAATTGCTGTGAAAGATTTCATTACAAGACTTCAATCATAAACACTTCTGTCTATAAAAATAACTTAAATCTTCATCAAGTTACTTTTTAACTCAATGGATATTAGAAAAGAACTAGCCTTTAAAATGAAAGCAGCTCTCTAATAAAAGTTTAACTTAGGCTGATTTATTCTATACCAATATAGTCAATTGTATTCTAAATTTAATCACAGAAGTAATACTTCATAGTACATAATTGTCAGAGAAATGCCATGTCTACTACTTTTAAGGTCTTTTAGATTAAATTTTTTATTATAAATATAATGTGTATTCATTTGTTTTTAAGAGTTCCTAGTTCAGAAGGGTCTAAGATGAAAAAGAAAAAGTTTCCTTTTCCCTAATCAAGAAATATAATTCATAGAGAATTTCCATGTCTATTTTTTTAATTTTTAAACTTATTTTTATTATAAAAGTAATATGTGCCCATTTCTTTTACATAATATACCATATAAAGAGTATAAAGTAAAATTCTAAAATTCTCCATGTTAATTCCTAAAAAATCAACTATTCATTCATCCCTTTACCTAGAAATATTTCCATGAACATATAGCTTACATGTCTGTGTATATATATGTGTGAATATTTTATTTATGTATGTTTTAGGAAAATTTATATTGATTTGTTTTCCATAAAGAGATTTGATATCATAAGAAAACATTTATTTTACATATTATAAATGGAAAATATAATAGAGATATAAAAAATTTGCACAAGTGGTTGCATACTGTAGAAATTTTCTACAACTTGTTATTTTCACTTACTAGTTTATTTTCTTTTCACACTGGAATATAGGTGATCAGGCAGTAATATAATCCATCAATGAACAGTGTGGATTCAAGTCAGACTGTTTCAATGCCTCTGGACAAGTCACTTAACTTTTTTATGACTCATTTTCCTTTTTTGTAAATGGAGTAATAATAACAAAAAATATCTACGATTTTATGAGGAATAAATAAGAGCACTTGGCACTTAACAAACACTTGATTAGTGTCATAATTATTTTAAATGATTTATTGACATACTAAAATATGAATATTTTAGTTTTCACTTGTGAACTTCAACATAACAAATGGAATAAATTATTGTTAAGAAAAAAAAATATTGTTTCTTATCACAGACAAAACCTGTGAAGAGAGACTGGTACTGCCTCAACATGTTACAGTCTTTCATTTAGCTCTCTTAAGCAACTCCATGTTAGGAACTCAGATTCTGAAATCACATTCTTCTGAAATCACATTCTTATCCATCACTTCTTGTTCTAGGAACTTGGACACTTAAATATTTTCAGTGTCCTTATCTACATGGAAAAGATACAAAATATTACTGGTCTCACAGTGTTTCTGGGATATTTAGAAAATTCATATTTTATATTTAGCACTATATCTGAAGCAGAGAATGCATTCAACAAAGAGTAACCATTATTTCTCAGGAAATTTCTAGTAAAGATGGTAAATTTTTAAGAACAATAAATGGATGATCTTTGTGTGCTTCTCTGCAAGTCATAACTGCTGCTAGGAGACTGAAAAATTAAACTGACCTCCAAAATTTAGAGAGCAGATGTATTTCCACACACACACACAAAAATAAATAAAAAATAAAAAGATTATCTGTTCCTACTGTGACTCTGAATTGGAGAGTTATAATGGCCTTTTGTAGAATACTGTTTTTGATTTCACATACCAAAACTAAATATATATCAAAAAAGAATTATATATTTTTGACTCAAACAAATGTTAGGATATTGAACAACTGGGCTGAAGAACCATACTCAGAAAAAGATCATTTGAACAACTATTTTAGTCTTTGTTAAGGTAAAGCCAGTCAGGTAACACAGCTGGAAGGAGAAAAGTCACTCCCTGAAGTCATTAACATAGAGGCTGTGAGTTAACTTCCTATTATTGGATTTGTCCCCACTTACCACCCCCTGCTCCCATCTAAGTACTCCTAAGCCTTTTCAATTGGTTTTAGCTCATACTTCTGGGCCCAACTTAAAAATCACTTTGTCTGCAAAGCCTTAGACCCCCATTATTAAGGCATGTGGTACAGCAGGATTCTATGCTTCTGATCATAACACCTCATATCCATGTAATGAACAATTAGTATTAAAGTCTATCTTCTGTATCATAAGACTAGTAAAAGCAAGAGTTGCATTGGTCCTGTCATCAATGCAATATTCCCAGGATCTAGAATAGTGCCTGCTTTATCTTCTGTATTCAATATACTAGATTGTTGAATGAATATGTGAATCAGCATTATTCAACTTTTTTGACAACATGTATTATTCCTATATGACACATGACAACACCCTAGGCATCCAGGATATGGAGATTGGTACAAACCAATTTTGCAGCCCAAAAACTTCATAATCAAATGAGAGTCAACAAACTCGGATAGATACAATCTAAGGAGGGTGCTGGAGAGGCCTGTATAGATTACAAGACACAGAGAAGGACCTACCTCTGCCTGCATGTTAGAGGACAGAGGGATATTCTAAGAGCAAAATGTTTCAATTGCTGACAAAGAGCTAGTTTATTGATTATAGCCAGTTCACTGTCAAATTTTCTGTCAGAAGAAAATGGCTATTTTCCTAATTAAATAGAAAAAAAATTTTCTTAATTACATGTAGAGGATCTACAGTTTTTAAATAGCATTCCCAATCTTGCTTATCACACTTTAACTTTGAAGTTTAATGGTTAGTGTTATGGTTCAGATATTAGGTGCCCCTAAAAGATCATGGGTGAGATAATTCAAGAAAGTTCAGATTTAATAACCTAGTCAGTGCATTAATCCCCTGATAGGGATTAACTGGGTGGTAATTATAGACAGGTATGGTATGGCTGAAGGACTCAGATCCCTGGGTCATGCCTTTGGGATATTTTGCCCTTGTTGAGAAGAACTCTCCCTCTTCTGCTTCCTCTCCCTCCCTTCTCTCTACCCCACTCCTTCCTGGTGTCCTGTGCTTTCCTCTGCACAATGTTTCCACCATAATGTTCCACCTCACCTCAGCCCCAAGTAATGGAGTTGGCCAACTATGGACTGAGACCTCCAAAACCATGAGCCCCAAAATGAACTTTTCCTTCTCTACATTGTTCTTGTCAGGTCTTTTGGTAACCACAGAAAAAAAAATTGACTAAAACAATTAGGAGAATCCA
The DNA here is from genome assembly GCF_048772815.1 of Callospermophilus lateralis. Lineage (NCBI taxonomy): Eukaryota > Metazoa > Chordata > Mammalia > Rodentia > Sciuridae > Callospermophilus > Callospermophilus lateralis. Next base: position 40,299,232 of record NC_135319.1, read on the forward strand.
TTTTTTAAAATACATACAAATGACTACATTTTTCCTTCATAAATACCACCCCATTCATAAAAACAATTAACTAAAGGTCTTTAAAAATACCACAAAAGTTAGGCACAGAAAGCTTTTTTTCTACTGGACTCATTTGGCTCTTTCCTATAAAATCTGCTCTTTTAAATCTTAAAACAAAAATCAATTATGAAATCCCTGTTTAAATAAGGTGCAAAAGTATAAGCATATGAATATTTACAGAGTTATGTATCAAGCATATATAAGTGTAATATATAAAAATTTCTGAATATAAAAAGCTGATATATAAAATTATTATGTGATAGTATAAGTAAACCTCACAAGTACAAAAAGAAAGTTTTGACCAAATATGCACATTACAAAATATTCTTCACTTTACAATGATTCCTACATAGTATTTTACAAGTTCCTTTACTGCATTTAAAAATGATTCTACTTCTCAAAGTGATTATGTTGATTATGAACTTGAAAATCAAACAAAATATGGAATAAGCAAAACATCCAGAGGAGAAAGAAGAAAAACCATATTGAAGAGGAACAGGTATTAACGTTCAATATCCTCCAACTTTTGTAATTAAGATTGTGTTTATGGTTAAATTAAGATTTCTAGAATATGCCTCTGGTCATCCTTCTGAGAGTGTGTGTTTTAATATACACATGTAACAAGCACTAGTGACTACTAATTGATTCAATATATAATAACATACTGTGGTATAATGGGGTTCACAGATTGAAACTGGGCACTAAGGGTTTGGTTTTATTTGTTTTTAATTGGGAAACTGCCAATTTGAATTTGAAAGCTCCTAAGAGGTAGAAGCTTGAATATAACTTTGGAACAGACTATTCTTTTATTTAGCAGGAAAGAAAAAAAGACAACTTCAATTAGATCCTAACCTTACACAGATTTTTTTTTTTTAATATTCTCCTTTAAAAAGTCTGAGACAGTGTGGTCAAAGGAAGAAAACCTTATTATGGCACAGGAAAGATGGAAACTGCTGCTATGCAGACTCAGGTTTGGGTGCTACAAGAACATCAGCAGGTTTACCCAGAGTGAAAGTACATATGGTTGCCATTAAAAGATACTATGTTTTATTTGTTTTATTCAAACTTTCAGTGAATTCTCAATAAAAGTTATAATTTTCTTTCAACCAAGGCAGATTAATAAAAACCAGATTTCTTTTCCAAAATAAAAAAAAAGACAAAAATGTGAAAAAATGGTTATTAAATCGCTGAATGTCAGGCAGTGGAGGACAATAATCCCTGAGAATTGAAAAACAAACAGAATAAGCCTTTTGCCACAGTCTGGCTGGGTATAAAAATCACAAGCCACTCAAACAGGAACAAATTTTATTTTTGAAACTCCCGCCAATGCCCTGTAAGCTCCTGGGAAATATGCCGACCCACACACGCGGCATTCTCCGGGACACCAACAGGAAATCCCTCCTCCAGAATTCCCTCCTACCGCACTTCCCCAACTAATGGGAACTCTCCAGGAGTCCCTTAGCAGGCCGAGGTGGACAGCAGGGGTCTAATATCTATATGAATGCAGATTTTAACATAATCATATCATCTCAATGGCTTGCTGGCGTCACCTTTTAACCAACAATGCCATGCATCATACTACTTGGCTATGGCTCTTAACAGCCTTTTGCTAGCTTCAGCTTACTGCCAGGAGAGAATTTTCAGGCCACAATACAAGAAGGGAAACCACAGAAGAGCCTGACAAACTTTCTGAACTGAGAGGCAAAGTTAAGAATACTGGGGGATCAAAGCAACTAAAGTACACATTGTAGATATCCAATAGGAAAGGGGAGAACTCAGAAAATCTAAAGAGACTGCCACTTGAGTATTCTGTTGAAGAATAAGCATCCCATACTTGGGAAGAAACTAACCAAATCTGGAGCAAGAACCATCTAAGAAGATTTGAGGTAATAGCTAATATGGCATTCACAGAGAATTTAGAATAGCATTTGACCCACCACCACAATGGAAAACTCCATGACTTGTATATTAGGTAGAATATATTTTTAAACATATACATATAAATATATAAAATATAGTTTTTAATAATGGGGAATACTCAGCCTTAAACTGAGCATTGTCCCAGCCCCTCCTAACAAAGCAATTCAGAGAAAGCAAATTCCAACCTTCAAGACCAGCAGCAGACATGCATTGGGGAGAAGCTATGGCCAGATAAAGGCAAAAGGAGGCCATCATAATGACTTAACTAAAGTGGAAGGTCAAGACTAGCCAGCCATTAAACACTAAATCATTGGGAACTCTCAAATTCACGGGACTAATTATATAAAACTTAAAAATATAAATTTTTTTTATAAAACAAAGTTTAATTAAACCAGTTTCTTTAAAAGTAGTAGAAACACCCCCTAATATCACAATTGCAATATTGTAGAAGCTGTCTAAAAAGATGACTTCTTTACCACTTCTCTAGATTAATACTCTTTTTATTCCCTTTCAGCAATAAACAATGATCCTTCCTTCCTCTTAATACCAAAGGAATATCCACTAACAGAGGTTAATCAAGAGTTTATTAGCTCATTCTGCAACCTTTCTTGTGAATTGTAATTATAACTCCCAATTTTAAAAACTTACTAAATTACTAAATAATTGTGAAATTCAAGATGGCAGAGTAAAGAAAGGCTGCTTTTCTAGTTGTTCCATGGCTCGGGATTCAAGCAGTGAAGGTACTGCTTCTTAGTGAGATGAGTGAAAGAAGGATTTCAATAAAATTTAATATAGGATAGTCTTAGAGACTCAGAAATGTGGGCACATTAAGCAATGATGAAAGAGTACATTGGGGGCTGGGGATGTGGCTCAAGCAGTAGCACGCTTGCCTGGCATATGTGCGGCCAGGGTTCGATCCTCAACACCACATACAAACAAAGATGTTGTGTCCGCCAAAAACTAAAAAATAAATTTCTCTCTCTCTCTCTCTCTCTCTCTCTCTCTCTCTCTCTCTCTCTCTCTCTCTCTCTTCCCCCCCCCCCAAAAAAGAGTACATTGGACCCAAGCTAGTTGCAGCATCAGTGGTGGTAGTGGCACTGGTTTACCACAGATGGATGGAGAACACAGAGGAAAAACCAGATTTGGTACAGAAAAACATGAAATCAGAAAAGCATCCTGAACTTAGCTAATCCAGAGCCTGTACTGTGCATTGGTGCTTGAAAAATGTTCTTAGTTTCTCAACTGGACATGAAGAGCTGAGGCAGGAGCCATTTTACTATGATCTAGCAGAGTAATAGATCATAGTAATAACTGCCACCCTGTCCGATCAAACAGCTACCATGTGGCCTACGGTATACCTAGCAGATCATGAGTGAAATAAGAACAGGGAAAATTGTACACAGGGTATTTCAAGTCAGAAAAGCAAAGGAGGACCCAATTTGTTTCTCCTTTGAGTCTGGCAGCTCACTTAACCATCTGAAGTGGATTAGAAAACTGAACAGGTGGGTATAAATACATTCATGGACTAAACCTGGTAAGGCCATGTTCATGGGGTAAGGCCGTGTTCATGGGGAGCAGAGTGTGTGGAGGACTGGCTCCCCTGCCCCACAAGTGGAATTCTTGGGGAGCTCCTGAGATCCAGACTCCCATCAGAAATTAGCAGCTGTCAAGTCCTAGGGGTGTGTTGATCTACTCTCTCCAGACACTCAACAAAACCCCTGAAGCCCAATTAGACCTAAGCCCCACCAGCCAGAACACCCCTCATAGAACTCTTTAGCAGCCCCACCCTAGAAGTGCATTGATCTGGTCTGTGTGGACAAAACTCCAACTGACAGTACTTTCCATTCCATCCTACCTCACATTGGTGACAAGGGAAACTGACACTTAGGTCAACCAATTTCAGTCTTAGGCCACTACAACTGGCAGTTCAGAGAGCAACACAATAACCTCCAGCTCCCCCCCCCCTCCATCAGTACATAGCCCAAGAAGAAACAGAAAGAAAGATAGTTGGGCATAGACAGTGATCATTTATTCTGGTTAACTATTTGACCACATCAGTGGAGACAATTCCTTCATTTTTCATTAAGAATACTTTTTTCTTTATCTTTCTTTCTTTTTCTTTCTTTTTTTTTTTGTGTGTGTATGTGTATGAGTTCTTGCTGTGCTGATCCATCCATTCATGTTCAAAACACTAGAAAAACTAGGAATAGTAGGAACATACCTCAACAATGTAAAAGCCATATATGTTAAACCCAAGGCCAACCCAAGGCTGAAATATATACATATTTCTTTTTTCTCATTTTTAGCATTTTCTAATGTAGTTATTTTTCCTTGCATTGTCTATTGAGGGCTAGGATTTTTTGGTTTGCATATTTTGGTTTCATTTTGTATTGTTTTCATTTGTTTACCTGTCTTGATTCTCTCTTTTATCTCCTCGTGCTAACAGCTAAATTCTATTATTCTCTCTTCCTCTCTCTCTCTTGTTTCTATTTTTTCCTCCTTCCTTATAACCATCACCTGCTATATCTCTTCAGCAGTCTCTGTTCACTTTTTGAAATTGAAACTGTTCTAACTTACTAGCATATTTTCTTTTCTCTTAATTAAATGTATCTTTACCATATTTTGGAAATAATTAGTTTATATATACTCAGCCAAGTTCTACAAGACATTCAAAGAAGAACTAACACCAATCCTCCTCAAATTATTCCATGAAATAGACAAGGAGGGAACTCTTCCAAACTCATTCTATGAAGCTACTATCACCCTGATACCAAAATGAGACAAAGACTCATCAAGAAAAGAAAACTTCAGACCCATATCCCTGATGAACATAGATGCAAATATTCTTTATAAAATACTGCAAATCACATACAAAAACATATTTAAAAGATAATGCACCATGATCAAATGGGGTTCATCCCAAGGATACAAGGTTGGTTTAACATACAAAAAATCAAAAAATGTAATTATCACATCAATAGACTTAAAGACAAGAATCACACAATTATTTCAATAGATGCAAAAAACAAAGCATTTGACAAAATTCAGTATCCATTCATGTTCAAACCCTACAAAAACTAGCAATAGTAGGAACATACCTCAGCACTGTAAAAGCCATATATGTTAAACCCAGGGCCAACATCATTCTAAATGGAGAAAAACTCAAGCATTCCCTCTAAAAACTGGGAAAAGACAGGGATGCCCTCTTTCACCACTCGTATTCAAAATAGATTTTGAAACCCTAGTCAAAGCAATCAGACAAAAGAAAGAAATTAAAGGGTTACAAATAGGAAAAGAAGAGCTCAAACTATCCCAATTTGTGAAGACATGATCCTTTATTTAGAAGACCTATTAACTCTAATAGAAACCTTTTAGAACTCATAAATGAATTTAGCCAAGTAGCAGGGTTCAAAATCAATTCCAATAAATCAATTGGATTTCTATACACCAATGATATATCAGCCAAAAGAGAAATCAGGAAAATTATCTCTTTTATAAAAGCCTCAAAAAAATAAAATATGTGGGAATCAACCTAACAAAAGAGGTGAAAGACATCTATAATGAAAACTACAGAAAACTAAAGAAAGGAACTGAAGAAGACCTCAGAAAATGGTACAATCTCCCATGTTCCTGGATAGACAGAATAAATATTATCAAAATGCCATCCTACCAAAAGCACTATACATATGTAATGCAATTTCTATAAATATCTCAATGATGTTCTTCACAGAAATTTGAAAAGGCAATCATGAAATTCATTTGGAAAAATAAGAGACCCAGAATAGCCAAAACAATCTTTATCAAGAAAAGTGATACAGGAGGCATCACCATACCAGACCTTAAATAATACTATAGAGCTACAGAAACAAAAACAGCATGATATTGGCACCAAAACAGACATGAAGACCAATTGAACAAAATAGAAGACATAGAAAAAAACTGCATAGTACTGGTATAAAACAGAACATAGGCCAATGGTACAAAATAGAAGACACAGAGACAAATCCCACACATTTACAGTCATCTGATCCTTGACAAAGGTGTCAAAGACAGACACTGAAGAAAAGACAATCTTTTTAACAAATAGTTCTGGGAAAACTGGTTATTCATATGTGAATGAATCCAAACTCTTGTCTCACACCATGCACAAAAATTAATTCAAAATAGATCAAAGATCTGGAAATTAGACCAGAACATATGCAACACCTAGAAGAAAATGTAGGGTCAATACCACAATATATAAGCACAGGGAATGACTTTCCCATTTAGACCCCTAAAGCTCAGAAATAATGCCAAGAGTTCTTAAATGAAATGGAATCAAATTTAAAAGCTTCTGCACCGCAAAGAAAACAATTAGAAATGTGAAGAGAGAACCTACAGAATGAGAGAAAATCTTTGCTAGCTACTCTTCTGACAGAGGATTAAAATCTAGAATATATAAAAAACTCAAAAAGCATTATACCAAAAAAAATCAAATGACCCAATTAATAAATGGGCAAATGAATTAAATAGACACTTATGAAAATGAGAAATACAAATGATCAACAAATACATTTAAAAATATTGAGTATCATTAGCAATTAGGGAAATGCAAATCAAAACTACAGAGATTTCATCTTGCACTAGTCAGATTGGCAATCATCAAGAATACAAATAATAAATGCTGGAAAGGATGTAGGAAAAAAGAACACTTTTACACTGTTGATGGGACTGTAAATTATTTTCAACCACTATGTATGTCTTATGAAGTTCCTCAAAAGACTAAACATAGAATCACTATATGACCCAATTATACCACTCCACAGTATTTATCCTAAATATTTAAAGTCAGCAAACTAAAGTAATACATGCACACCCATGTATACAGCAACACAATAGAGCACTAATATCTCTCTCTCTCTCTCTCTCTCTCTCTCTCTCTATATATATATATATATATATATATATATATATGGAGTTTATTCAGCCATAGAAGAAAATAAAATTATGGCATTTGCAGGAAAATGGATGGAACTTGAGACCATTATGTTAAGTGAAATAAGTCAGACTCAGAAGGTCAAGGGATGTATGTTTTCTCTTATATGCAGAAACTAGAGAGGAAAAAAGAAAAGAAAGGTAGGGGCAGATATCATGAAAATCAAAGAGAGATCTATAGATAAAAGGAACCAGGGGCAAGAAGTGAAGGGAGGAGGAAAATGCTGGGGAGCGATATTGGCCAAATTAAATTTTTTAAATTTTTTAAGTTGTTAATAGACCTTTATTTATTTATTTTAATTTATTTATATGTGATGCTGAGAATCTAGCCCAGTGTTTCACATATGCCAGGCAAGTGCACTACTGCTGAGCCATAGCCCCAGCCCCAAAATTATATTATTACATTGTGTGCATATATAAATATGTAAGAGCAAATTCCACCATTATGTATAACTATAATGCACAAATAAAAATGTGGAAAAATAAATATTTATTTGTTCTAATTAGTTAAATATGATAGTAGAATGCATTTTGACATGTCATACATAAATGGAGTATAATTTCTTATTCTTCTGGTTATACATAACGTAGAATCACACCAGTCATGTAGTCATATATGTACATAGGGTAATATTGTCAGATTCATTCTATTATCCTTCCTAACCCCATATCCCCTCCCCTCCCTTCACTCCCCTCTACCTAATCCAAAGTAACTCTATCCTTCCTTAGCCCCCAGTCCTTATTGTGAATTAGCAACCACATATTGCAGAAAACTTTCAACCTTTGACTTCCTTAACAAGATTCCTAAAGTGCAAGAAGTAAAATCAAGAAACAATAAATGGAATGGATTCAAACTAAGCTTCTTCTCAGCAAAGGAAACAATCAATAACGTAAAGAGAGAGCCTATAGAATGGGAAAAAAATATTTTCCACATGCACCTCAGATAGAACACTAATCTCCAGGATATATAAAGAACTCAAAAAACTTAACACCAAAAAACAAACAACCCAATCAATAAATGGGCTAAGGAGCTGACCAGACACTTCTCAGAAGAAGATATACATTCGATCAACAAATATATGAAAAAATGTTCAGCACCTCTAGTAATTAGAGAAATGCAAATCAAAACTACTCTAAGATTTCATCTCATGCCAGTCAGAATTGCAATTATCAAGAATACAAACAATAATAAGTGTTGGAAAAGATATGGGGGGGGACGTATACTTATACATTGCTGGTGGAACTGCAGATTGATGCAACCAATCTGGAAAGCAGTATGGAGATTCCTCAGAAAACTTGGAATGGAACCACCATTTGACCCAGCTATCCCACTTCTTGGTTTATACCCAAAGGACTTAAAATCAGCTTACTACTGTGATGCAGCAACATCAATGTTTATTTATAGCAGCTAAGTTCACAATAGCTAAACAATAGAACCAACCTAGATGCCCTCCAACAGATGAATGGATAAAGAAAATGTTGTATATATACACAATGGGATATTACTATGCCTTAAAGAAGAATGGAAAATTATGGTATTTGCCAGTAAATAAATGGAGCTGGAAAATATCATGATAAGCAAAATAAATATTTCTTTAAAATTTATTAATGTCTTTTTATGTATAAAATATTTTGTATAACATACACCTAAATAAATTTCAATATTAATGATACTTTTTAAATTAGGCTAAATGACCCTAGGATTCTGAGGAAAGATGATTAATTACTTTAATTGCCACAGAAGTAATTAAGTAATTTCACATCATATTTAAACCTTGACAATAACTTGAAGATAATAAGTTACATAAAATATATTTCTGCAACATTATTGATTCCCAGTATTAGATGTATTGTGTACTTAAAGCTGTTTAAAAAGTGACATAAAACAGCAGTCTGTATTGAAAACATCAAAAAGAGACAGTAGTATTTAGTTACAACTTAATTAAACATTCAAACTTTGAGCTAAACTAACTTTCCATAATTGCCATCTATTGAATTTATGTACCAACAATCTTTTGACTGTCACCTACCAGTAAATATTTCTATAATATTATTCTTGATATCGACTTAATTCTTTTCAGGGTAAAAAATGAGCCTTAAAACTAAGATGACAGAATGCCAGACTAAAGTGATTTGTCCATTATTTTTTCCAATATTTCCTTTCCTTGCTAAACAAGCAAGCTGAGCCATTTATATACTTCCATTAAATCACACAGAATCAGAAAATCTTGCATATTTGATTTTTTTTGACATATGCTGAAAGAATCTCATTCCAATGGTGAAAGTGATAAGGCCTCATTTTTTCTAAGAAAAGCTACCTAATCCTTATAAAATGTTTATTCATTCATATAATAAATATTTATTGAGCACTACAGGGTACAAAGCACTATGGCATATACAAGAGTGATTAACACATAGTCTCTGTTATGTATCTCCAAATAGGGAAACAGATCATTTCAATGTGAAGATCTTTCTGTTTAGTTTTAAATGTCAGCAGGTACACATATACCTCCCTTAAAGTACATATTAAAACATAATTCCATAGTAACCTCCACCCCAAAAAACATACAAATATAATAATCCTGCATATGCAAAATTCCTACAGATTTTAATACTATATATGAAGTTCTATGCAGAAGAAACGAAAAACAGAAGTGATTAAATCAAAGCACTACTCAATCATTTTAAAATAAGATTACAAGTTCTCTCAAACTCCATAACAAACACCTTAACAAACTTCATCCATAAGGTAAATTAATAAAACAGAATTCAGGCTTCATCCTACTAGAATTCAAGTCCCACAGCTATGATCAGAGGAATAAATTTCTAGCAAATTTATCCTTTCAAATACCCACCTCATTCAGAGAAGTATGGCCACTACTCAATAAGGTCAAATTTGTCTCAATTAATGGAAATAGCAGAGCTGATTACAATTACAAATTCTTAGCTCACATAAACTTTGCAAGGCAAAGTGGTTAATAATACCTACTTAAGGTATATATGTAAATCATTTATCCAGTGATGAACTTATGTCCATGCTTGTAAAGTAGTCCACAGCTGTTTGCCAAAAGATTGAAGAGATAAGAAGAATTCTAGGCAAAAGAAGCAACAATTATGAAGCTATTTGTAAAAACATTTCATCTCTCAAGAGTCTCACAATGTCTCTCTTGTGCTGTTAAAGGAACTGAGGTTTATCAAGGTGGAGTAACTATCTGAGGTCAATTATTCTAATGAGTTGATAGAACAGAAATTCCAGCTTGAATATGTCAAACTCCAAGGACTGTGCTCTCATCAACACAGTGTGTACCTTCCAGATATAATATCTGGCTGATTGGTCCAATAATCAAATAAGTCAACATTTCATTTTTCACCTAGCAACTTTGATAGTGTGCAGGCATAAACAAAGGTAAGTTTTCCAAGAATCTGTCAAACCTAACAAGGTGGCTAACAAGGCTCCCAAATCCATCCTTATCAGGTGATGTTCAGATGGCAAAATAAGCAAAGTCAAATCACAATTACTTTTCATACAATCTCTAGAAAATAGTTGGTAATTTGTAAGTCACCATCAATGATACTCTTATTAGGTGTATAAATCTTGTTTCAAAAGCCCCAGAACTTGTAGAAGTGAACTAAATTATTATAAGTATTATTCAGTAAGTATTATAATTGGAATGTATAAAAATACATACAGAATCTATTTTTAACTCTTACAACTTAGTACTAAAAAAAAAAACAAATTTTTACTTGGGAAAATGGGTCTAAATAGATGTTTCTCCAAAGAAGAAATACAAATAGTCAATAAGCACATAAAAAGATTTTCTGTTGCTAATCATGCCTTAATAATTTGGATTATATTAAGGATATATGAAGGTTTTATTAAGGCCCTTCAGAGTGGGTATTTTTATTGTTCAAAAATAGGCACATTTGTTTAGAAGTCAAAAGACTGAAAACTTACCAATTTAGGGGGCTAAAGAAAAAAGAATATTTATATGTATATGTGTATTGGAAATTGTGACTATCTTAATTATTTTGTACAGTAAATAATTATCATAATGAAATAGAACAAAAGTAGTATTCACATTGCAGCTAACTTCTCTCCATACAGGAAATATCAAGATCATTCAAATGCTCAGAGTAGAGAGTGCTAATGAAAAACTCTACTGCACAATTCAGCAACAAAACCCTGAGCAGGGCTGGGGATATGGATCAGTGTTAAAGCACTTACCTGAATGCATGAAGCCCTAATTTGGATCCCTAGCACCCATTATAAATAAATAAATTGGTTCTAAGTTGCCACTAAGTCGCCACCAAGTCGCTGCCACCGACCTAACAGGAGATCCAACATGGCGACGGGTGCAGAGAGATCAAGTCTCTGACCTCTTCAGCTGCGTGGGCATAGGGAGTCGTAAACTGTCTAAATGCTGTTTGCTCAGGATCACTAGGCATTGCTGAGCTGACGTGGATCTGGGGCGAACAGTCTGGGCCTCTCAGAACACACACTGAGCCCGGATCGGCTGCATTCAAGCTCCCATTCTGCCTGCTTCTTGCATCCAAACTGATGTGACTCAACACTAACGACCCCGCTGAAACAACGTGTCGGCCCTTCTGAACTTTCTGAGGTAAAAGCCAACCAAGCCTTCATAGGCAGTGGCCACAGGATTGAAAGGGGGCTTGGGAGAGACAGTAAGGACCCACCCGTTGCATTGGTCACCCGGCAAAGGGAATGAACTGTCACCATTTGCATGGGATACCACCATGGCAGAGAACTGACGTCACCAGAACGCCCCGGAGGAGATAACTTCATTGAAACCAGCGGCGACAGGTGTGTAATCCCCTAGCCATCCCTCTCCACACAGCGGGGAAAGCTTAAGGGCCCCTCCCAACTCTCCCGGGAGCACAATAGCCAGACTAAGGGAATCAGGAGTGGCGCGGGACTCGCGGCACAGAATTCCTGGCTACCGCTCCCACCAGTGCTGACAACTGAGGTCTCTTGCACCAGCTAGCAGGGGCGTGGCTACCGGAGGGCAAGCAAATTCGCTGGGGGTTCTCAGCTCCAAGCTCTACAAAGTTAGGGTCTGAGGGAATGGCAAACAGGGAGAGTGTGCCCAGGCGTTCATGAAAACAGGGCTCCCAGGAGCAACAGATCTGGCATGTAGCCAGTATTGTGGTGAGCATCACTGGTGAGCGGGGCCTAGCTTGAGGAAAAGCGGGGAAGTGACTAGACACAAGAGAAGGCCCTAGGCACTCAGGATGCAGACCCGCCTAGTCTGGGAGGAAGAGCTGCTGCACAGTAATTGGTTCCCGCCTATTGAGAGGAGAAGCTTGGCCCAGTGGGCACAGCTCCACCTACTGGAAGAGAAGTTAATCAAACTCTAAGACTGCATTTATTAATTTTTTTTTAATTTGGGGGTTTTTTATTTTCATTTTTTTGTTGTTGTTTTTAAATTTTTTTAATTTTTTAAGTTTTTTATTAATTTTTTTATTTTATTATTATTTTTTTAATTTTATTTTCATTTTTTATTATTATTATTTTTTTAGAAAAAACTTTTTTTCTTTTTATATTTTCTATTTTTTTTCTTTTGTCTTTTCTTTTCTTTTCAATTTTCTTATTCCCCCCTCCTTGAATTCTACCTGCTTACTCTCATTCTCTTTAGTGACTACTTCCCTTCCCTTTAATATCTTTCCTCCCAAGCATCAAATAAATTTATAAGAGTAAACAGTAATTCAGCAGTCAAACAGAACAAGAAGTAACATGAGAAGCATGAAAAAGCAAGGAAGAAAAGGAGTACAAACAATGCAGGACAGCCTAAATATTCAGGAGGACCTAGAGTCATCAGAAAAATGGTCATATAAAGAACTCAAGGAATACCTTAGACAGATGGAATGGAACCTTAAAGAGGATACGAGACAGCAAATTCAAACAGTAAAAGAACACATTGAAAATGAATTACATAAACAGATAAAAGAAGAAGTTAAGCATCTTTATCAGGAGATAGAGATAATAAAAAAAATCAAACAATAATTCTAGAAATGAAGGAAATTATAAACCAAATTTAAAACTCAAATGAGAGTATCACTAACAGAGTGGAGCAAGTAGAGCCAGAACGTCAGATAATGAAGACAAAATATATCATCTTGAAAAGAGTCTAGCCAACTCAGAAAGGCTGGTAAAAAATCACAAGAAAAACATCCAAGAGATATGGGATAACATAAAAAAAGCAAACTTATGAGTCATCGGGATAGAGGAAGGTATAGAGATTCAAACCAAGGAAATGAGTAATCTGCTGAATGAAATAATTACAGAAAACTTTCCAGAAATAAAAAATGAAACGGATATAAAAATTGTAGATGCATACAGGACACCGAGCACACAAAATCACAGTAGACCAACGCCAAGACACATTGTTATGAAGATATCCAATATACAGAACAAAGAGAAAATACTAATAGCTACAAGAGAAAGGAGGCAGATTACATTCAGGGGTAAACCAATAAGGATAACAACGGATTTTTCATCACAGATGCTGAAAGCGAGAAGATCCTGGAACAACGTATTTCAAACACTGAAAGACAATGGATGCCAACCAAGAATTCTGTATCCAGCAAAATTAAGCTTCAGGTACAACAACGAAATAAAAATCTTTCATGATAAACAAAAGCTAAAAGAATTTGCAGCCAGAAAACCAGCATTGCAAAGACTCTTGAGCAAAACACTACAGGAGGAAGAAATGAAAAACAATAACCAAAACCATCAGTGGGAAGTGCCTCGGTAAAGACAGAGGGCGGGGGGAAAGCTAATCATGGAGAAACAAACTAAATTAAAAAAAAAAGATAAATAATCAAACATGGCTGGAAGTACAAACCATATATCAATAGTAACTCTAAACGTTAATGGCTTAAACTCTCCAATAAAGCGACATAGGCTGGTAACATGGATTAAAAAAACAAATCCAACAATATGCTGCCTCCAGGAGACACATCTGATTGGCAAAGACATACACAGGCTGAAGGTGAAAGGTTGGGAAAAAATATACCACGCACACGGTCCTCGTAAGCAAGCAGGGGTGGCCATCCTCATATCGAATAAAATCGACTTCAAGACTAAGTTAATCAAAAGGAATAAGGAAGGACATTATATACTGTTAAAAGGAACCATTCACCAACAAGACATAACAATTATCAATATTTATGCACCAAATAATGGTGCTGCGACGATCATAAAACAAATTCTCCTCAAGTCCAAGAATCAAATAGACCACAACACAATAATTATGGGTGACTTCAACATACCTCTCTCACCATTGGACAGATCCTCCAAACAAAAGTTGAATAAAGAAAATATAGAACTCAATATCACAATCAGTAACCCAGACTTAACTGACATATATAGAATATATCAACCATCACCAAGTGGATATACTTTTTTCTCAGCAGCACATGGATCCTTCTCAAAAATAGACCATATATTATGCCATAGGGCAACCCCCAGTAAATATAAAGGGGTGGAGATAATGCCATGCATTTTATCTGATCATAATGGAATGAAACTAGAAATCAATGATAAAAGAAGGAAGGAAAAATCCTACATCACATGGAAAATGAACAATATGTTACTGAATGATCAATGGGTTATAGAAGACATAAAGGAGGAAATCAAAAAATTCTTAGAGATAAATGAAAATACAGACACAACATATCAGAATCTATGGGACACAATGAAAGCAGTTTTAAGAGGGAAATTCATCGCCTGGAGGTCATTCCTCAAAAAAAGGAAAAACCAACAAATAAATGAGCTCACACATCAACTCAAAGCCCTAGAAAAAGAAGAGCAAAACAACAGCAAATGTAGCAGAAGGCAAGAAATAATTAAAATCAGAGCGGAAATCAATGAAATTGAAACAAAAGAAACTATTGAAAAAATTAACAAAACTAAAAGTTGGTTCTTTGAAAAAATAAATAAGATTGATAGACCCTTAGCCATGCTAACAAAGAGAAGAAGAGAGAGAACTCAAATTACTAACATACGGGATGAAAAAGGCAATATCACAACAGATGCTACAGAAATACAGAAGACAATTAGAAATTATTTTGAAAACCTATATTCCAATAAAATAGAAGATAGTGAAGACATCGATAAATTTCTTAAGTCATATGATTTGCCCAACTGAGTCAGGAGGATGCACACAATTTGAACAGACCAATATCAAGGATAAAATAGAAGAAGCAATCAAAAGACTATCAACCAAGAAAAGCCCAGGACCGAATGGGTATACAGCAGAGTTTTACAAAACCTTTAAAGAAGAATTAATACCAATACTTTTCAAGTTATTTCAGGAAATAGAAATAGAGGGAGCTCTTCAAAATTCATTCTATGAGGCCAACATCACCCTGATTCCTAAACCAGACAAAGACACTTCAAAGAAAGAAAACTACAGACCAATATCTCTGATGAACCTAGACGCAAAAATCCTCAATAAAATTCTGGCGAATCGGATACAAAGGCACATCAAAAAAATTGTGCACCATGATCAAGTAGGATTCATCCCTGGGATGCAAGGATGGTTCAATATACGGAAATCAATAAATGTTATTCACCACATCAATAGACTTAAAGATAAGAACCATATGATCATCTCAATAGACGCAGAAAAGCATTCGACAAAGTACAGCATCCCTTTATGATCAAAACATTAGAAAAACTAGAGATAACAGGAACTTACCTCGACATTGTAAAAGCTATCTATTCTAAGCCTCAGGCTAGCATCATTCTGAATGGAGAAAAATTGAAGGCATTCCCTCTAAAATCTGGAACAAGACAGTGATGCCCTCTATCACCACTTCTATTCAATATAGTTCTCGAAACACTGGCCAGAGCAATTAGACAGATGAAAGAAATTAAAGGCATAAAAATAGGAAAAGAAGAATTTAAATTATCACTATTTGCAGATGACATGATTCTATACCTAGAAGACCCAAAAGGGTCTACAAAAAAACTACTAGAACTAATAAATGAATTCAGCAAAGTGGCAGGATATAAAATCAACACACATAAATCAAAGGCATTTCTGTATATCAGCGACAAAACTTCTGAAACGAAAAGGAGGAAAAACACTTCATTCACAATATCCTCAAACAAAAATAAAATACTTGGGAATCAACCTAACAAAAGAGGTGAAAGATTTATCCAATGAAAACTACAGAACCCTAAAAAGAAAAGTAGAAGAAGATCTTAGAAGATGAAAAAATATACCCTGTTCATGGATAGGCAGAACTAACATCATCAAAATGGCGATATTACCAAAAGTTCTCTATAGGTTTAATGCAATGCCAATCAAAATCCCAATGGCATTTCTTGTAGAAATAGACAAAGCAATTATGAAATTCATATGGAAAAATAAAAGACCCAGAATAGCAAAAGCAATTCTAAGCAGGAAGTGTGAATCAGGCGGTATAGCGATACCAGATTTCAAAGTATATTACAGAGCAATAGTAACAAAAACAGCATGGTACTGGTACCAAAACAGGCAGGTGGACAAATGGTACAGAATAGAGAACACAGAGACTAATCCACAAAGTTACAACTATCTTATATTTGATAAAGGGGATAAAAGCATGCAATGGAAGAAGGATAGCATCTTCAACAAATGGTGTTGGGAAAACTGGAAATCCATATGCAACAAAATGAAACTGAATGCCCTCCTCTCACCATGCACAAAAGTTAACTCAAAATGGATCAAGGAGCTTGATATCAAATCAGAGACTCTGCATCTGATAGAAATAAAAGTTGGCTCCAATCTACATATTGCAGGGTCGGGCTCCAAATTCCTTAAGAGGATACCCATAGCACAAGAGTTAATAACAAGAATCAACAAATGGGACTTACTTAAACTAAAAAGTTTTTTCTCAGCAAGAGAAACAATAAGAGAGGTAAATAGGGAGCCTACATCATGGGAAAAATTTTTACTCCTCACACTTCAGATAGACCCCTAATATCCAGAGTATACAAAGAACTCAAAAAATTAGACAATAAGATAACAAATAACCCAATCAACAAATGGGCCAAGGACCTGAACAGACACTTCTCAGAGGAGGACATACAATCAATCAACAAGTACATGAAAAAATGCTCACCATCTCTAGCAGTCAGAGAAATGCAAATCAAAACCACCCTAAGATACCATCTCACTCCAGTAAG
The DNA here is from genome assembly GCF_048772815.1 of Callospermophilus lateralis. Lineage (NCBI taxonomy): Eukaryota > Metazoa > Chordata > Mammalia > Rodentia > Sciuridae > Callospermophilus > Callospermophilus lateralis. The sequence goes on from NC_135319.1 coordinate 40,316,381, forward strand.
ATTGGCAGTCATTAGGAAGTAAAACAACAACAAGTGCTGGTGAGGATGTGGGGAAAAGGGTACTCTTGTACATTGCTGGTGGGACTGCAAATTGGTGAGGCCAATTTGGAAAGCAGTATGGAGATTCCTGGGAAAGCTGGGAATGGAACCACCATTTGATCCAGCTATTGCCCTTCTCGGACTATTTCCTGAAGACCTTAAAAGAGCGTACTACAGGGATACTGCCACATCGATGTTCATAGCAGCACAATTCACAATAGCTAGACTGTGGAACCAACCCAGATGCCCTTCAATAGATGAATGGATAAAAAAAAATGTGGCATTTATACACCATGGAGCGTTATGCAGCACTAAAAAATGACAAAATCATGGAATTTTCAGGGAAATGGATGGCACTAGAGCAGATTATGCTTATTGAAGCTAGCCAATCCCTATAAAACAAATGCCAAATGTCTTCTTTGATATAATGAGAGCAACTAAGAACAGAGCAGGGAGGAAGAGCAGGAAGAAAAGATTAACATTAAACAGAGACATGAGGTGGGAGGGAAATGGAGAGAAAAGGGAAATTGCATGGAAATGGAGGGAGACCCTCATTGTTACACAAAATTACATATAAGAGGTTGTGAGGGGAATGGGAAAATAAACAAGGAGAGAAATGAATTACAGTAGATGGGGTAGAGGGAGAAGATGGGAGGGGAGGGGAGGGGAGATAGTAGAGGATAGGAAAGGTAGCAGAATACAATAGTTACTAATAGGGCATTATGTAAAAATGTGGATGTGTAACTGATGTGATTCTGCAATCTGTATTTGGGGTAAAAATGGGAGTTCATAACCCACTTGAATCTAATGTATGAAATATGATATGTCAAGAGCTTTGTAATGTTTTGAACAACCAATTAAAAAAAATTTAAAAACAACCAAAAAAATGAAAATGAAAAAAAAAACCCAAATAAAAAAAATTAATCAATGCAAAAAAATTAATTAATTAATTAATTAACCCTGTCCAGAGCACAGGGATACACACCTATAGTCCCATCTACTAGGAAAGGTAAGGCAGGAAGATCACAAATTCAGGGCCAGTCTCCACAACTTAGTAAGGACCTTTCTCAAAGTAAAAAATAAAAGTGGGGAATGTACTCAGTGGTAAAGCACTCCATACCAGTACCAAAAAAACAAAAAGGAAAACAAAACAAAATCTTGTTCAGTATGCCCCTCCTTCAGAAATTCCTGGATACCCTATTGGGCCTCTTATGTAGCTAAAATACAAATTTAAGCTATAAAAAATAGCTCTTTTTAGCATAAAAATTAACAGTAACTTCTTTTTCCTTTTCCCACCAACATATATTTTGTCTGAGAGACATCAGGTTCTTAAAAAATAATAGGTCAAACACCCTTGAAACTCCTTGGATTCTCAGCTTCTTTACCCAAAACAGGGTCTGCAAACTATGGAGAATAAACCAAATCTAGCTTGCCCAATTTATGAACAACTTGCAAGCTGAGAATGATTTTTATATTTTGAAATGCTTGGGAAAGAATAAAAAGAATAATATTTTATGACATTAAAATTATGTGAAATTCTAGTTTTAATGTTCATAAATAAAATTTTATTGAAACACAACCAGGTGTTTTGGTTTACTGCATAGGTTTTTTTTTATTTGTTTGTTTTTTGTGTTTTTGGTACCAGGGATTGAACCTAGAGGCACTTAATCACTAAGCCACAATCCCAGACCTTTTTTACATTTTATTAGAGGCAAGGCTCACTGAGTTGCTGGGGCCTTGCTAAATTGCAGAGGCTAGCTTTGAACTAGTGATCCTCCTGCCTCAACCTCCCGAGTAGCTGGGATTACAGGCATGCACCACAGTGCCTGCTCTGCATAGGTATTTCTATGACTACTTTCCCACTCAACAACACAGTATATAACTCACAAAGACTAAAATAGTTAATATCTGGCTATTCACAGAAAAAAAAATGTTTGATGACCCCTCATCTGAGATAAATGAACATTCATAATCTGTTTTTTTTTTTAAAAAAAAAAAAAAAAAGTAGGGGAGGTGTTATAGCAGTGGTACCAGTGGTAGAGACTTGCCTAACATGTACAAGGCCCTGAATTGGCTCCCAGCACTGGGGGGAAAAACTGTATTCCATAAAAATAAAAGTTCATATGACAAACAAGGATTTTCCATTATGAGATACCTGAATTCGGCTCCAAAAGTCAATTTTTTTTTTACAAACTCTCAAGTTGGCTTCTATATTTTATATTAACTATACAGACTTTGCTTGAAAATCCCAGACAACATAAAATCTGCTGTATCCTTAAAGGAATAATATTTGACCCAGCATTCTTGAAGCTTTAATATTTGTATAATTTTAGCATTTCAGGAATGTCCCAAATGCCATAGTTAAATAGTTCTCTGAAGAAAGTTCAACCAGCTCCAAATAATGCTCCCAGTGTAATACTAAAAGTAGCTATGAATGTTCTTCTCACCCCAAAGCACAATAGTGAAATACTGTCCACAGCCAGCTCTCCTAGCTTGTCCACTTCTTTCTATGAAATCTTAAACAGTTCCCCTCATTTTTAAGTATCACTCTTATTATGCAAATACAAAGATTATGGAAACACAATAAGGAAAACAAGTGAAAGTCTTTAGTCCCCAGAGAAAAATGTTAGATTTTAAATGTTGAGTTCTTGAAATGCAAACATGTTCTCACTACTGTATTAATATCTTATATCTTTATGTGAAGATTTATCATGTCAAAATCAAAGACATTACTAAAAAATTTCCACAATTTCTCAACTGTGGAACTTCATCAAGCTTTCCTGTCTCAATATATCATAGAACTCTTGCTATCAAGCTACATCAACTGTTCATTGTTAGAGGACCATCAATAGAGACCCTCAATTCTAAGTGTTTCCCTCCAGCGCTACTTGAAACTGATATTTACTAAACAGGGAAAATGCTATAGGCTAAGGAAGAAAAGAGAAGCCAAAAATATTGAAAAAAATTGAAGCAATGAAAAATTTTGGAATATAAAGAGAAAACAAAGAGTTATAATTACTTATTTTGGATCATTTCCTGAGGAACATAAAATAATAAATTTCATTGAACATCTCTAATATGAAAAAGCAACGAAATATTGAGAAAAGACAGAAGTACAAGGGCAAATATTCAATAATACAATCTAGCAGGCTGGGTGTGATACATGCCTGTACTCCCAGCAACTCGGGAGACTAAGGCAGGAGAATCACAAGTTCAATGAAAGCCTCTGCAACTTAAGCAAGACCCTGCCTCAAAATAAACAAAAAGATCTGAGGGTTTGGCTCAGTGGTAGAATGCCCCTGGATTCAATCCCCAATACCAAAATACAAAAGAAGAAGAAGAGAAGGAGGAGGAGGAGGAGGAGGAGGAGGAGGAGGAGGAGGAGGAGGAGGAGGAGGAGGAATTATTATTATTATCAAGCTAGAAATTCCAAGATTCTTTTGTTGGTATAGGTCCACATGGACATCTAAACAGAATCATTCCTAATATAACAGTGTCATAGTTTTTTCCAGTTGTTATGATTGGAAAAAATCCTTGAGCCAGTTTAGAAAAATGGTTACAATTTTCATGCAGAACTATTTTTAGGTGTTTATCAAAATTTTTTTCTCTCACTTTTTTTTTGGTACCAGGGATTGAACCCAGCCACATCCCCAGCCTTTTTCTATATTTTATTTGGGGACTGGGTCTTGCTGAGTTACTTAGGGCTTAACTAAGTTGCTGAGGCTATCTTTGAACTAGTGATTCTCCTGCCTCAGCCTCCTGGATGGCTGGGATTATGGGCATGCACCCACACCCACTCTCTCAGACCCTTTTTAATACTAGTTTCTTCAGGATCTGTTCTCTTTCACAGCCAGAAACTTCTTTCACTCTGTGACCCTAAATTTTCACTGATTTGAGGACACTGGCACACCTATTAGTTTTGTCATTCAAACATGATTTTAATTGGAAAATGATTTTTATGTGGGTTATATGTGCATGTATATGAAAAAAAAAAGATTTCTGAAAAGAATATACTCTTCAATGAAGTTTAGCAACTCCTTAGAACTGCACCCCTCAAATATATATTTCTTCATTTTATTGTATGATAAATTTAATTGATTTTTACCAATGTTTATACTAACTGGCCTTATATTACTAGTATTTTGAAGTCAAATCAGGCTCTCTTAATGATTTTTTTTGTCAGAAACAAGTTAATAGATTCTTATACTGGAGAAACATGATGAGTGACCAGTGAAATCTGAACATTTTACAATCTTCTTAAAATGTTACCACTAATGAACCAAAAAAGACTCCAGTCTAAAATGTTTCACATTAGTGTGAGAGAAATAATAGTAGATTGAATGTTAAGAGACTACTTTCTACTTATTAGCAGTATTTGGAAAATGACATTTGAAAATTTGGGAAAGAAGAATATCCTCTAGAAATTAAACTCTGCAGTCATTACATATACAATGGATTAGAGGACACACACACAAAGCAGAAAAGAATTTTCTTCTCACTTGTGAGAACATGACAGTGATTAACTTTATTTCAAGAGTCAAATGTGTGCCATCTTAAAGAAACAGAATGGATCCCAGGCTTCAGTCAATGCCTAACTGTAACTATAAACTGATTTAAAGTATTGACATATCTAAAGAAATATTGACCTCTAAGAATTTTTTTATCTCCTCCCGATGTCTTTTGTTATCTATGCATCATTCAATAGCATATTTTTAGTATCCAGGTGTTGGAGTAGCTTCAATTTTTATATTTTTTCATTGATTTCTAATTTCATTCTATTATGGTTAGATAAAATGCAGGGTAGTATCTCTACTTTTTTGTATTTGCTATGACTTGCTTTGTGGCATAACATATCATCTATTTTGGAGAAGGTTCCATGTGCTGCTCTTTGATGGATGGAATATTCTATATGTCTGTTATATCTATATTACTGATTGTTTTATTGATTTCTATAGTTTCTTTGTATAGGTTTTTGTTTGTAGATTTTTTTAATCCAATCTGTTGATCTATGTGGTGAGAGAGGTGTATTAAAGTCACCCAGTATTATTGTGTTGCGGTCTATTTTAATTCTTGTGGTTAAGAAGGGTTTGTTTAACAAAGATGTTGTGTCTGCCAAAAAACTAAGATTAAACTAAATAATAAAACTAAATATTAAAAATTCTCTCTCTCTCTCTCTCTCTCTCTCTCTCTCTCTCTCTCTCTCTCCTCACTCTCTCTTTAAAAAAAAAAGAAGGGTTTGTTTGATATACATAGGTTCCCCATTATTTGGGGCACAGATATTTATGATTGTTATGTCTCATTGATGTATGAACCCCTTAAGTAGTATGAAATGTCCTTCTTTATCCCTTTCCATTAGCTTTGGTTTGAAGTACACTTTATCTGGATGTCTTTTTCTATGAGATGAGAATCTTAAAAGCAGCATATTTTGGGGTTTTTTTAATCCAATCTATGTCTTTTAATTGGTGAGTTTAGGCCATTAATATTCAGTGTTATTATTGAAATATGATTTGTATTCCTGGTCATTTTGGTTTATTTTGGTTTTTAACTTGACTTGGTTTCTCCTTTGATTGGCCTTTCCTTTAGTGTAGCTCCTCTCTTTGCTGATTTTCATTGTTGTTTTTCATTTCCTCCTCATGGAATATTTTGCTGAGGATGCTCTCTAATATGGGCTTTCTCACTGTAAATTCTTTTAACTTTTGTTTATCATGAAAGGTTTTCATTTCATTGTCAAATCTGAAGCTTAGTTTTGCTGGATATAAGCTTCTTGGTCATCATCTATTTTCTTTCAGAGCTTGGTATATGTTGTTCCAGGATCTCCTGGCTTTGAGGGTCTGGGCTGAAAAATCTGCTGAGTTCCAAAATGGAACTCCCTCTATATGTGATCTGATCACTCTATCTTGTGGCCTTTAAGATTATATCCTTATTCCGTATGCTAGGCATTTTCATTATAATATCCCTTGATGTAGATCTGTTGTGATTTTGTACAGCTTATATCCTATAAGCCTCTTGTATTTGATTTTCCAATTCATTCTTCATGTTTAGAAAATTTTCTGATATTATCTTATTGAAGAGATTGTGCATTCCTTTGATATGAATCTCTGTGCCTTCCTCTATCCCAATAAATCTTAGATTTGGTCTTATGATGCTATCCCATAATTATTGGATGTTCTATTCATGGTTTCTTAGCATCTTCACTGTGTGGTCAACTTTAATTTCAAGATTGAATATTTTTTCTTCATTATATGATATTCTGTCTTCCAAGTGATCTAATCTGTTGGTGATGCTTTCTTTTGAGCTTTTTATTTTGTTGTTTCCTTCATCTCAAGGATTTCTGATTTTTTTTCCAGAATCTCTCTTTCTTGAAGTTATCTTTTGCTACCTGTATTTGCTCCCTTATCTCTTTGCTGGTGTGATCAATGGATGCCTGTATTTGCTCTCTTATCTCTTTGTTGGAGTGATCAATTTTTGCCTGTATTTGCTCTCTTATGTTATTCTTTAATTCACAGATCATTTTGATTATGTACATTCTGAAATCCTTCTCTAACATTTCATCAACTGCGCTGTCAATGGATTCTATTGTTGTAGTATCTTGGTTTGTTTGGGGCACTTTTTCCCTTGTTTTTTCATGTTGTCTGTCTTCCTTTCTTGCAGTGCAGATCTGAGGCATTAGTGTTTTTACTCTATAATCTTGTACTGCTCATGCATATTAGGACATGCAGAAAGAGGGTATCCCTGTACCTCACCTTGATGTTGGGCCTTCAGTCCCCAGCCAGTGTTCCAAGATGGATGCTACTGCAACTAATGGCGGTGGCAGCAATATCAGTGGGAGTGTCCCAAGATTGATGCAACCACTTACAGAGATAAGGCTAGGCCTGGGCTCCTGGGTGAGTCAATGGGGTAGGTCCTAGGCCTGGGCCTGGGCTCCAGAGTCAGCAGGTCAGCAGAGAGTGGTCCTGGGCCTGACCTGGGCCTGGGCTCCTGCACTGATCAGAGGGAATGGTCTTCTCGTTGGGATTTTAATAGGAATTGAATTAAACCTTTAGAGCACTTTTGGTAGTATGGCAATTTTGACAATATTATTCTGCCTATTCTTTCCATCTTCTAAGGTCTTCTTCAATTTCTTTCTTTAATGTTCTGTAGTTTTCATAGTAGAGGTCTTTCACCTTTTTGTTAGATTGATTCTCAAATATTTTTTTTTGAGGATATTGTAAATGGGATAGTTTTCCTAATTTCTCTTTCAGTTGATTCATTACTGATGTTATACATCAATTGATTTGTGGGTGTTGATTTTATATCCTGATACTTTGATAAATTCATTTATGAGTTCTAGAAGTTTTCTGGTGGAGTTTTTTGATCTTCTAAATATAGAATCATGTAGACACCAAATAGGAATAGTTTGAGTTCTTCTTTTCCTATTTGTATCCCTTAATTTCCTTCATCTGTCCAATTGCTCTGGCTAGAGATTCAAGGACTATGTTGAATAGAAGTGGTAAAAGAGGGCATCCCTCTTTTACCACTTGTTCCAGTTTTTAGATGGAATGTTTCCAATTTTTCTCCATTTAGAATGATGCTGGCCTTGGGTTTAGCATACATAGATTTTTCAATGTTGAGTATATTCCTAATATTCCCAGTTTTTCTAATGTTTTGAACATGAATGGATAATGTATTTTTGTCAAATTCTTTTTCTGTATCTATTGAAATAATCATGTGATTCTTGTTTTTAAGTTTATTAATGTGATGAATTACATATATTGATTTCCATTTGTTGAACTAACCTTGCATCCCTGGAATGAACCCCACTTAACTCATGGTACACTATCTCTTTAATGTGTTTTTGTATGTAATTTGCCAATAGTTTATTAAGAATTTTTGCATCTATATTCATCAGGAATATTGGTCTGAAGTTTTCTTTTATTAATTTGTTTGTCTGGTTTTGGTATCAGGGTGATACTATCTTCAGAGAATGAATTCAAAAGGGTTCCCTCCTTTTCTATTTCATGGAATAATTTGAGGAGGATTTGTGTTAGCTCTTCTTGGAAGGTCTTGTAGAACTTGGCTGAGGATCTATCTGGTCCTGGGCTTTTCTTTGTTGGTAGGCTTTTGATGGTGTCTACAATCTCATTGCTTGAAATAGATCTATTTAAATTTTCCATGTCCTCCTGATTCAATTTCGGTAGGTCATATGTCTTTAGAAATTGTTGATTTCTTCAAGATTTTCTATTTTATTAGAGTATAAATTTTCAAAACTTTCTGATTATTATCTATATTTCAGTAGTCTCTAACACGATATTTCCTTTTTCATCATGAAATTTAGAAATTTGAGCTTTTTCTTTCTTTCTCATATTTAACTTGGCTAGGGGTTTGTCAATTTTATTTATTTTTTCAAAGAACCAACTCTTTTTTTTCTTCAATTTTTTGGGTTTTTTTTCAGTTACATTGATTTCAGCTCTGATTTTAATTATTTCCTGCCTTATACTGCTTTTGATATTGCTTTATTCTTCTTTTCCAGGGCTCTGAGATATAATATTAGCTATTTATTTTGTGATTTTCTATGCTTCTAATGAATGAGCTCAGTGCAATGAAATCTCCTCTTAGAACTGATTTCATAGTGTCCCAGAGGTTTTGATATGTTGTGTTGCTATTCTCATTTACCTCTAAGTATGTTTTTATGTTATCCCTGATTTCTTCTGCTATCTATTCGTCATTCAATAGCACATTATTTAGTCTCCAGGTGTTAGAATAGCTTCTGTTTTTTATTTCATCCAAAATTTCTAATTTAATTCCATTAGGATCTGAAAAAATGAAAGGTATTATCTTTATTTTTTTGTAATTTGCTAAGATTACCTTGAGGCCTAAGAATTGGTCTATTTTAGAGAAGGATCCATGTGCTGCTGAGAAGAAAGTGTATTCAGTCATTGATGAATAAAATGTTCTATATATGTCTGTTAAGTCTAAATTATTAATTGTATTTTTTAGTTCTATAGAATCTTAGTTTTTGTTTGGAGGATCCTTTCAGTGGTGACAGAGGTTTGTCAAATTTACTCCATATTATTTTGTTGTGTTTATTTGTTTCTCAAATTGAGGTTTTATTTGATGTATACAGATGCTCCATTGTTTGAGGCATAAATATTTACAACTGTTATGCCTTGTTGGTGTATAATTCCTTAAGCAGTAAGAAATGTCCTTCGTTGTCCCTTCTGATTAACTTTTGCTTGAAGTCTACTTTATCTGATATGAGGATAGAAACCGCTGCTTATTTACAAGATCCATGTAAATGATATGTTTTTTACCAACCTTTCACCTTCAGTCTGTGAATATCCCTGCCTATAAAGTGAGTCTCTTAGAGACAGCATATTATTGGGTCTTGTTTTTTAATCCAAAATGCAAGTCTATGTCTTTTAATTTATGAGCTTAGGCCCTTGACATTCAATGTTATTGTTGACAAATTATTTTTATTCCTGTTATTTGATTTATTTCTGGTTTTAACTCGAATTAGTCTCTCCTTTGATTGACTATTCTTTTAGTACAGTTTTATACTTATTTTTCATTTTTCTTCATGAAATATTTTATTGAGTATTTTTGTAGTGCAGGCTTTCTAGTTGTGAATTCTTTTAACTTTTGTTTATCTTGTAAGGTTTTTATTTCATCATCAATTCTGAAGCTTAATTTTGCTAGATATATTATTCTTGGCTGGCATCCATTTTCTTTCAGAGCTTGGTATATAATATTCCAAGACCTTCTATCTTTGAGGGTCTGGGTTAAGAAATCAACTGAGATCTGGATTGATTTCCCCTCTAAATGTGAACTGTCAGTTTTCTCTGGCAGTCTTTAAAATTCTATCCTTATTTTAAATGTTAGGCATTTTTATAATAAAGTACATTGCTGTGGGTCTGTTGTAATTTTGTATATTTGAGGTCTTTTAGGCCTACTGTATATGATTTTCCGTTTGGGAAATTTTCTGATATTATTTCATTGAAAATATTGTTCATTCCTTATTGTATCTCTGAGCCTTCATTTATCCCAATAAATCTTTAATTTGGTCTTTTCAGGTTATCCTATATTTCTTGGAGATTCTGTTCATGGTCTCTTAATATCTTTTCTCCATAGTCAACTTTATTTCCAAGACTATATATTTTGGACTGGGGCAGAGCACTTGCCTAGAATGTGTAAGGCACTGGATTTGATCCTTAGCACTACATAGAAATAAAAAAAGATAAAGGCATGCTATTCATCTACAACTTAAAAAAAATTTTTAAAGATTATTTATTTTGTATTCATTGCCTGGAACTCTGCCTTTCCAGTGGTTTAGTCTGTTAGTAATGATTTCCATTAGATTTTTAATTTGGTTTATTCATTTTGAGGATTTCTGTTTGATTTTATTTTCAGAATCTCTATCTCTTTATTAAAGTTCTTTTTCACTACCTGTATTTTCTCTTTGATTTCACTCCTTACATCATCCTTTACCTCACAGATCAGTTTAATTATGTACATTCTAAACTCCTTCTCTGACATTTCTTCCACTGTGGTATCAATGGATTATTTTATTGAAGTATCTTTGTTTGGGGTGATTTGTTCCCTTTCTTTTTAATGTTGTTTGTGTGTTTACCCATCTAACAGTATGGGTCTGAAGTAGTAGGACTTCTATTTTGTAGGATTAAAATGTCTCTGAAGGTTTCCAGTACCTCACCATTTAGGGGGAGAGAAATAATAACAAAAATTAATGCAAACAATATACAACCTTAAATCAAATAATTCCTGCTATGATTTCTGCAAGGTTATCACAATAAACAAAAATGTTATGATAAATTATTGCCAACAATAAAAGCAGTAAGTTTGCAAAAGAGTTTACAATTTTAAATGGTAACAGGGAGAGAACAGAAGTGATGTAGGATGTGATAATTATGAGGAAGAAGGAGAGAAGGTATAAGTAAGATATTAAAGAAAGAGTGAAATAGAACAATAGCGATTGTCTGTTAGCAGAAGAGACAAAGAGAACAAAGGGATACAGATAAGTGAGGAAAAAAAAAAAAAAATATATATATATATATATATATATATATATATATATATATAATTTTAAAATTAAAAACAAAAAATAAAAGAATACAAAACAAAACTGAAATATACTAATCATACAGCCTAGTTCTCAAAAAATTAATCCATAAAAAATAACTGGTTTTAAAAATGTTAGAAATGAGAAAAAAATAAAAATCAAATATGAAAATGTATACATGTCCATGAACCATTAAAGTACAATTAAACAGAGAAAAGAAAAAAGATATTGATCAAAAGTTAAAGAATTGTTTCCATTGGAGTTCAAAAGATTTTCAGTTTCCCTTCTCAGCAGTGTTAGGTGAGGTCATCAGGAATATGATGTTTGCTCCACCCTCAGAGTGGGGTTGCTAGAGTGAGAAAGTTAACCCCTAAGTGAAACTCTGAGAGATGGGATTTAGGCTTAGGTAGGCTCCAGGCTCTTTGCTGAATGCCAGTTGGTCTAGAGATTTCAAATCAACACTTCCAGAGCCCACCAATTGCTCATCTATTCTGGAAGACTGCATCCTAGGGATCTCCATCTCTTATATGATGGAAGAGTCAATTTTTAGTCCACTACATCACCGGCAGACCCCCCATTTCCTAGTCTTGAGTTCAATCCCAAACTCAATCTCTCCCACCCCTGCCCTTTTGAATTCCCTGTTAGGCACATCTCTCCCAGATGGTCCTGCAAGCAGCAAGATTAGAGGGGGAAAGAGAGATCCAGATGGGTTTTCATACTAGGTGTCCCCTATGGAAACCTCTCTCCACATTTGATTTTCTCCTGGTCACTTAGGTACACTTTATGTTGTGCAGTGTGGGTTTGACAGGCCTGTATTTCAGGCCAGACTCAGGTTTGCCAGGAATCGGCTTCCTCAGCTGCTGGCCCCCATGCCGCAACTGCTAAATGGTTCCTTCCTGTGTCCTTCACATGCCACCAGGAGAGATGCAGTCTTTTTCTCATACAAGGATATTGTGCAGCATGCCTTTCAGTTTAGTCAGTTGGTGTCTTTGATCTCTAAACTCTCTGTACCCAGACACACTGCAGTCCTCCTAAAAATACGAGTTCCTCTAATTTCCTTATTTCTCCACTTTGCTCATAGAGGGACTTCTCTGGGTTGTGCCTCTGGCTGTGATTGCAGCTATGACTGAGAATTTCTTCCTTAGTTTATTATATCCAACCTCCTGAGTCCCTGATCTGCTTTGAATATCCAATATTGAATTTCAGTAAGACACCCACTCTTTTATTTCTTCCCTTTTTTTTCTTTTTTTTTTTTTCACCCACCTTGCTGAGAAATCATCTTTCTTGGTTTCACACCACAGAGCAGCCAGGAAAGCACTCTTCTGTATTCCACCCTCTTGGAAACCATTATCAGTTCTTTCAATATACACCCTGAGCACTTTTATTTAACCAAGTCTTTTCCCAGACTTCACTAAAATGAAAATTGAAAACTACAAAAAAGAAATAAAACCATTACAAGACTGATAAGGAGAGGCAATAGTAATTGAGAGCCTTCTGTAAGATGGAAAGCTTATGGAAGAGTGTTGACATATGAAAACAAAAAGAGAAAGCTGCAATCTAGACTAGGACATGAGAAGTCTATAGAGGATGTTGAAGTCATTCTGTCTACTGGAATCCAAAGAATCTCTGGTTGGAGTTGGTAAGATGATACAAGACAGAATAAAAAGCAGAGGGATAATCATAAATAAAAAATAATTCAAATTAACAAATATTGGGATGAATATTAGGTGGGGTACAGAGATACACAGACTAAAAACATTAACATTTTATAAAAGAGAGTGATAATGTCTAAATACTCTAGGAAAAGAGTGATAAGCATATGACTTCAAGTTATAGAGTAACCACCAGATGAGAGAAGCGTCATTTTTAACCATAACATTCTCCTTGGGACACATAATCCAGAAGGTTCTCTCAAGAGAAATTAAAATTATTGATAGTTGTCTAGCAACTTAGATAACTCAGAAACAAGCAAATGAAACAGACACACAAAATGTCACCATTTTTGCATAATGAGTTTTATGCTTAACTGCCTCAGAAGGGCAAATACCCAAGTAATAAACTATTACATAGAAAAATCAATGGAGTGTGATGACCGAAATCCTTTGAGACCTTATTAATTGCATGATAGGTTTTAGTTAAATTCAATATAACACATAAAGACCTGTGGTCATTTATGAAAGGACCTCCCAAATACTAAAATTATATTATCCATAGAAGTTATGCCTTGAAGGAAGAAAAGGGGAGTAAAAGTGGCTACCAGGAAATGACTACTAACCCTGGGATGAGAAAGGCTGACCCTCTTGTCTTAAAGGAAGACAACTTTGGTGCCATTCATTCTATAGCTCTCCCCTGGGATCAAGCAAATCCCAGAAAACCTAATGTAAGACACATATACAGCTTTAAAGATTCTTGATAGCATAATATTAAAGTATTAAAATTCACAAAAAAATAATTATTTTAAACCAATCATTAAAATGATTAAAAGAAGGTAAAATTATCTTTAAAACTCTATTTTGTTTACTCCACATATCCAATATTATAACATTTCAATATGTAATCAATAAAAAATTGTTAATGAGCTATTGTACATTTTATCAAACTAAGTTTTTAAAATCCATGTATTCTACCCTTATGAAATAGCTCAACTCAGATACTAAATTGTATCAGAAATGTTTGATATATATTTAGATTTCATAAAAATTTGTAGTTGAAAAATCAGATTCACATACCCTTAATATTTTCCAATAACTATATCAAGTATCAGTTTTTAAAGTTTATGTTGCATATCCTCACTCAAACTGCCCATATTTCAAGTCCCTAGAAGCCACATGAAGCTCATGTTTGCCAGATATAACGCAGCTTTTTCTCTACACTATCCTACTACCCTCAACCCCTTCACAGATTTTACCTGAATAGATTCCCTCACAGAATCATTTACACAAGAGCCCCATGTCAGATTTTGTGTCACAGGGGCCCAAATTATATAGACTCTAGTCCATTATAATCCCCTGTTGGAGATTTGCAACACAATTTGGCATTTTTAAAAGTACTAACTGAGAAATGACTGGTATAATAGTAATAATAATAATAATAATAATAATTTAAAGTTTATTTATTTATTTATTTTAATTAGGTATATATGACAGCAGAATGCATTTTGATTCATTGTACACAATTACAGCACAACTTTACACTTCTATGGTTGTACACAATGTAGCATCACACCATATGTGCAGTCATATATGTATGTTGGGTAATGATTTCCATCTCATTCCACCATCCTTCCTGTCCCCATGCACTTTCTTTAATCTCCCTTCCCTTTGTCCAATCAAAGTTCCTCCATTTTTCCCATCCCTCCCCCTTCCTGTTATGGATTAGCATCCACTTATCAGAGAAAATATTCAGCCTTTGGTTTGGGGGGATTGGCTTACTTCTCTTAGCATGATATTCTCCGACTCCGCCCACTTACCTGCAAATGCCATAATTTTATTCTCTTTTAATGCTACATAATATTTCATTGTGTATATATACCACAGTTTCTTTATCCATTCATCTATTGAAGGGCTTCTAGGTTTCTTCCACAGTTTAGCTAGGTTCATCTATTGAAGGGCATCTAGGTTACTTTCACAGTTTGTGAACTGAGCTGCTATAAACATTGATGTAGCTCATTTTAAGTATGCTCATTTTAAGTCCTTTGGGTATAGACCAAGGAGTGGGATAGCTGGGTTAAATGATGGTTCTATTCCAAGTTTTTTAAGGAATCTCCATACTGCTTTCCAGATTGGTTACACCAATCTGCAGTCCCACCAGCAATTTATGAATGTACCTTTTCCTCCACATCCTTGCCAACATTTATTGTTGTCTATATTCTTGATAGTTGCCATACTGACTGGCATGAGATGAAATCTTGGAGTAGTTTTGATTTGCATTTCTCTAATTACTAGAGGTGCTGAACATTTTTCCATATATTTGTTGATCCAACGTATATCTTCTTCTGAGAAGTGTCTGGTCAGCTCTTTAGCCCATTTATTGATTGGGTTGTTTGTTTCTTTGGTATTAAGTTTTTTGAGTTCATTATATATCCTGGATATTAGTACTCTATCTGACGTGTGTGTGGCAAAAATTTGCTCCCAAAATGTAGGCTCTCTGTTCACCTTGATTAAAATTTTTAATTGAGGGTTTATGAATTTATTTAACTTCTTTTTACCCCAGAATTCTTAATATTTCTAGATACACTTATTTTTCAAGTAGCACAGTTTGAGGCTGTACTCAAGTATTATTCTCAAGGCATTTAAAAGATAATTGCATATATTACATGATAGCAAAAAAACACTAGCATATATTACATGATAGCAAAAACAAAGATAGATACATATGTACAATGACCAAATAGTCAACAAATATTTCTTTAGTATAGCATCATGAAAGGTAGTTTCATCTTTGCCAATAAGTAACCAGGTATCTCTAGGCAGGTTATTTTTTTCCTTCTAAACTTAAATCTACTCAACTATAAAAGACAGGTAATAATAGTAGCTGTTTCATAGGTTTATAGGGACAATTAAATATCTGTATTCACCATTGTGATAACATTTTATGATGCTATATCATTGAAATACACAAATACTAATATAATTTCTGCCATCATTGATAATAGAGGCACTGTAAAGATGTAACCTCTTAAACTTCTATATAGTAATGAAAGATAAATTTTCTTAAAGCACAGAACTAATCCTGTTACTATTTAACTCAAAACCTTCATAAGGATGTATAACACCTATATCTTATCATTCAAGGGATAATGAGGTGTTTTCCAAATTTTTATCATTCCAAATTGATTTGTCATTTTGCTCTACATTCATCCTATGCAGTGATCAGATTTGTCCTCTATACTGGATGACCAGTTAGAAAAGAATGAACCAACAAAGAGTTTGAGAAAAAGGAGCCAAAGATATAAAGAAGAAAAACATGACTGTGTGGCACACCCTTGGTCAAGGAAACAGAGTTTTTAGAAGAAAAAAACAACTTTATCAAATGTGTTCAAGTCAGATGATGCTAAGAATGTAAAAGTTTGTAAAGGGCTGGTGGAAAATGAGTTTAATTCATACATGATGAGTGTATAAGGTAATACCAAACTGCAAAGTGGAACCAACTAGCAAATGATTAGAGCAGTGCTGCTGACCACATTGCATATCACTACTCTCTGGGGAAGAAACAAGTAAAGTTCTAACTAGTACTTGGGTCATTCCCAAGAATGACCATAATGGGAGTGTGCTGAGCATGATTATCTATGTGCCAACTTAGAAAAATGACTGATAATCCTCAGAATCTGGTAGTGGAACTTTAAATGAGAACTAAAAGTTGCCAACATAGCAATTATAATTAAAATCATGAGGATGAAAGAGCTCCTTAAAGAAATGGGAGAAGGGGGACAGAGAATGCCAAGACCAATGCTTAAGAAAATCAGTTAGGAAACAAGAGTAAGAATCCAAAGAGGAAAGTGAAGGAAAATATGGAGAAGTAATAGGAGAATTTATAGTCTTAAAGCAAAGGAGAAAATGTTTCAAGGTGGGTAAATAAATGCTAAATGCAGCACAGTAGAAGAGAATTATGTGAAAGTAGAGAGAAGGTAAAGGTGAAGGCAAGAGAAGGTCCTGGGAAATGAGACTGATCAAATTACATCAGGTATATGTATGAATATGACATAATGAACCCCACAATTATGTATAATTATAATGCACCCATAAATTTTTTTAAAAAAATAAATTTTAAAAAATTGTGTGTAAGTAATTGGTTAAATAATAAATAGGCCAAGAGGTAGAACAGACAAGATAAAACATAGTTAAGAGTTTAAGATGAGAGTAAACTAAAAGGAATTGGAATTTTGCCAATCATCAGGTAGGGTAAAGCCAATATGTGTGAAGAAAGAACCAGTAAAAAGGAAGATGAACAAACACATTAGAGGGGAAAAAATGATAACTGTAAAATAGTTTCTCAAGAGAGAAGAAATGAGCTAGGATGCAAGTAATCATTAGAAAATTTAACTTTAAAGAATAAAAAGTCACACCACTTCCTCTGAACTGAAAACATAGATGAAAAGAAAGGAATTCTTAGTTTTTATTCCTGACCCTGAGACATTGCCGATAGCTTAATGTACTCTGTAATGCTAGATTGTGCCATACAACAATAATGTTCAGACTTATTTTGTGTGAACAAAAACTTTAAATCAATGTCAGCATTATACATACTCTTTTACATTTGCACACAGAGTATACCATCTCTATAGCCATAGAGGAGAGCAAAATCATAGCTAATGCATGCATCATCCTTTGATTTCAGATTCTTTCTAGCTGAGATTTTAGGTCACTTTTTAGTTTCTGGGACTCATCACTTACAAATCAATCTGTTAACATGCATTAAATTTTTGCTCCTGTCTTTGGATTATACATCAAAGTAAATAGTACATGGCTTACAGAATTTCTCATACTTTCAAAATTGGCATTACAGTTATTTCTCAAATCAGCCTGCCTACATGTCATAGGTCCAGTATATCAAGTGACTAAAATTGGATGGCTGCACATACACATTAAGTACTTCCCAACTGCCCACATACTTCATAATTGGCAACAGTGAAGCAAAAAGCTTGCTAAGAATATTAAATGCATTATTAGAAAAGCCAGCTGCAGATTTTTTCAAGTGAACACAGAGGACTACCATGCTGAGTATTTTTCAGCAATTAATAGTTTACAAGCAAGGTAGCTAATGAGCTCATCAGTCTTCAGTGGAAGTGTTTCCATATAAGCATTCTACCAGCAACAAGACACCATGAATGCAAGTTAAAATGTGTTAGAACAAAAGTTGATCATTCCCTTTCAAATGAAGAATGAACTGCACTCCTGAAATATACAGTACTTACTTGGAAAGACTATTGTATTTGTGACAATGTTTATCTAAGAACACTCTTGAGATATAATCACAGTTAAATGCACAAAAATTCAACATACCAATAAATGAAAATAATGATGGCAACAGCTGTTGATTTTAAAACCATACATAGACTATGAGTAACTGGTGGTAAATACCAAATATTTTATCTAAGTCCTAACTGCAGTGTTGTTGAGCAAAATGGATGAAGTTGACCTGTTACTTAGGAGCATTTAACTAAAATTGAACTGCCAGTTTTCTTTTATAAATAAATATTTAATACAGCTGGGTTTTATAAGTTTTTCAATAAAGATGATCCAAAATAGACAATAATAATTAAAAATAATAATTATAAATTTAAAAATTTAAAAACCTCTAGTTCCCTAGGACACAATTTACTCCCTCACACACACACACACCAAAAAAATGCATTGAATAACTGGGGAGGCAATAGGTAATATTTTAAGGGTTCAATATAGGAAATTTCATAATGGCACTTATTATGTAAGCAAGCATCCTTTTATACTGATAGAAAGATTAATTAAACTTCCAGGATATTGTTTTTCCAAGAATAATTGTTTCTAGAATTGTTTTTCTCTGACTAGTATGGATGATGACAAATCTTAATTCCTCATTCTTTCTGGGAAAAGAAAGTCTCTAAAACTGAAATGAAATCATGGAGATGAAAAACTATAGAAATACAGATAGAGGGATAAATGGGAAATATATCTCCAGTACAGGAATAGAGATGGATAGGAAGAATAATCTCCAAAGATTTATTGCACATTATAGCTAGGGTTGACAATAATTAATTCAATTAATTGAATATTTCAGAATAGCTAACAAGATTTTTTAATGTTCCCAACATAAAGAAATTATATATTCTGAGGTTATAAATTGGCCCCTATGATCTGATTATGAAATTTTGTGTACCTGTACTGAAATGACACACTGTACCCCACAAATACATACACTATGAGTTAATTAAAGATATATATTAATTTTAAAAAAGAAAATAGATCCTGAATACATGCATTATTCAAATCAGGAATGTGTACATTTTCTTAATACAAGGGTTTTCTTCTCAACAGGGAGACTGTTCCCTAGTTGCAAGCCACATCACAAACCCTGCCAGAAATACTCATGAGGTCTGCAAAGATAGGTAAGTGGTTGGCTGCTATAGGCCTAAGCTTTACAATCAGCCAAGAGGCTACTGCATGAGTAGACTAGGTAGCATAGCACTTCTTTTAGTAATAAAATGCATAGCTCCATATTAGGGAAGAAGATAGTTGAAGGGTCCTTGATGGATTCAAAAGCTCTTCATTTATCTTTATATCCCTCAAACGGGTTCATGGTGGCCTTGGTTTAGGACCACAATTAAAAATAGATGAAAAGTATTCTAGCATTGGCAGACTTCCTATAAATGTACAAGTCCTCTTCCATCTGGCATACATGAACATGAAATCTATGGTACCTGTTTCCAGTTGCTGGCTGACAGGCATAACTTCCAAGACTATTGACATGAGACTGCACGTTACAGCTCCAAATACTTTAAATCAACATATATGGGGGAGGGCTATGCTTCAATTATATAGGTATCCCAGCTTATCTGAATGGTATATGGAAGAGTCAAACCTCACATTTTCCCTGAATGCTCTTGAAATTTCAAATTATTATCTTATACATTAAGGAACCTATACTTTTATCTTTACTTTACAAGGAATCTAAAAATGTGTTATTTTAAGGTAAAGAAGTTAATTTTTGCATGAGAAAACTATTTTATACTGATATTAATTTCAAGAATCTAACATTAAAGAATTAAAAACAAATCTCTTTACTTGTTTATGGCCATTTCTTCAGCCCTTTGGACATACCATTATAATGCCATTTATCAGACACTAAAATATCCATCAGTCCAATGACAGCTTGCCTTGTCTGTCTAGTGCACTTCTGTGAGCCCAGGACATTGAACACAGCCTGGCTCCCAACAAGGTTTCTTTTTTTAATTTTTTTAATTTTATTGGTTGTTCAAAACATTACAAAGCTCTTGACATATCATATTTCATACATTAGATTCAAGTAGGTTAGAACTTCCATTTTTACCCCAAATACAGATTGCAGAATCACATCGATTACACATCCACATTTTTACATAATGCCATATTAGTAACTGTTGTATTCTGCTACCTTTCCTATCCTCTACTATCCCCCCTCCCCTACTGTAATTCATTTCTCTCCTTGTTTTTTTTCCCATTCCCCTCACAACCTCTTATATGTAATTTTGTATAACAATGAGGGTCTCCCTCCATTTCCATGCAATTTCCCTTTTCTCTCCCTTTCCCTCCCACCTCATGTCTCTGTTTAATGTTAATCTTTTCCTCCTGCTCTTCCTCCCTGCTCTATTCTTAGTTGCTCTCATTATATCAAAGAAGACATTTGGCATTTGTTTTTTAGGGATTGGCTAGCTTCACTTAGCATAATCTGCTCTAATGCCATCCATTTCCCTGCAAATTCCATGATTTTGTCATTTTTTAGTGCAGAGTAATACTCTATTGTGTATAAATGCCACATTTTTTTATCCATTCATCTATTGAAGGGCATCTGGGTTGGTTCCACAGTCTAGCTATTGTGAATTGTGCTGCTATGAACATCGATGTGGCAGTATCCCTGTAGCATGCTCTTTTAAGATCCTCAGGGAATAGACCGAGAAGGGCAATAGCTGGGTCAAATGGTGGTTCCATTCCCAGCTTTGCCAGGAATCTCCATACTGCTTTCCAAATTGGCCACATCAATTTGCAGTCCCACCAGCAATGTACAAGAGTACCCTTTTCCCCACATCCTCACCAGCACTTGTTGTTGTTTGACTTCATAATGGCTGCCAATCTTACTGGAGTGAGATGGTATCTTAGGGTGGTTTTGATTTGCATTTCTCTGACTGCTAGAGATGGTGAGCATTTTTTCATGTACTTATTGATTGATTGTATGTCCTCCTCTGAGAAATGTCTGTTCAGGTCCTTGGCCCATTTGTTGATTGGGTTATTTGTTATCTTATTGTTTAATTTTTTTTGAGATAGATATTTCACTTAGAGAAAAACTCAAGTCTCTGGGAAAAGACAGACTAGGCATAGGACATTTATTCCTATCAATTATATACATATTCATCCTATATGAGGGGTATTCTTCTTCTGTTCCCCCCCTTAAATAGGAAAATTGAAGAAATTTAGAAACATACTATTTTTATTGTTCTTTCATTTGTGTTTCTTCAGCCCTTTGGACATACCATTATAATGCCAGTTATCAGACATTATTATAGCTATTTATAATCTATTTCTCCCTGTAGACTCTGAGTATATATGGGGAGAAATAGACTGTATTTATTTTCATATTATCAGGGCCCAAAGCAGTACCAAATGTTTAACCAAAATAAGTAAAGAGTAGACAATCAACAAAAGTTTGCAAATAAATAGGAGAAAGGCATTAAATGTCTAAGTATATATTCTTTTGTAATCCTTTTCTCTCCCTCCTAATGACACTCAGTGACATATGACTAATTAGTTCCTTTCTACAATCCTTTTCTCTCATACTAAACCTATATGTTATTTGAGATTAAAACAAACACTAAACCAGTGTTTAATTATTTAATATTGCACTAATTTTATTCTATTCTTTTTGTTTTCATCAAGAAATTAATAAAATACAAGAGAATGTCTTTTTCAGTTATAATTCAAATCTACAATTCTATCTACTAACTCACATTTAAAGTATATTTCCATGAGTTTTCTCTACAATTTTAAATTTGACTGACAAGACTTTAAGATTAGTGCTACACCCATATCATTATATTTTTTCACAAGAGCAAAACTAAAATGTCTTTGTTTACTATTTGTTTCTAGAATTTATTCTGAAACATCTTATGTAATAAACATCTTGAAATGGAATTATCTCATGGTGCTGAGGATAGAACCCAGTGCCTCACTCATGCTAGGCAAGTGCTCTACCACTGAGCTACAACTACAGCCGAAACTTAAGTACTTTTAAATCTATTTTAGAAAGTAGCTTAATTTTATTACAACTACTAGATCTTGAACATTTGGTTTATTGTCTCATCCAGTAAAATTGAAAGAATAACACTAATTGACATTGTGTGTTCTTTGTGTCTAAAGTCATTAGTTGTATAAACATTTCTATAGTGTATATCATCTACTTATTTGGAACTGGTAGTTTTTCATTACAGTATTTTATAAATGTACTGATGAGACCATAAAAAAAAAGAAATGGAATTATCTCAGCAAACACAAATATGTATCACTATATATTTTTATACATTAGGAAAAATTATCCTGTTTAGAATTTGAGAACTGAGAATAGCATCTATTCCTAAATGTTTATGATAATAATGTATGTTTATTCTTTGTTACAGTTCTCTATTACTTTGCAATTTTGTGTATGAATAGCAAGTGCCACATATTGTTTTACATCACTTTTGCAAGATTTTTTGTCACATAAACCAAATATAATACCATGGGCTTTACCATCCTATGGGACCCCAAAGAAACAGGCCATGTGTACTTGCATATTTCAAAATGTTTCCTTGTTTTTAAAATTACCATTTGAATGCTTCGTTTTAGAGATAACAACTCAACAAATACAAACCTCAAAAAGTCAATTGCATTTCTACACACCAACACTAGAAATGTAATTGATAAGAGTCCAGAATTATGTCCATACATACATGGAACTCTGGAATTTGACAAAAGTGGCATACCAAAATTGTTTTTCAAAGTAGTGATACCAATATACATTCTTAAGAGCAATGCATAAAAGATCTTGTTGCTCCAAAAATCTAACATATGATATTGTCATACTTGTTAATTTTTGCCAATTAAATTGCATAAAATTGAACCTTATTTACATACCTATATCAAATAGGTCAAATATCTCTTTATATTTTTATTAGTAATTTTGTTTATTAATCTATAAAATTATTTTCATATCCATTTTCCTTTGAATCATTTTGCTTTTCTGAGGGGTATATGAAAGTTCTCTATATGTTGTTGTTATTAATCCCAATATCTACACTGTGTCTTTATTTCACAAATTTTTATGTAAAAAAATTCTTAATCTTGATATTTTTGATATAATAAAATCTATCAGTCTTTTTATAGTATTTTTTCATTTTTAATAAATCTCATTCTGCCCTGAAAGCCTAAAAAGTATTCACCCATATTTTTTACTAAGTTTTTATACTTTGTTTTTGACATTAAATCCTAAATCTACCTACAGTTGGCTATTTGTCTATAAATATGAAAATCCAAATGATTGAGACACTGAACAACAGAAAAGCAAAAGAATGTAGCAGCTCAGAGAATGAGAAGTTCAGCAAATAATTTTAAATATTTCTTCAGGAAATTGGGGAAATTAAATTACAGTTCTGGGTCTGCCTAGAGAGAACACCTAATAAATACCCAATGATTTTAACTAGAACTTCTTAATTACTACTCCTAGGAGTAGAGGCTAGCCAGAAATAGACCTACCTTTCAAAATTCATTCTGATTTTTCACAATAATACTCAGCATCCAATTAAAAATTATTCAACATACCAAGAGATTAGATTATATATCTGAAGGTTCAATATAAAAAACAGACATTAGAACCAACATTGAACATATAAAAATGGAAATTAACTGCAATTGAGGTGTTCAAGAAAAATAATGGAAATTTTAGCAAAGAATTAAAATTTGTAAAAAAAAAAAAAAAAAAAAAAGATGAAGAAGAAGAAGGAGGAGAAGGAGGAGGAGGAAGAGGAAGAGGAAGGCTGGAATTGTGGCTCAGTGGTAGAGTGCTTGCCTAGCACACATGAGGCACTAGGTTTGATACCCAGAACCACATAAAAAATACTAAACAAAGTATTGAGTCCATCTACAACTGAAAAAAAAAATGTTAAAAAAAAAAAAGAAGGAGGGGCTGGGGATGTGGCTCAAGCGGTAGCGCGCTCGCCTGGCATGCGTGCGGCCCGGGTTCGATCCTCAGCACCACATACAAGCAAAGATGTTGTGCCCACCAATAACTAAAAAATAAATATTAAACTTCTCTCTCTCTCCCTCCCTCTCTCACACTCTCTCTTTAAAAAA
Organism: Callospermophilus lateralis; assembly: GCF_048772815.1. Lineage (NCBI taxonomy): Eukaryota > Metazoa > Chordata > Mammalia > Rodentia > Sciuridae > Callospermophilus > Callospermophilus lateralis. Next base: position 40,340,525 of record NC_135319.1, read on the forward strand.
AAAAAGGAGGAGGAGGAGGAGGAGGAAGGAAGGAAAAGAAAGAAATCTATGAAATGGAAATTCTTGAATGAAAATGTGATTATTAAAAATAGTATAAATTAAGAAAAATTCCAGATTAAATTATCGGAGAAAAACAAATGTAAAATATAGAAACAAGAATAAAAGACATGAGTGACATGATGAATAAAACTTAAATGTTATAATCATGATCTAAAAAGAAGATTAAGAAAAAGAGCAGATATTTAATCAGAAAATGGTCAATAATTCTCCAGAATAGGTGATAGACATTAAACCCCTAGCCAGATAAACAACCCACCGAAAAAGAACCTCAAACCAAAATTGATCATAATATTAATAAAACAAAAGATAAAGAGAAAATATCTTAAAATAAGGCAGAGAGAAAAGGTAGAATAACTTCAAAGAAATAGCAATATGACTGACAGCTTACTTCTGAAGGGAAACCATGCAATCCAAAAGGTAAAGTAAGAACATCTTGAACTTGCTGAAAGGAACTAATTTCCAGATTTGAATTACATACTCAGAAGAAAAACAAGATACAAATGAAAATGACAGTCTCTAGAACTGGTAATGATAGAATAAAATATATCTGACTATTTCTCTCACAAATAACAGACAAAATATATAAAACAATCAGTTGAAGATACCTGATGACCAAAAGCAAGCAGAAACTAGATAGTATTAGACTTTTGAAAGAAGAAAAACATATTGATAGAGAGTTACATATATTTGGCATTTCCTCTGAGGACATTGTGACAGCATAAGACAGAACTCAGGTAGAAAGCCACAATCTTACTGATTTTAGATGTCACAGGACAGAGTTTGGGGAAGGACAGAGCAAGTGGATAATGAGGATAAAATTCTCACAAATGAGGAAACCACAGATAGAGGTACCCTACACATGAAGTTTACTATATTCTATAACTAACTCCTGCAGGCACTGATGCAATGCCAAACACCTAGTAGAAAGCAATACTTATAAGTGCAAAAAGAAAAAAGCTAGCAGTGATTTAATTGCTTCCCAATTCAGAAACAGAGGTTGATTTTGAATTCTATATGTTAGAATGGCTTGGTAAACTAGTCATCCTTTGAAACTCCAAAAAGCCCACAATATAGAAGTAAATAAGGCTGTCACCAGTGCTAAGGATTGTGTTAGACTAAAGACAAAACCAAAATTGACTCAACTTTTTTAAAAGGCTGCACAAATTCTGGTGACTGGCACTAACTTAACCACCTGCTGAAGCAAAACTCTCCAGAGAAAGAAAATAGAATCCAGAATCTCTACAATCTACTTTTCATACTGTTAAATGTATAATCAAACATTACTAGTCATACTAAGAAATGAAGAAATGTGACCCACAGTCAAGGAAAAAAAATCACTCAATAGAAATAAAATCCAGGTGACTCTGATAAGTGTAAATATGGAGTTTTCAAATGAGGAGTTTAAAGCAAATATTATACTTCAAGTATACAACTAAAGGCAATAAAACAACAACCCCCCCGAAAAAAAAAAAAAACCAGAATCTTCTAGTAGGGCCATGTAAATTACACCATGTTTTTATTAGAAGGAGAAAATTTCTATATTGGTTTCAAAAATCCTTCTTGAAAATGTCAATAAATAAATAAATAAAACTATTCTCTACTTCCAATATCTTTTTACTTTTCTAAATGCTTTAAACTTATTTGTTCCTTTCATTAAGTCCTTCACATTATGCCACTGGAAAAAAGGCCTTTTGAAAACAGAGAACAAGAGAATATTTAAAACATGTTTCTAGGATCATACAGAGTTAATTGGATTAGAATCCATTCTCCTAAAACTTCAGCTCCACCACTGAGCTGAAATTCCTTGTAAGTTTTTGGGAACAATATTCTCAGTGTCACTATCTCTGCTTTCCATAGAATAAGCACTGGTCATTCCTCAAATTCCAGAACCATATTCCATTGTACTGCTTTCCTCCCACACTGAAGTGGCAGCAGTTCAATTTGGCAGTTTGTCAAAAGAGAGTATAAAGCACTTGGTGATCTTTAACCAAATGTATCTGTTATATATGCAGCATATGACATGTATATGTATTTCATATATTATAACTGAACATGAAGAAGAATTTACTACATATTCCTAGAATCCAGACTTCGCTGAAGATTTATTTTTAAAATAATTTACTTTTATGGACTAAAAAGGTTGACCTATTTTAAAAATGAAAGCAAATACCATCGTGACAATTATTGTTCCCTTCTAAAAATGACTAATGTCTTACATGTTTATTATCAGACAGTATATGGAAACTATGTTGTCAAATATATCACATTTTCAGAGAAAAACAGTATCAGAATAGGGCTCATATTCCTTACCAAAGATCCAACAAATAAACCATAATTAAAAGAAGTAATTTGTCATAAAAACATTATAAAATTTTATAATATAAAATGATAAAATGATGCTTTGATTTTTAGAATTTATTTAACAAACATTAACTAAATATTGGTTATGTGTCAGGTGTTGTAAATTAAGTGAGACCTGGTACCTACTACCCTCAAGGAACTAAGAACCTGGATATACTAAACAATCAAATTAATTTTTGCTCTACGGGGTGTTTAGTCCTGTGCAAAAAATGCTCAGAGTCTGTGAGGGCACCAAAAAGGATCATTTAAATCAACATGTAGGGGTCAGAAAGCACTTCTCAGAAAAGATGACCTGGGCTGAGCTTTGCTAGATGAGTAACAATTGACTGAATGAGAAGAGTAACCCAAGTGAAAGGAATATATGGTAACAGATGCATAAAGCAACACGGATCATTCAAGATACTGCAAGTTCTTATTTAAAGGAAAGTTTAATATGGGTCCGTACCAGGAAATAGAATGAAAGAGAATGGTGGAAGCAAAATCATTAAATGCTTTGGGAGTGAGGTTTTACCGTTAAAACTGTCCAGAAAGATTGCCCCCTAATTCTCCAATAGCTACTAAAAATAATTTGAAACAAGAACAAAAAATAAACATATTTTCATATTTAATTCATTTTGGAGCAAGACTAATGCAGTAATACTGAATTCAGAAAGCAAAGGTGGAAATGGAGAAGGAGAAACAAGGAGACACACAGGCAGTAAAAATTTGTTAAACTGAGAAAATAATTGGAAGGGAGAATAGAATAAGAAAAGTCTAAACTAGATGACTAAGATTATGATAGAAAACACAAGAAAAATGGGTCTGAGACAGTAGGAAGCAAGGAAGAATGACAAATTTCTTTTAAATTATTTCACATATTATATTTTCTATAAGTTGTCTAAAAATTTCTTATAAATTATAAATCATGCATAAAGTATATAACAAGGTTAACCTTTTATGAAAAAAACTGTATTAAGGCTTTTAAAGAAATAAAAAATAGAACTATCATAGGATCCATGTTCATTGTAGTAATATTTATAATAACCAAGATAAGGAAGCAAACAATATAAAGTCTGTCAACAGGTAAATGGATAAAGAAACTACAGTTGTGTGTGTGTGTGTGTGTGTGTGTGTGTGTGTGCATGCATGCACACTGTACCCAGCCAAAAAAAATACCCTTTATGCTAGGAAAACTGGATATCCATATGTAGAAGAAAAAAGTAGATCCCTCTCAATCTGCATAAAAGTCACAATACTCAATGTGGCACCTAAGAATTGAACCAGAAAATTTGCAACTGCTAAAAGAAAACATACAGTCAACACTCCAACATATTGCCATAGGCATTGACCTCCTTAATAATATTCCTAAAGCTCAAGAAATAAAGCCAGGAATTAATAAGTAGGATGGCATCAAATTTAAAAACTTCCACACAGTAAAGATACAGTTAAGAGTGTGAAGAGACTGCCTACAGAATGGAAAAAAAATCTTTCCCAGCTACTCTTTCAACAGAGAATTAATATCCAGAATATATTTTAAAAAACTAAAAACTTACCATCAAAAAATGAATAACCCAATCAATAAATGAACAAAATAGACATTTCTCAAAAGAAGAAATGCAAATATCCAACAAATATATGGAAAAAATGTTCAATATCCTTAGTATTCAGGAAAATAAAAATCAAAATTACACTGAGGAGGAAAAAAAAAACTATGCTGAGGAACTGAGAGTGGTAGCGCATGCCTATAATCCCAGATATTCTGAAGGCTGAGGAAGGAAGATCATAAGTTTGAGGCCAACCTCTGTAACTTAGCAAGACCCTGTCTCAAAATAAAGGGGTGTAGCTCAGTGATAGCGCATGTACCCTTGGGCTCAATCCCCAGTAACACACAAATAAAACTATAATAACATGTGAGATTTCATCTCACTCCAGTTAGAATGGCAATCACCAAGAACATAAATAAATGCTGGTGAGGATACAGAGGGCAATAACAGTTCATTGTTGGTGGGACTGTAAGTTAGTACAACTACATGGATATAAGCAGGGAGATTCCTCAAAAGACTAGGTATGGAACCACAATATGACCCACCTATTCTACCCCTTGGTATTTATCCAAAAGACCTAAAATCATGGTGATACATACGTACCAATGTTTATATTAAAGCAATTCACAATACTCAATTTAGAATCAGCCTAAGTGTCCATCAACTGATAAAGAAAATGTGGTATACGTACACAATGGAGTTTTACTCAACCATACAGAAGAACGAAGCTATGTTATTCACTGGTATGTAGATGGAACTAGAGAATATCATGCTAAGTGAAGTAAGTCAGACTCAGAAAGTCAAGAGTCAGATGTTTTCTCTCATATGTAAAAGCTAGAGAGGGAGGCATCTCACAAAAATAGAAGGGAGACTAATAGAATAGAAGAAGAGGATTGAGAGGGGGAGAAGAGGAGGGCAGAGAGAGGTACTGGGGAATAAAATTGACCAGAACATGCTATGTCAATGTCTCCATGTACTACAGTGAACCCTACTTTTATGTATAGTTAAAATGCACTACTTAGAAGGAGGAGGAGGAGAGGAGGAAGTAATACAGAAGGGAATGAGGAAGAAGAGGAGAAGGAAGAATAGAAGGGATACCAGTAGAATAGGGGATGGGGATAGGAGACAGGAAAAGGAGAAGCAAGAAAAAGGTACTACAAAATGAAATTGATCAAATTATGTTATATGCATGTATGAATATGTCACAGTGAATTCTACTGTTATGTATAATTATAATGCACCAATAATAACCATTTTTAAATCTGGCAGTAGAGGATTACAATCATCAGAAAAATTATTATATTATCTATCACACGATATGAAAAGTTTGAATAAATGCCTTTATTAACTAATATTAATTAAGTTGGAACATGGGTTATGCCTAGTTTAGTCAAAGTATTTTTTTAAAGTTTAGTAAACCTAACCCTCCAGAGAACTGAAAAATTTAAAAATGTCATTCTGAAACATTCATATCCTAAGCTTCTATCTCCTGTTTATAAAAGGCTTTATAATTTATTTATGTATGGGCAAATATGTCTTCAGCTTCATTACTCTTCTCTTCGTTTATTATGGATAAGTTATTGTATGGTTGTGGGGGAAAGTTGTCTGCAGGGACTGAAAACTAAGGAGAAGAACCATGACTGGGATACTAAGCCTTGGAGCTGTCTAATGAGCCCCTCTGCCTCCCACAGCTAGCTCTTCACAGCTCTGTGAAAGACTAATAAACACAAGCCAACAAAAACAAAACACTCACAAATCTAAGTCAGTAAATAAAACCCTAAGGATATGCAGTTTGCTCCTGACCAGGACTAGAACACTTACTTTCTTTGCGAATTTCCTGGAGTGCAGCAGTAAGCTCTTCCTTTAAAACAGTGGCTTCCTGGGCAATCTTCTCTCCCTTGTCTAATAAATTCCAAGTTGCTTCCTCTACAGAAGCTAGGAGGACTCTGGCTCTTTTTGAACGTCCTTTTTTCCTGTTGGAAGGATTCTGGGGACAATTTACAAGTGTGGTAACCTGAAATTGGAAAAATACAAGTAACTCGTGAGACAATCTGTGAAAACAGCCTTGAGATATTATAACCTAAAAGAAAAGCATTTCATAGTACAGTGATTCATTCCTAGTACTCTGGGTACATTCCCAGACATCAAGTCATGGCACCTAAGGAGCATAATCACCTAAAGATACAATTGAAGAGAGAGCCATAGATATTGAATCTCTCCAATTTTACTATTGAAAGAATGCTTGAGATGACTGTGTGTATGTATGTGTGTGGTTTTAATTAAAAACTGCATCTAACCTCACAAAGCAGAATGAATCCACCATTTGACCCAGCTACCCCACTCCTCCATCTATACCCAAAGGACTTAAAATCAGCATACTACAGTGACACAGCCACACCAATATTTACAGCAGCTCAATTCACAATAGCTCAACTATGGAACCAACCTAGATGCCCTTCAACAGATAAATGGATGAAGAAAATATGGTATATATACACAATGGAATATTACTCAGTCTTAAAGAAGAATGAAATTATAGCATTTGCAGGTAAATAGATGGAACTAGATAATATCATGCTAAGTCAAATAAGCCAATCCCAAAAAAACAAAGGCTGAATGTCTTCTCTGATAAGTGGATGCTGATCCATACTGGGGTGGGGAGATATGGAAGAATGAAGAAACTTTGGTTTGTGTAGAGGGGAGTGAGGGGAAAGGTAGGGCTGTGGGGATGGGAAGGATAGTAGAAAGAGACAGACATTATTACCCTATATACATGTATGATTAAATTAGGGGAATGACTCTGAACCATGTAAAGTCTGAGGAATAAGAAGCTGTGCTCCATTTGTGTACTGTATGTCAAAATGCATTCTACTATAAAATTAATTAATTAATTAATTTTAAAAAGCTGTAACTGAAAAAAACAAAGTCTAGATAAAGCAGTCAAAATAGGAAAAGCAAAAAATTGTCTCAAAATTATCAAATTATAAATACACACACACACACACACACACACACACACACACACACACACACATATATATATATATATATATATATATATATATATCTTTGTAGCCAGCAACTTGTATTGAGGGAATCAAAAATAATAATTAGGTAGGTATTAGACTATTTAGGTTGAGAACAGAAATTATTGATATTGAGTGAGAAGAACAGTCTGAAATATACAAAGCAGTGGTTACCTCAGGGTATAAAGCCCAAATCTCCATATGATCTTTCTTGCCCTTTGCAACCTCCTTAACCTCTCCCCTATACTCTCCCCTACCTTACTGGGCCTCTCCAACAGGTCCTACTCAAAGTCCCCTATCAGGATGGCTTTCCTGAAAACCCCATTATCACCTTCTCACACTCTATCCCCTTACTCAATTTTGTTTCTCACAAAATGTTAGTTGGCTAGGTAGATAATGAGCATGGGAGACAAGGAAAAGAAATTTAGGCTCTGCCCTGGGTGACAACCAAATGGCCATTCTTATAGTCACAGTTCCCTGTATATCTGTAGAAAATGGATTCGCTATATGCTGGAAAATTTTCCAATATGACTAAATTTGCGCAGGTGCACTAAGCCATGGCAGGAAATCACTGTAACTGCCCCAAACACATAATTCATGAGAAGGGAGGTTCCCAGGGCAAATATAAAAACACACAATGTATCCTCTATTGAAGGCACTCCATTCCATGTCAGAGGTATACTTCCATTTCACTAAATAAACCCTTCATGCTTTTCTAATTGTATCTCTGAACTGAAATCTTTGTTTCAAGAATACAATAATTTTGTTACTCCATCCAGTAACAAAAACACTAACTGAGCCTGACATTTTTGTTTATATGTTTACTATATAAACAAAATGTACTAAGAATATAAATACAACAAATGTAATACTAAAAAATGTAAAATCCATGAAAGCACAAAACATATTTTGTTCTCCAGCACTCAGAAAATGTATAAAGTAGGTGTTCAATAAATACAATACAATGGCTTAATGAACTGAGTAGTTAAAAGGAGGAACTTTTTAACGTCTATATTGTGAAATGCCTGAATGTGTTAATAATAAACTTGTATTGCTTATGTAAGTTTATTAAATTAAAAACAAATTCCTAACCACAAAAAAAATAAGTTTGTGAAGTGACTGATGTGTTAATTGCCTTGATTTAATCGTTGCATAATGTATACATGTATCAAAACATTAAAGTGTATACCATAAATGTAAACGATTTTTATTTGTTAATTAAACCCTATTAAAGTTTTGAGAGAGAAGGAAATGAATCTTAACAAAAATAAGAACAAACTCATGATAAGAGCATTATTTGGAAATGAAAACTAAGCATCTGTATTTGAAAACAAAAACCTCACACACCAAATTACTTTATGTAAAATATCTATTCTTTCTATTTCTTAACTAAAACTTAGATCCTGATAGCAAGTTTTGGGTAAAATTTTTATAAGCAAAGCTTAAAAATCTCCATCACAAAAGAAAGGCTGGGAAACTTGTATACAGTATCTAAATTAGAAGCCCTGAAACTCCTACTGAAATAAAGGTTCCAATAAGAAGTTAGTGAGGTGATGGTTGTTAATTAGCTTGATTGAATCTTTGTACATTGTAAGCATAGATCAAAAAACATTATTGTACCCCTTAAGTATACACAATTATTTGTCAATAAAAATAAATTTAAAAAGAGGTTGGGAAGGAGTGACAGAGGGAGGGAGGGAGATTCCTACATCTCATCAAATAGCTGAAGCTATGATAATCATGCACCACATCTTTAACAACAAACTATATAAAACCCTTCATGTTCTGAAGCCCCTAAAAATTTTGCTTGTTGTTTTTATGGAGCATTAGATGTATGTTAATTTAGCTATTTGGACCGATTGTTCAGCTAGAAATTAAGAACTTTTAAACTATGGGGGAAATATGTACATAAACATTTTTGTCTGATCTCCTATTCACCTGCCCTTGTTGGCTTCAATGTCCATTATTCCAGTATTCATGACTCATAGTGAAATATCTTGTGGCAAGTCTTTCTTTCCTTGCTCATTCAATAAAAACGATGTGAAAGTTAAATAAGGTAATGTGTCTTTTAAAATGCATGACATGTAGGCCTATTCTCTGAAGGGAGTGCACTGGACATTTCCCTGTGTAACTCCCATCTCTGGGCCCAGAGTCTATGCATGGCAGACTCCCCAGGGAACTCTACCCTGGAGGAAATTCTGGGGCAATATGAACGGAGTCTCAGGGATAGCCAGAACAATTTAAGAAATATTACATTTGTGACAAGCTAGCGGCGCAGAGATGCAGCGCTGCTGATTCTGCGGGCTCCTGCCAGCTGTGCATTTGCTGTGCTCAGAGCTGAATTCTGGGTTTGAGATGGGGGAAGGAACGGTCCAGTTCGGTTCTCCACACTGGTCAGACCACAGAGGAAGCCAGCGGCCACCATCTTGGAGAGCTGACGACACCATCCCTGTTTTCGACTGATCGCAGCTCTTTAAGCTATAGAACAGGTAATTTCAGGCTGACATTTGTCTGCGTCTTGCAGACAAATTGCTCAGACTTAGTGCTCAAGAACCCGCAGAAACTGCTTCTTGGAGCCTGCTCCTATAGGAACATGCACCGAGCCCGGAGCGGCCGAGTTCCGGCTCCCGGAGCTGCTCTGGCCCAGGGCTATAGAACCCGCGGAAACTGGTTCTTGGAGCCTGCTCCTATCGGAGCATGCACCGAGCCCGGAGAGGCCGAATTCTGGCTCCCGGAACTGCTGTGGCCCAGGGATAAAGAACCCGCGGAAACTGCTTCTCAGTCCGGGTCCTTCTGAATACTGTGGAGGCCAGAGGGGCAGAGCAGAGCCTCCGCCCACGCCCAGAACAGGCCCAGTGACCCGCTGGAGTGGTAATCACGCCACCCCAATTGGAGTAGGGGCAGAGCAGAGCCGCCACCCACACCCGCAAGGTAGGCAGGCCTGTGACTGATGGGCGGATCAGGCCCAGCGGCCTGCTGGCGCAGCAGACATGTCACCACATTTGGAATAGAGGCAGAGCAGAGCCACCGCCCATGCCCGCAAGGTAGGCAGACCTGCGACCGCCGGAGGAACAGGCCCAGCGGCCTGCCGGCATGGTAGATACATAACCCCAACTGGAGTAGGGGCAGAGCAGAGCCGCCGCCCGCGCCCAGAAGAGGCCCAGAGGCCCGCAGGCATGGTAGTTACGTCACCCCAATTGGAGTAGGGGCAGAGCAGAGCCGCCACCCACGCCTGCAACGTAGGCAAACCTGCAACCGACCGGCAGAAAAGGCCCAGGGTTTTGCGGGCGTGGTAGACACGTCACACCAATTGGAGGAGGGGCACAGCAGAGCTGCTGCCCGTGCCTCCAAGGTAGGCAAACCTGTAACCAACCGGCAGAACAGTCCCAGCGGCCCGCCAGCGTGGTAGACAGATCACCCCAATTGGAGGAGGAGCAGAGCCGTCGCCTGCCCCTGCAAGGGAGACTTTTTAACTATACAAGAGCAATATAAATATATAGGGGGAAAATTTCAAAAACACAACAATTTCACCAAGCAGAAAGAAACACGAGCAATATGAAAAAACAAGGAAAGAAAGGACCACAGGCAATGCAGGTCAACTCAACTTTAGAAGAGGTAATAGCTGTAGCAGATGGAATGTCAGATAAAGAATTCAGGATATACATGCTTCACATGATATGGAGTCTCAAGGAAGACATTAGACAGCAAAATCAGACAATGAAAGATCACTTCAACCACTTCGACCACTTCGACAATGTATTACATAAACAAATCCAAGAAGCAAAAGATCAACTATACAGGGAGATAGAGGTAATAAAAAACAAACAAACAGAAATCTTAGAAATGCAGGAAGCAATAAACCAACTTAAAAACTCAATTGAGAATACTACCAGCAGAGTAGAACACTTAGAAGATAGAACATCAGACAATGAAGACAAAGTATTTCAACTGGAGAAGAACATAGACAGCTCAGCAAGACTGTTAAGAAACCATGAGCAGAACATCCAAGAAATATGGGATAATATAAAGAGACCAAACTTAAGAGTCATTGGGATACAGGAAGGTATAGAGGTCCAAACCAAAGGAATGAGCAATCTATTCAATGAAATAATACGAGAAAACTTCCCAGACTTGAAGAATGAGACAGAATCCCAAATCCTAGAATCCTACAGGACGCCGAATGTGCAAAATCAAAAGAGATCCACACCTAGACACATTATAATGAAGATGTCCAACATACAGAATAAGGAGAGAATTTTAAAAGCTACAAGAGAAAGGAAGCAGATTACACTTAGGGGTAAACCAATCAGGATAACAGCTGATCTTTCAACACAGTCTCTGACAGCTAGAAGATCCTGGAATAACATATTTCAAACACTGAAAGAAAATGGGTTCCAACCAAGAATCGTGTATCCAGCGAAATTAAGCTTCAGGATGGAAGATGAAATTAAAACCTTCCACAATAAACAAAAGTTAAAAGAATTTGCAGCTAGAAAACCATGTCTTCAAAACATCCTCAGCAAAACATTACAGGAAGAGGAAATGGAAAAAAACAATAAAAGACAACAGTGGGAGGTAGGACAGTAAAGGGGGGAAAATAATCAAAAAGGAAAACAAACCATGTTTAGTAACATAAATAAACAAATATGGCTGGAAGAACAACCCATATCTCAATAATAACCCTAAATGTTAATGGCTTAAACTCACCAATTAAGAGACACAGGCTAGTAGAATGGATCACAAAACAAGACCCAACAATATGCTGCCTACAGGAGACACATTTGATAGGAAAAGACATACATAGACTGAAGGTGAAAGGTTGGGAAAAATCATATCACTCATATGGACTTCGGAAACAAGCAGGAGTGTCCATACTCATATCAAATAAAATAGATTTCAAGCCAAAGTTAATCAAAAGGGATAAAGAGGGACACTACATACTCCTCAAGGGAACCATACACCAACAAGACATAACAATCATAAATATATATGCCCCAAACAATGGTGCAGCTATATTCATCAAGCAAACTCTTCTCAAGTTTAAGAGTCTAATAGACCACCATACAATAATCATGGGAGACTTCAACACACCTCTCTCACCACTTGTCAGATCTTCCAAACAAAAGTTGAATAAGGAAACTATAGAACTCAATAACACAATTAATAACCTAGACTTAATTGATATATATAGAATATACCACACAACATCAAGCAGTTACACTTTTCTCTCAGCAGCACATGGATCCTTCTCAAAAATAGATCATATATTATGTCACAGGGCAACTCTTAGACAATATAAAGGAGTAGAGATAATACCATGCATCTTATCTGATCATAATGGAATGAAACTGAAAATCAATGATAAAAGAAGGAAGGAAAAATCATGCATCACTTGGAGAATGAACAATAGGTTATTGAATGATCAATGGGTTATAGAAGACATCAAGGAGGAAATTAAAAAATTCTTAGAGATAAATGAAAACAGACACAATATATCGGAATCTATGGGACACATTGAAAGCAGTTCTAAGGGGAAAATTCATTGCTTGGAGTTCATTCCTTAAAAAAAGAAAAAACCAACAAATAAATGATCTCATACTTCATCTCAAAATTCTAGAAAAAGAAGAGCAAAACAACAGCAAAAGAAGTAGAAGGCAAGAAATAATTAAAATCAGAGCTGAAATTAATGAAATCGAAACAAAAGAAACAATTGAAAAAATTGACAAAACTAAAAGTTGGTTCTTTGAAAAAATAAATAAAATTGACAGACCCTTAGCCATGCTAACGAAGAGAAGAAGAGAGAGAAATCAAATTACTAGCATACGGAATGAAAAAGGCAATATCACAACAGACACTTCAGAAATACAGAAGATAATCAGAAACTATTTTGAATCCTTATACTCCAATAAAATAGAAGATAGTGAAGGCATCAATAAATTTCTTAAGTCACATGATCTGCCCAGATTGAGTCAGGAGGATATAGACAACCAAACAGACCAATATCAATTGAGGAAATAGAAGAAACCATCAAAAGACTACCAACTAAGAAAAGCCCAGGACCGGATGGGTATACAGCAGAGTTTTACAAAACCTTTAAAGAGGAACTAATACCAATACTTTTCAAGCTATTTCAGGAAATAGAAAAAGAAGGAGAACTTCCAAATTCATTCTACGAGGCCAACATCACCCTGATTCCTAAACCAGACAAAGACACTTCAAAGAAAGAAAACTACAGACCAATATCTCTAATGAACCTAGATGCAAAAATCCTCAATAAAATTCTGGCGAATCTAATTCAAAAACATATCAAAAAATTGTGCACCATGATCAAGTAGGATTCATCCCTGGGATGCAAGGCCAGTTCAATATATGGAAATCAATGGACATAAAAATAAGAACCATATGATCATCTCAATAGATGCAGAAAAAGCATTTGACAAAGTACAGCATCCCTTTATGTTCAAAACGCTAGAAAAACTAGGGATAACAGGAACTTACCTCAACATTGTAAAAGCAATCTATGCTAAGCCTCAGGCTAGCATCATTCTGAATGGAGAAAAATTGAAGGCATTCCCTCTAAAATCTGGAACAAGACAGGGATGCCCTCTCTCACCACTTCTGTTCAACATAGTTCTCGAAACACTGGCCAGAGCAATTAGACAGACGAAAGAAATTAAAGGCATAAAAATAGGAAAAGAAGAACTTAAATTATCACTATTTGCAGATGACATGATTCTATACCTCGCAGACCCAAAAGGGTCTACAAAGAAACTATTAGAGCTAATAAATGAATTCAGCAAAGTGGCAGGCTATAAAATCAACACGCATAAATCAAAGGCATTCCTGTATATCAGCGACAAATCCTCTGAAATGAAAATGAGGACAACCACTCCATTCACAATATCCTCAAAAAAAATAAAATACTTGGGAATCAACCTAACAAAAGAGGTGAAAGACTTATACAATGAAAACTACAGAACCCTAAAGAGAGAAATAGAAGAAGATCTTAGAAGATGGAAAAATATACCCTGTTCATGGATAGGTAGAACTAACATCATCAAAATGGCGATATTACCAAAAGTTCTCTATAGGTTTAATGCAATGCCAATCAAAATCCCAATGGCATTTCTTATAGAAATAGAGAAAGCAATCATGAAATTCATATGGAAAAATAAAAGACCCAGAATAGCAAAAACAATGCTAAGCAGGAAGTGTGAATCAGGCGGTATAGCAATACCAGACTTCAAACTATACTACAGAGCAATAGTAACAAAAACAGCATAGTACTGGTACCAAAACAGGCAGGTGGACCAATGGTACAGAATAGAGGACACAGAAACCAATCCACAAAACTACAACTATCTTATATTTGATAAAGGGGCTAAAAGCATGCAATGGAGGAAGGATAGCATCTTCAACAAATGGTGCTGGGAAAACTGGAAATCCATATGCAACAAAATGAAACTGAATCCCTTTCTCTCGCCAGGCACAAAAGTTAACTCAAAATGGATCAAGGAGCTTGATATCAAATCAGAGACACGGCGTCTGATAGAAGAAAAAGTTGGCTACGATCTACATACTGTGGGGTGGGGCTACAAATTCCTCAATAGGACACCCATAGCACAAGAGTTAATAACTAGAATCAACAAATGGGACTTACTCAAACTAAAAAGTTTTTTCTCAGGAAAAGAAACAATAAGAGAGGTAAATAGGGAGCCTACATCCTGGGAACAAATCTTACTCCTCACACTTCAGATAGAGCCCTAATATCCAGAGTATACAAAGAACTCAAAAATTAGACAATAAGATAACAAATAACCCAATCAACAAATGGGCCAAGGACCTGAACAGACACTTCTCAGAGGAGGGCATACAATCAATCAACAAGTACATGAAAAAATGCTCACCATCTCTAGCAGTCAGAGAAATGCAAATCAAAACCACCCTAAGATACCATCTCACTCCAGTAAGATTGGCAGCCATTATGAAGTCAAACAACAAGTGCTGGTGAGGATGTGGGGAAAAGGGTACACTTGTTCATTTTTGGTGGGACTGCAAATTGGTGCAGCCAATCTGGAAAGCAGTATGGAGATTTCTTGGAAAGCTGGGAAAGGAACCACCATTTGACCCAGCTATTCCCCTTCTCGGTCTATTCCCTAAAGACCTAAAAAGAGCGTGCTACAGGGACACTGCTACATCGATGTTCATAGCAGCACAATTCACAATAGCAAGACTGTGGAACCAACCTAGATGCCCTTCAATAGACGAATGGATAAAAAAAAAAAATGTGGCATTTATACACAATGGAGTATTACTCTGCATTAAGAAATGACAAAATCATAGAATTTGGAGGGAAATGGATGGCTTTAGAGCAGATTATGCTAAGCGAAGCCAGCCAATCCCTAAAAAACAAATGCCAAATGTCTTCTTTGGTATAAGGAGAGTAACTAAGAACAGAGTAGGGACGAAGAGCATGAGAAGAAGAACAGGGATGAGAGGTGGGAGGGAAAGGGAGAGAGAAGGGAAATTGCATGGAAATGGAAGGAGACCCTCAGGGTTATACAAAATTACAAACAAGAGGAAGCGAGGGGAAAGGGAAAAATAATACAAGGGGGAGATATGAACTACAGTAGCGGGGGTAGAGAGAGAAGAGGGGAGGGGAGGGGAGGGGAGGGGGGATAGGAAAGGATAGGAAAGGCAGCAGAATACAACAGACAGTAGTATGGCAATTTATAAATCAATGGAAGTGTAACTGATGTGATTCTGCAATCTGTATATGGGGTAAAAATGGGAGTTCATAACCCACTTGAATCAAAGTGTGAAATATGATATATCAAGAACTATGTAATGTTTTGAACAACCAACAATAAAAAAAAATAATAATTATAAGAATAATTTGCATCCTCAAAATAGTAACAGGCATATTTATATGTGATTATGTAATATATATCAAGTAAATATCTTTCTTATTAATTGATATATTTAATTGTAATATATCTCAGTTAACAAAGAATTTGACATACATTGTATATTATGTATTTTAGTATGTATATATAAAAGCTCATGGGAAATAGAATAAAAATTTTAAAAGGAGGAAAAAAAATAAAAAATAAATAAAATGCATGACATGACACAAATATTGGTTGGTATTTAGAGTGTATTTCCTAGTCTGTTCCCCACGTGGATACATAGGTTATGAGAATCTTTGTAAAAGGTATTCTCTGGGCCTAATCTTATCTTGCTCCTGGAGTCCCCAAAACAGAAAAAAATTATGAGGGCAGATAACAAAGCACATTCTATATGCTTTACAAGCAGCTAAATAGGGTCATGGGTCTTCATTATGCCTTATATAAGGATGAGAATGAGCCTGATTTATTACATGGGCTTTCCCAAAGTCCAAAAGGCAATTATCCCACTAAAGTCACTCTAATTTACATAGCAAGAGTTAGAAGATATTTGTCTGGATTAAGACAAACTATAACACCTAGTTTAAGACTTTTGTTTAAAATAAGAATAAGTATCATTGTCTGAAATGTTCCTCCTGAATGTATTTTAAGTGCCACAATTCATGATGCTTCCCACTGCACATTCCTCCTCTATTGTTTGGATCCTCCATGCACCAAATGTTTTCCACTGAATAGCCTAGGCTTTGAAATTAAAATGAGCATTCCAGAAATGCTTTGTACCTTATAATAAATGCCAGAGAAGTAGGAAATGTGAAAAAAATATATATATAAGAACATTCCATTTCCATTTAAAAACAAATGCAATTGTAATTGTTAATTTCACTTGTTTGAAACTTTATCTTCTTTTAAAATACCTAATATATTCATTTAATATTGACTAAAGTTAAGTGACATTCTCAAATAGTCATTTTATTTCAGAAAGTAAATATGACTTAGCAATTCTGTGGGAAAAAAGAAATGTGCACCTTTTTTTCACCCCAACTCACCTCAGGAATATAACCTACTCCCAACAGTGACTGTGACTCACTATGGCAGATGATTCTCACCAAGGAGGTGGGGGTGTGTATGTTATTTGAAAAGGTCTCCCATCTCCGAAGGAATACCAGCAACCAGTAAAATTAGCTTTCAAGTTATTCTGTAAAATAATTTCTGTTTCCTTATTTTCTTTTTTAGTACAAAGTCAGTTCTATTTTTATAAAGAACTTAAAACTTTTAGTTGGAACTTGCAGCAGAGATGATTCTAATATAGAATCCAAGCTTATGGTTAACTAACTTTACATTTTATCTCTGATACATACCCTTTCCATTTCCTCCCAGCCCTCCCCCCCCCCTTTTTTTTTTTTTGAACTTAAACTTCATTCTCATATGGGGGGAAATCTCCAGGCTTGAAGATTTGGAGGAGTTAGGCTTGCTCTCTTTTCTTTAGTCTGTAAATCTGTGCTGGGCTACAAAGACAAAACTTCATCAAAGATACAGGAAGGAATTCTCATTGAAATGGTCCTAAATTCAAGGTTTAAAGTATTAACAAAAAAAAAAAAGGAGAAACTCCTACATTATTAATTCTGCAAGTTTAAAATTCCATAAAACCAGATATATCTTAAATGGCAAATGATATTTATATGTTAAAAATGTATGGAGTACAAAGAAAGCTTTTTGTAATCTTTCCTAATTCCATTGGGTTACTCTAGGTGCTCCAAAGATACAGAAAATTAAATTGATATGCTTAGTGAACCAAGTCTTCAACTGACATTATATAGAGCCACGGTAGCACACAATAGGAACTTGCAGGATATGACATGAGATTGTGATTAACTTTCATTTGTTGCATCAGTGCAAGAATTGCTTTAGCATCTCAGCACTAGCTTTGTAGAAAGCTTTTAATGCCAACTTGTTAATGCATTTATACTCTACAACTATGTTTTTACCCAACCTAACTTTTTTCTTTTAATTCTACTATCATTGTGACATTTAAAGTCCATATTAACAGCTATCCTCTTTGTTTCTGAGCTAAAACACTTTGAATTTTAACCTTCTTCCAATAGCTCAGGGAGGCTTCAGGGCTGCTTTTGTTCCCTTGAGTTAATTTTAATTTATGGAATAAAGTATAAAACATTTAAGCCATGTTAATTATCTAAAACTTCAGCAGGGCTCTGAAAGAAATTAGAAGAGTAAAAAATAAAATTGTAGATAAGTAAAACCAGTGATCTGTCAAAGTAAAAAGTATATCATCCCATTCTGGGGAGAAGATGGGGATATCCATTCCTTAAGCCATTGATAATTGTACCTGTTCCTTACTTCCTATCCCAAGTAATCTTTACTAACAAAAGTACTGAGGAAAATCAAAGGATTGTGAGCCCAGCAATCCCCCAAAACTAACCACATCATCTCAAGCCAATAACCATTTATTGAGTTCATACTGTGTTCAAAATAATACCCAAAGCAGTTTGGAAATAAATACAAGTAAGCTCCAGGATGATAATATGAAAAATACACAACTAGCTTCAATATAAAAGACAGAATAATAACTACTTACAAAGAAATAAATACAAAGAAAGTGCTTGTGAATGCAAACACATATTCACAAGGATTAAGTAGACCTTCTAAAAAGAGCCCCCTAAAGACAAATGGTTTTCTAATAGGAGAGAAAGAAAGGAGGGTGAGCCAGGTAAAGGAAACCATGTACAAAGGAGCAGAGATGGAGATTATTTTTATCTAAAAAACTGCAGATAGTCAAGAGTGACAGACTATAGGGTAAAAACAGGAGGAAAGCAGGTGAGAAACAGGCTAGGAAGTAAGTTTCAGCTTAAGTAAGAAAAGTTTTTAAAGCCAAGGAAATAGTTAATGTTTAATTCAATAGACACATTGAACATAGCATGCCCAA
Organism: Callospermophilus lateralis; assembly: GCF_048772815.1. Taxonomy (NCBI): domain Eukaryota; kingdom Metazoa; phylum Chordata; class Mammalia; order Rodentia; family Sciuridae; genus Callospermophilus; species Callospermophilus lateralis. The sequence goes on from NC_135319.1 coordinate 40,359,342, forward strand.
AGTAGAAGCTTTCCACCAACCCAACTGTTCTCCATCTGTATTTCTTACCTCAGGGGCTGGCATCTCTAGTCTGAGGCAGAAACTCAGAGGTCATCTGAGCTACTCCCTCTCTCTTATGCTCCTCTCCAAGTCCTTGTCATCCACGACATAGAAAATGGGATCTCAATCTCAGCCCTATCCAGCAATCTATTGTAATAAAAATTGTGTCCAACAATTCTGTTCCCCTTTGAATCTTCTATGAAGAGTTTTGGAAGGGGTCTCATTGTTTCCACAACAGGTCCACACTCCACTAGCGGCATCTCTGATAAATACAAATCTGACATACCTGCATCAGATTAAAAACCTCCAATAGCCAGCTACCTGCTACCTACAAGTAAAATCCAAACTCCTTAGCATGGCTTATGAGAGAATTTATAATCTTGCTTCTGACTCAATTATCATTCACATCTTCCATTCATGTAGTTTGACCATAAATTACTTATTAGGCTCAGAACAGAAAAGGTTTGCAAGCTGGACAAAAATGGTGCCTCCTCTCACAGCCACCTGGCATCGTTCATTATGGCATTATTTGTATTAACATAATGCTTCCCAGCTGTACCATGAACTCAATAAGGGTAGGAGCCACACTTAACTCATTCTGAAAACCCAGAGCTAGCATACTAGAAATAATAAATACATACACAGTAGTTGACTTATTGGGCAAAAAAATTAACAAAACCATAGATTTTAAAAGCCTTAAACCAAAGCCATAATGTTGAGTGGTTGATATAAGGTTACCAACAGAGCTGGTCATTAAACCAAAATTAAAATTTAATTTTAGTGATTTCACATGGTAGTTGTCATCAAAATGAATACCTTAAAGTAGGTTTGGGGTTTGTTGTTGTGATTGTTGATTGTCATTTCCCCTGTTGAGTATCATAGAAAAGCAAATTTTTGCAAATTCTGAATAAATAAATTATCATACATACCTTATCTGGGATCTGATAAGTTTAAAATGATCCAGAATCAAGTATTTAGAGTTACTTGGTTCATTTTCAAACTATAAATAAAAAGAGCTGTTCTTTTTACTATTATCTTATTACTGATTTTCATTTTTTTCAATCCTTTTATTAGTTTACCATGGCTACATTTCAAAATACTGCAGACTGGAAGGTTAAACAACAGATATTTATTTTCCCACATTTCTAGAGGCCAGAAACCAAGATCAAGATGTCAGCCTGGCCTGGTTTCTCCTGAGGCTTCTCCTTGGCTTGCAGATGGCCATTTTCTATGTTCTCACACATGTGCACATATTGCTGATGTCTCTCCCTGTATATCATAACCTCCTCTTTTTTTTAAGAACACCAGTCAAATTGGATTAAGGCCCACCCTGATGACTCATTTTAATTTTGTTAGCTCTAAATAGAGTCACATTCTGAAGTACTGGGAATAGGGCCTCCACATGTGAATTTGTAGGCAAGGAGACAATTCAGCCCATAACAATGGCATAAAAAGTATAAAGCAACCATCACTTTTTTAATATATAATTTAGGGTTTTGTTTGTTCGTTAGGTTAACTATTGTGGCTAACATGACCTATTACTTTGAGCGATTAAGGAGCAATAACATATAGAGTCCTCTCCAATAGTACCAGCCCTCTGTGTCATGCAGATGGTTCAACAAAGCAAAGAGATCTACATGCCAAACCCATAAACAATTCTCACTAAATATTCTAAGCCAGGAAGTATACTTATTCCTGTATAAAACATGGAGTTAAACACAACCAGGAAATGACCACATATTGAGACTAATATCAAATATTAGTTTCTTCAAGTTTTTACTTAATAATCTAACACTCACAAACAAAAGCAGTTTTGACTGCAAATTGGTGCAGCCAATCTGGAAAGCAGTATGGAGATTCCTGGGAAAGCTGGGAATGGAACCACCATTTGACCCAGCTATCGCCCTCCTCGGACTATTCCCTGAGGACCTTAAAAGAGCATACTATAGGGATACTGCCACATCAATGATCATAGCAGCACAATTCACAATAGCTAGACTGTGGAACCAACCTAGATGCCCTTCAATAGATGAATGGATAAAAAAAATGTGGCATCTATACACAATGGAGTATTATGCAGCACTAAAAAATGACAAAATCATGAAATTTGCAGGGAAATGGATGGCATTAGAGCAGATTATGCTAAGTGAAGCTAGCCAATCCTTAAAAAACAAATGCCAAATGTCTTCTTTGATTTAAGGAGAGCAACTAAGAACTGAACAGGGGGAAAGAGCATGAGGAAAAGATTAACATTAAACTGAGACGAGTGATGGGAGGGAAAGGGAGAGAGAAGGGAAATTGCATGGAAACGGAAGGAAACCCTCATCATTATACGAAATCACATATACGAGGTTGTGAGGGGAAAGGGGCAGGGGGAAGGGAGAGAACGGAACAACAACAGATGAGGTAGAGAGGAAAGATGGGAGGGGAGGGGAGGGGGGATAGTAGGGGTTAGGAAAGACAGCAGAATACAACAGTCACTAATATGGCATTATGTAAACATTGTGAATGTGTAACTGATGTGATTCTGCAATTTGTATTTGGGGTAAAAATGGAAATGCATAACTCACTTGAATCAAATGTATGAAAGATGAAAAAATAAAAATAAAATAAAAAATAAATAAATAAATAAATAAGTGAAATAAAGGTATTTTGTCTAACTACAACTAAAAAATAAATATTTAAAAAAATAAAAATAAGGGCTGGGGATGTGGCTCAAGCGGTAACGCGCTCGCCTGGCATGCGTGGGGCCTGGGTTCGATCCTCAGCACCACATACAGACAAAGATGTTGTGTCCGCCAAATACTAAAAAATAAATATTAAAAAATTCTCTCTCATTCTCTCTCTCTCTTAAAAAAAAAATAAAATAAAAAAATAAAAAAATAAAAATAAATTGAGTATTCTAAAGCAAGTCAACAGGGTTTGCTGAGAGATTAGATATGGATTATGAAAAAAATATATGACATTAGAATGACTATATGGCATATCACCTGAGCAGCAGGGTAAATGGAGGTAATATTTACTTAGATAAGTAAATTAAGGACAGTGAGGATAAAAGGAAATCAAGAGTAGTATTAGGCATGTTTGGTTTGCCTATTAGAGACACTATACTATACAGTTTTAGAGTTGAGAAAGGTGAGGGCTAAAGATATATTTCTTATTGCGTACATTTTCATTTTAATTATTCATGTATCAGGAGTTTTACTGATCTTACAAAAATCTTAAAGAGTACTATTTTTTAAAATAAGAAATTGGATGAAATCTCTAAAAACTAAGTATAGTTAAAACTAGAAGTTACCAAACTGAGCTTTGAGACACCCCAACATTTAGAGACAATATTTCTCCAAAAACTCAACTCTTAACCTTTAATCCTAGAATATTTGGCTTTGGTCATTTCAAATGTAACTATTATTTAGAAAAGATTCCTGTTTTATACAGAATATACAATTCAAAGACAAATTTGGTTTTTAAAACTATAATGTTAACCATATAGTCTATCTTAATAGATTTTCCAAAAATGAGGAGGAAAAACTATCAAATTAAGCAAAGTAAGGAGAAATTATATGCATGCTAGTATTTATATCTAAATCAAGCACTAACCATTCTGGTAAATCAACAATCAATAGTTTATAGACTAAAATTAGTACTTTATACAATGCAAAAGCCTGCATTTGCTTCTGTTTTTTGACTGATGTACTTATTAAATAGTCACTAGAAAATTGAGGAGAAAAATGACTCAATAGAATAGCTTCTTGGGTAATCTTACTCTTTGTCTTGTCTTGCTATCTTCGATCTCAGTCTTAGTTGTTTGCTTTAATTTACTAAATGTATTTTCTGTACCAAGATACCTTTTTTACTTTTTATTTATTAATCTATATTGCATTTCAAATTGTGGTATAAAAATAATAGAACTCAAGAAAGACAATACAAAATAAAGGACAGTTTTCATTTAAAAAAAAGTTTATAGAAGAATACTGATTCAAAGAAGTATCAAATAAGGAGAAAACAAAGGACAATCTTTTTTCCATCAATAATCACTGAGTGCTTGAAGGAAACAAATTAAGAAGTGGGAAATCCAATCAAATAAATGATGACACTAATAAAGAATGTGTTGACACATGTAGTTTGGGTATGTTTGTATGATCCTTTGGTTTATCTAGCCAGAATCCTGATTTCAGCAGCAACCGATGATAAAATATGAGTATGACCTCCTAATTCTGTGTTTCATCTTTGTGTATTAGTCATTGATACACATCATGAAATTGAATAACAATGCCAATATGCTTTACCAACACAAACTTATGGAGCTCTTTCTATATTTCAATTCCACTATCTGTTGCCAGATTCTTTTTTTTTAATCTACCTTAAACTATGAGATTTATTCTTTTTTGTTCTCTTCTAACCTGAAACTCCATTTTATTGAAGATGTCCAGAAAACATAAAACATGCATTATATAATTACTTTCAACTCAAATATGAATAAGAGATATAATAGGGCTGGGGTTGTGGCTCAGTAGTAGAGTGCTCGCCTCGCACATGCAAAGCCCTGGGTTCGATCCTCAGCACCACATAAAAATAAATAAACAAAATAAAGGTATTGTGTACAACTAAAAAGTAAATATTTAAAAAAGAGAGAGAGATAATAAATGTCGAGCAAGAAAGTCCACAGGAGGGCTGGGATTGTGGCTCAGTGGGAGAGCGCTTGCTTAGTATGTGTGAGGCACTGGGTTCAATTCTCAGCACTACATATCAAAAAGTAAAATAAAGATCCATTGAGAACTAAAAAAAAAAAGTAAAGAAAAAAAAAGAAAGTTCACAGGAGATAGTGATTAGATTTGTAGGGCTCTTGAATTTACAACCACAAATGTGATCTGAATGTAGTCTATCTGTGAATTAAATGCTAATGCTCATTGAGTCTCACCTCTAAGTCAACAAAACCATTTTGTCTCATTTTTGTATAAAAATTAAATGTCATCAATTTTTAATCTCATTGGCTATCACTTGACCTTTAATGTCTGAAATTCCCTTCTTTGATATTACCATAGTCTCTGAATTCTAAAATACCAGCAATTATAACAAATAACATCAATTTAACCACTGCTTTTCAGAATGTAAGTACAGATAATATGTTGTCAACAATGAACATCCCATAACCAAGGTTGGGCCAAAATATCTTCTCCTATAGTTTCAATGTCCCCTCCAAACTTTGTGTTGAAATCTAATTGCCTTTCTAAGACTGATTAGAGGAGGAACTTTTAATAAGTGATTAGGTTATGATAGCTGAGCAGATGTGGGTTAGTAATAAAAGGAAGGAGTTCAGTCCCCTTTCTACCTCTGGCTTTCTCTCTCTTCCCATGTGATGATTTCTGCCATGTTATAACACAGCAAGAAGACTCTCATCAGATGTGAGCTCTCAGTTGTGGATTTCTCAGCCTTTCATACCATAAATCAAACAAACTTCTATTATTCATAATTTACCCAGTCTGTGGTATTCTGTTATAGCAGCAGAAAACAGACACCTATTATCCCAAAGACAGAAAGAACAAAGATACCATTGATCATGTTGTAGTTTTGAAGCTGCTTTCTTGGTCTTAAGGGGAAAAAGAAAGAAAGAAAGAAAGAAAGAAAGAAAGAAAGAAAGAAAGAAAGAAAGAAAGAAAGAAAGAAAGAAAGAAAGAAAGAAAGAAAGAGAGAGAGAGAGAGAGAGAGAGAAAGAAAGGAGGGAGGGAGGGAGGGAGGGAAGAAAGAAAGAAAGAAAGAAAGAAAGGAAGGTCATTTTATAAATCCTTTGGCTCTCATTTAGCAAAAGCTAGATCTGATAGTGTAGATCACAGAGTTTTATGAAAAAGGTCTGGTCAGATATGAAAAAGAATGGAAGAAGCTCTCCTCTCCTAACCCCAAAGGACTAATGGAAGAAGAGGCTCATGGGTAACGGAGACAGGTAAGATAAATGACTTTCTCTTCCCTAGATTTTACACAGATTGGGAACTGCAGTAGTTCCCAATTAACAGTTATTTGAGAAACACTGAAAGCAAGGGACTTTGATTCCATTTATCTTTGAGATTGTAAGAAGAAATAGCTTCATAAGCTGCCTTGTACAAACTTTGGGATGGCCACAGTGTAATCTTGGCATCACAGTATAAATAGAGCAAGTACAGCTTAGCATTCCTATATCACTCTTGATTTCCACAAGGTATGGATAAGACCAGACCATCATCTAGCCTAAAGAACAATAAAAATATGGCTGTATTGAAGACTGATAGATCTGTACTGAGTGCCCCATGATAAAGAGCAAAATGATCTTGTAGCTGAAATGTAAACAAATGATAACAACAGACACTGGATGGAGGATGTGGTTGGGACTTAGGATTCCAAACAACATCAAGAGTCAACATGTGGTTAAGGTATCCTAGGAGAACCACAGACCCTAACCAAGCTGAGGAACAGCAGTTCACAAACTTACAAATTTTATTAGCTATAGACTACATTAGGAAATGCACAGAGCTGTCCAAATTATGGTCATACATGGGACTGATCACCACTCAATGGTCACCAGACTAGAGAGCATTCTAGAGAGCCACTTTGGAGCAATAGGCACCAAATGTCCAAAGGCACTATACAGATTCAAAGGTCCCATCTCCCATCAAAAAAGCGCATATGCAAAACTCTCACCTCAATCACCTGTTTCTGAGAACTTTATCTAAAAATTTTTATCTAAAACAACTGAACACAGAGACAACATTGTTGACTCACACTATCTTATTATCTTGTTTGTTGAAATATAAGGCATTTATTCCAATCCCCACTGGATGGGAACTTATGAAGATCAGACCTCTTATAAAAGATAAATCAACTCAAGTATATTGTGTATTAATTTGTAATCCCCTACAAGTATCAAAAAGGAAATCTACATTAAATGTTTATATTCATTATAAGATGCATCATCCTAATTTCAGAAATGTTAAAATTGTGAGGTGGAGAATGTGGGAAAATGTGTCTAAATTGAAGAAAAGTAGTATATTGCAAGTCAGAACTGAGAATGCAAATTGTTTCCTTAAAAAATTCATGTGCCAAAATCACAAACCACATTAATTAAGCCTTAATTTATAAAGCATTCATGCTGTGTGTGTGTGTGCGCGCGCGTGCGCGCACACACGCACGCATTGCACCACAACAGGATTAAAAAGACATAGAAGGGGTACGATTTTAGGGCAAGCCTTGGGCCAACAGGCAGAACCATGCTCACTACTGGCTAATACAACAGCCAACACAGCAATTCTTACATTGTAATCACATAGGAGCTTTTAAAATTACTGCCTGGTCCTATTCCCAGAGATTTCAATTTAACTGGTTTTGTGTGAGGCCTGGGCATCAGGATTTTAAAAAGCTCCCCAGGTGATTTTAATGTTCAGCTAGGGTTGAAAAACACTGGTCTAATAGAATCTCAACAGTAGCAGAAATTTTCTGAAGTGCCTACTTAGCACTCTTTCCTCAAGCTAGGCTTTTGTGTCTCTCAGAGGGCTTGGTCACAAACATCTCCATCATAATTCATTTCACAGGAGGCTCTCAACTGCATATGAAATATTACCCATTTCTTACTCTTTCTTAACCAAGAAGTACAAAATATCTCTTGTGAGAAAAAAAGCACTCTAGAACAGGGACCTATAGTTATCCATGTAGTCAAGTCTGGCTATCTGCCTACTTTAGAAAATAATAGTTCTATCATAACAAACCCACATCCATGTGTTTACATGTTGTCTATGGCTGCTTTTACAGAATAATTCTAACCAACATCCTGTGACCATCAAAGATATATTTACTATATGGATCTAGACTGAAAAAGTTTGCCAGTCGCTAGTCTACAGTCATGGAGTTTTCAAGCTTTAAGGGTATCTCCTGAGACTAGCTGGATGTCCTAAAATAGCACATGGACTCTATGAAGAAATTCAAGCAGTGAAAATGACCCATCTGGGGAGATATGGACTCTTTTATCCTTTCAGCAAGATGAATCACAATTGTTCCCATCAATCCAGCACAGATAAACTGTGATTGAAAGTTAAAATATTAACAGAAGTGGAGTGAATATAGGTGGTTAAAGAACCCAGAACAAGAAGATAGCAACAGTGGAGTAGAAAGAAAATCGGAGTCTTATAGAACAAAAGGACTAGGAAGCAAGTTGAGAAGAGGTAAAGCATATGCAACAAATAATCTACAGCTAATCTCAAAGAGACCAAATCTGATGGAGGAGTCATCTTTGTATGGTTGCTACACATGTACCATTTGGACTCACACTATTTTAATCAATTAGCTACTAATTTTTCTCACTTTGATTTTAAATAGTGGCTTCCTTTTTCTCAACTATTTGTGTCTCAAGAAATACTAAAGCCTAACAACTTTCACATGAGAGCAATTTTCTGGCAGTAAAAAAAATGCAGAAATTGAAGAATTTACTTTATAAGAATCAATTCAGCAATATTGAATCACCTTAAGCTTTAAAACATATTGAGGCAGAATTATGTTTACTTCTTCATCCTACCATAAAAATAATGTCTTATACTTACAAAGCTTTGAGTCTATAAGTATTTAAAAGATAGTCAGTTTTCTAACTTTTAAATTTATTTTTTGAGATTATAGTCCAAATTCCAATGTACTATTATTAAAGCACTCTATAAGAACACTCTATGTGTACAGAGTTGTCTTTGAGTTTTCCTTGTAAATGTCAAGATTAATTCTGATGTGAATTCAATTGATAAAATAATCAAAAAGAGTACAAAAAAGAAGTCTGAGGATCAAACCAAGGAAGCACAAATAAATGGCATCATATCCATTCAAAATGATCTATAGAAAGATAGAAATAATCACAAACAAAACTTGATTTGTTTTCTGAAAGAAACAAAGGAAATTATATTCTAGAGGGCTAAGAACCCAAAGGGAGCACACAAGTCCTCCCCTGCTACCTGGAAGCCAATCAGACCTATCTGTAGAAAAGCAGGAAATAAACTCTTTGAGTATGTTTATGTGTAATTGTTTGATTTCTTGATTTTCTTTTTTATTGTTGTCGTTTGGTTTGGGTTTTGGTTTGGACTCAAGGAGAGGAGAAAGAAATGTTATTGGGGGTGGGATATGGCAAAGAGGTTCTTCATAGAAGCCAGGAAAGAGTGAAAATTATGTTGCTTGGAGGAACTAGGATTAACTGATCCCATCCAGCCACAGGATTGTGTTTGATTCTTAACAGATACAGAAGAAAGATAAGGGAAGAAACTGAAAGCAGATATTTTCATAAGAAGTTTTTGTGATTCCAAGTATAAGCATTTCTTCATGGAGACCCATGTGAGAGAGCAAAGTATGGGGATGGGGAGAGAGTTATTTTCCCTCTTCTGTCAGAGCCCCACACCATTCTGCTGCCTTAAGGATTCACATGGGGACATGGTTGCCTTGGCATGTCCATTTCTAGTCTCACAGTGGGCACCAAGGGCAGTCCTCATCCACCAGCAACAACATGAAGCCAAACAAAATGAGAATGTATGGCAGATAGACTGATTTGGGAACAAAAGTGAATTGTACCTCAGAGACTACAAAATTTTCAGACAAGGGAAGAATATAAGAAATATTTTACAGGAGAACCCCCACTCCATCATAACCAAGTGAGGGCAATTACAGTTATCTTAGATTTCTACTGCCAATGGAACCTCCTTTGATGCCGCAGCGTTTTCAGAGAGTGAAAAGACCAAGAAATCAGATTACATTAGGGAAGTTAAATATTTGAACTACATGGCTAGTGGTCAGGCAACTGGAAACAGTTGAGGACCCACAGAGGCAAGAGTTCAGTTGTGAGTATAGAATGTGTTTGAAAACTAGAAGAATTTTTAAAAGTCTAATAACTAGGTAATCTTATTGTCCTTGAACAGCAAGAGTTTGTAAATCCAAACTTGAAAATTTTCTCCACTATTACTATGACTCAACTCTACTTCTTTCTGAATATCTTTCAATTTTACAATGGATATAACTATTTAACTCTAGGTATCCACCACTCACCACTCAGTATATAGTTAACTACCAAAGAGAGGATGATGAAGAAGTTTAGAATGTGCCACCTAAATATATGCCATATTGGTATATTGTTTATTTTAAGCTGAACCTATATAAAGAACTGTACCTTCAGAAAGGGTCATTAGGTCTGATTTTCCCTACATATAGTAAGCCATAAAAATTCTTTTGGGAGGAACTTTCTTCATATACTAAGACTGGAAAATAGTAATAGTCACCAGAGACTGGTAATTGGAACTGCAATGAACCTGAATAAACAAACTGTTTGAAGTAGGACTTAACTTCCACTAGCTTCTATGTCCTTACTACCATATATCTCATAGTAACAGCCCCAAAATTTAATCCCCTAGCTAAATATTTTCTTTTGCTGTCATTCCTTCAAAATTTATTATTCATTGTCTAAAAAGTATAAAATACAATGCTTTAGTCATTTCTTTGGACTTTATTCTCTTGTGAAGTTACCCATATACATATGAAATTATTAAAATGTTTATACTTTTCTATTATTAATTAGCTCTTATCCTAATTGGGTTTCTAGATCTAGTCAAAGGGTCCAAATAAGAATTAAGGGGGAGGGGGTAGAAGGAATTTTTCTCTCACCTACAATGATAACACCCCTATTGCAGTGACAGTGAAACTACATACTGAGATGGAGTTCAAGTTAGCCTAGGTCTCTGTGTGCCTCTACTGAGCAGGCCCCAGCCAACTCACAATGGACCTATAGTTTAATAGGAAGTGAATTTTTATTGGTCTCAGATTTGAAGATTGTCTTCTTATCACAACATAATCTTCCTTATGCTAACCTTATGCCAACTGATGCAGGGGTTAACAGATATTCTTAAATTTGAGCCAACGATTAAAATTATATATAAATTATAAATAAAATTATTTATTATATCTATATAATAAATTTTTTAAATTTTTATTATAGAGTATATAAAAGCTATCTCTAGGGCTGGAGTTTTACCTCAGTAGTAGGGCACATGCCTAGCATGTGTGAACCTCAGCACCACATAACAATAAATAAATAAATATAGATTTTTTTAAAAAGAGCTATCTCTAGGGGGACTTCCAGAAAAATAGTATGGAGGTAGAAATGAAGAAAGGGCCAAGAGATGATGTAAAACAAACAAAGGCCAGAGAAGTAATGTTTATTGCTACTGATCTAACTCTATATTTATCTTTTAAAACCATGGGATATATTTATATCATAAAATACATTTGAACCTGTGCCCCATAAAAACTTTAAAAGAGATAACACATTATAAGGATTTTTTTAAGGGATTCTGGGTAAGTCAATTCTTTAACTCACATGAATCTGACATATAGAAAATTATATTTTCTGGCAAATAAAATTATTGATAGTTCTATTATGTAGTGATTGTAGCATGATCTAGCAGTTCATATCCCCTTCAGGAGTATACAACATAGAGATGTAAATTTTTTTAAGCACAATTCTGCATAACAAAACTTTCTGCATTGCACTGCCAAACTTGGATCTTGAAAGTGATAAAGTGCAGATGCCTACAGTTGCAATCATAAAAATGTAATTGCTGAGAAAAAAATTATTTCTGATTCATTGGAGGAATTTATTACAGAGGGATGCAACTGTATAAGTTATCACACAGAGAAAATGAAAGCGAATGATTGAAATATATCCCAGGCTGAACATCACTGCAAAATGACCTAGTGATTTACCTGTGCCCAAGAGGAAAAAAATAGATTAAAGATAAATCAGGTTCAGTAGGGAAGACTCTGGTAACTATAAAAAGAGCAGATAAAGATTTATGAATAAATGAATTTAGAAGTTAGAGTGACATAATAGTATCTATGACCAATTATTCTAAAAATTAAAATTAATTTTGACTCTGAATTATATAGAGAGATGATAAAAATATCATCTGTGGAAACTTGAAAGCAAAGGAATACAACTTAAAGATAAGCAATGAGGAAAAGTGGGCATTTTTTTATATCTTTATTTTATTTTTTTAATTTTCTATTCTAATTTGTTATATATAACAGCAGAATGCATTACAATTCATATTATATAGAGTGAGCACAATTTTTCATATCTCTGCTTGTATACAAAGAATTTTCATACCATTCGTGTCTTCTTCATACATGTACTTAGGGTAGTGATGTCCGTATCATTCCACCATATTTTTTTACCCCTTTGCCCTCTCCCTCGCTCTCCCTTCCCTTTGCGCTATCTATAGTTTGTCTGATCTTTCCATGCTCCCCCTCCCAATCCCACTATGAATCAGCCACCTTATATCAGAGAAAACATTCGGCATTTGGTTTTTTGGCATTGGCTAACTTCATTCAGTATTATATACTCCAACTCCATCCATTTACCTGCAAATGCCATGATTTTATTCTCTTTTATTGTTGACTAATATTCCATTGTGTATATATACCAAATTTTCTTTATCCGTTCATCTACTGAAGGGCATCTAGGTTGGTTCTACAGTTTAGCTATTGTGAATTGTGCTGCAATAAACATTGATGTGGCTGTGTCCCTGTAATATGCTGTTTTTAAGTCCTTTGAGTATAGATCAAGGAGTGGGATAGCTGGATCAAAAGGTGGTTCTATTCCCAGTTTTCCAAGAAATCTCCTACTGCTTTCCATTTTGGCTGCTCCATTTTGCAGTCACACCAGCAATGTTTGATCGTGCCTTTTTTGCCACATCCTCGCCAACACTTTTGTTGTTTGTATGCATAATAGCTGCCATTCTGACTGGAGTGAGATGATATCTTTGAGTAGTTTTGATTCAAATTTTTCTAATTGCTAGAGATGTTGAACAGTTTTTCATATACTTGTTTATTGATTGTATCTTACCTTCTGAGAAGTGTCAGTTCAGTTCCTTGGCCCATTTATTGATTGGGTTATATTTTTTACTCTAGCTTTTTGAGTTCTTTATATACCCTAGAGATTAGTGCTCTATCTGATATACAAGTGGTAAAAATTTGCTCCCAAGCTGTAGGCTCTCTGTTCACCTCAGGGATTTTTTTTTTTAGCTGAGAAGAAGCTTTTTAGTTTGAATCCATCCCATTTATTAATTCTTGATTTTAATTCTTGTGGTATAGAAGTCTTGTAAAGGAAGTACGGGCCGAATCCAATATGATGGAGATTTGGGCCTACTTTTTCTTCTATTAGACACAGAGTCTCTGTTTTAATTCCTAGGTCCTTGATCCACATTGAGTTGAGTTTTGTGCATAGTGAGAGATAGGGGTTTAATTTCATTTTGTTGCATATGGATTTCTAGTTTTCACATCACCATTTGTTGAAACTATCTTTTCTCTAATGTATATTTTTGATGCCTTTGTCTAATAAAAGATAATGTTATTATGTGGGTTAGTCTCTGTGTCCTCTATTCTGTACCACTGGTGTACCTGTCTAATTTGGTGCCAATACTGTTTTTGTTACTATTGCTCTGTAGTATAGTTTAAGGTCTGGTATAGGGAAGTGATGCCACCTGCTCCACTCTTCTTGCTAAGGATTTCTTTAGCTATTCTGGGTCTCTTATTTTTCCAGATGAATTTCATGACTGCTTTTTCTATTTCTATGGGGAATATCATTGGGATTTTGATTGGAATTGCATTAAATCTGTATAGTGCTTTTGGTGGTATGATCATTTTGATAATATTAATTCTGCCTATCCAAGAACAAGGGAAATCTTTCCAACTTTTAAGGTCTTCTTTAATTTCTTTCTTTAGCATTCTGTAATTTTAATTGTAGAGGTCTTTCACCTCTTTTGTTTGGTTGATGCCCAAGTATTTTAATTTTTTTGAGGCTATTGTAAATGAAGTAGTTTTCCTCATTTCCCTTTCAGAGGATTTGTCACTGATATACAGAAATGCCTTTTATTTATGGGTGTTGATTTTATATCCTGCTGCTTTGTTGAATTCATTTACTAGTTCTAGAAGTTTTCTGGTGGAATTTTTTGAGTCTTCTAGGTATAGAATCATACCATCAGAAAATAGTGCTTATTTGATTTCTTCTTTTCCTATCTGTATCCCTTTAATTTCTTTTATCTAATTGCTTTGGCCAGTGTTTCAAGAACTATGTTAAATAGAAGTGATGAAAGAGGGCATCCCTGTCTTTGTTCCAGTTTTTTTATAAATTATTTCAATTTTAGAATAATGTTGGCCTAGGCCTTAGCATAGATAACTTTTACAATTTTGAGATATATTCCTATTATCCCTAGTTTTTCTAGTGTTTTGAACATGAATGGGGTGCTCTATTTTGTCTAATGTTTTTTCCTGTGTCTATTGAGATGATCAAATGGTTTTTATCTTTAAGTCTATTGATGTGATGAATAACATTTATTGACTTCCATATGTTGAACCAACTTTGCATCCCTGGGATGAACCCCACTTGATGGTGAATGCACTATCTTTTTGATATGTTTTTGTATTCAATTTGCCAGAATTTTATTGAGAATTTTTGCATCTATGTTCATTAGAGACACTAGTCTGAAGTTTTATTTCTTTGATGTGTCTTTGCCTGATTTTGGAATCAGGGTGATATTGGCCTCAGAGAATGAGTTTGGAAGTGCTCCCTCTTTTTCTATTTCCTGAAATAAATTGGAAAGTTTTGGTATTAGTTCTTCTCTAAAGGTCTTGTAGAACTTGGCTGTGTATCCATCTGGTCCTGGGCTTTTCTTGTGTGATAGACTTTTGATGGAGTCTGCTATTTTGTCACTTGAAATTGATCTGTTTAAATTCTGTATATAATCCTGATTCAATCTGGGAAAATTATATGACTCTAGAAATTTGTCAATGCCTTCTATATTTTTTAATCTATTGGAGTACATGTTTTCAAAATAATTTAATTATCTTCTGTATTTCTGTAGTGTCTGTTGTGATATTTCCTTTTTCATCATGGATATTAGTAATTTGAGTTTCCTCTCTCCTTCTCTTCATTAGCATGGCTAAGGGTCTGTCAGTTTATTTATTTTTTTCAAAGAACCAACTTTTTGTTTTGTCAGTTTTTTCAATTGTTTCTTTTGTTTCAATTTCATTGATTTCAGCTCTGATTTTAATTATTATGTTTTAATTTCATTGATTTCGGCTCTGATTTTAATTATTACCTATCTTCTACTGATTTTGGTGTTGATTTGTTCTTTTTCTAGGGCTTTGAGATGTAATATTAAGTCATTTATTTGTTGACTTTTTCTTCTTTTAAGAAATGAACTCGGGCTGGGGATGTGGCTCAAGCGGTAGCGCGCTCGACTGGCATGCATGCTGCCCGGGTTCGATCCTCAGCACCACATACAAACAAAGATGTTGTGTCCGCCGAGAACTAAAAAATAAATATTAAAAAAGAAAACTCTCTGTCTCTCTCTCTCTCCCACTCTCTCTCTTTAAAAAAGAAAAGAAATGAACTCCATGCAATGAACTTTCCTCTTAGTACTTCCATCATAGTGTCCCAGAGATTTCAATATGTTATATCTGTGTTCTCATTCACCTCTAAGAATTTTTTAATCTCCTCCTTGATGTCCTTGATGTCTTTTGCAACCCATTGTTCATTCAGTAGCATATTATTTAGTCTCCAGGTGTTGGAGTAGCTTTTATTTTGACTTCTAATTTCATTCCATTATGATCTGATAGAATTCAGGGTAGTATCTCTACTTTTTTATTGGCTAAGAGTTGCTTTGTGGTATAAATATGGTCTGTTTTAGAGAAGGATTCATGTGCTACTGAGAAGGATTCACTGAAGGATAAAATATTCCATATATTTCAGTTAAGTCTAAGTTATGGATTGTATTATTTAGTTCTATAGTTTCTTTATTCAGCTTTTGTTTGGATGATCTATCCAGTGGTGAAAGAGGTGTGTTAAAGTCACCCAGAATTGTTGTGCTGTGGTCTATTTGACTCTTGAACTTGAGAAGAACATGTTTGATGAACATAGATTTTCCATTGTTTGGGGCATAAATATTTATTACTGTTATGTCTTGTTGACTTGTTGTTATGTCTTGTTCCCTTAAGCAGTATGAAATGTCCTTCTTTATCCCTTTTGATTAACTTTGACTTGAAGTCTACTTTATTTGATATGAGAATGGAGATCCCTGCTTGCTTCCACAATTCATGTGAGTGGTATGATTTTTCCCAACCTTTCACCTTCAGTCTGTGGATGTCTTTTCCTATGAGATAAGTCTCTTGGAGGCAGCATATTCTTGGGTCTTTGTTTTTAATCCAATCTGCCAGTCTATGGTGAGTTTAGGCCATTAATATTCAGGGTTATTATTGAGACATGATTTGTATTCCCAGCCATTTTGGGAGTTTTTTGATATTTTACTTGATTTGGTTTTTCCTTTGATTAGTTTTTCCTTTAGTTTAATACCTCCCTTTGCTGATTTTCATTGTTTTTTGTCAATTCCTCTTCATGGAATATTTTGTGAAAGATGTTCTGTAATGCAGGCTTTCAAGTTGTAAATTCTTTTAACTTTTGTTTATCATGGAAGGTTTTTATTTCATTATCAAATCTAAAGCTTAATTTTTCTGGATATAAGATTCTTGGTTGGCATCCATTTTCTTTCAGAGCTTGATATATGTTGTTCCAGGATCTTCTAGCTTTCAGGGTCAGGGTTTAAAAACTCTGCACAGAATCTAATTTGTTTCCCCCTATATGTAATCTGATTCCTTTCTCTTGTGGCTTTTAATATTCTCTCCTTATTCTGTATGTTAGGCATTTTATTATAATGTGACTTGGTTGTGGCTCTTTGGTGTCCTATAAACCTCTTGAATTTGGTTTTCCAGTTCTTTCTTCATGTTTGAAAAATTTTCTGATATTATTTCATTGAATGTATTGCTCATTCTTTTGGTTTGGAACTCTATTCTCTCCTCTATCCCAATAACTCTTAAATTTGGTCTTTTTATGATATCCCATATTTCTTGAATGTTCTGCTCATGGTTTCTTACCATTTTCACTGTGTTGTCTACATTCTTTTCAAGATTATATATTTTGTCTTCATTGTCTGAAGTCCTGACTTCCAAGTGGTCTAATTTGTTGGTGATGCTTTCAATTAAGCTTTTAATTTTGTTTTATTGTTTCTTTCATTTCAAGGATTTCTATTTGTTTGGTTTTGTTTTTGTTTGTTTGTTTGTTAGAACTCCTATCTTCCTATTGAAGTAATCTTTTGCTTCCTGTATTTGTTTATGTAGCTCTTTGTCAAAATGATCTTTTGCTGCCTATATTTGCTCTCTTACATCATCCTTTAATTCACAGAACATTTTAATCATGTACTTTCTGAACTCCTTCTCTGTAATTTCTTCTGCTGTGCTGGCCATGGATTCTAATAATGTGGTGTCTTGATATGTTTAGGGCACTTTCTTCCCTTGTCTTTTCATATTGCTTGTGTGTCTTCCCTTCTAGCACTGTGGATCCAAGGTGTTACTCTTTTTACCCTATAGGCTTATAGCACTCCTGTAGAGATCCAATACCTCTCCTTTGAGGTGAATGACAAATGTTATCAGATTCCAGTACAAACAGCATGCACCCTAAAAACAAATGTTTGCTATTAAGACATTTACAGTTTGGTCACAATGTACAGAAATGGTAAATTCAATTATTATCTACAATATATTCAGTAGGTTTGTAAAAGGGTTTACAGTTTCTGATGGTGGACAAAGAACCAGGGGGTGAGGAGTAGGAAGATATGATGAGGATATAGAGTTGTTATATCTTAAGAAGTATGAAAGAGAAATCTAAAAAGGAAGGTTAGTAGCAGGAGAAAGGAGAGGAAGCAATTTGGGGTAGACAAGTAAGTGGGAAGACAGTAAAGTCATAAAACAAACACACATATATATTGAGAAAAATAATGTTAAAATAGTAGAAATTGGTGGGATAAATATATATATATATATATATATATATATATATATATATATATACACACACACACACACACACACACACACACATACACAACACAGCTGTAATATACTATTCAGACATCCCAGTCCTTAAAATCCTAATTTGAACTTGATTTCACATATGTTGGGGATGTGAGGGCAGGAGAATACAGCGGAAGAGGGGGGAAAAAATCTTGAAGGTAAAAACAGAATTGTTTTGGTTGAAAATCTGTGTTTTTCCTGCTTCCCTTCTCATCCAAGAGGTGGGGTTGTCTGTTGTTAGCTGGTATCTCCACCCTCATGGTGGTGAAGTTAACCAGGGTGTCACTGTGCCAGGGTAGCAGCTGCTGGGGAGAGGAGGGAGTTAAAAACCGGGTACCTGGCCAGCCAGAGGTCCAAAACTGGGATTTGACCCCACTGAAGATGATGATGAAGGTGGCCCAATATGGAGGCACCTGCTTTCAGCAGTAGGCTGTCAGGTTGTTTGGGGGGAGCCAAGTGATGGCGTTGGAGGATGATTTCAGAGACTAGCTAATGCAATGTATGGCTGTCGGCTAACTTCAGAGTCTGTGTGAGGTTCTTAGGTGCACATAGGGGGCTATCTCCTCTGCTGCAGAGTCCCAAGATGGTGGTAGATGGGGGTCCACACAGTAGTGGCAGCCAGAGTTCCTGAATATGGGAAGCTGCCAGATGTCTGCGTGGGAGCTGCATCTGTGATTTCTGCTCCGGTGGTGGCCAAAAGTTCTGCATGGGTGCTGATGGTGCTGCTCTGGTACCCTATAGTCCTGCATGGGCAAGTAGTTGGAAGACCCACTCTGATGCTGAGGCCTGGAGCCCTGGAGGGGCACAATGGCCATGATCCCACATGGGAACAGGAATTTTGCTTGCAGAGAAGCAGTATTCTCACAACTTGAGTCCCAGGTCATGGAGCAACACAGAATGCTTTCTCCCTCTGGCCCACCATCTTGGATCTCTCCTTGTTAATTTTTTTTTTTTAATGTGGTACTGAGGATATAACTCAGTGCCTCATATGTGTGAGGCAAGCACTCTGCCATTGAGCCACAACTCCAGCCAAAGGTGCACTTTTTTTTAATGGGGCTACTAAATTGATAACTTTATCTGGTGGCATATGAACTTAAAGATCATGAATCTTTGCTGGAATGTTTTCCAGTGTAATTAGAGATTATACCATATACATAAAATAAACACTATATCAATTCAAATTAAACAATCTTTGGAATAATAACCAAGGTGTGGAAACAACCTAAGAGTCCATTTGAGAAGTGAATTAATAAATAAAATGTGATATTTACATATATTGCATTAAGTCATTTTTTAAAAAGGAAATCTTGCCATTTGCCAACATGAATATACCTGGAGACATTATGTTAAGTGACATAAGACAGACATAGAAGGACAAACACTATATAATCTCATTAATATGTGAAATCATAAAAGCAGGAGAGTAAAATGGTGGCTTCCAGGCACTGGCAAGTAGTAGGATATAGGAGGCGAAAAAATGTTGGTTAAAGGGTACAAACTTTCAGTTAGAAGATGAGTAAATTCTGAGGATCTAATGTACAGCATGATAACTATAGTTAAAAAGACTGTATTATATACTCAAAATATGATTAAAGAGTATTTTTAAGTGCCTACAACACACATTACAAAATGGTAATTATGGATTGTGATGGATGTGTTCAATACTTTGACCATGGTAATCATTAAATAATATATACATAAATCATCATTCTGTACCCCTTGAATATATACATACAATTTTATCAATTAAATATTTTAAAATAAAAAATAACACTTTGAAAATTAATATAAAACACTTAGCACAATGTTACCCTTAAAAATCACCTTTAATATAATTTATAATGGAATCTTTTACTTGTCTTAAGTAGTGACACGTGATCAAAGTGACAGATAAAACAAGGCTGAGCATCAAATCCAATAACATCAGTTACTTTTAAATAATAACTCTTTAACTTTAAAATGCATTGTTTTTATAGAGAATCCATTATAATGAAAATTAAGTGTATAGTCATAATTTTGTCATACTAGAATTCTGCTTTATTAGCAAGTTCTTGCACATAGTAGACATTTTATAGATAATTAATATTTTTAGTTTCATATGACTTGAATATTGCTAAGACCTACAAACTGTTTTGTAACTGTGATATTGATGAAGTAATATGCCAAACAATTCTTCTTTTTTAAGAGAGAGAGAGAGAGAATTTTTTAATATTTTATTTTTAGTTTTTGGCAGACACAATATCTTTGTTTGTATGTGGTGCTGAGCATCGAACCCGGGCCACATGCATGCCAGGCGAGCACACTACCACTTGAGCCACATCCCCAGCCCATCCAAACAATTCTTAAGAAATCAATAAACATTTTCAAAAACACTCTCAACAATCAAGGTAGCTAAAAATAGTATTACATTAACATTAACTGAGAACTATCTGTCATAAAATACGTACTGTATTCCCTTTCCCTGACTCATCTACTTGCTGATCATAAAAAGGCTGAATCTAGGTGCTATATCAAAATCTAAAATTAACATAATCACATTTTTAAGTTACATTTCTTTCCAATCAAATAAAATCACTTTAGGTCAATTACCCCCTTTTAATTTTCTAGATGGAATCAATAAATGGTTGGCGAGATAGTTTTAATAGTTTTAGAACATGCCAGAAAATACACACACACACACTGTGACCAGCATAACCCTTAATGTGAATTTGTATTGACTGCTATAGCAATGTATCTTACTAAAACATAACATTTGTTAGTTTCTGTCAAGATATAAGTAGTTTCTCCACAATACTTTCTCCATTCATAAACAACGTGTCAGCATCCTTTGTGTTTTTGCAAGTCTTATGTGACCAACTGAAATGTCTCATTGTTGCAGAACAAATAAGGGTTACTCAGAGGAAAGTCTACATATAATGCACTCTCTCCACCTTGTTTATATGTGCATTCTTTATGTATATATAGTCAAAGAATATATATTATTTATATTGAAAAGTAGTAAGAAACTATGGGTATAAAAATCACCCATAATTTTACCGTATTAGAAGAAAATACAGATGGAGAATGTATGCAAATGGTAGAACATTTGCCTAGTCTGTGTGGTATGAGGCCCTGCATTCCATACCTAGTGAAGGGGGTATGGGGACTACACGTATCAAAATGTTAATGTTTATCTCTTAATGATAAAATTGAGTGTTTTTTTTTTAATTCGCTCTTTTTTCCCCAAATGGATTTTTTGTTGGTTGATTGGATGATTAGTTGATTGGCTGCCTGGCTGGCTTTTACATTTCTTTCAGTGATCTTTATCAGAAAAACAGTAAGTTATTTTTTTCTTTTTTCCTTTTTTTAACATAAAACTATTCCACAGGTAGCCAAGACAAGAGATTTTAATGGTGGTGTCTCCATAGTCATCTAGTATCAATTTCATACCAGATATTAGTATTTTTGCCTGTCAAAGTGGATAATTAAACTATCATCAGCAAAGCTCATTATTTGTAGTAAATGTCAACTCATGCGAAGTAAAAATGTGTGCCTCCCTCTCTACTATTTATCTCACAGAAAAAATAAGCAGAACATTTTTAAATGGCCATAGGTAAAAATCGGTGTAGTTTCACACACAGGTAAACTTTGAGTGCATTGAGTCCACAGAAAAAGTTATTTAATATGTGTGGTATAAGTATAAAGGGAGTTCCCTCCAAATTTTGGGTTAAGGATAAAAAAGTTATATCTATACCATTGTATAAGTTTCTTCAACTCTGCTTTAAGAAAATCCAATACACAAAATCTGGATAAATCAGAGAATCATTATGTATATTATCAAAGGATTATTCACTTTATGAAAAACTTTATCAAAGAATTCCTTTAAGCAGCTGTTTTTATCATGCATTTTGATATTTTTAAGATAGTTTCTATTTGACAAATGAGCCATTGTGTCTCTTGGAGCAAGTCACTGAAATTATATACGAAAGGTGGCTTTAACTACACTACCTATCTCACTCTATTTTTATGACTATCAAACAAGATAATTTATAGATGGTTACTTTGAAAATTATATATACACACTCATACTGCTGTTGCTGTTAAAAGATCATCTGGGGAAATTTTTCAGAATTGTATTATTGTTACTAAATACATCCCTTTATACATTCTAATACCACTTTATTAAAAGGAGAATTTTAGATGTCATATTCATATATAAAAATCAAATCTTTCTTTGGCTCATTAGTTTTCCATGTTTTTAGTTCTTCTACCATCGTTGCACATTATAATTTCCATGATATTAGTACCTGAATTATGAGAGGCTCCAGCAGCTTCTCTACAGTAAATGTTTGGACCTGAAGATCCTGAGGATCAATATTCAGTGTGATTGGTGATTCAGCTGACATACTGCCTGTGCACAAGTATACAAAAACAATGCTCATTAGTTAAGAAAAATATTTTCTAAAGACAAGCATAAATGAAAATTAGGAAACATTTGAAACCTGTATTTGGCATCTCTTCCAGACATCATCTATAGCTCACAAAGGACTACTGTGTCAAATTCACCATCAGAGAAACATCAGATATTCCCCATCTGTTCTCTGAGATCATGTTATCTGGGCTTAGATGCCCTCACAAATTAATCTACACTCGTAAATTCATGACTAAATTAAAAACTCAACAAATGCATTTATATGTGTTAAAAATAAGTGCCAACTTGTAAGACATCTTACAGCATGCAGGTACTTTGACTTCCACAAAATCATAGTGCTGAAGCAACTCACACATATATTTTGCCTGTTCTTATAATGATGACTTAGAGGAGAAGCCAGGCAAAACTTTGTAAGATGTGTTATGTCTCTACTTATTGTGGAGGTCACTTATTTGAGGATCTTGATCGTGGAAGGGGAAATTTGATAGGGGAAATTTATTTTCTGATATGATTTAGCATAGCTATAAAAAATGAGAAGCCCTGAGAAGGCATTGATATTTAGACAAGACAAATTAAAAAATAATAATTATTATTATAAGTCATTTAAAGAATGGCTTTAAAGGCATTAACATTATCCTTAAGAATCAATTTTGAGATATTTTGCATAAAAGTGTATATGTTCTTAAACATATAATCAAGTGATCATAGGTGGCATATCATAACATATTCACATTGACATTCACATTAACATATTAGTCATTAAAACTATTACCCAAATCACTAAGCCCACAAATGAATATGAACCTACATCAGTAATCAACCAGCAAGCATTTACTGAAGATCCATAGAAATAAAGAGAAAAAATCTCTCCTAAATATAACTTGACCCATTTTTTAAAACAAAAAACTAATAACCCACAGAAACATGTATCTATCAATGGAAAACCTTTCCACTTATCTTCTACCTATTTTCTTCCATAATTTCAGGCTAAGAGAGCATAAAATTCTTTCCCCAGAAAATATCCTGATATTCCCTATGAAACCCATAGAAATAAAAACATAAAGTAAATAGAAAGTATCATATTTACTTTAGTTTTAATGTTTCTTATTATAGACATAGGGAAGATCATTTCTTTTTAGTTGATTAATTGTCTATAAGTGGACAGACGGATGGATGGTTAGATGGATAGATGAGCACATATTTTCATAGTGTCTCTCTTATACAGAATAAATCCCTTAAATTATCCTCTCAATCTTAATGATTCTAGGAAGAAGAATTATTCTCTTTCCTATACCTGTCTTTCACACCTAAAGAATATATAAGAACCTCAGGGGAGTGCCCATGTTCTCTCCAAATTCCCTGCCCTGATAGTCTCCATTTTCCTCCATTTTTCATCTCTCCCTGGCCTCATTCCATAAAATCATCACCTCTTTGTTATCAACCTCTCCCCCTCTACTGGATCCTTCCCTTGTATCTATAGATGTACTATTGTGTATACTCAAAGACATTCACAATCTCTGCTACACCCATGTGTAAGTGAAAAGATCACTGCTTCACCAATGCCTTTCCAAACTATTCACCTTATACACATGTAGTAAAAGAGAGAGACAAAAAACAAAGAAGCATCCTCATTGGCTCTTGATATACTCTAATTCTTAAATTAATATCTTAAATGAATATCTTAAATAGAGGCAAATATTGTAGAGTCTATAAGCCTTAAGACTTTTCAGATATGATGCCACATGATTACATGCCACTATTTTCTTAATACAAAAAGTGGATATTTGAAATATTCTTGAGAATAATATGAATCTTCCAAAAAGCTGTCCCTAGTGACTTAACATAGTATCTGTTCATAATCAAAATATAATAAATAAATATTAATATAATACATAAATAAATTTCAAATATAATTCTTTCATGTGTCTTCAGCAAAGTTTGATATTAAAAACAAAGATAATTATATTGAAAGTCTTAAACCGACTGATTATGACAAATTTAATAATATATAAAAGCATTTCAGTACAATTATATGCTTCAGGGTTTTCTTTTTTTTTTAATTGGTTGTTCAAAACATTACAAAGCTCTTGACATATCATATTTCATACATTAGATTCAAGTGGGTGAGGTTTTCTATACTATTACAAACACTAATGTATACTATCACTTCATGTATCGTATCAAACCATTTTCCAGTCAATTATAATAAGAAATTTGAAGTGGGGAAAAAAAGACGATTTATATATTAAGCATCCTAGTGCAACTTGTGAGACATCTTATAGCATGCAGGTACTCTAAACATTTTTTTCTTTTTTTTTTTTCTTTTTTTTGCACCAGGGATTGAACTCAGGAACACTCAACCACTGAGCCACATCCCCAGCCCTGTTTTGTATTTTATTTAGAGACAGGGTCTCACTGATTTGCTTAGCACCTTGCTGTTGCTGAGGCTGGCTATGATCTCGAGATCCTCCTGTCTCAGCCTCCCAAGCCACTGGGATTATAGGCGTGTGCCACTTTGCCCAGCTAACCATATTTTTAAATAACTATAATGTATAAATATATATATTCATCTACTTAAAATTATAGTAAATGTTGACTTTTATTTTTAAACACTGGCATTATTGATCACAGGGAGCACATTTTCTAAACTGTAACACAGTTCTATATAATTCTATTGAACATAATCCAAAATGCTTGCTGAGAACCCCCTTCCCCTGCTTCAAGACTGTCAACTATGGCCTTGTCCTAAGTCTATGTTTAACTTTATCATAAGTCACTTACAAAAAGTGCCTACTATTCCTTTACTTTGTAAAAGCCTTTTTGCTTTGAAAAAATATTCAAATTGTATTAAGTTAAAAACTTATTTTAATTTCTTTTCAAATGAAAGTATGAATTACTATTATCATATAATATACAAAATGTAAAGTCACAACATCTTATAATTTATCCTGTTAATTACTTGCTTCTCTCTTCTTTTCACTGATTTTATTTCCTTTCTAAAAGTAGAAACATGATCTCTTTTTCTCAGCTATTCAGCTGAAATATAGAAAATGTGCTTCAAGAAAGGATTCAAACACTATTGCCAAATGTTTTCTCTCAAATGCATTTCTAGGATTGAAATGTTTTTGTTTGGTTTGCTTTTTGTTTTGGTTCGGTTTTCCATCATTCCACCTACCACTTTGATTCTTCCTAACACAGGCAAATCTAAATTGACAGATGGGATATTCCTCTGGTAACCTTAATGCATAGCCCAGAGCCAAACTATGCAACAAGATATGTCTTTCAATGTATGACCTTATGGTTCTATCAAATGAGGGCTCACAAAGGGCTTTATTTGTTACCCTACTTATAACAGGTACTATCCTACATAGAAATTAAGATTGCTAACATTACTTTGTTCTTTCATCTCAGGGACAAAAGTAGAGGACCTTGTTGTGAATTAAAATAAGATCTAAGTGAACCTTCACAGCCTTTAATAACATGTCAATTCACTGCAGAATCACAAAGGGTTTCCAAAGCTACACTAAGAACCAAAAACTGGAAGGGGGAAAAATTAAGAAGAATAAAAGTTATCTACATCATATATAAACATTCCAAAAGAATGTTTGTCAGCCAAGAGGTAAAAGACTGAGCTAATTTAACCAAGGCATTTTCTAAGTCTGTGTTTGTCCTTAATGAACATTAAGAAAGTTGCTCAGAAGTTCACTTTTCCATAGAAAAAAATATAAAATAATAAATCAACAAGTCCTTGAAGAACCTTGGCTATATTTAATTATTATTCCTTGAATAAATGCTGTTTCTTATAAAAATCTTTCTGATCTTTTGTATCTGTCCTATTCAGTAATCCTGATTGATTGAAGATCAGGGCAATAAGAGACATAAAACTGCAGAATTTTGCAAATGAAATTGAAGCAAGGTCAAAGTCTGACAAATTGTTATCAACGTCTTACAGCAATACTACCTAAATCCAAAACAGAATTCCTACTATGTTGTGAGTGTTGAGTGTTGAATTCCAAGACATTTTCACTTAATAATCTATAAACTCTTAAATCTAGGGAGTATCTCTTAAACATCTAAGAATACCTTCTACAACAGCCTTCATTTCAACAAGTGTACTAGGCTTGAATAAATATAAATAATGAGTGATTCATTATACCATTAGATGCTAGTGATTACTTTTGTAAACTTCTTCCTTGGGTTGAGTTGAAATCTGCCACTTTTGAATTTTATCCAATAGAGATATAAACAGGTTTAAACATGTTTAAAGACAGACTAGGATAAAATCCCAGTTTTCAGAATGTAAGGAAGGAGAACAAATCTCTATAGACAGTAGTAATAGATGTCTCTAGGAATAGACCTCAAGACAGGGTAAACCCACCGTTGGGAATCCTTCCCTTCCCCCCAGACTGTCTTTGTCTATAATACCCGAATTTTACTTTATCGCCTGCTTGAAACTGAACTTATATGCATTCTTAAATTTACTTTGTTTAACACACATTTCAATTTTAAATGTAGTTAACTCTGAGATCATGGAGCACATATTTACCACAATTAGCATGAACTAGCTCATTGCTCTCCATCTAATATCCTTTACCATCCCTCTCTATTACAGTACACACCATTTTGTAGTTTAGTTGTGCCCTAGCAGCAAAAGAGAGGGATGGTAGAAGATCAAAGATATACAGAGAGGCTAGTGGAAAACCTCACCCTTCTAAAATTTGCAAAAAAAAAAAAAAAAAGTTGTTCTCTATTCTCTCACAAACATTAAATTTTTTTCCACCTGGTTTTCCTCCCTACGGTAACACATCGTTCTCTCTCTCTCTCTCTCTCTCTCTCTCTCTCTCTCTCTCACACACACACACACACACACACACACACAGTCTTCAGAATCTAGAGCTCAGGCTCCTTTTAGTAAAGCTGTAACTCTTCTCCATAAGTTGATATGTTCTTATAGGAAGACTTTAGAAACCTAACTAACTGTCTGTAATATGGTTCCTATAGAAAAGTCCCTAATATCAATATTTGACATTTAAAAAAAACTCTTTTGGGAGGTATTGAGGATTAAACTCAGGGCACTTATACTGAGCCACAACATCCCCAACACTTTTCATTTTATTTTGATACAGAGTCTTGCTAAGTTGCTTAGGACCTCCCTAAACTGCTGAGGCTAGTCTCAAATTTGTGTTCCTCCTGCCTCAGCTTCCCAAATCACAGGGATTACAGGCATGCATCACTGCACTCAGTTTAAAAATAAACTTTTGTAACAATCAATTCTTCTTTAAGATTATTAAATTCCTTAATACAGTCATCATGCTTACCTGATTATTCCAACTTTATACTCATCTTTCAACTATATTATTCAAGTCATTTTTTCAGAGATTACTGTAAACTTAAGTCTCCCTACCATGTATTTGGACAAATAAATTTTATTTTCTCCTAAATGCAAAGTTTTATTTTGTTCTCTTAAACACAGTTCATCCTAAAGAATCTTAACTTTTGTTCTTACAAGTCAAAAAATTGATTTTGGAGAACCCAACACATTAATACTCCCTCCTAGTTTCCTTGTTTATCCATTAATTTATTCAGTATAAATTCTAGAATTCCCAGTTAAATCACTGACCAGGTGAAAGCTATCTACGAAACCTAATTTTTATACCATTACAAATCACCTTCAAGGTACATAATGACAATTAATAAACACTTTAGATATGATTTTCAAGCAGTTATTAAGCAGTTATTTTCAAGCAGTTATTTCAAGCAGTTTTTTATCTTATCAAGAAATTATATCATGGGAAAGCTTTTCCAAACGTTTCACTGAAATAGAAACACTCTTTCTATGCCTTTCTATTTAAGCGTTCAATTTTTCAAAAATTCTAGTGTGATGTGAGTTGTTCCTGGAGAATCCAGGCTAACTACTAGCAATTACTGCCATTTAATTACATTTTAGTTTAGTTTTCCTACAGTTTGGTGCTTAGATGTCTAGTCTCATTGTTCCCCTCTTTTGAAGATCAGGATATATGCCTTTCCTTGTCTATTAGTCCATTAGAGTTGCTAAAACAAATATATCATAGACTGGTTGACTTAAAAAAAATTTAATTTCTCACAGTTCTAAAGTCTGGGATGTCTAAGATCAAGATGGTGGAAGATCCTGCATGTGTTGAAGGCCTGATATCAGATTTCACAGACACATGAATTCTCATTATGTCTTTATATGGTTGAGAGCTGAGAATATCTTATCTCTTTATATAAGGGCAATAATCTCACTTATGAGGGCTCCACTCTCATGACCTAATTACCTCCCAAAGACAGACTTCACATCCTAACACCATAACCTTGGGGGTTAGGATCTCAAGGTATAAATTTGTCAGGGAAAGGAGTATATAAATATTCACTGCATAGCATCCTGCTTTGGTAGACCTGTCACATGTCTCAGTGAATCCCAGGAGAGACTCCATAATCACATTTACAGATCATTTTAGAATTCAGGAATATACTTCTTCAGGATGTACATTTCAAATATTTTAAAGAGATGAGGCTTTTTTTATTTTCATCATCTAGAGCTTCAGTTTTTTTAATATTTATTTTTTAGGTGTAGATGGACACAACACAATGCTTTTATTTTTATGTGGTGCTGAGTATCGAACCCAGGTCCCACCTGTGCCAGGGGAACACTCTACCGCCAAGCCACAATCCCAGCCCCTCAGTTCTTTTTTGATTAGTTAAGTACTTATAGGAAACACATGGTTAACAATGTACATAGTGAAAGCAAATCCCTGTTCTGTTCCTAATTTCTCTCCCCAAGGCAATTACTCTGGTCATTTACTCTTAGAGTTCCAGAGATAGCAATATACAAGTATTTAAATATTTAATACAAATTATAATCTCCTTGCTTTTCCACTTAATTAAAATCCCTGTCCCAATCTTTGTTCCTTCAGTGGCAATTTCACATCAGAGTTTATGTGTACCATCTGTCATCTACTAATCTCATGTATCAGGTTCATAAAGAGAAACTTTCTTATTCTTTTTGTTTCTTTCTCTGTGACTATAGCTTTGGAATCCTTTTTTTTTTTTTTTTTTTTTTGCCTTCAGCATATCATGCCAACTCTATCAAATGTGAAGTGCTTTAGCATTTCCAAGTTTCTGCCTTTCTCTTTTATCTGCCATCGGCATATGGCCCTCTTCTCTGATCCATATTCTTTTCAATTTCACATTCCCTACACATATACACCAGGGTTTTGAATTGTTAATGTTGTTCAGTGTTTATTTATGGAGCACTTAAATACATCAGCACAATTCTAGGTCCTGGTTAAATATATATATTAAAGCCCAGGCCTAGCCAACTCTGCATCTTCTTTCTTCATTTTTAGCAACTTACATTCAGTCATTCAACTATGTCATATATAGCCTCTTAGAATCATACTTACTGTTAATTTGAAATTCTTGAAGTTTGTTTCTCCTAAAGTCTAGCATTGTCTAATTTATGGTTATCCTCTCCACAATAAAATGGCTACTTTGTCCCAAACCAATACTGTCCATAGTCCTGGATAAGAGCAGCCCCTCCTTCTACCTCATGCTTTATAGGAATCTAAAAGACCAAGGCAATACACCCACTCAGAGCCCTTATCTATCCTTACTGGTTCATTCAGGGTACACAGGACCACAACTCCTTGGTTAACCAGTGCAAACCAACTTCCAGTGCCTATACCAGCCTCTTCTTGGAATCCATCCTTCCAGGTATGATGACTGAACATGTTCATCCCTACACCTGAGAAGTAACCAAGAGACAACTGTTTGCTGCTGAATACAGTTGAAGCTTGGGTATGTAAGGTGGCTGTCTGCTTGTGGTTGTTCAAGGGCCCTCAAGTTCATGACAGAATCAGAAGTATAAAGAGAAGGGGACAGGCCACATGTTGTGGGGAGAACTAAGTTCATTCTAACAAGAAACTCCAAGGAATCCAAAAATTCTAAATTCAAATCTTGCCTTCTGGGTTATTTTGAAAGTATATTCTCAAGGTAGGAAGGCTGGAGGATAAAACCTACTTTAACAGCCTCTTAGCTTGATTTATAACGTTCACATATGTGAGCACAGTATGCAGGCTTTCGTTTGTATCTTTACTCTACTTACCACATATATTAAGGATGGATATGCCCAAAATTTCTTGGACTGCATACCACCAAGTTCTTCCCTATTGATCATATTTGCTTCTTTTATTATTTCCTCAATAGTCAAAAATATACAGCTGTCAGCAACATAGGGTAAAAAGTCATCAGCTTATTCTACTTTTAAGGAAAGACTTCCTGAAATTTTCCAAATATGTCATCTGTTACTGTCAGTTTTTAAAGCTGGACCAGAAACATTCTTGATCTAATAGGCTTCTCTGCAACAATATCAACTCTCTTTCTTCCCCCAACAATATTTGAACACAGAGAAACATGATCCAGTTTATATTTTGGAAGGATCACTCTAGTGAATAAAATGAAGCATGTGGAGCAAGAGAAGAAACAGGGATATTCACTGGAAGCTTCAGGAGTAATCCAGACAAGAGAATAAAGCCTTGGACCTGGTTGGTAGCAGCAGAGGTAGACATAGTAGTCAGATTCCAGATATATTCTGACAGTTGAGTCATTAGGAATTCCTAAGAGATTAGACATAGGATAGAGAGAACTCAAGATACTTTAAGGATTTTGGTCTGAAGCAACAGGAAAGATAGAGCTGCCCCATTAACTGGTGAAGTGAGGGCACCTACAGGAGTAATAGGAAGATGAAGAGTCTAGTTGGGGACATGATAAATTTGAGATGTGTATTTGTCTAATACACAGTCAAGTGAAGCTCTCAAGTAGGCAGTTGGATATAGAAGAGTACAGTCTGAGAGATAAATCTGGAATGAAGATATCAATTTGGAATTGTCAGCATAAAGGTGGATGAGGGAGTAAGAAGACTAGAAAGTGGCAGGTTGGAGTTAAAGGATTCTTGTCAGTGAATGGAAATATAAGCAGTGGTATTCAGAATAGGATTACAGAATTGATATTTGCCATAAAGTGAATTAGAAAAATGTGCCCCATCTAGGCAGATGAATTAGAAAAGTGTGCTGCTTTCTGGGTAAGCACAACCCTGCAGTTGTCAGTAGGAGGGTGCACAGTTTGCCCAGCAGTGGGAGGCTAGCTTTCATTTTCACTTAGCCCCTTAGCAGTACAATATGCAGTGGCTTGTGTGAGATATCTTGTCCCTCAACAATCACTACCATCCACCCACACTCACAATCACACTGTCTTCTAAAGATATCTTAAAATATCCTACAACTCACCACTCTTGGATCTCAATGATTAAGAGTGTTGGATTTGAAGTTGAACTGCCGGGGTGAGAATCCAGGCTTTACTCCTTGCTTACTGGAAACTTTAAACAAGTTACTGATCCTCCCTGAACATTAGTTTCTTTATAGGTAAAATGAGAAGAATAGGAGTACTTTATTCAAAGGGATCTTCAAGGATAAGTAAGAAAATCCATACAAAACCTATAACTTAGCCCATATCTCTGACACTTCACAAGGGTTCAACAAATGTTAGTTGATGTTATTATCCCCTTTTCAATAAAAGAACAGAATCTACTTGTCTACATTTAGGTTAAACATCTCTTTCATCTATAGAGCTTGTAATTATTATTCAAGAGTGCTTTCACTCTGTTCCCATAACAAAAGAATTTAAAACAAAACTTCCCTCTGGTGCCTCATTTTATTGGATCTCTTGACTTTCAAATTTAAGGCATATTTCCTATGTGTGCACTAATTAAAAATGCAACATGCCTAAAGAACTCTAAAAGAAAATCCTAATGCACAACAACCTCATAAAGGATCTTGAGTCCTTTGAAATCAATTCCAGAGTGGTACATAAAAGGTATGCTCCAGGGCTAAGGCTACAATTATTAAATGTGCCAAGTATAGGGATCCTCAAGAGTCTGCACTTTCAATTTCCTTAGCTTCCAAGACCTCTGGGTTTCAAAAGAACAAAACAATGCTACACTTTAGAACAAAAGCTAAGTATCTTAAGCATGTTGTAATTCAAACTTTGAACCACTTCTTGGAGTATTTGAAGTTCTCTTTATTAAACCTTTGAATAGTCATCCTATTGATGGTCTTTAAAAAATGATCAAATTGAGCCACTCCCCAAAAAAATTATTTTATGAACTCTTCATAAGAACTAAACAAAATTAAAGCATGTATATACTGTAGCCATAATAATCAAAATTAAACTTGTTCCCCATACACTCAACCTAAATAAAAGCCGCAAAAATGGTTTTTAAAAAAATATTGCCTTAACTGATATGAAACAAAACAAAGGAAAACAAAAGATTCTACTTATATTATGTGCTTATGATCATAAATAACAAGTCAAGTCTAATATCCCTCTTTTTGAAAAAGGAAGCAAAAAGTTAAAATTCAATTTCTTATCTAACTAATAAGTAACATTGTAAGAGT
This sequence comes from Callospermophilus lateralis, assembly GCF_048772815.1. Lineage (NCBI taxonomy): Eukaryota > Metazoa > Chordata > Mammalia > Rodentia > Sciuridae > Callospermophilus > Callospermophilus lateralis. The sequence continues at coordinate 40,392,210 of NC_135319.1, forward strand.
TTCATATGACGACTTCATTACCCACTCAATACACACATTTCAGTTACTTTATGTGTGCAAGTTCACACTAAAAACTAACACTGTATTACACAATGGCATACATTTTCAAAATTGCAGCAAAGGAGAAAGGACAGAAATTCTCATGGTTACTCTGTGCAACAATGCCTTTTAGCTTAAGGACATTAGATACCACATAAAAATTACACCAGAACCAAGACCCTATGACATCTCATCTCATATAAGTCCAACATGAAGGTTACCTACACATTATCTAAAAAGCCAAAGAACTAAATTAGTCAAATTGAAATTGAAGAAGATAATCTAATATGTGAGACATCAGAGAAGCTTTTATTGAATCATCAGGACAAGAATAACCTTCAGCTACAGGGCATCAGGTTTAAGCAATCAGGGCAGAAGTAACATGCCCTCCACATACACTTTGAAAGTGACAGTGGCTTTTGTTGCTGCAAGTCCAATGAGCCTATGGGTCTGCTTCACTCCATAATACTATAAGACAGCTCAGTGTATATGAATTCTCCTAAGGTTCAGTATGTTTGAAAGGTACAGAACAAAAAGAGAATGGTGAAGGAAGTAGAATTCTTGTCAACCTCAATTTGAAGCAATAACTTGCTATTTCTTCTTTGTTCCCTGAGTAGTTTGAAATAAATAAAAGACTTCTTATTGGAATAAAGAAAATGGGGTCAATGACCTTGAAAACACTATATTCATTTTCCACAAATCAATAAATACACTTGGGAAGACCAATAGTATTAACTACTTTGAGAACTGCTTCCTCTATGTTCTGGTTTTTCTTCCTTTCATACTCCTTAAACAGAGTTTTTAAAAGTCTGTGCCAAAGAATCTTTAACCATCCAAGTTAATTATATGCCAATATTTTTAACATATCTACAGGAATTCTAGTGATGTACTTATTAACTCTATTCACTTTTCTTCTCCCCTGTTTTCAAATCACCACTCTCATGCTCTCCCCGCCTCCCACCCTTCTGACCATTTTTTTCAGAGTTTTTGGCTGAATATTTCTTATCTACTTCTTTATAACTAGGGTCTTATCCCAGGTTTAATCCCTTGTATTCTGTTCTCAACTCCCATTATATCACTCTCTCAGAAGAATCTCATCCTAGAATTTCAATCCCATTCAGAGTTTCTGATTCACAAAACTTATCTACAGTCCAGACCTCTCACATGAGCTTCAGAGTCTCCATATCCACATTGTCCACTGGGCTGTCTCACAGGCAACTCAAAACTGAATTCATAATCTTTTCCCCAAAACCTGGCTGCCTTTTTTTTCAGTTCTTAACCACATTAATAATATCACCATAAAACTGAGCACCAAACCCAACAATTTTAATATCATCCTAGAATATTTTCTTTAACTCTGCCTTTCTCTCTTCACATAAGATCAATGAAAAAGAAACATTACTATCTCCTCTCAAATTGGCCATTTCTGCCTTATTCCTGCTACTATTCCCTTAGTTCAGGTCCTCTTTAGACTTTGAATTTTGTAATGATACCCTAACTAGTCTCCCATCTTCCAAATTTTCACTTCTTCATTTTATCCTCCAAACTATTCCTATTTTATGTTGCTAATATTAAATAAGATGTTATAAAACCCTCAATGAGTCTCCATTGCTGACACAAAAAAAAATGTTCAGACTTCATTCAAATGAACAACTCAAGGCAATTTGGTATATCCTATCTCTCCAGTTTTCTCTTCTTTAACCCACCTCCCTATACTCCACCTATGATAAAGACTTTGAAGTTCTCAGAATGGATTATTCTGGTTCAAGTTGTAAAATTTTAACATACTCTATTCCCTCTGCTTAGAGTACCCCTTCAGAATAATAACTCAGCAAATACCTGCGCATGTTTCCAACATCAAATTGAATAATACATTTTACATCTTAATGAATATTTTTTTCACAGTAGCAAAGCTTCTTCATCTCTGTCCTCTACAAAAATCTTTAAGAGAATCATCACTGGGCTGGGCTCAGCAGTAGAGCACTTGCCTAGCACATGTGAGAACCTGGGTTTGATCCTCAGCACCACATAAGAATGAATGAATAAAATAGAGGTATTGTGTCCAACTACAACTAAAAAAAAAAAATTTTAAAAGAGGATCATCATTATTCTAACATTCCTAAAATGTCTTATAATATATGAAAGAGCAATTGCATGTTTATATCATTCTTCTCCTTCAAAAGTAATGAAAAATAACATAGAACTTTAATTAAAACCACCATTTTCAAGGAAACTTGTCATTATTTCAAACTACAAAGAAAGAAATACAATAAAATCTTGACCAAATTTTTAAAAGGGGGTGGCAGAATCCTACATATACCTCAATGGGAAATTTTTCTGAAAGTAAGTACCACAAATCCTGAAATTCCTACCTAAGTTTCCTTTTATTACAATACTGATATGTAGGGCATGAACAAGTATAAAAATCAAAGGGAATAGACTGTGGCTGTAAAGATCCAGTTTGAAACTACAGAATCACAAGAGTGGTAGGGTAGGATTCGTGTGATGACATCATTTTTAACTATAAACAACTAAGTCCATCTAGCAAAGGGGACCACTAGAGATAAAATGCAGTGAAGAAAGAAGGGATGCAGAGTCACCAATTCACAAGATTGACAATTTGACGGCTTTAAAGGACTTTGCTATGATACATAATCAGTTTTGGAGTACCAAATAACGAGAGAAAATTTTTCCTAGAAGCAAAGGAAATATCAACTTTTATTGAAAAAAAAATTCAATACCACAAACATGGGTTAAAAATTGTATGCTCTACCAAATGACTACCACCCAAGTACAGGTCCCCTCCTACACTGTTCTTCAGTAAATGCCTGATAGTGTACAAAGATCAGCAATGGGAACTCAGTATTAAAACTGTGGAAGAAGAAAGTAAAGGAAGGAAAGGAAAGGAAAAGAACCCAAGCAAAATTCAAATGATGAACAAGAATTAATGAAAGTGAGAAAATGTTCAATGAAATAGTTCAAAAATATATTTACAGGACTATACATGCACACTTATACACACTATACTTCTCTTTTATAAAGAACTCAAACAAAAATTACAGAATTCAAAAGAAAAAATAGGGCAGCTTGAGGGGGAAAAAGCAAGATATAAGTAAAAAAAATGGAAGCAAAAAATCAAGCATTAGTAACGTGAGAAGCATCAAAGACACCAGGGGATCACAGTGGACAGACTAGCAGAATTACAGCAGAAAAGATGGAAAAGCAGAAACACCCATATTTATTCATCTTTCATAACAAGAATTCAATAGGTATTATCTAAAGTTGAATGCACTTTAAAATAACTTCTCATTCATGGAAAAATATGCAAATAGCCTTTAAGCATGTAAAATTCATTCATAATAAGAGAAATGCAAATTGAAACTATACTAAGATAGTTACCAAAATTTTGACAATAAATTCTTTTAGCTTTTACTACTCTATAGTAAGGCTGAAAGTTGATTGTTTAGTAAACAATTAGACACCCTATGTAGTGCTTGTAGATAGTGAAACCATTATCCCTATGGAGGGAAAATTGAAAATACATGTCTATCTATCTATCTGTATATCTATCTATAAGTATGTGTGTGTTTATGCTTTGACCCAGCAGTCCTACTTTTAAAAATTTACAGCAAATATAAAATAAAAAGTAATATATACCCAAGACAATTCATAGCAGCAATTTTTGTTAGAAAGAAAGAGAGAGAGAAAGTAAAGAAAAGGAAAGAAGGAAGAGGGGGAAGGGAGGGAGAAAGGAAAGAAAAGGAAAAAAAAGAAAGGAAATTGGTATATCCACACAAATAAATGCTACACAGCTAGAGAAAGGTATGACCTTCTTTATATACGCTTCTATGGACTGCTGTCCACGATGCCTTGCTTAGTGAAACAGAGTAGTATTTATAGTATATTATCTTTACATAAGAAAGGCAGTATGACAAATACATTTCCATTCTTGTTTATATGTTTAAGAAATCATAAGAGTTAAACAGAAAATAAATTAAAATGGCTATCCTTAGGAGAAGGGAAAGAATAAAAGAGAGAGAAATATGCTCCACTTCTCTGAATGTACCAATTTTAGAATTTTTACTTTGGAACCATGTAACAGTTTTACATAATTAAAAAACAACTAACTCGTAAATCAATCCCCCAAAATCAAAAGCAAACAAAAGACAATAAACTTTAGTCACATTTCAAACTAGCTGCACAACCAACAACAACTAATTTCAAGTGACTTTAAAACATGGTATTTTTACTATAATCTCTACAGAAATAACCATTAGGACAAAAAAAGAACATTAAAATAATCTTAACTGTGTTTAGTATTCTTATGATTTATTCGTGTGTGTTCACACATTTGCATGTACACATAAATACATATACATACACACACATATATACATGTGCAAATAATTATACTCATGTTACTAGGAAACAAGATTTTTAGGACAACAAGGAAAAAAAAGAGACACAAATATAAAATCAGGAAGTTTAAAGTCTATAATTCTGTGTTTAAATTGGATATATCAATCTGAGCTCATTTTATATTTCTCTATTTCTAAAAAATATTTATTTCCTAGCCCTGTTGACAAAAATTGGGGAGGTCAGTAATGGCAACCCTAGTATATGTATCCCCCAAGTACTATTCCCCAATAAAAGGAACTAGACTTCTAGGAGAAAAGGCTGGTCTCATATCTGGGTAAGGAAATGTACAAAATGAACCTGGAACTTCTTGTGCTAGAAAGCAATGTTCATTGCATTTTCGTCAAAAGCTCAGGAACCAAAGGATTTTTACCAACCAAAACTGGGAAAATTTAAACATCAAATAGCATAGAAATTAGAATAAACCAAAATATAATCAACATATTTAAATTAATTTTAAAAAAACAAATTAGTCAACTTTTAAAGTTGCTAGGACACCATCCTGTTTTCTGAAAACTAACAAATGGGAAATAATCAAGTATTTTCCTGATGTTGCTGGTATGAACCATACTATAGGCTGATAAAATAATAAAAAGGGAAAGAGTTCTTCTTTATAGAATAATTACAAACAATAAAAACTAATAAAGAATTATAGAATGATAAAAATCACTATTTACACCAGACACAGTGGCTCATGATTGTGATCCCAGCGATTCGGGGAGGCTGAGGCAAGATTGCAAGTTCAAAGTCAGCCTCAGCAAGTTAGCAAGGCCCTGAGCAACTTAGTGAGATTGTCTCAAAATAAAGAGTTGGCAATGTAGCTCAGTGGTACAGCACTCCAGGGTTCAATCCCCAACACACACACACACACACACACACACACACACACACACACCACTATTTACAACCCCTAATTTTTTTCTCCTGGTAGTAGGGATTGAATTTAGGGATAGTCTACTTCTGAGCTACATTCCCAGTGCTTTTATCTTTTTTTTTTTTTTTTTTTTGAGATCTTGGGACAGGGTCTCTCTAAGCTGCCCAAACTGGCCTTGAATTTGTGATCCTCCTGTCTTATCCTCTCAAATCTCTGGGATTATAGGCATGCACTACTATGCCCTAATACAACCCCTAATATAATAATAGATCTAAATAATGATTATCAATACTAAAATCATTAAGTAAATGATTAATGGGAAATGTTGAGGATCACACTTACAGAGAATAAATGCACTGATGAATCACTAACATCATTAATCCTAACTCTGGGTTCAATACCTAGCACAACAAAACAACAAAACAACAACAAAAAACTTCTCTATTTATTTCTTATTCCAATGACAGAAAGTATTTCTAAGTTAATTTTATTTTATTTACTGTATAATTACAAATTTCTACTGATATTCATTGGCTCTGTAAGTTCTTTGAGTATATTTCAATGGGTTTTCTGAACTAACACTTTCATAAATCAATTAGCACTTCTAAGCATCTTGACCCCCCCTAGTACATCACTAAATTTATTTGGTGCCTAAGTCTAACTTAATTTCTAAGTAATATTTACATTCCAAGTTGCATACCTGGGAGTTCAGGTTATCCTCAATATTACCCATGTACCTAATGTGTTATAGATTTGATTTATAATTTTTTCTGGCAAGCACTCTAAGTCATCCTACACATGTGTTTATAGTACAAAACCACAAAACAAAAGTTTTGGGGATTTATTTTCATACTGTTTTTTTAAAAAAAAAATCATTCCTGTGGATTTTATTCTTAAAAATTAAATTTAAAAAAAGAAATCATTGTCCCTTACTCATCATGTTTAACTCTAAAGATATCCCTAAAGATCCTAAGCAAAATTTTAACTGCTACTCTTTTTTTCTTTTTTCAATAATATATTGTGTGACAGCAGCCAAGTTTCTAAGCTGATTCATTCACTTACACAGGCTGGGTGTACTATGGTATGAGAAAACCGAGCTCAGAGTCTTCAATACAGTAGGTGTTTTGTCAGTATTTGACTATCAAAGCATATTATGAAGTTCTCTCAATTCCTTCCTCCTGACCAACAACTTTGTTCTCGATTAGATTGATCCAGTTAATTTCGACCTAACAAAAGTTGAAATTCAAGTTAAATTTATTGCTAGATTGAATTAGTAAAAAGAAGTCACTAATCTCGTTTACAATCCATTAGAAAAAAATAGTGTCTTTATTTTACAAATTAATACAAAATAGCAAATACATTTTATTTAAAACATCAGCTTGATCATGTCTGCTTTAATTTGTAGATATTTGACTTTATTTAGATAACTAACTCCTAGTTGTTTCCCCAAAACCAAGTCTTATTAATCTTCCCTCTGAATTGAATAACAATCAATTTTCTTACTGCTTCTAGAAAACTTGGGGTCACATTTATACCCACATAAGTCAGTGTAGAATTAAGAAGTTTGCAGTTCTCACCAAAATACAAGTGACATTTAAAGTGTACTTAATATTCACAATTCAATACAATCTCCTCATTTCAGACTGCCATCCAAGGTAAGGAAGGCAACTGATTTGCATGAAATTCTGTAACCCTGTATTTTCCCTTCCATCAATCAATATGGTATTGTAAAACCATCAGTGAAAACTGTTGCTTTTTTTTTTTTTTTTTTGTGATGGGTGGGGAATTAGTTTTGGTTTTATTCTTGGCTCAGTTTTATATCCTCACATTTGTTTTTCTTTCTTCTTTGCTCCACATTTAATTTATCCTATTTGAATTTTGTATAATAATCAAATTCTTTCTAGAACAGGTAAGGAATAAATAATTACTCCATGTATCTGCAAAAGCAATCGCTCGTCATTTACCCTAGATAAAGCCTTAAAACTCCTTGTTGCTTCTTAACTATTCTCTATCATATTGAACATATGAGTATCAAAATTTGTGAGTTCCTCATTTTCTTGCTTTATTGGTTCTCTTTTTTAAAATATTTAAGGCTGAATACAAAAAAAAATTCATACACAATTTAAACTTAGAAACCCATGATAAAAATTAAATTGTTTGCACAGATAAAGAAAATGATTGCTGTACAACTTTTATGTCAAATGAATGTGAACTTTCTGGTGCCTTGCATAGAGTTATTCAAATAGTAATAACTCAGTTACACAGTAGAAACATTTAATTGCTCTGATATTAGACTACTATAGCTCGGGCATTGAAACATGAGAATTTATTTCAGTGCTATTTTTAAAACCACTAATAAAGACTTCAAATAGCAGAACTAAGTCTCTGCTCAGTTGAGCCGCCCTGAGTAATTGTGAAAGAAAAAATGTGCTCAAGAATCACATTTTTATCCAAATCTAAAATGCTTGTTGATCTCAAAAAAGTAGACATTTTAAGTTGGAACTTTTATAAAGTATTCTAGAGTTTAGTGTTACTAAAAGGAAAATTAGTTATAAAAGTAATAAATGCACAGCATAGCTTCCATTCATCACATTTTATAGTTCTTTCATTCCCCCCCAAGTTATCTAACCAATCAACAGATAATCTATAATTATTAGGATTTGCCCTATACAAAGTTTGATTTTAAAAAGTTTGACACTTCACTCACCTACTGCAGGACAGAGTATTGCCCATACACAGATACTAAACCAACTGTCTAAGCAATTTCTTGTGTTTAGAAATTCAGTGCCACTATTATGGCTCACAATTTGGCTTATGATGCATCTGTAAGCAAACAGCCTGACAAGCACTCTAGTGTATTTCAGGATGACTGACAGGACACAGTGGCTCAAGCAAGAAGTGGGGGATGGGTGCTCTTAAAGCAACATGCCCAGGAAGGGAAATATCTAACAGTAGAAACAGATATGAAATTCTTTTTCACATTTGCAAAGAAATAATGAATAACTGCCTAGGATCGACTTTTAAACTCAATTTTCACATATGTTATGTACTCAAAATACTATAAATTTCAAAATGGCTTTGAAAATTTGTATAAGCAGAAATAAAAAATACAAAGCAGGCATGCTATATATTTCCCTGAAGCTATCAAGTTTCTAAATTTTAAGAATATTCCAATTATTTTTAACAGAAATTAAATCAACATACCCAGAGAGAAAGAGTTCTTATCTCACCTTTAAATATATACCAATAGACCTTACAATAGTAATTTAAGAACAATTAATTAATAAAAACAATTTAAATATCTTGGATTACTCAGAATTGGTTTTAGACATACAGGAAGGATATCCATGAATTTCTCCCCTATTCCATTGTTTCCTAATGGTGTACTTCCATGGTTAAATAATAGACCAAAATATTTTAAAATTCCATTAGTGTCAGTTGGAAAATATTTAATCAATACATTGGCTTATTTTTTCAATTATGTAATTTTTTCCTGTATTATTTCACACCACTTTGTATCGCTTGATTCTTTGATGATTAATACATCAATCAGTCCTACTTTTTTTAAATGCCATTCATTTTTAAATGTAATCCCTAATTTGGCCAGCTGAGGGTGTCATTAGATTCTGAATGCACACAGCATTGCAACACAAGTCGACTTTCCTTAGTTAAATGTGTTTAGAAATACTTCTATTTTATTTTGCCTATAGAAATTTGACTTATAAGGTCCACATTAGTGTTTCATGCTTCTTCTCTATGACAAACTAGCATTATTTCTTCCTCTATCAACTCCATCAGATGCATCCTCTGAAAGAAAAGCATTAGAAGGCTAAGAAATAGCAGAGCTGGGTTTAACCATCAGAAAGACTTTCTACAACTCTCAATTCTTCTGGTACATAAAACCAACCAAACAAAAATCTTACATAAGAATCCCAAATCCCATCAGAAAACCCATAGGAAGCAGAACTAAACTATAGTCTCTTTTCAAAGTTATATATGACATTTGTAAATTGCTTAACTTATATTTTTTTAATTTTTTTTAGTAGTAGTTGGACACAATACCTTTATTTTATTTATTTATTTTTATGTGGTATTGAGGATCAAACCCAGGACCTCACACATGAGAGGTGAGCGTTTTACCGCTGAGCCACAGCCCCTTAACTTATATTTTCTTATCATTTAATATTTGCTAATTGTCCATTATCTATTAGATGCTACAGGTTAATTTTAAAATATATGGTTCCAGTTATCAAAACATTATTATATTTCTCATGAGCATGCAGTGTTGAGACTAACACACTTCAGAATCTGAAAGTTCTTTATTTTACAACTAAACATTCACTCAATTTGGAAAGTGAATTCTGAACATCAGTTTGTCTGATATACCCTAAAAATAAATATTTATCATATAATTTGCTAACTACCACAAATTTATCTTGAGTAAAGATAAAACTTTTTTCTATGCTTAAGCTATTATTACCTCACAGACAACAAGTTTCCTAAGTTCAAATACAGCAAAAATAATGCAGATTTAAAGACCCAAAGAATGAACTCTTTTTATTCTCCTAGACTTGCTATTAATGACACAGCCCTTATGCTAAAGTATTAAATTTTTCAAAAAGAAATGATCATTCTCTTCCTCAATTTCATTTCAAATAAAGAACTGATAACTTCTTTTCCCTTAAAAAGGGAATTCTATTTTTGAAAATGAAAACAAGTTTGGGGGTTCTTCAATGAAGAAGTTGCCCTATAAAATTATGTCTCATAACTGAATGTAGAAGTTTTTTTTCCTCATGTAATAATGATAGCAAAGTAAAAATCATATTTTACATTTGGAAACAAAGTATAACAACTCTTCAACTGTTCTTGATTCTTTTATAAATTTTTTTTATCTTTAATTTTCTAAACTAATACATTCTCTATAGTATAAAATACATTTAGATTATTTCTGAAATTAATTTATAGGATGAAAACTGAAAAATTTATTTTGTCAATAATTTGCATATCCTTTTTGCCAACTAGCCTCACATTTTAGAACATACAGATAATTAATTTTTTTCTGTTTTCATAAAACCACTTAATTCCACTTTACTGTCCCACAATGTGTTTGATTCCTTATGCAAGATCTCCTGAATTATTTCTCACTCGGTAGTTTTTCTTTTCCCCAGGTGTCTTAAAAACCAATATCTAAAGGCTTTTTTAGTCCTAATTCTATTTCTGGCTTTAAAAACATACTTTTTAATGCTATTGTTTAGGAGGGAGGATAGAGTGAATGGTGAAGAGATAAATACTCATTTAAATACTCCTCTTCATTTAGCAAAAATGCTTCCATACATTTTATGATCTATTTGAACTTTCAATAATATTATGTATATATATATATACACACACATACATGTGTATGTATGTATGTGTATGTGTGTGTATATAAAACTGTTGCAGTAGGCTCGTAACAGTATTAACACAATGAGCAAATCTAGAATAAGCCTTTTCTCTAACATGCTTTAGGATTGTAAGTGTGAGGTGCAGTGGCACATGCAAATGAATTATATCCCACAGGCATCTGAAAATGCAAAATCCAAGAACTAAAGAGAAAAATCAATCTTAAAATGTAAAGATATAGTAACTATCCATCTAAGTTACATCCTAATCTATGAGACTAGAAGCACTTTCCCTATATAAATAGAAGGGGGAGAAAAGGTAGCCAAAGAGAGTACTTTACAAAACAAGTACCATGAGTAGTAGGAGACATGTCATTGAGAAGAATATTAAGAAACACGAGAAAAATTTAAACTCTGTCCTCCTTGGTATTATCCACAATGACAACCATTTACCATTTACCTCAAGATATGAAATGAAATCCATAAAGCTGCTATGACGAGTAATTACTTCTAAAATTACAGAAAGAATCTATAGGAGTGCTAATTATAGTGCTAGATGATTCATTGACCAATTATTTTGTTTTTGTGGGAAAATAATTTTTTCTTAGAATTCTGCCTTTTCAAACCAAATTTTAGAGAGCTACTGTGAGAGATAATAAATGGATTGCCCATTTGTTTTAAAAATGGATAAAGTATATAAGTTCACACATTTTCATTTAGCTATTTGAATTTGTCCCACCACAGAAAGTCAACTACCCCACTCATTATAATAATTTATAATTAGAAAACAAGGAAACACAGTCCTAAAATGGAAGCACTTTACAGCTACTTCCAAAGTTGTTATAAAATGTTTAATATAGAAAACATTTAATAGAGAAACATAATGTTTAATAGAGAAAATGAAAGACACATAACACATATTAATAAATTGTGTATTTTTTAGAAGACTAGGTATAGAATAGTTAAAAGATAGAATACTGAACTAAAAGCAAAAGAAAGATAGTAAGTTAAAAAATAAAAACCTCTGGGACGGGATTGTGGCTTAGTGGTAGACTGCTTGCCTAGTATGCGTGAGGCACTGGGTTCAATCCCGTGCAACACATAAAAATAAACAAATAAAGTAAAGGTATTGTGTCCATCTACAACTAAAAAATATATATTTTTTAAAAATGGAAACCTCTGTCTTGTTCCCATGTAAGACTTCTGGAGTTGAGCCAACCTGCTTCATTCCAGAGCAGAGAGCCACTCAGTTGCTGAGTCTATATAGAGCAAAGGAAATCCTTTCTCCCACGCTCTGCTTCCAAAGATAATAACAGAAAACTAGAGAGTGATGGGTTTCACTACCAAGTAGCCATGTTTATATTATTCTTGTCTCCCATTGACTCTCTAAAAGTAAAGCCTACTGATTTTGCATAATAAAGCAAAAGAAATACACAAAAGCAAAGAAATTCAATTTTGCAAAAATGACAATATCCCTAAATTGTCCAAAAAATAACTGCCATAGTCACTAAATGTAAACTATTATATCATTCCTTCAATTGTACTCAAAAGAATGAAGTTCATCACATAGAAAGGTAAAATAACTAAATTCAATCACAAGTACAATGAATCACATGTCTTTGACTTCAAATGATAAGAGGCCCTCCCCATAGTCTAAATAACCCACATACTCCCCCAAGTCAACCCACTTTTTTCCTTCTGGGTCTTGGGTGCACAGAACTAGATTGATATCATCAAACTCCTCAGTTGATTTTTCAGAATCAATCAAACACTGATAGAACTGGTCTTTTGTAAAAAGCCTATGGTTTTGTTGTTGTCATTATACTCATACACCTTCCTCAGGTCCCTTCCTCTCCCCCTTGTAATACTAGTTAGTGGGTGCCTTTCCAATCAACCTGCCACAGCTATCTTTACATACACTATATATATCTACAGTAGTTTTACATGTGCAAGTATTTTTAAATTTATACAAATAGTATTGTACTTCCATCTCTTTCTACCCCACCCGCTCTCAGCACTGATTTTGGTGTCTATCCGTGTTGAACCATGCAGATGTACTAAATACTACAGGTTTGCTTACTCCACACATAGCCCCAACCTGTCTCACTTGCCTATTCCTGCTATGGAAGTAGGACATTTGATTTCCTTCCCCTCTTTGCAACTCAGATGGCATGTAACAAAAGTCTGACCAATGAGATGTCAGCAGATGTCTGCTAAGACTAAAGCTTTTGCTTTCCTTATAAAAAGGGAATCAGATATGCTTGCCATAGCCTTTGTTCTTTCCTTCTCCTGACTGTAGTATGATATCTGAAAATAAAGCAGTCTTACTGCAAAGTTCAAGAAGGATGACAGAGCTGAATTATAGAAAGAACTTGGGTCCTTGATATCATCTGAACTGCTTATATCCAGACTTGTTATTGAAGAAAAATGAGTTCCCAACTAATATAATGGATTATTTGTTCCCTTATTTTCCATTGTGTAGCTTTCTCTCTGATGCATTTATAATGTATTTTATCTGTCCATGCCCCTATTGAACATTTACATTGTAGCCAACTCTTGCTATGGGAAATAATGCTTTACTCAGTAGCATATGACATTTTCCTCTCTTACTCCTAACTCCCAAAACTTTGAGGGAATTCTTTCTGTTATTCAAGTCATTCTGTGGCATTTGGTTATGACAGCCCTAGCAATTAACACAATTCAGAAGTCAAATTTCTGGATTAGAATGTAAATTATTCAGTTTCAATAAACATTGCCAAATTGGTCTCCAAAATAATGCCACCGGCAAAGCATAAGGGGTTCATGTGTCTCCACCTCCACATCACAAGGTTTACATGACATTTTAACCACTGCCAACATGGTAGATCTAAAGTATATCTCATTGCTGTTTTAATTTGCACTTTTGATTACCAGTGTTCATTGGTAGTCTATTTTTAGGTTAATTAGCCAGCCATTCAAGTACCCTTTCTGTGAATTGCTTTTTTGTATTCTTCCTCTATTTTTCTCCTAGGTTGCCTTTTTCCTTATTGATTTGCAAGAATTTCCTGTATACCCTAAATTTAATCCTTTGTCTATAATATTCCTTGAAAAGAATCCTGTTTCATGTGTCTTTGTCTAGTACACCCTTTTTTTGAATATTCTATTATCTACACGTGAAATTTCTATTTCCTTCACATTCTCATCGATACTATAATAATGTTAGACATTTATTTTTACCTCTAATAAGTATGATATTTATATTTGCCCGGTAACTAGTAAAGCATGCTAAGAATCTTTTCATTTATTTATTGGTCATTCTAGTTTTCTTTTCTGTGAACTACCCTTTCATATATTGACCCTATTGAATTTTTCCTTATTAGATTATCTTTTTTTATTAATTTTTAGGAGTTCTTTATAAAATCTTATACTAAGTATTTTGGTTTACTTGTCTTTCAATCAGCTATTTTCACAATAATGTTACTTAACAAAAAATATTAAAACTCAGTAACATAAGACAAAATTTATTCTGCAGACCTGGCTGAGCTTGCTCCAAGCTACATCTTTGAGATCCAGATCTGCTCCATGTTTTTCTCATTCCCCTTGGACAAGTAGGCTACCTGAAGCATGTTCTTCACATGGCAATGAGAGAAATACAAGAGAGGCAATTAGGAGCATACAGTGTCTCTTAAGGTATATTCTCCAAATTGTTGCTGTCCCTTCTATCTTCATTCCATCAGATAAAATAAGTCAAATGGTCAAGTCTGGTATTAATAGAATAGGAAAATGCATTCTAGTACAAAAAGTTGAAAAGTCAAATGATAAAGGGTATAGATATTGGAAAGGAGAAGAATGGAATCCACCTCATGTGGATAAGTTGTAATATATTCAACTGATAGCTTTTGTTTCTTTTCTTTTATGGCATCTTTTTTCACAGAAGAAAGTTTTATGTTAATGTAATTAAACATATTGATCTTTACTAAATGACTATGTCATTTGGTGGGGGCATATTTTCAGAAATTTTTTCCTACCTTAAGATTAAAACTTGTATTATCCTACATATCTCCCTAGAAGAATGCAATCTCAGGGATCAACAGCCAATACATTTTAAATCAACATATAAAAATCACAAGATTATGTAATATAAACTACCAAAGTTAAACAAGTGATCAAATTTAAATACCAAAGATTATTACAGATGACTTTGTTATTTTATTTGGTACTGGGGCTCAAACCCAGGGCTTCAAGCATGCTCAGCAGGTATTCCACCACTGGGCCATGCCCCCAGACCACAGATGAATTTTTGAGCTAAGTCTTTATAACATATTAATGACACAACCTTGGCAAAGAAGAAAAAGACACAAGAATCATAAGGAATTATAAAACTTAACATTCTTTCATAAACAGATATTTATTGATCTAAGCAATATATTCAAAACTGCAAAGAACAAGATTATAAGAAAATATATATAGTCATCTAAGATCATGCCATCATGGGAAAAGAAAAAGTTAATCTTTCATGCAATTTAATAATTATAAAACAATATTGGTTATGAAGTCATATTTATAAAATTTATGTGTACATGCAATAATAGTAGGGTCTACTTTAATAGTTTGGGGTAAAATGAGGTCACACATATTAATTTTTCAAGATAAAATCACTTTTTAAATGTCTGGCAAGAAATCCATTATCTCT
This sequence comes from Callospermophilus lateralis, assembly GCF_048772815.1. Taxonomy (NCBI): domain Eukaryota; kingdom Metazoa; phylum Chordata; class Mammalia; order Rodentia; family Sciuridae; genus Callospermophilus; species Callospermophilus lateralis. The sequence goes on from NC_135319.1 coordinate 40,407,592, forward strand.
CTTGTCCCTCAAATTGTTCAAAAACTCTGGGACAATTCACATGCCTCAGTGAGAGAAAACCAGAAAGCAGATTAGAATACAAGTGGGCTCTATTGAGAGCTGCTGGTGTTCTGCTCCCAGCACAGTTTACTGATGAAAACTGATTCCCCGCAGTGTAGTGTGACCTTTTATCCTGCTGCATTCTTGCCACTGTGGATTCTGTCAGAGGCCATAGTGATTCCTCAGCGCAGAAGCAGCCTGCTCCCTCAGATGTGAGACATGGCATGGCACCCATGCCCTCAGCTTTTTAGTTTACCAAGCACAGCAGTTGAATCAGAAAGGCCTTCCAGTTCAGGTACACATCTGTCTGAAATGAACCCTCTTGGAGTAATGCAAGCCAGAGAAGGAGTGCTCTAGTTTAAGGATCTTTGATGTTCTTTCTCATTAGTAAATCTTAACATAACATTTTTTTAAATATTTATATTTTAATATTAGGTAGACACAATATCTTTATTTTATTTTTATGTGGTGCTGAGAATCGAACCCAGTGCCTCACGCATGCTAGGCAAGCGCACTACCACTTGAGCCACATCCCCAGCCCATAAAATTTTTTTAAAGTTTGATCCAAAAAAAAAGAAACTTAAAGGGGAAAAAATCTTTCTAATAACAAGTACATTGTATAAAAGAGTCCAAGTCTTCATTCTTTTCTTTTTTCTGAAGGCTCCCAGACCCTTTACAAATTTCTTCCAGTCTTCCCAATATTGACCAGCCTATAGCTGAAGGAAGACTATGGAAAGGCGACTTTTGTCAAACTAGGAAATAAAACCTATTACACCAGTAGCTGAGACACAAAAATATAAGGACCTCATTAATAATTTGCAAATATTGGGGAATATTTTCTCTTACCTTCTGGTTCATGGATAAAATACAAAATGCCAGACTGAGAATGTAGCTTAGGGGTATAGCATTTGCCTAGCATGTATAAGACCCTGAGTTCAATCACAGCACCACAAAATAAATAAATAATAAGATACAAAAGGCCCATTTTGAATTTCAGATAAACAATAATTTATGGTACAAGTTATGTCCTATGCAATATTTGGGAGATAAATAAATATATATATATATATATATATACTTGAAATTCTAATCAAATATATATATAATATAATATTAAATTATATATATAATATAAATTATATATATAATTTAATATTATATTTATATATATTATATATAATATATATATAATCAAATATATATATATATATATATATATATATATGCTTGAAATTCTAATCAAATTATGTGTCCCATGTTTTTATTTGCTAAGTTGGGCCACTCTCCCTTATCAACTTGATGAATTGTACAAGTTCTTGGTGTGTGTGGTGGGGGGAGGTGTAATGGGGGATAGAGAGCTGGAACTGAATTGTGCCTGAATTTATAGCAGCCATAGAGCCAACCTCATTATCCAACCTGCATATCCTCTCATCCTATCAGAGACCTGGGCTAGCAAATGAAAGGCCAACTCATGACCCTTACTGTATAGGAACTTTTGGATAGCCAGAGATGTTTCTTAGCCACCTCCCAGCAATACATTTCTATCTTTTGTCAGAAGATTTTTAGTTACCAGAAATGTAACACTGAATGAAAGGAAAAATGATATATTGTGCCCTGGGATATGAAAATCTCAGCACTAGGGGCAGACACAAGGGAAACACAGGCAGAAGGGTACCCTGGAGATTAGGATTTATACATTTCTTTTAGAAGAGTAAATTTGAGCCGACCCAGCAGCACTCGCCTGTAATACCAGTGACTTGGGAGTTCAAGTCTAGGCTCGGCAAGTTAGCAAGGTCCTAAGCAATTTAACCAGACCCTGTCTCAAAATAAAAAGGAAAAAATAAATAAATATAAAGGGCTGGGGATATGGCTCAGTGATAAAGTGCCTCTGGGTTCAACCCCCAGTTCCCTCCCTTCAAAATAAAGATAGATTTTAAAAAGTAAAGTAAATCTGAATTGCTTTAAATCATCTAGGTTTAAACTTGCCTCAAACTATTGGACAAAATAATAAGAACAGGAGAAAAAATAGGATATGTACTTCATGTGGCCCAGAAATTTAACAAGATACTCGCCTCCACTTTTAAGATTAGAGAGGGAAATTCTGTAGTACAAAAGCTGATAGTGGTGAAATTTAAGACAAACACCCAAACTAAATAAACCTTCTTTCAAAAATAGTAAGTAAGCCAGACATGGTGGCACATGCCTGTAATCCCAGCAGCTTGGGAGACTGAGACAGGAGGATCGTGGGTTCAAAGCCAGCCTCAGCAACAGCGAGGCGCTAAGCAACTCCAAGAGACCCTGTCTCTACATAAAAGGGCTGGGAATGTGGCTCAGTGGCCTAGTGCCCTGAATTCAATCCTTGGTACCCCCCATAAAAAAAAATAGTAAGTAGAGGGCTGGGGTTATAGCTCAGTAGTAGAGTGCTTGCCTAGCATGTGTGAGGCATTGGGTTCGAGTCTCAGCATCACATATAAATAAATAAATTAAAGGTCTTTTGACAACTAAGAAAATATTTTTTTAAAAAGTAGAAAAAAGGTGCTGAAGTTGTTGCTCAGCGGCAGAGCGCTCGCCTAGAACATGCAAGGCCCTGGGTTTGATTCTCAGCACCACATAAAAATCAATAAATAAAATAAAGGTATTTTAAAAAAAGTTTTTTAAAAAAAAAGTAGAAAAAAATTAAAAGATTGTGTGTATGTGTGTGTATTTTTTCTTTTTAAATTGTTGTTGTTTGTTTGTACTGAGGTTTGTACAGTGGCCCTCTACCAGTGAGTCACATGCCCAGTTTTGTTTTGTTGAATGACCTAGACTGGCCTCAAACTTGTGGTCCTTTGGCCTTAGCCTCCTGAGTTGCTGGGATTACAGGTGTGGACCACCATGCCCATCTTAGACTGTATAACTTAAAAAAGAGACTGAATAACTTTAAAAAAAAAAAAAAACAATGTCTTAAAGATCCAAGGTAAATTATCTCCAAGACAAAAGTTAGTTTAGAAACACATGTACTCTGTTCTCAGTGAAATGCCCCAAAACATAAATTCTAGTAAAGAAGTGATAGATGCTAAATAAAACGAAAAGAAAGTTGAAGAAGAAATTAAGATAAAGAGACCTGGAAAAGACTTAAACATCTAAGAATTCAACAAAACCAAAAAGATAGTATAGTAATTAAAATCTGAATTGGAGAGATCATTCCTCTCCAATATTTTCCACCCCTCTACCAGCAACTTTATCAGAGAGCAAAAATAAGCAAAAAAATGGAACTGTAACCCTAGACTTAATTCTCACCAACAAAGAAGAATATACAAGTGAAATGGAAGTGACAGGACCCTTGAGGGAAATTGAACATATGACCTCAGTATTTACTACAGCGAAGAAATAAAACACAAAGCAAAGTAAGACAAGTGTCTTAGATTGTTTAGTAGTTCACAGAAAATATAAGAATGTCCCAGAGCCACAAAATTTAAAATAAAAAAAAGTAAAAACCCACTACTACAATCACAAATGAAAAAAAAAGTGAGAGAAAATGTATATAATATCTTGATGTGATTGATATCCAAGGAATAGGATAAGTAAAGGATTCCTTTATTTCCTTTAGAAATAAAGGAATTTTGAAGGACATAAAAAGAAAAAGACAGTAAATGTAAAGATAAACTTGTACTTTCTTCTGCTATCAGAGGAACAAACTAAACCTAGAATGGGGAAAATACTTGTGAAAAACATCCAAGCAACACAAATCTTCTAAACTATATTTAAGGATGGAAGGACAAGAAAAGTATAACTACCCTCCATCCCCCCTACAGATTCCATAATGGTTAACAAGTGACCAAGAATGACAATACTTTCACTTTGTGTCTATCTTGTCTACCAAGGAGAATCATCTTTTTTAAAATATTTTTTAGTTGTTGATAAACCTTTATTTATATGCAGTGCTGAGAATCGAACCCAGTGCCTCACACATACCAAGCAAGTGCACTACCGCTGAGCCACAGCCCCAGCCCACAAGAATCATCTTGAAACGGAAAGATTGTGCTGATAATCTTTAGAGAAAACTGATCAACAAGAGAAAAGATAGTAAGGGAATTTTTAACTGTTTAAATAAATACCCATTTATTTATTGCTGTATCCTATTAAAGCAAGGTTTCTCATCTTCAGTGTTACTGACATTTTGCACTGTGTATTGAACTCAGTGGTACTTTACCACTAAGCTATACCCCTAAACCTTTTTTTATTTTTATTTTGAGACAGGATCTCACTAAGTTGCTGATGCTGGCCTCAAACTTGCAATCTTCCTGCCTCAGTCTCCCAAGTCGCTGCAGTTACAGGTGTGTGCCACTACAACCAGCTTCTACTAACATTTTGGACTGGATAATTCTTTGTTGTAGAAGACTATCCAATGTGTTATAGGATACTTGGCAGCATCACTGGCCTCAACCCACTAGATGCTAGTAATGTCTGTCCCCCACTTGTGACAAAACCTTGTACCAAACTTTACCAAATGTCCCCTGGGGAACAAAAAGCACCCTGAACCAGGTGCAGTGGCTCATGCCTATATTCCCAGCGGCTCCAGAGGTTGAAGTAGGAGGATCATGAGTTCAAAGCCAGCCTGAGCAATGTAGCAAGGCTCTAAACAATTTAGCAAGACGCTATCTCTAATAAAATATAAAAAGGGCAGAAGATGTGACTCAGTGAACCCCTGGGTTCAATCCCCAGTACCAAAAAAAAAAAAAAAAAACTGGGTTGAGAATGATTATATTACACAACAATGAAAAAGCATATGTTTTATCACAGAATTCTTGTTGGCATCTTTGAGTAATAATAAAAAATGGGAGAGGTAACAGAAGATTAAGAACTGACACGTGTTTTCCCAAATACAGAAAAGAATGAGTTGAAAATTAAAATTGAGAAATTTTATGTTTATCACTAGCAAAATATTTTTATTTAGAAAAGGAAATATTACTAACTATAAAAAGTAGAGCAACAATCTCATGGTTGGTTCATTAAGAGTCACTCATACTAAACTAATTTAATTTTCCTCTCTTCCTTTTTTTGCTAAAAATATTTTTAAATCATTCATGAAATTTTCTTTAACAAAATAAATAAATGTGGACTATCTCAAAATTTTGTTGGTCCAATATTGATAAAATCTCTTTAGAAAGCATACTAGCAGGAACCATAAGATTGTATAAGCACAAATTCTTGGACGAAGCAATGCTGCTTCTAGGAATTTGAATGCATATACAAAGATGCTGTCAAGAATTGCAATGTTGTTTGTAGTAATAAAAAGCTAGAAACAACCTAAATGTGCATCAATAAGGGATTAGTTAAATAAATTGTCATATTATTTTTATTGATATGACTTTAACTATGACTAAAGGTTCAGAAAAAGCTTTAGGAAATAAACAGAATCTAATGGATATCATTTGCATAACAGTAGAGGAGATTTCAAAAATATTTAATAACCAGCATGCCTCTGGCCCCAACAAATCAGAACTTAGCCTGAAGCTGGGCCTTGAAAGCCCTCCTGTGCCAAGTGTTCAAAGCCTAAGGGGTCTCAGGTAGAGACCAAGTGAAGGAAGGCCACTGGTCAGGGAAGGAGAACAAGAGTCTTTCATATTTTAACAACTTAAATTAGCAAAAAGCAGAGAATACATAGTAATTGCATAGGCAATAGCTATTACAGATTACTGGATTCTTAAAACTAGGATTCCTTTGCTATCCCATATTGGGAAAAGAAACTCCAGAGTGCAGCAAAAAAAAAAAAAAAAAGCCAGTTAATCCTGTAAATTCACATGGAAACATGGTTTTAGAGCTCTAGCCCTGGACTAAGACAGATCCCTGTTCCTCTTATAGAGAATCTTAGGGAAGTTGATTTTCTTTCTTATTCTCCCTTCACCCCCACTCACAAAAACACACACAAGGAAAGGAAGCACTATGAAAACAGGCCTTTCTTTCACTCATAAATTTCCCCAGAACTTTGGAGTGAATTTCATCAAAGTCAACACTAGAATAGTCACAATTTAGCTCTTTGCGCAATCTTGCCTCTCAGGTACTTCGTGGGCTCCTCACTGAGCTAATTTGGGGGTCTCTTTGCATTGATACTTCCTCCAGGGGCTTCACTGAAACCTGGTAATTCATTTATTATCTAATTAATCGTACACCTCCATCCATGTTCTCTGTTCCTATGCATATAGGCAGAGAAGATAAATGCTTATACAGTATAATTTAAGCAATGCTGCTCTGAGTGCACACCTTCAATGAGATAAGGAACTTGCACCAAAATGCAAGTAAATCGAAGACTGTTTCCCTCATCTAGAAAGTTTGGCTACAAAGTGCTTCAGATGTAGCTAAGTTACATTCAGGCACAAGTTCTGTATCTTCTTGCATGAACAAATAAAAAAAAATTGAGAACTGCACATCACACTTTGAATAGCACTAATTTAGAGGGGCTAAATCACTCAGGTTCCAATATATGAGAGTCTTTCTTTAAATAAAATATTGTTTTCTCCATCAAATCCATTTCCTCATGGACAAAAGGAACCTGAAACAGCACAAGCCTAATGGTTAGGATAGTAAAAGGCAGGAAAAGGGAAGAGAGGTGCCAAATAAGCCAGAACAAATTTTGCCCAAAGGAACTTAAAGTCCCTTTCCATCCCTGAAGTTAGTAATTTAATGGGTAACAGATTACTGACTGAGTCCCAGACCCAATAATGTAGTGAAAAACAGTAATTAAGCATGTGAAAATCAGGTGCAGTGGCTAATAGTCTTGTTCACTTTCAAAATTTCTGCAGTCTCAATTTTCTATCACTTTTCATTAAATTTGCAACTTGGCTAAACTCAGGATTTATACCCCACACTAACATGTCACTTAAAATCTAGAATCCAAACAAGAAACAGAAAATCATGCTTTTTGAATCTCTGGACTAACATTCCCATGAGCCCATGATCCAGAAATAATCACTATTTTTAAGTCTTCATTACAAAGCACATAGTTTCTTTTCAGGCAATACTAGGCTGCCAACTTTCCTTCTTAAATCTTAATCCTTTCTATTTCAAAGGAAAAATAAAAACATGCAAACGTAAGTTTATAGGGAAGAGAAAATAGAACTCCCATCCATCCATAGTTATAGTGTTCCTCTAAATGTAACTGAAAAGAAAAACTGCACAGTTTATGAAAGTATTTTTAAATACTTTTTTTAAGAAATTCATTCTTTAAGAATCCACAACTCTATACCTCATCTCCCATAAATTATACTGATATCTCTAACCTCTTCACTTTGATATTTTTGGACCAAGCACCATCTCAAATAATAGGATTTATTAATCATTAATTCCTTAGCTTTTTCCCTTCATTATGTTCTATTTTTACAACATGGTTCCCAAATTTCAACAATAAAAAAAATTAAAACTCACCTTCCCTACCTCCTACCCTATCCATGTCTTAACTGTTGTCATGTTTCCCTAAGTAGAAAAAACAAATACTGAATTTATGCTCTTGCATATACCCTCTAGCCTTTTTCTTTCCATTCTGCAGCCTATAGATTTTCTCCAAATGCTTCTGATTTCCCCAGTTTTACCATAATTAAAGTATTTTATTTTCCTTTTTCTGCTATTTCTTTGTTTCAGCTGCATCATGAAATTCATTTAAATCAGAACTGTATATGTTCTTCCAGCAGAAGTTATTTACAAATTCTATTATTCTGAATCCAAAGTAACATAAGTAGTCAAACAACAATACTATCTGTTGTTTTCAGACAGAGTTGAAGCACTTTTGACTCTAATATGAAGCTTTGTTGATATCTGAAAATTTATAAATTGCAATGTTGTAAATAGAAGAGATATGTCCTTCCAAACACTTATTATTGCCATCTATATGCCTGATAAAAATGTTTTGCACATCATAGATACTCAATAAATATTGCATTTGGTAGACAAGAAATTTTATAATACTTTAAAAGAAACAGCAAAAGTACATCTTAAAAATCACAACCTTTCCTTCAGATGTAATGGTCTCTAATCCAACAACTCCACATTTAAGAACAGAGATTAAGGAAGTTATATTAAATATAAATACATACATACACATATACATAGGTAAATAAATACACAAGTGTGTTTATCATGGCACCTAGATATTAAGCAATGATTAATAAAATTACATCTTTTCACTTGAAAGAATGTTAACAGAAGTTTAAAATAACATCTTGTAGAATAGATAATATTATATGGAAAATATTTGGGTATAAGGTTAAATGAAAAAGTGAGTTTCCAAATATTACCTCAATATTATTACAATTATTTTTAAAGCAATCCAGAAAGAAAAAAAAGCAGTAGAATACATATCAATGAACTTACACACAATAATTTTTTTCTCTATGCTTTCAAAATCCTACAATGAGCACTTAATATTTTTATTTTATAGTAATAAAAAATGTTTTACTATAAAAATTCCAATCTTTTATTAAAATAATAAGAAAGGCTCAGCTATATGTAAGAGGAAACAAATGGAATAAGTTTGCTATACTCTCTGTATTTTTATTTCTCCACTTAATTAAATCATCCTTTGCTACTACTGAGGTAATTTTTTATACTGGGAAATGAAATTTTAACAGTACATTTATCTATACCATTCAAATGTGACTGGTAATAATCCACATCTTCAAATCACAGCTATTCTCAATATGCTAAACTTTCAGTCCATCTAAAAATGCTAGGCACAAACCCAGAACTAAAGCTAATTTAAATCCTGTTTTCCCCATTTATATTTTTTAAACAAATCATTGAATCACATGTATCTCCAGAGATGTTGCAAAGTATTAGTGGTATATATCAGTGACTCAGAACCTATACAATTCATGAACTTCCTGATGCCTATTCTCAATTTCTTCTTGTTTCTATTTGAACTCATTTCTTCCACTTCTGTCCTCAATGCAACTGGCAGCAGCTGCTCAGTCCTTCAGACCCCGTTAGATAACAACCTTCTCTTTACATGATTACATCCCATGTTCATTCCACACAGTGATTTTTATTTGGTTATAAATGGTGGTCCAAGAGTTCTGAGAGCATTCCACAATCTCCTAATATCACTGACAATTATATAACAAAAATAAGACAAATATTATATTCAGAAAATAATGTTTTTGGCTACTATCTCACTTGAAACATCTTCTATTTGCTGTAAATAGCTTCTGTTTGAAAGTAAAATCTCTTCAAATATTTTCCATCTTTGCTTCCTTTTCCTCAGCCCCATGCCAAAGCACAAAGCATCCAGGCCATATCTTATCTTTTCCTACACAGCATCCAATTGACTTTTTATAGCCAGAAACTCTGAATGCAAAGCACGACCTTGGCTACTAGCTTCCCCTGGCACTAGTTTGAAAGTTATTTATAACTTTAAAATTAGCATGGAAGCCCACATTTCTCATCATAACTAGTCAAAACATTTCTATTTTATGTAACAATGTGGGTTCTTCTTTCATTCAGAAGGAACCCCCACATTTTAAACCTACAGTATATAACTAAGACACAGCAATTCACGGGAGAAATGAGAATGCACTGAAGTCCAGCTCTTCTCTTTACAAACTTGACTCTTACCTTTCTGTTGCTTCCTATCAAGTAAATGTGCTTAAAAATTCAGCTCTTGTAGGTAATTTTCCAAAAAGAGCTTTGGGGGGTAGGAAAAAAAAACAAAGCTTCTTGATAGTCACAGAGTTATACAGTACCAAATGGAGAGTCAGTGACAGTGGGGCAGTCACTTCAGCTGAGCACTGTTCACCCAGGATAAGAAAGAAAGGGGAGGTTACAAGCCAGGGTGGGTGGTATCTAATCCTGAACCACTAGTCACTGACCTCACTGACAACTTGTTACTGAAAATACTTCTTTGAAAAAGGCCAGACACATATTTTGCCTAAAGACCTACATAGCTGTTAGGAAGCTCTGAATAAGTTAGATTTAAATTTCTATAGTTCCTTTCCAAAATAAGGACCTCTTATTTCTAATTAAAGCAGAAGGCAAGAATTATTGAAAGTGAAAAATTATAAAGCAGTGATAACTGGAGTCCAGGAAATCCTCACTTCAAAAGGTCAATTATATAAAATTCAGTGTATTTTGAAACATAGAGATGATAGCATCAACACCATGTGTCTAAGATAGTATTTTTCCTCTGAAATCTTACTTATCTCATACTCTTGTACCACATATCATATTCTTTGCTTTCAGTATTTATGGGGAACCACATAATTATCAGTAAAGAATTTAAACTGAAGATTTACCCAAAACTCCATAAATGGAACAATTATTACATTAAACCACCAAAAAGGACTTCTCCCCCAAAATTTTCTTTTTTCTCTCAATGATCATCCTTCTTTGTATTTCCTCTTTCTTTCCCCTGACTCTGTTTTTATTTCATATTCAATACTCATCAAAACAATGTCCTAACATTCCCCTGGACAATATTGCATAGCCTTGCTTTATTCTTTTCACAGTGTCAGTTCCTTGACCCACACTTGTAATTGTATGGCATTTCCTTGGACAATACCACTTTTCTGTCATCTACCAAGTTCTAAAACAAGAGGTGGTAACTAAAATATGAGCTATTCATTTAAGCAGTCCTATTCTTAAAGGGCTGAATCTAAAATAAAAGAAAGCATTTATTTATTAGCTCTACAGACACTCTTGGAACAAATATCAGGGAGCCAAGAGGAAAGACGGTGTCTGGGAATTGTCAAAGAGAATCAACTATGAAAGGGTTTTAATTTCATGATTTCCAGAGAAACCTAGTATATTTTTATGTAGCTTCCCTTAAAATGTGCATAATTGACATTGATCTAAAGATTCTTAGTTGGTAACATACCGTCCTCCTCAGATTTTTTTTTTTTAAACAGCTTTTCTCCCCTTGGAGAATCTAGGAATAGCCTCTTTTCACAGAGAAACAAAGAGTAAGTTTTATGTCTCTCAATCCATCTTTTCTTGAATAAAGAAATCACTTGACACTTAAAAAAATAGCAGGTTTTGTTTTAAAGCTTTAATAATGAATGCTTTCCAAACCAGGACTGTTGAATTGAGCCCAAGATAAGATATCCAAATTCTATTATGAGCCTAGCCTGCCTAGCTGTAAAATTGCAATAAGTTACCTACCTATTCTATACCTATCCTTTCCATCCTCAAAATGGACATAAAAACCCCTATTCATTCTATCTACTTTTCAGTGAATATGGGAATTAAATGGATAAAATCTGGAGTGCTTCAATTACATTGAACTCCTCAGAGAGGTAATGCAGATAAAACATTACAGTACTTGGTGACATCAAAAAAATTAAATATTATAAACATCTGGAATATAATTTTAAAGAGTTTTGTGGAATGTTTTGCTGTAGTTGTTGAATTCTCATAAAAATGTCTGCATCTTCCAGACAGGCTTTAACTGAAGTATTTCCTACTCTAGCCACAAGGAGTCCTCTCCTAGCAATTCCAATCACGCAGGGACCCCATGGTCCTTTGTATTTATATTTGTTTGCTGACAGAAAACACAGATCACCTATGTCAAATTTCCATAGCTAACTATAGGGGAGCAAACAAAACCAGAGAGATCTGGCTTTCTCTGTGTGATTGCTGAAGCATGCTGAACACTAAATAGTTCCTGTAAACTACACAGTGCTGCCTTTTGCATACTGGCCCCCTTCCAGATTTTCACAGTAATTCCTTTTTGTCACCTTGCCCAGTCTTGTTCAGTATTTATTCTCCTTCCCTATTTACTTGTTTCCTTTCTTTATACTTTTCAAACTTGAAATTTTTGGCTCACATCTTCTTCCAAGTAAACAAAGGTTAGAAGTAGAAAAAACAGAAAAGAGAGAAAAGTAGGAGGATAAATCAGAGTTATTTGTAGCAATCCTCCTGAGGTAATCAAAAGTGTTTTTGGTTTTGGATGTCAGGGCTGGTCCCAGACAAAGTCATTCAACTGGATATACTGAGAAGCCCTTGATATGGAGGCCTGTATTAGAAGCCAGCCAGAAGAATAGAGGCAGGGAAAGGTCTTTAAGAAAAAGACAATTCTATCCTATCATTAGCCCCTCTTGCAAAATAAGCTCTCTGGAATGCAATCGATTCTTTAATCAGAATGGGATACAGTTTCTTCTTATCATTAAAATCCCTTAAAAATGAAAACAGCTTTTGCATGAATCATGAGTTCATTTTATGGTAAACATGATACCTCAAAATGTTGGCAATTTCAGGTTGGGGCTTTAAAAAGTATTTAACTTTCTGAACAGCTATAATACCTTTTAAAATGAGACTCAAAGCTAAGAATAATTCCTGTCTATGATAATTAAAACTATTTTATTAGCTGGGCCTGGTGGTGCACTCCTGTTATCCCAGCTACCCAGTAGGCTAAGGCAGGAGGATCAAAAGTTCAAAGCCAGACTCAGCAACTTAGCAAAACCCTATCTCAAAATAAAATAAAAAGTGATGGGTGGTGTGTGTCTTATTGGTAGAGGGCCTCTGGGTACAATCCCCAGTACCATAAAATATATTTTTTATTCAAAAAAAGTATGATATATAGTTCTGGTACCTTCTAAGGTGCTTTAGATGAATTGAAATGAATTTTCTCCTGCTTCAAAAGTTTTATGTGCTATAACAGAAAGATGTTTCTCTCTCACTCTTCCCAATCTAATATTAGCTGATAACCAACTCTCCTGCCTCATTAAGAAAAATAGAAGCCATATGAAAACTGTCACATCTTCACATCATCAAATGTACAAGATCACAAGTACCAAACTTACTATTACAATGCAAAAAATACCCTTGTTCCTACCAAAAGCTAATCTCTCTTCTTCTGCTCTGGATCCTTTCTTGTCCCACCTTCCTCAAGGACTCTGCTCTTTCATTGTCACCTTAAATACTGTATTATCACTGCTTCTCAAATGATCAGGGAAAAACTATGCCACAGAACCTCTAGCTAAAAAATATCAAAGAGGGGTTGGAGGACAGCTCAGTGGTAGAGTGCATGCTTAGCATGTGTGAGACCTGAAATTAAAAGTATTTTTAGAAAATTAAACAAACAAACAAAAACATTGCCTTCACCCTAAAAAAACCCTCTAGTTTTAACTCCCTTCCACCATCTCCATATTTTCACCTCTCATTCATTCCATTACACATTGCATGTGATTTATGTTTCCTTCATCCCCATAAGGTTCATTTTTAAGTGGACCAACAATCTCCATGTGGTCAAATCTATAGTCGCCTTAGGGGATTTCATCTAATTCATATGTTTATATGAAAACTGTTATAGGATGTGGAGTGGACTTTTCCTGTTGCCCATAACTGGCAATTAGGGCTTAAAATAGGAGTGTAGGGGTAGTGAAGCCATCAACCTACATTAACATGCTAAAGAATTTCCAATATTTGAAGACAGACACATCACCAAGGGCTTACTAAAAGGCAGTTAACATGCTCTGCTCTCCATATTGTCTCCCCTAACCCTAACACTGCAGGAAAAGTTAGTAAGCCTGAAAAGTTAAAGGACCAAGGACTACTTCCCTCCTTCAAAGATAACAGAGCAGAAGTGATGAAAAATTTCATCATCTCCTTCCCCGTTATAAGTCTTTCAAAGGGACTGGTCAGAGCAAGAGGAAAAAGAAAAGAGATTTAAATTGGAATAATAGGGGCTGGGGATGTGGCTCAAGCGGTAGCGCGCTCACCTGGCATGCATGTGGCCCGGGTTCTATCCTCAGCACCACATACAAACAAAGATGTTGTGTCCGCCGATAACTAAAAAATAAATAATAAAATTCCCCCCCCTCTCTCTTTCTCTCTCTTTAAAAAATAAATAAATAAATTGGAATAATATATTAAATATTATAATATTATAATAATATAATATGTTAAAACTAGAGTTAGTAAACCTTTAGAGAACTGAAAACAGCAGGAGTCTACACAATATATCATTAAGGAATGAGAAAGAAGATGTAACAGAGCAAAGTGAAATAAGCAATTACAGAAAACACAATAGTTCATTCTACTGTCATATATAACTAAAAAGAACAGATTAAAAAAAGTTATTAAAAAAAGAAAATAGTTCCTTCAATAAATTAGTTGTGTAACTGATTGATGCTTATTCCCAAGTTTATATTCCAAACCAGACTTCTCTCATGAGCCCCAAAATCATACACCCAACTATCACCTCCATTTGGATAGCTAATATGTACAGTTGTTATGTATTGCTAATAGGTATTTCTAACAATATGCCATTAAAAAGAGTTCTTGATTTTGCATCTCAAACCGATTTCCTTCTGTCACTCATATTCCAGTATAGTAACTGGTACCATCGCCCAATTAATAAAACCCAGGAATCATTCTTCATTCATTCTTTTCCCTCATTACCATCAAGAATCCTCACTGATTCTACTCCTAAAATACATCATTTTTTAAAAAAGTATCATAATATGTTCATTTGTCTGTATATCCCCTGCCCCAACTATTCCAACATCTTCAATCCATTCTGTATACAACTTCAAGGTGATCTTTCAGAACATAGCTTACATCATATAATTCACCCAATGGCTTTCCATTACTCATAGCAAAAAAAAAAAAAAAAAAAAAAATCCAAATTCTTAAAAATCTGCAAAACCCTGCAAGACCTGGATTCTATCAGTCTCTCCCATCCTAATTTTTATTACTCTCCCTGCTAATTCACTGACTCCAGTTATACTTTCTGTTCATAAAATACTCAATTGTACTTCCCTATGGCAATTGCACTTGCTATTCCTCTGCATGAAACGTTTGTTCCCAACTACTTTCTGGTTCTTTCTCATTCTCAATATAATCTTTCACCTTCTCAGAATGGTACTTCCTGATTACTTTACCTCTTTGCCCCTAGACCTTTATCACAACATTTTATTTTATTTATTTATGTATTTATTTATTTATTTATGTATTCTGTCTTCACCATTGGAATAAAAACTAGGATTACTGCCAGTGGCCATAACTTCATGGTATATGCATATTAAAGCATGGGAATTCAAAGGAGGGAGACAGAGCTCTAGGATAAGTGGGTAATCAAAGAAAATTTTCTGTAGTAAGTTATGTTTACCTTGATGCAGAAATTAAAGATGTCAGCATCATAACAGAATGGTGTTCTATTAATTTTAATTCTTAAATATCTTTTAAATTCATAGCTTACCTCCATCATTACAGCTACTACCCTTGTTGTCTTTATGTATTATATTTATCACCTAACTTCTCCTCCTCCCTCTATCTCATTTTGTATAAACCAAAATGTAGCATTTAGATGCCTGTCACAGGCATCTAAATCTTGGCTGGAGTGGTAACTCACTGGTAGAGCACTTGCCTAGCACCCATGAGGCACTGGGTTCAATCCTCAGCATCGCATAAAAAATAAATAAAGGCATTTTGTACAGATACAACTTTTAAAAATATATTTCTCCAGGCGCAGTGATGCACGCCTGTAATCCCAAAAGCTCGGGAGGCTGAGACAGGAGGATCGTGAATTCAAAGCCAGTCTCAGCAACAGTGAGGTGCTAAGCAACTCAATAAGACCCTATCTCTAAATAAAATACAAAATAGGGCTAGGAATGTGATGGTGCCCCTGAGTTCAATCCCTGATACCACCACCACCACCCCAAAAAAAAAGACTTTAAAAATCTTTAAATTTCAATTTAACTATTTTAGAACAAACTACTAAAGTTGACACACTACATTTATTGTTCTAGTGATAACAGAAGGGCTAATGAATGTTTTCCTCATTGATTTTTTTAATTTAATTTTCTCAGGGGGATGCCTCAACTTTGGCAGGTCATCATACAATAATTTTAATGTAGCCCTTCGAAATTAAAAGCCTAAAATAGCTTTCTCCCCAACTTCCTGATTGTTATTTTCTCCATCTCAGTGGAAACTGAGAAACTGCTCCCAAAGCCCAGTAAGGGTTGAAAAACAGAAATCAAGGCACATTCTCTGGCTAGCACAGCCTGTCTAAATCTACATGTGCATGTTTCCTGCCTTTTGTTCCACTGTTACTTCTGTCCTCTTATAAAAGCTGTTTGAATCGCTGATCCTCCAGAATATAGAGATTTGAGACAGAAAGGTCTCCTCTATCTTCCTCAAGGATGACTTTGAATAAGACTGTTTTCCTTCACCAACCTCTGTCTCCCAAACTTCAGACAAGTGGTACAACTTTGGTCACTGGTAACATTAAGGGACACAGTAGTAACAATCAGTCACGTCTGCTTTAGTTCATTGATTATTTTGTTATTTCTTTTTCAACATGGGAATAAACATTCTCAGCACACACCTTCCAAGTGATTTTTTTTTATTAATTAACACACTATCAATACTTTGAATATATTAATAAACCAGGGCATCTTGTATTGGTGGTTCTAAAAACAACTTGCTCATGAAGCTTTGAAAATCACAATCATTTTCAGAAATATAGAACACCTAGGGTGAAATTATTACTGTCACTGAATCTTCCTATTTCAAATTATTTAAACAGGGATATGTTATATTGCTTCTAAAGGATTAACGTACACAATGTTTGATATAGCTTTTAAAATATTAAAGAAATTGTCCTGTCTTATGATTCTAATTTCAAGTCTTGTCCCTTTGTTCTGAAAAAAAAAAAAAAAATGAGGATAGCGGACTCTCCAGTTCTGCAAATGTAAAGCAAGTCTCATCCAGTGTAATGATGAAAATATAGAGAAATTTCACGAGCTATGCCTTGAGTTTTACTGTTTATCACAGAGAACTGTTTATGTTCCCTGTAGAAGTTCAATGGTCCCCAAAACAAGCAGAACTCACACTTAATAAAACAAATATTTTCCAGTGGCTCTTTATATCATCCTGAAATGAATAATTACTAACTATAAAGAAGGGCCTGGACACTGACCTAATCAACTCCATTTTGTCCCTTTCTGCCTCTTTTAACTTTTTCTCCCCTCCAAGCTACTTCTTTCAAACCTAATTAATAAACATCTTTACGACAAAGGATTGAAACTACCTCTAAGCAAAGGGAGCCTCACAGACAGCCCCACAATGAAATTGTCCTACTAAGCAGAAGCAATTACCCCATGATGGAAAAAAGACTTCCCCCCAAAACAGGGGCAAACATATCACAATGGGAAATGAATCACCCCTCAAAATATGATGACCTTCCCAGAGCATCACAGAATCAGTCCTGAGATAAACAATCAACCAGACCATGGCCTGACCAGGATGACTTTTTTAGCTTTACAAAACTCCCAGTCACACAGACCCCCAACCCTTTTCTATTAAAAGATCCTTGCTAAAGTCAATTTAACAACCCATTCCCTCAATATCTGATCATCCCCAATATCTGATCAAATCCTCATCCTTCACCATACCCCAGGTGATGTGAGATCACCCAGGCCTGTTTTCAGCAAGATTTCTGTTAGATTTCTTTAGCAGAATTTCCCTTTCCCCTGCTGTTCCCTCATCATAGTTTTCCATCCACTGACTACCCTCCTCCTTGGCTAAAAATTCCCACTTGCCTATGCTTCATTAGCAGATGAGCCCAATCTTTCTCTATACAACTGTAAGACCCCATTGTAGTTGTTCCTATACCTATCACAATAGTCCAAAATAAAGTCTTTTTTAGCATGTCTTAACAAATATCACTGAAAAAAAAAATTGTAACAAAAATCCTTAACCAATTAAATACCAGTAGTACCCTAGAACTACTTAACAACCAAAACTGCCCCAGGGTAGAAAGGGAGGAAGGGGACTAGAGAACTAGAGCTATTGGATGCTACATGCTTACAAGAGTCCTAAGGCTAAAGTCAAGAGGCAGAGGAAGAAAGGGAGAAAGAAAGGGGGGAGAGAAAGTGAGGATGAGAAAAGGAGGAAAGGAAGACAAAAGTAAAAGGCAGAGGGCGAGAAAAAAGAGGATGGATTCTTTAAAAAGCCCTAACTGAACTGACATATCACAATCTGTAATGAACTACTGAAGTCCCAAACACAGTGTTAAGAGAATAATTCAGATGCTAAGGAAATGCACTGCTGACAGCAATGTGACTGCCTGACAAAGAGGAGGTAGTGGGAAATACTCACAGTATCAGACCACATCCTATGAATGAGGGAGTGAGATTTCTCCTGAAGAGAATGGATATCCCCACTGTTATTTATTCTAAAGAACTGATTCTAGGAAAGGGAGAGAACTGGAAAAGTCAGGTTTTTAGCCAAAAAGAGAAGAATTTCCTTTTCTCTCTGAAATCCTGTGGTTTAGAAGTCTAGATTCCATGTAAAAAAGACAAGGTAGCAAGTATTCCACAGTAGAAAGGCAAGATGGCACATCCATAACAGTAGGAGATGGCAATAAGTTAGAGGAACACTTTTCAAGGATGGCTAGAAAATGGTCTAGAACTTGGGCCAGAAAATAGTGAGCATAGCCATAGTTACTTCTGACAACATCTATCTGTGTTGTCTTTTCTTTATCCTCCTCTTCCCGTAAACTCCAGTTAAAATGCTATGCTATGGAAATTCAAGGAAAGGGCAATGTCCTGGCTGGGATAGAATAGTGGCCTGGAGATCAGGAGCAAAAGCAATAGTGCATCAGCAGGACATAACAGAAGAACATGATGGATCTCTTCCTGAGCACAACTGAGAGAACTGAGGGGATGATTCAGAAATAGCCAAGAAATATTTTAAGGAGCTAGTTTCTGGCACTTAGTCAAGACCAAAACATTGGAATCCATCTATTTAAAAGAATATATGCCTTATTTTATAAACCAGATGCTGAGTCTCAGACATTTGAATTATGCATAGTTAAATCTTCAATAAATGGTAGCTATTTTTAATGTGTTAAATATTTAGTAAATGGCATGTAGTTCATATTGTATCTTAGGCAGGATCCCCATCAATTTTAGCAGCAAGCAGGTGCAAGAAAGGGAGGCAATAATAAGGGGCTAAACAAGAATAAGGTTAGGAAAACTCACCAAATGATGGGATTGAACTCCCAAGGGACCTGTATAGAATCCCAGTCAAGTGGTTTAGGATTCAGGAGATATAGCAAAACTGTATTTAATTAGGACCATTACAGTGTCCAAGAATCAACAATCTTGTGAGTGGGGCACTGCAGCAGAAATTTCCTCTCAGCAATGTTACTCTTTTTAAGGCTGTGGAGGTACCTATTTCAGGCGGCTCATATGGAAACTGGCAAGAATTAGCCATGGAATTAAAAGTCTTAGCCAAGTGCACTGGGCAGAAGCACAGCCACCCACACTGAACCATGATAGCGAGTTGGAAGGAAGGCTGTGATTCAAAGGACAAGAGTGCACAGTCTTCAGAAGACACACCAGATCTGGGATTAAAATTCCAGATTCCATTTAAAAAGTTTGGGCACTGGGTCTATACATTGCAAAGATTAGTATCTATGCAGGTTAAAAGGTTGGGGGTGAAATTCTTTATATAACATAGATTTTGTTCTTCTCAAGTAATATACACAAATACTTATAATATCTTGAGTCATAAAATTTCTTTTCAGGGCTGGGGATGTGGCTCAAGCGGTAGCGCGCTCGCCTGGCATGCATGCAGCCCGGGTTCAATCCTCAGCACCACATACAAACAAAGACGCTGTGTCTGCTGAAAACTAAAAAATAAATATTAAAAAAATCTCTCTCTCTCTCTCTCTCTCTCTCTCTCTCTCTCTCTCTCTCTCTCTTTAAATTTTTTTTTCTTTTCATATATTTCCAAGAATAAATAATTATAGCTAAATACCTGGAGAAGCAAAACCTTTACTACAAGTGCCTGGATATGAATGAACCTTTTTTGGATGTGCCAATAATTTACATAAGAGTTTAATGTTTTATTATTAAAGGCAACTCATATTATCAAATATAGGAATATTAATACTTACCACAGATGAGCCAGGAATTTATATCTCATAAATTATGCAATAAGAAGTAAGTATCAGAAATTTTAAGGTACACATAAAAAGGACCTAATTAATCAAAAAAAAGGAAAATATCAATAATTTAAAAATAAGACCATGAAAAAAATAAATAAATAAGACCATGACCCAAGACCCTTTCAAATTCTTATTGCTGATTATGGATTTGAATATGTTAAAACTTACATTAACAATCTTGATGGTTTTCTCTTATTCATATAAAATAGATACTTTACCTTAAAAGCTACTACAAACATTAAGAATCAAATTTTTCAAAATTTGAGTATCAGGGTTTACTTGTAGCAAAATCTCACATGATCTCAGACTACTCACCAGTTTGAGAATTCTAGACAAAAAGACTGAAAAGGAAGACAGTGGTAGATTAAAGGGTTTACAAAAGGTTTCTGTTCTAGTACAATTGGGCAAGCTATAGTTTTTGTTTGCTTTTTTTCTAAAGGTGAGGAAAAGCATGAATTATGTGTCATATAATTTTTGCCATCCTCCTTGCTCTCCTTAAACTTTTACAGATACCTAAAAGAAAATCATATACACAAAAAGTTCACAGTTAGCAACCTCAAAAAGGGGAAATAACATAAGGACAATATCCCAAAGGAGACTACCAATGATGAAAAGCTTTAATTAGAGATGAAGCTCAGACTCCAATGATATTTTCTATTTTTATTGAAAGAAATCATACTAAAGACATACAATTAAGTAGCAGAAACACTAATATCTCTAGAAATAGTATCTAAAAGACACAAAAAAGCACTAATGCCTAAATCTCATCAAAAGTGTTTTATGCAATCTCTTATCCCTTATAAAATCCCTTTGAAAGACTTTAAATAAGTTCATGTTTTCATAAATTAAGTTTATATTTTCAAACTCCCAATATTAAATATTCACTGAATAAATCAACATATTTGTTCTCATGTTTTAAATGTTAATGAACTTGATTTAAATCTCTTCTCTGGGTCTCTTAGGACCAAAAAAAAAAAAAAATGTTGCTTCACAGAGTTTCATTTGGAAAGAAAGGAGAAGGGATAATAAAAACCACATTTTTCCCCAAAATTTTTCTAGTTCTCTGATTGGCAACTTCATCCCACAAAGCCCATGATACTAAATAATAGTTTTATTATGAATAATCATCTTTTTAGTTAAATTTTTTTTTCCTTTGGCACTGAGGATTGAACCCAGGGGCATTTTACTGCAAAGCTACATACCCAGACCTTTTATAGGCAGGGTTTAAAAAAGGCAGGGTCTTGCTGAGTGACCGAGGGTCTAGTTAAGTGGCCAAACCTGGCCTCCAACTTGCAATTCTTCTTCTTCAGCATCCCAAATCACTGGGATTACAGGCATGCACTACCACACCCAGCTTTAGTTCATCTTTTAAAACATAATAAACCAAATTTCATCTGTATTAGATGTTCTGGTGTCCTGCCCACACCTGCTTAGCTTCACTCTGACAATTCCTGATATCACACTTCACATCTTCACTATGTATCATTCATATCTGCCATGAAACTTCTCCAAAGCCACAGATAGCACAGGGAGCCCACTCAGCATATGCATATGCATAGATGTTTCAAGGAAGTAATGCCCACAATTAAACCACAACCAATGGGGATAGATAGCTTGCAATTCCAGTCGTCCCTTTGGTAGAGAATTCTAAGGAACAGTCTACACAATCCTCAGAAGGTTCTAGATAGCATCAAGTCCCAGCTGCACTCATGAGTGACCTTCATAATACAAGTTAATCCTATATTTTAGGGGGCTGGAGTGGTGGCTCAGTGGTAGAGTGCACGCCTAGCATGAGCGAGACACTGGGTTCAAACCTCAGCACCACATAAAAACAAACTAATGTTTCCACCTAAAATTAAAGATACATAAATAAATACATATTTTTTTTAAAATCCTACATTTTCCTTTCCTCCTTTTCTTATTCTGTCCAAGTTCCCCACTGAGGCTCCCCTGGTATTACCACCCAGATAAACTACCTAGACACAAGTTATTATCTCAGATACCGGCTTTCTGGGAGAATCCAAGCTAAGACTAAGCCAGGAAAGCAAATAATTAAAAAAAAAAAAAAAAAAAAAAAAGAACCTTAGATGGTGCTTTTGACCTGTATCTTCATAGGCCAGATGGAAATGAAGACCCTTTTAGTTATAACCACTTGTATGTAATATCTAAGGTAGATTGGAATAAGTTATAGGTGAAACAGCTAATTGTGACCATCAATTTCCAACTATGCATTGAATGATATCACACAGATAATATGAAATTAACCATTGTAAACATATTTACACCACAGCAATAGCTAAGAACCACAAATCAGAGTTTTCCCACCTCCAACATTCTATTAGAAGCCAAGATGGTTGAAAAGAGGTTATCACAGTGACTCTTATACAATATTTCAACAACACCCCAGTATTCACCTTCTCTCTTCCTATGATTCAATTTTTAGAGGTACCTGTAATATTTTCTATATTCTATGTCACAAATCAGCTGCTTCTACTATGATCAATCCTTGTCTAAATGCTTTTTTAGCAATTAGAAAAGTCCTTCAACAGTGAGGTTTGGGAAAGTTACTAAATATGTTTATATTGCAGTTTTCCAGGTAAAAATGCCACAAACAGAACCTTAATTCTTCTTATATAAGGAGGTAATATATATTAGCATATACTATTTTTTATAAAAATATATCTATTTGTACTCTTACTGCAATTTATTTTCAACTTTTTACTTTCTTTACAGCATATACACTGATCAGACAATAGGTTTAAAGCCCCTGCATGCGTTATTATTCGCCTAAGAAATATATTAATTTATTATATTACTTTTACATAGCAAGAGCTACCAGTCTAATATTTATCCCAGAGTTATCATTTGTCACACATCAAATTCCCCTGCCTAAATAAAAAAAATAGTATTAATTAACATTGTAACATAACCAATATAACTGAGGTTGAAGAGAAAGAGGTGGAAAAGAGAGAGGCGGGAGGGGAGAGATCACTGTAGTAATAGTTAGGATAATGTTAACTATTACAACAAGAACAACAAAATTTCAGTGCTTAACAAGGTAAGCCTTATTTCTTGCTTATGTAATAGTCTGAAGCAGGTGTTTCTGGTAAGCAGATACCTTTCCTCTGTATGGTAGTACCGAGGGATTTGTCCAGGGTCACACAGAGAATTAGGAGTATAGCTAAAATTCAAATCTAAACTGTCTCATTCCAGAGTGTGCTCCTAATAACTCTGCTTATGCATGTCTCTTTATGGACATGTGTAAAAATTTCTAGTGCTATCTTTATCAAGATCTCATATTGTGCTAGATATTAAACTATTGTGTCTACAAAAGTACTTCTTTGCTTTATGATGCTGAAGCTGTAACTCAGCAAACTACTCTCCTTTGCCAGCTAGTTAGTTTTCCCTCTTATTTTTTTCTAAGGACTCTAGAAGGCAGAAAAGTGGATGGAATTTCTCCTTCCCATTTCCTTGCTATTCATATCAGCTCAACCCAGCAATGGCTCATCCCATCCCCAGCAGCTGTTCCAATGGCCAGCTCCTTTACACTCCAGAAGTGATCTCACTACTTATCCCAGTTGAACTCTCTAGTCAGACATCTGAGTCTCAGTTCCACAGTGCCCCTCCTCCATGCTTGAAGGTTTTAAGGACCCCTTCCTTTGTTCCTCCCTTTGTTCTCCCAAAGGTAATAGCTGTTCCCTATATTCCCTCTGGTTTCCTGTTTTTCAGCCCTCCAACACCCATTTAGCCAATTCCCAATATTGAATTATTTTTACTGAACTTTCAATTATAGTATCTGATTTCTTGACTAGACTCTGACTGATAGACATATTTAGTTGACTCACATTAGATATTCTATAGTTGCCACACTGAATTAGGAAATACTGAACCATTGCTCCTAGGGGACATGCATTGCCTGTGAACCTCTGGTCACAACATTTCCATCAACCTATTAATACATAATCTTGTTTAATGTGTGTTTCTGTTTAAAGATACCTTATTTAATATATATTGTTAATTCATTTACTTTGAATTCATGGCAAATAGTACTCCTGTCTGAACTAAGCTTATCTAACACAATAAGATCTACCACATCACAGCCTCCTTGTACTTAAGAGCACGAGAGAGCACTTCAGTACTATGCAGGGGGGGGGGTCATTTTAAACAGTGAAAGCTCTATCAAAAAGCACAAAAATACAAAACAACAGGGCAGTAAACAGACTGTGAGGGTCAGGTTTACAGGATAAGAGCTGAAAAAAAGGAGACAGTCTTATTCAACATGTTTGTTCAGCAACTCAAAAATTTTTCTCCACTACATGTCAGTGAATGACTTTGAAACAACTGCATGTATTCATTTTGGGTTTACAAATTTTAGCAAATGGGTAAATTTGCAAATAAAGAACCTGTTAAAAATGAGGAATAACAGTATTCATGACTTATCTTCAAATTCTCTAAACCGTTTAATTAGTCTATGTAATAGTAAGGATTGTCACTTCTTAAAATCTAGAGTAAGTTCCAGCACAGCAAAAAAATAAAAAATCTAGTGTAAGTCATTCCCCTTGTCTCTTCTTTTTAAAGGCTGACTTAGCTATTCTTGGACCTTAAATTAAATTGTAATTAATTTATAAATTAAGAAAATTAGACACATTTTCATTAAATTTTCCCAACCCAGATGGGATATCCCTCCATTTATTCAGCTAATCTTGTCAGAGTATCAAAGTTTCTGCCATAGTATTATGCCTCAATACTTAAGGATTATTGTTATATTATGAATAGAATTTTTGTTGTATTTTCTAATTGGTTATGATGGTTGTAGAAAAATGCTATTAATTTATGTAAACTGTTCTTATATCTGGCCATCTTGCAAAACTTGCCTTCATTTTACATTTCTCAGATGATTCTGATGTCATCCACAACAATGCTCCTTTCACAGCCCTCTCCCAGGTCTCTTCCCTCAGTCCCCCCCGCCCCCCCTGTAGTGCTGAGGATCAGAACTCAGGCCTCCTGCATGCTTGTCAAGCACTCTATCACTGTGTTCCCTAGGTCTCCACCAGCCTGGATCACCCACTGAATTTGTTTCTTTTCTTCAAAAGAAACATTACCTTGTTTGAAACATTACCTTCTTTGGAAGTCCCTCCTGGCTTCATAAACTACTGCCACTCTTCCTTGCTCTCCAACTAAGTTATATCCCAAGTTACATATGCCACCCACATTTATTAAAGTACCTTCTACATACCTCTATTATGTACATACCTCAGTTAATGGTACACTGATGCATGCTTTTCTTCCCAATTTTTTAGAAAATCTATATTTATTATGAAGATAGTGAAAATACACACACTGCATCAAAATTATTTGTTTAGAGCTGGGGATATAGCTCAGTTGGTAGAGTGCTTGCCTTGCATGCACAAGGCCCTGGGTTCAATCACCAGCACCAAAAAAAAAAAAAGAAGAAGAAGAAGAAAAGAAAAAGAAAGGAAAAAAAAGAAATTGCTTGTTTATATATTTCTTCACAATAAAAACTCCAGAATACTTTTGTGCTCAGTAGCACATGCCTGTAATCTCCACAGCTTGGGAAGTTGAGGAAGAAGATCACAAGTTCAAAGCCAGCGTCAGCAACTTAGCAAGACCCCAAGCAACTCAATGAGACCCTGTCTCAAAATTTAAAAGGGCTGAGGAGTGGCTCAGTGATAAAGCACTGCTAAGTTAATTCTTGGTACCAAAAAAAAAAAAAAAAAAAAAATCTACCATACCTTACTCATTTTTATGCTTCTAGTAGTTGTTCAGTAAATTAATAAATTGAACTAGCTAATATGTGAATGCACTCCTCAGCAAATGGACAGAAAGAATCAGTATGAATATAATCACACATGCAAATAAGTAACTCATGTTAAATAGGTTTCTTGAATTCAATAAATACATGCATAAAATTTGCCAAAAAATATATGCAAAATAAAAACAAAGGCCAGGAATCTTTCCTTATTTTCCAATTAGTATTTTAAGTTATGATGTCTAAGAATTTTTCACAGATTACAAAAAAATATGAAAGGAACTTACAGTTAATGGTACACTGATGCATGCTTTTCTTCCCAAATTATTGGAAAATCTGTATTTATTATGAAGATAGTGAAAATACAAGTATTCTACCAAAGATAACTTTGAGAATCATAATTTGAGTTTAAAAAAAGAAAAATAGAAATATGGAATAATGCCTTCTTAAAGCATGTTTTCCACACATACACACACAAAAAAAGTTTTAACTTTAAAGGTTAAATATAACTGTAGGATAAATAGTTTTCCAATAAGAAATATAAAAAATTTAAGCATTATTAGTCTCAAAACTAGAAGGCTAAAACCAGAATCTCAACAACTGCAGCAAAGGTGAATCTAGACTTAAACAAATACTAACGGTTCCTCTATTTGTATTAGTTAATAGTTACTGACGATTTATTATGTATCAGACACTATGCTAGCACTTTAGATTTAATGTATTGCTCGCATGTATAAATTACAATTTAGACATAATGTAATGTTCACATCTCTAAATTAGATACTATTCCCTCCCCAATATTTTACTGAGGAGAACATGTAAGGTCAAAGAGGTTATTTGCCAAATACTAATTCCAAAGACAAATTAGCTTTGTAATTTCAAATCTAATAAATGGAAGGGTGCTTTATCTGACTACTCCAAAGGCCCTCAATTAACCACTAAACTCAAGTATAGAAGTGCCTCTGTGCCAAGATTAAAAACAAAGAAAAACTAATCAGTGTCAAAATATCTTCTTCAATTGCATATCCTGCCTTTATAGGCTTCTAGATAAGACCTGAGAAGGAATGTGAAAACATTTGATGGGAAGAAGTATACAGAAAGAACTAGACCAGAGAATGAAATACTTGAGCAATAAAAGACCCCAAAATTGAGGAGACAGGAAGTACAAAAAGGAGGTGTCAGAAAGAATAGGCACAAAATGAAAAACAAAAATAATAATAAATTATATTTATTATGGATATATTAATAAATATTTAAATAATCACATTTAAATTGTCACATTTATATTATATAAATTAACTTTTTAAATAAGTTAACATTTTAAGCACCCACTATTATTTACTTTTCAGCTTTACAAAATTTGTCCATGTTTCTTTGACAAAGTAAGAATATATTAGTAAGTACACAAGGATAACATAGTATGCAAGGAACTGATCCTTCCTTCCTAATCTTGCCTACTAAAAAGACAACCAACCCCAGTACAAAATGTGAATGAGGAATGAAATTATAAACTATTCATCAATCTTTAATTATTACATTTACAGAGTTATCTTTAAGTAATCTTTAATAACATAGACAATTCTATCCATAATGCTAAATTCACAAAAGTCCAAAATTTTAAATTATATAGATCAAATTTTCTAAAATTTATATGGATATGCATAGAAAAGAAACAGGAAGGAAATATAGAGAGAAGATAACTTTTAAAAACACAACAAAAGAAACCTTTCATTTTCATCTTTATGTTAGGATTTCTAAACCAGGCCTAATTTTCAAATGCAATTTCAACAAAAACACAAGAAGCCACCCGTGTCCAACACAGTGATTCTCAAAGGAGAAAGTGTGGTTCCTACACCAGAACCACCTGGAAGACTTGTGAAAATAGATTGCTGAACTCCAGTTCCATCCATTTTCCTGAAAATGACATGATTTCATTCTTCATCATGTTAAGCAAAAATAAACCAGAGATAGAAAGACAAATATTGTGTGTTTTCTTTAAAAGAAAAAAAAATGAAAGTAGAAAAGGAGGCTGAGGCTAGCAAGGGAGAGTATTAGGAAGGGTAGATACAATTAAAACACAATATATAAGATGCAGGGGGCATCTGTATATGTAATGCCAGCAAATTATAGGCAGAAGAATCCCAAATTCAAGGCCAGCATGGGAGAGACCCTGTCTCAAAACAAAAAAATCAAAAGGGCTGGGCATCTAGCTCAGTGGTAGAGTGTCCCTGGTTTCTATCTGCAATACTATAAATAAATGAATAAGCAAACAAACCATAATATATGCTGCATGGAAATGTCACAGCAAAAACTATTAATTTGTACAATTATAATTGATATTTATAATAATAATAATAATCTTTAAAAGAGGCTGACCCAGAATGAAAGTGCTTTGCAGACTGTTGGACTCCACACCTGAGTTTCCAATTCAGTAGAATCTGCATGTTTAACAAGCTGCCACATGATGCTAATGAACCACACTGAGAATCACTTATCTAAAAATTACATTTAGGGACTGGGGTTGTGGCTCAGCGGTAGAGCGCTTGCCTAGCATATGCGAGGCCCCGTGTTTGATTCTCAGTACCACATAAAAATAAATAAATAAAATAAAGGTATAAAAAAAAAGTTTTTAATTACATCAAATTATTGTGTATTTACATGTATTTGTGCATATACATTTATTTAACATATGTAATTTAATTTGTTTTTATTTATCACTTCATTTTTAAACTAATTTATTTTCTAAAATTATTAAAAATTATAGCTGTGGGTTAATTTGTAAAACTTCATAATTAACTGATTGTTATGTGGTATTTTACCCCACACTAAAGAAAAAAAAATTAAGTCATCTATATATTTGATTGCTAGAATGATAAAATAAGACAAAAAAAAAATCTGGCTTTACCAAAGCTGGTGACAATCACCTTTCTAGAGGGTATGTTGCCTCCTCTGAAGCTTCCTTATTAATTTCTAAATCTCACATACCAAAAAAAGAGCTGTTAATAAGAAAAGCAGGAATTTGAAGACAATCTAATTCTTTAAATTAGAGTTTTAATATTTTAAATATTTAAAATTTAATTTTAGGAGGAAAAGCACTCTAAGATGCTTAAAAGCAGTCTGGCCCCTTTCCATTCCCTTTTCTTATCACCCCCAAAAAGGTACCAGAAAATACTCCATTGTAACTCCAGCCACTTTAAAGCCCTAACCACAGGAGAATCTTCATCACAGAATGACAATGATGATCATCATTCAGCATGTGACAAATGGCAACACAATGTGATGATGAAAAAAGAAACATTTACAGATCTATTTACTTATTTGTTAAATGAACCATTTCCTCATGTGATTTTTCTACTATCCAGCCTGCACTTTCAAAGTTCTGCAGCAATATGTTTCTAAATATCTCAAAACAAAAACAATAAAGAAAATGTTAATATAATTTTTTGAATACTATGCCAATTCTAATTTAATTTCTACATTGCTAGATTCAAGGACAGGAAGGACATTAATATCCCTTTGTGACTTTCTGATAAGAAAACATATACTGTGTGCAATGTAATTTTGAAAAAAAATTGCATGGTCAGAATATAATAAATCAGATATTTCCAGATTGCTGATAATATTAAGAACAAATTTTGAAATCAAGGCAAAGTTTATTTTCTAAGAATCAGTATCAAGGTTTAGCAATTCTTTCCAGGTGATGAAAATGTAGGTAGTAGAACAATGTTGCTAACATACTGAATGGTGTCAAATTGTCTACTTTAAAATGGTTAATTTTATGGTTTGTGATTATATTAGTTTCACCTTAGATTTTTAAAAAATGACAAAGTAATTTTCACAGCTTGCAAGTCATTTTGAGAGTCTTGCTCCAAACTTGTACAAGAGGAAAAATATCTAAGAGGAAAATGTTGAATTTCCTTTGCATAAACCAAAGGTCAACTAATCTGGAATGCCAAACATTTCATCTGACTGATAGCTCCACCTAATTGAATCTTCACTTACTCTCCCTTCTCTCCTGGACAGGCGGTCCTAGGCTGACATCAAACATGTATTTTGTGATTCTAGGAGAAATTTTTAGAATTTCCAAGTTAAGCTACATATATTAGGGCCTAAAAATCAGAGAGGTAAGTAAGTGACTTTTAAATCCATCAGATTTAGATGGCTTGGATCTTTCAAAATCAATACAAATTTAAGCCTTCATTGGACTTTTCCAGGAGTGGGATGATCTTCCTTCCTTCCTTCCTTCCTTCCTTCCTTCCTTCCTTCCTCCCTTCCTCCCTTCCTCCCTTCCTCCCTTCCTCCCTCCCTTCCTCCCTTCCTCCCTTCCTCCCTTCCTCCCTTCCTCCCTTCCTCCCTTCCTTCCTTCCTTCCAAGAATGTTAAGACCTACTGAGCAGATGTGGTGGCACAGATCTATAATTGCAGCAACCTTAGAGGCTGAGACAGGATTGCAAGTTTGAGGCCAGCCTCAGCAGCTTAGTAAGGCCCTAAGCAATTCAGTGAGATCCTGTCTCAAAATACAAATAAATAAGTAAATAAGGGGCCCTGGGTTTAATCCCCAGTACAAAAAAAAAAAAAAAAAAAATGTTAAGACCTCTGGGTTCTGATTAAATCAACATTTTTTTAAACTCAACCACACTACACTATCAAATATATGCAGGAATAAAGATATTTTTAAATGCACAAATTTTAAAAACAAAATTTTCCCTTGTGTACACCCTTTTCGAGGAAGCTATGCTTCCCTAAACTAAAGAAGCAAATCATGAAAGAGGAGAAATAACTCAGGAAACAATAGAAGACATTACAGGAGAGAATTGAAGGGTGATCTCAGGATCACAAGTGAGCAGTAGACTTAATAAAAACTAGACCAGACTGGAATACAAGCATGTAAGAAATGGATGAATAGAAAGAAGAAAAGAAGGGACAGAAGGAAGAAGGGAAAGGGGAAATATAAAGGCAAGGAGAGAGAGAGGAAACCCTAATAGATTAATTGGTATGTTTAAGTATAATGAGAACCAGACACACTGGCACATACCTATAATCTCAGACACTCAGGAGGCTGAAGCAGGAGGATTGCAAGTTTGAGGCCAGCCTCAGCAAATTAGTGAAGTTCTGAGCAACTTGTGAAACCCTATCTCAAAATAAAAAAATAAAAAAGAGCTAGGGATGTGGCTCAGTGGTAACACACCCCTAGGTTCAATACCCAGTACAAAAAAATAATAATAATATATATGTACAAATGTGTGTGTGTGTATGTGTGTGTGTGTGTGTGTGTATTGAGACTTATGGTTCTTTTAGATCACTTGAAGTAGTGATAATCGCATAGAAAATTAAGCAGACAAAAAGATATAACCACTAATACTTGGGAAAACAAAAGTTCTGACAAAAAAGAAATTTAATTATAATATATGACTTACCTGTGAATAACAATCCTATAATAATAATGTAAACATTGAATATTAATTTAACTAAATATGATCATATAACTTAAAAGATATGAGAGAGGAACAGTGTATTACAAGATAACAGCTTATATTTTAGTAGTAGAACGTCAAGATAAAATCTGAAACAAAAAATTCAAGAGGGGCTGGAATTGTGGCTGAGAGGTAGAGCACTCGCCTGGCACATGCAAGGCACTGGGTTTGATCCTCAGCACCTCATAAAAATGAATAAATAAAATAAAGGTATTGTGTCCAACTACAACTAAAAATATATACATTAAAAAATTCAAGAAATATCAGTAAGAATATTGTTTAGAAAAATGGAATATCAGAATAAACAAGAATAAGAGTTAAAATTGGTTATTGTATCCAGAGAGAAAGACAGAAGAGTGATTAACATAGTATAGGCAATGCTATTGTTTCATAAAAAGCTCAGTGATAGTGTTTCCCTAGCATGTGTGAGGCCCTGGGTTTGAATCCCAGCAATACCAAAAAAATTTTTTTTTCAAAATCTTGTGATATTATTTTGTTTTTAAACAAGTGTTTTTTGTCCATTTGTTTTTGTTTTGGGTTTTTTCTTTTGGGGGGGGGGTGTTGTTTTTGTTTGGGGTTGGTTTTATTCCCTTTTTTTTTTGAAACAGGGTCTTGCTAAATTGCCTGGGCTGGCCTGGAACTGGCAATTCTCCTGCCTCCAACTCCCACCTCTACCCCACCCAACTACCTGGAATTTCAGGCCTGCTTCACTGCACCTGAACAAAACAAGTGTTTTTATCATTAAATAAAAGGCAAAGCTTGGCTGGGCATGTAAACTAGTGGTAGAGTATTTGCCTAGCAGGATGAAGTCCTGGGTTTAATACCCAGCACTGCCAAAAAATAAAAAATAAACCTTAACTGAAAAACAACTTTGGATTGTATTTTAAGAATCAAATAAGAGTACTATGGTATGTGAAATAATTTAAATTACAACATGTTTATCAGTATATAGATATTTCTTCATTTAAGTTAAAATCATTTTAAGGCATTTGAATGAGATATAGTCTTAGGAAAAAAGGTGTCATAAAAATCCTAATTTTCATGACTATTATTGACTTTATCTTCTGGATCAGTAAAAACTTCATGTTACTAGCTGAGAAGTACAAGCTGAGAAGCCACTTTTAGGTGTTTTAGGTACCACTGTTTTTTTATATAACTTTTTAATTAAAAATACATTGTTTTAGGACATAAAAGCATAACCCTTCTTTTCAGAGCTTATCAGTAATAGAATGGTCTTAAATTTTACTATGTATTTACTTGGATAATGAGCCAACAATACATAACAGGCAGTGGTTTTATAATCAAGATATTATTCTAATAGGGTATGAAATTAGATGATATGTCTTAACTTACTATATCTCACAACATATTAGTTTCTCATTATTTTTTCATTTGTCATGCAACTCCACAAGAACTGATGTAACAAATGTACAACTTATCAAGAAAACATTAAGAATTAGGTTAAAAATGGCAAATTGCTACCTTTACATTCTCTTCTTCTCAAGACTCTACTAACATTGTAGAGTTAAGTATGCAAGTCAAGCTCCCAAATGAGAGCAAACACAGCAAACCTGAAACATTATTTGTGGGGCAATGCACAGAAATGAGAACTGTTACAGGTATACAGTCCCTGCTGCCTCTTATACAGCTAAAAATGCAAATGTTTAGCTATGTAAAATAAGTGCATGGTCAAAAGAAAATCAAATAATGTAGGAGAGATTATAATGAGTTAACCTTATACTTATATTACACAGCTAAAGATTTAAATTTTAAATTTAAAAAAAATAATGAAGTTCAGTTTTGGAAAAGCTGAGATCAAAAAATTGAGATAAAGCACATGAATTTTCTTTGAAAAGTTGCTAGTATACTTCCTCTTCATATTATTTATTTTTCCTCGAAACAGTACCAAAGTTAAATCATGATCAAACTATTTGAATATATCAAAGGTATTTCAAACAACATACATCTAATCTAGAATTCTAGATTCTTCAACCTACTCTCTTTCTCTAATCACATTGGCCCCACTCAGGGGCCCCACTCAGGCCCTTAAACCAACATTTGGGAAAGAGGCTGGTCTTTGCTTGGTGAATGGCCCACAAGGAAGACTGCTGGTGGTCTGCAATCTCTTCTATTTCCTAAAGCAATTCATTTCTGTCCCCAAACTTGTCCTCACCACTCAGAAAAGTAAGAGCTGGGCTCATCTTCTTTAGAAAATAATTTAGCAACATTTTCATTACTGGAGCATGTTTCTTGGAAAGTGTCACACATCTTCCCTACAAACACTCCCTCTGTCATTCCAGGTGTCTTATCCCTTCTTGCGATGTTTACTTCTTTTCCTGCAGGATATTTTGGAAAACATGACCTTTTCCATTACTTTATATTGCCATTGATGTTTTAGTAACACTTAAAAGGGGACATTTTGGGAATCAGACCCTAAATTTGATTCTGGAAAGAAAGAAAGAAAGAGTGGGGGGGAAGGAGGGAGGGAGGGAAGAAAAAAGGGAGGGAGGGAGGGAGGGAGAAAGAAAAGAAAAGAAGAAATCACAGTCCCTATAAATTTATAGTTTTCCTTTCCACAAAAAGGTTGCAGTTAAGCCATTGAGAGGCAGACAAACTTTCAGAAAACTTATCCTCCACCAGAGAATTTGTTTTAACATTTCATAACAACCACATCAGAAATTTTTTTATTGTGTCTAGCCTGAGTTATTTTAGGAACATTTTAAGTTCCTTTCTATCTTCTATGTAATATCCACTCACAGACCCCAAACCTTATTTTACATAATATTTCTCTTTTCTTGCTTTATGACCTATCAAGAAAACTCCCTTAACTTTTGTTCAAATATTAGCTCTACATTTTAATTAATTCAAATTCATTGCCCTAATTTAAAAAAAAAAAAAAGAATTTTGTGAAGATGAAGCTCCTGTGGTCAAAATCAGTGTGCAGATGGAACTAAAAGATCAACAATTATACTAAATGTTCTGAATCTGAAATTAAGAGCTAAAAAAATTTAGCCAGGTGCAGTGGTGCGTACCCAGAATCCCAGAGACTTGGGAGACTGAGGCAGCAGGATTTCAAGTTTAAGACCAGCCTCAGTGACTTAGTGAGACCCTGTCTCAAAATAAAAAATAAAAAGGGCTGGGATGCTACCGTTGTGGCTCAGTGGTAAAGTACCCCCTGGGTAAAATTCCCAGTAGCTTCCTGCCCTGCCCTCCAAAAACAAGAGTTAAGGAATTTGTTATTGAAAATTCAAATCAAATAGGTAAAAATTTATTTTGAGTGTCTATCAGGGCAAGGCTCCAGTAACCATAAATACAAAGGTTCGATGATGTATACGACACTGAGAAAGTAAATAATCTAACAGAAGAAAATAATATGAAGGGTTTAATCTATTAAATAAAAAGGCACTTAACACAGCATTAATCAGTTGAAACAAAAGAAGATACTATTTCTTGTTTAGTTAAAGACAAATGACTGAAAAGAGAATAAGCTTAAGAAAGTCAAGACTGAAGAAACAGATATAGAATACTCCTGAAATGAATATAAACTAGAACATGTCTGAAGGACAACAGGTACAAAAATCCTCTTTTAAAAACATATTTTTTGACCAAATATTAAAAAGCTTGTCCCAAAGAAATAATCAGGGAAGTATTACTTATAAGAATTTAAAGTATTTATAAGAAGCAAGTAACATAATTTATACAAATTAAAAATTAGAAATAATCTAAATATCCTAAAGCACATAATTGGGTTTTTTTAACTTATAAGTGGATATTGAAATGATCACTCAGCTGAGTAACCATTCATATATCAACATGGAATATCTTTGAGGTAGAGCAAATGGGAGGAAAAGCAATTTTTTAAAAAAGTATATAGTGTTTCTCCAAGTGACATGTATCACTTTTTTTTTTTTTAGTTGTAGATGGACACAATGCCTTTATTTTGTGTATTTATTTATATGTAGGTGCTGAGGATTGAACCCAGTGCCTCACACCACTTAATCCAAAACCCCAGCCCCATGTATCACTGTCTTTAAAGAGATAATGTCCCCAGATATTCTGATATAATAGGTCTAGAGCAAAGTCTAGAAATGTAAGCTTTTTAAAAATACAGTTACCTGGATGATTTTTTTTTTATATTCCAGGGATTTAACTCAGCTACTTCCCAAGCCCTTTTTCATTTTTTATTTTGAGACAGAGTCTTACTAAGTTGCTTAGGTGCTCCCTAAGTTGCTGAGATAACAGGCATGTACCACAACAACCAGCTTACCTGGTTGATCTTGATGAAAGTGTTCCACAAAGCATCCTTTGAGAAATGGTGCATTACAATATCTTGAATCTGAGAAACAGGATATGCATAAAATAGAAAGATGAGGAAATATAAATATACAGTTTGGAATAGATGCCAAAGTAGGAAGAATGGAAAATAATAGGAAAATGATATATAAAACATCCATTCAATAAACTATTATACACCCACTAAAATAATAACCACAATGACAGAAGGAAACAGAGGATGTGAGCCAACTTTAAGTTACCTTAATCAATGACACAAAAACAAAAAACCCAGCTCAAAAATGGGCAAAAAGACTTGAGTAGACATTTCTCCAAAGAAGATATACTAGTGGCCAATAAGCAAAAAGCTCAATATCATTAGACACTAGGGATATGCAAATCAAAACCACAATGACACTGATAAAAAAAATTTAGTTTTTAAAAAACACAATGAGATACAACTTCACATCTACTAAGATGGATGTAATTTTTAAAACTGTTGCTAGGTTGTGAAGAAATTGAAACCCTTATACATTGATGGTACAGCTTCTGAGGAAAACAGTTTGGCTGATTCTCAAAAAGACATAGAATTATCAAATGATTCAGCAATTCTACTCCTAGGTATATTCCCAAGTAAACATCTGAAAATAGATGTTCAAAGACTTGTACATGAATGTTCATAGTAGCATTATTCATAATATTCAAAAGGTGGAAATAATCCAATGCTGAATGAATAAACAAAATATGGTATGCCCATATAATGAAATATTATTCAGCCATGAAAAGAACATTGTATGCCAATGTTCAGAGTAGCATAATTTACCATAGCCAAATGCTAGAAGCAACCCAAAACTCCATCATCAGACAAATGGATAAATAAAACATAATATAAATTTAACAATAGAGTATTATTCAGCCAAAAAAGAAAAAAAAATTCTGATAGATGCTACAATGCAGATAAACCTTGAAAAAAATAAACCAGAAAAAAATGATAAATACGGTATGATTCTACTTATATTAGGTATCTATAGAGACAGAAAGTAGAACAGAGGTTACCAGGGGACAGGAGCTGGAAGGAATGTGGAGTCGTTTATTGAGAACAATTTTTGTTTGGGATTAAGAAAACTCTCTGGAAATAGACAGTGGTAATGGTTGTATAACACTGTAAGTATACTTAACACCTGTATATTGTCCAGTTGAAAATAGTTAAAATGGTACATTTCATGTTATACATGTCTTTACTATAATATTTTAAAAGGCAAGCAAGATAAAATATTGTCAAAACCCTAAGATAGATAGATAGATAGATAGATAAGTGATGTATGCTTTAACATGGATGAACACTGAAAACATTATGCTAAGAGAAAAAGCCCAGAAACAAAAAGTCACATATGATTCCAAGGAAATGAAATGTATAGAATAGGCAAATGTATAGAGACAGAAAGTGAATTATATTGCCAGGCACTAGTTAAGAGTGCATGAGTGCTGATTACTTGATGGTACAGGGTTTCTTCTTTGAGTGATGAAAATGTTCTGGAATATAGTGATGATGACTGTACAATACCATAAATGTGCTAAAATCACTGAATTGTATACTTTAATAGTTACAATTGTAAATTTTATGTTATGTGAATTTTACTTCAAAAAAATGAAGGCAAAAAAATTACCATGCACACAACTAAAACTTTGTAAAAAAAAATGTAAGTGTAGGGAGAAACACTAAAATGAATTTTTTTTAAAAAGGCATGAGTTTTTTTCAAATTTTTAACATTATTTATATTGTTTTAATAAGAAAAAGAATCATCATGTATCAACCATCTATTATATACTAAGCATTGTATTAGGCATGTTCATGAATCACAAGTGCTTTCAAGACTGCTAGGTGAACAGGAAATATTTTTTTTATTTTAATATCTTTTTTTATTAATTTATTTTTTTTGTGGTGCTGAGGATCAAACCCAGTGCCTCACACATGTGAGGCAAACACTCTACCACTGAGCTACAGCCCCAGGCCCACTGATCTACAGCCCCAGCCCCAACAGGAAATATTTGAAAGAAATATGGAAGTGAGCAAAGGAATCTAATTATTATCAGGGTTGGGCAGGCAGGGTACTAAATGCCTTAGTTATCTACTGCTGTGTAACAAACTACCCCTAAACATGGCAGCTTTAATAATATTTAGGAGATATCTCTGTATATTGAATAGCATAAGTATAGATATTATACTTAAACTTAATGTAATGTTTTTTGTTTGTTTTGTTTTTTCAGATGGGAGTCTTACAATGTTGCCCAGGCTGGTCTTGAACTCCTAGACTCAAGCCATCTTCGTGCCTCAGCCTCTTGGATGGTTAATTTTATATGTCAACTTAACTGGGTTAAAATGCCAAAATGGCTGGTAAAAAATTACTTATGGATGTGAGAGTATTTCTGGAAGAGACAAACATTTATGAGTAAAGAAAAACACCAACACCAATGTAGGTAAGTGCCATCCAATCCACTGAGGATCTGAATAGTATAAACAGAGAAAGGTTGAATTTTCTCTCTTTTCTGGAGGTGAGACATCCATTTTTCTCTCCTCTCAGAATCATACTCCTGGTTCTCAGGATTTTGGACTTGAAGTGAATTTCACCACTGGTTTTCCTGGTTCTCCAACTTGCAGACAGCAGATAGCTGAATTTCTCAATCTCTGTAAACTAATAAGACAATTCCTTAATAAATCTCTTCTTAAATATGTATCCTATTGGTGCCATTTCATTTGGAGAACCCTAATACAATCAAAGAAAAACATTTGGTTTTCCTTTACAGCTTAGCCCCAAAAGAAAAATCAAAATTAGTAAAAGAGGGGGCTGGGGATGTGGCTCAAGCAGTAGCACGCTTGCCTGGCATACGCATGGTGCTGGGTTCGATCCTCAACGCCACATAAAAATAAAGATATTGTGTCCACCTAAAACTAAAAAATAAACATTTTTTTAAAAATTAGTAAAAGAGATAGTATTATAAAGAAAGAGGGCAATGTTATAATTTCTTAAAGTTATAAGAAGGGCAGTCTGTGGATCTAGTTGTTTCCCAATTATACATCGATCATAGTTGTCTTTTAATATAATTCTTAAAATTCTTACTTCAATTGCCTTTATATCTCAGAAAAGGATATTCAATCAATAAATAAATATATGAAAATCTGCTCATCAACTCTAGCAATCAGAGAAATGCAAATCAAAACTACTCTAAGATATCATCTCATTCCAGTCAGAATGGCAACTATTATGAAGACAAATAAAAATAAGTGTTGGCAA
Organism: Callospermophilus lateralis; assembly: GCF_048772815.1. Taxonomy (NCBI): domain Eukaryota; kingdom Metazoa; phylum Chordata; class Mammalia; order Rodentia; family Sciuridae; genus Callospermophilus; species Callospermophilus lateralis. The sequence continues at coordinate 40,446,363 of NC_135319.1, forward strand.
GGATGGGGGAAAAATGTACACTCATACATTGCTGATGGAACTGCAAATTGGTGCAGCCAATTTGGAAAGCAGTATGGAGATTCCCTGGAAAACCGGGTATGGAACCACCATTTCACCCAGCTATTCCTCTCCTCGGACTATACCCAAAGGACAGCACACTCAAGGGACAGAGCCACATCAATGTTTATATTGATATAATTGTGGAGCAGCAGAATGCACAATAGCTAAACTGTGGAGCCAATCTAGATGTCCTTCAGTGAATGAATGGATTAAAAAATGTAGCATATATATACACAATGGGAATTTTATTCAGCATTCAAAAAGAACAAAACCATGGCATTTGCAGGTAAATGGATGGCATTGGAGAAGATAATGCTAAGTGAAGTCAGCCAATCCCCCAAAAAACAAATACCAAATGTTTTCTCTGATTTAAGGAGGTTGACTCATAGTGGGATTGGGAGAAATAGATGAATTCTGGATAGGGAAGAGGGGTGGGAGGGAAAAGGAGGGGGCAGGGATTAGCAAGGATGGTGGAATGTGATGGATATCATTATACAAAGTACATGTATGAAGACTTGAATTGGGTGTCAACATACTTTATATACAAACAGATACAAAAATTGTGGTTTATATGTGCATTAAGAATTGTAATGCAAAAAAAAAAAAAAGAATAGTGTTACCTTTGATTAGGTAAAGGGAAGTGAAAGGAGGGGAAGGCAGGGTACGTGGGGTTAAGAAAGATAGTAAAATGAAACAGACATTATTACTTTATGTATATATGTGACTGTATGACCAATGTGATTCTACAATATGTATAATCAGAAAAATGAGAAATTATATCCCATCTATGTATGATATATAAGTAATTATATCCCATCTATGTATGATATATTCTACTGTCATGTATAATTAATTAAAACAAATAAATTTTTTTTTAAAAAATGCCTTTATAAAAACTCCACTACCATTGATTCCATACACAGAGCTAGTTCAGAGGGTTTATATTGAACCAATTCAATTCTCATAAATAATTGAGTATAAGATTTCATTCTTAATAAACTATTCTGCCCTTTGGGATTTAATTTTGCTTAAAAATAGATTAAGATGTGTGGATAGGTCCAGATTTCTACTATCCCAAAGTCAAAGAGAATTTCTTCTTCTGAGAACTTGAGATTGAACTTTTCACTGGCATTGCTTACTTTAAGAAGAGAGTCTAACCTTCTTAATTCTATTTCTTACTTCTTAATTTTTCATGGCATCAGCAGACGGATTAGGTATGAAAATTCTGTAAGTTCCACTAGTGGTGACAAAGTTGTACTTTAATTCCTCTTCAAATATTTATGTATATGCACCATAGTGACTAAAATGCAATCCACAATTAATTGCTTTAGCCTTCAAAAGTCATTTGTAATGAAGCAATTCTTTGATAATTATTTTCGTCACTTTTCATAATTCCTATAATTTACTAACCAAATTTTCATAAGGGTTTTATTATCAACAATTTAGTAAATTTCTTTGTCCAGCTTGTACTAAGTCCTCTCATGTTTGGTATCCAAAATGTACTCCTAGAGTTATTCTCCAACTAATGTAAAAAAGTAAATTCAAGAATCCTGAATATTTTAGAAGTGGCTAATATTTAGAAAACATTAGCAGTCTCTCAAATTCTGCATTTGTCAACTCTATTCCTTTCAAGTGAAACTGAAAAGCACATAAGGCAACTAAGTCAAATTGACTAGATTCTGATCAGCACTCAGTGATTACTATGTATGTGAGTATACGTATGGGGTTTCCAAGATAATATAATTGTAAAAACAAGAGACCAGGGATTTTGAGTCTAGAGGTATATGGTAGGCAAGATTCTAAGATGGTCTCCATGATTCCCACTCCCACTGTTATCACCTATACAGTCCCCCTTACTTGGACAAGACTTGTGAATATGATGGAATAGTCATTTCCATGATTTTATATAAATTTCCACTGTAATATATTTCTTCACGGTCACCAGGAGAAATTCTCTAAAGTGCCATGTTGTGGAGAGGACCTTGTGACAAGGAACAGTGGTCAGCCTTTAGGTGCTGGGAATGCGCCCCCCACACACACACACACACACTCTCTCTCTCTCTCTCTCTCTCTCTCTCTCTCTCTCTCTCTCTCTCTTTCTCTGTCTCAAACACACACTACCAGCCAGCAAGTCTGACAACTGCAGAAATTAATTCTGCCAACTACTAGTTGTTTAGAAGAGGACCCAGAGTCTCAGATGAGATTGAAACCTCAGTCACCACCTTCAGACCTGGTGAGTCCTTGAACAGAAGACTCAGTCAACCCATGAGTACATAAAAACTGTAACCTACGAAAACTATGAGATAATAAATCTGTGTTGTTTTAAGTCACTAAATTTATGGTAATTTCTTATATAGCAAGAGAAAACTAATACAAGTCAGAAGTCTATTCCTTGGACAGAAGAAGCTGGGATACCTTGAATAATAGCTGAAGTGAGTTTTCATTCAATTGGAAGGGATGGTTCTCTTTAAATATAATTGAGGTGTCATTATCAGTTGGGAGGACCAAGCTGAATAAAGATGACTAAAAACTATCCATCATAATATATTCTCTGACATCTGATATGTCAACATTCAACTCATAACTCTCCCCTACTATTGCATTTGTCTACTGTTATATAGACACAGAAGTGTCTTTATAACAGTGATTTGTGTGACACTGCACCAGAGACTAACAACTTGTGTAGGCAAAAAAGTCTAATGAGAACATTAGGCTAATATTATATGTTGTAACTCTGAATCTGCCACTAATTAGCTCTGCTTGGGTAAACAACCCATGGGTCACAGTTTTTTGTCTATACATGAAAGAATTAAACTAGTTTTCAATGCATCAAACTTTTAGGCTTTTATAAAGTGCCCCCCAAAAGTCCAGCAAAATAATTCAAAATAAAGTACTGATTTGCTATAAAGGAACTGATTCCAATTACATATCCCATACTTCCTAGTTTCTACATCTGAAAGTGGCATCAAAAAAGCTTTTCTGAGAAAGTCACACAATATTGGCCTTCCATACCCTAAAGTCTAAAAATCACCACATAAAAGAATAGAAGGGGAGCCAGAAAGGAGTAAGCCATGCGCATCACCAGGGGACCTCTACAAACTGAAATTTACATAACTGCAAACCAATGTTTTACACTGATATTGCCATGAATTATATTTATATTATAACCATTTTGGAACATTTTTTTTTTTGTGCTTCTAATTCCCTAATTCTCTGTTTGTTGTATTAAATGACAATGCTAAAGACCAACATCAAATTTAAAAGAATTCATTTGGAAATTCATTCAAGGGTGGAGGTCTATAATAATTTTGATCCCTTGGGCCATTTAATATAATCAATCAGGAGGGATAAAGCAATCTCTTTATTTAAAGCCTACATTAACTCAAACAAACTGAAAATTAAATATTAAGTATAAATATTTCACTTTTGAATTGTTGCAAAGAAATTTCATTCAAGATTGTTCTCATTAAATACACACTAACTTTATAATCCTTTTCTCTTCAATCTTGCTTTCCTCAAAAAAAAAAAAAATCCCTCAGTAAAAGTTCTAATGGAAAAATTTTGAAACATAATTATTTCCTTTTAAACAAATGAAAGATGTTTTGTAGATCAATGGATAAAGAAACTGGTATATATACACAATGGAATATTATATTTTAATGCATTAAACAAAAATAAAATTATGGCATATGCAGGTAAATGGATGGAGTTTGAGAATATCATGGTAAGCCAAATAAGCCAATCCCAAAAAACTAAAGGCCGTATGTTTTCTCTGATTACTGGATGCTGATCCATGATGGTTGAGGGTAAGGGGGCAGGGGACATATGGGAAGAATGGGATTGGGCGAAGGGGAGGGTGGGGAGGAGTCCTGGAAGTAGGAAAGATGATGGAATGAGATGCACATCATTATCCTAGGTTCCTGTATGATTGCAGGAATGGTGTGTTTCTACATTGAGTACAACCAGAGAATTGAAATGTTGCGCTCCATTTGTGTATGATGAACTGAAATGCATTCTGCTGTCATGTACAACTAAGTAGAACAAATGAAAAAAAAAATAATACATTTTTTAAAAATAAAATTCCCAAAACAACAAAAAAAATATGTTTTAAAAGGGGAAGGGGAGGTTAAGGAACAAAAAGAGCTTTCAGTAAATACTATTATCTTTTAACTGCATAGAAAGAAAGCAAAAAAATAAATAAATAAGAGGAAAATTATCAAGATACAACTAATAAAATGATGAGATTACGTTCTAGATTATTTCAGAGCACACAGAGAATCTAAGAACATAAAAAGACAAAAATATTTTTCTTCTTGAGCAGTATCTATTGGGAAAAAAAAAAATGCCAGTGAATCTCATGGACAGGATAAATCTTATGCCTGGGAATGTTGGGAATGACTTTGCTCTCTTGCAGTACCCATGGAGAAAATGGGACCACTTGTGTAGCTCTTGCCAAATTAATCCCTAAAAGAATAATCTCAAATTAGATAAAATTAGCCCTTACCATTCTCAAGTTTAGTGCTCCCCTTGCACAATAAATGGGGTTTAGGCACTTCACCTTATTTAGTGAAGAGAAATGGTATCAAAAAATCTCAAGAAAAATAGATGTGAACACATATTAAGGGAGAGCACTTAAATCGGGGATTCCCGAGATCAAGGATTTGCCTAAGGTACCTTGAGGAGGAGGACGCTGACCTTTCCGGTAACATTGAAGCAGTTTTAAACTAGTAAGAGCCGCGGGCAGGAGCTGCGCATGCGCCCTGGGATCGGCGGCACCTCCTCCCGCGGCTCCCGGCTGCCCGGGTCCCCAGGAAGCGGGCGAGGAGAGTGCAGAACTCCTCCTTTCTGAGAGCTTTAACTAGATAACACAAATAAAGCACCCAGGGCAGTAGCCAAACTTAACGAGGGAGGAAACGAATGGCATTTAAAGGTAATGAATGCAGATCTAATGCGCGGAACTTGGTTCTCAAACTATTCCAAGGATATCTGTCTCCTGAGAGAGCGGAGGCCACACTCTCCCAGTTGTGGAGATGAAACCTTTAGAGAGATGAAAATGGGAGATGGGCTGCTTGAGCAGAAATCGGGGAGGGGCCAGCTTACGAGGAGAATTTTGAGTCCTCACGCTTCCCTCCCCAGATTGCAGGAACTAGAGTTCAGAAGGCGACCCTGCCTCCCGAGGAGAGAGCCGCCAAAAAGGCGCATTCCTCACAGAAAGGCAGACATTTTCGATAGCGCGGGCCCGCTACACGGAAGGCGAGTGATGTTTGTTTCACAGGAATCTCAGAGAGTCAACGAGGAAGCGGGAGGGCAAAAACCTAATCAGCGACCAGAAACCAGGTTAGGTTGAGATTTTCGGAACGCAGCTAAGGGAAGGGTTTTAAAGACCTGCGTATACCTCTACTGAAGGGTATTTCCATTATTTCTTCACATCTACACGGTCAAGGAGGCAACCCGAACCTTTTGCCCCAGTCGCCTCAGAGAGAAGTTTAGGGCGGTTGCAGGCTCCGCCCATTCCCGGGTCTGGCGCGAGCGCAGTGGTTGTTATACTAAAGTGTCTCCGCCTTTCTCTTGTCCCTGTGGCAGCGATGGCCGAGTGGTTAAGGCGTTGGACTTGAAATCCAATGGGGTCTCCCCGCGCAGGTTCGAACCCTGCTCGCTGCGGAAGCGGGTGCTTCTAGTTTTTAGCTTTTAATAGCACCTACCAAGGATCGGCCTTACCCTCCTTGCTGTGTGTCCTATACCTGCTTTTGCTGAGTGCTTTACCAAGCCGAAAGAAAAGCCAATAAATACTGCCGGAGAGTACTCTATTTTATCAAGGAAAGAAGTCTTTCTCTACCCTAAAAGGCAAGGGAGCAGTTTTAGAATCCTGATGCTCAGTATGAAGGGCAGGTTCACAAAATAGAAATAAAATGCATATAATCATTGGTTGAAGTTGCAGGCTTCCTCAGCCTGAAAAAACTATCATCTCACTAAAACTAAGGGCAAAGCTATGCTACCTATCCTTCCATCTCAGAATCATCACCTCCAGTGGTTCCCCAACCATATCTAAAAGTGATGCTAATTTTTAAAATTTAAACTTCTACTTACAAAACATGATAAACGCATCCACATAATGCAACACTACACACGTAGCCATTAAAATGATTTCATGATGTGGGAAGGCCTGCAGCATGCATTGCCAAATGCAAAAGTCGGACAGATTACAAAACAGAATATGACTACATTTTTGTTAAGCAATTCATTTTTATACTGGCATGGGGGAAATGGAAAAAAAAGTTAGCAAAAAAGAGAAAATGAATGGAGGCTGGGAAGAAACACACCAAAACGTTAGTAGGATTGTTATCTCTGAGTGGTAGGATTTGAGAGGATTTTAATTTTCTTAATAGATAGTTGTGCTTAAGTGAATTTTCTAAAATCTTCATATTAACCCGGTTGTGTTTTAAATAAAAAAGTTGAATCGTAAGGTCAGGCTTCCTCTTTTTTTTCCACCCCGCTTCACTGTTCAAGGTTTATTTGATGTTTCAGTTGGCATGACACTTTGGAAAAACATCAATTTCCTAAAGTTAGAAATAGGAATGGCTTATAAAACCCTGCAAATATCCTGATGCTGGGCCATACTTAACCTGCATAGTACTAAAATAGTATACAATAGTTTCACCATCTCTAAAATAATCCTGCCAGTGTTGCACAGGCTCCAGTTGCTCTTCCTCTTTTCTTTCACCCCCTTTCACCATGTTCATTATGCTTCCTAGATGTTCTTGTATTGTTCTCTGACGTCTCTAGGATAGAGATAGTTTTCTGTGATCTCTAAAGTGGATTCCACCCACTCAGCCTACAATATTTGGATAAGTGTCCCCCAAAGGTCCATGTGTTAAATGTTTGGTCCCAGGTGATCCTATTAGGAGGTGGTGGAACCTTTAGGAGAGAGAGACTTATGGAATGTTCTTAGGTCATTGGAGGTATACACTTCAAGGGAACTGTGAGACCCCAGCCCCTTCCTCTGTTTCTTTTGCTTCTTGGTTCATAAAGTGAGCAATTTGATCTGCCACATGCTGCCCACCTTTGCCATGTGGTACCCCTACCAGAGGCTCAAAGCTATGGATCCACCTGATCTTAGACTGGAACCTCCAAAACCTTGAGCCAAATAAACCTGTTCTTTTTTTTTAATTTTTTTAATTTTATTTTTGAGATGTAGTTGGACACAATACCTTTATTTTATTTTTATGTGGTGCTGAGGATTGAACCCAGGGCTTTGCATGTGCTAGGCGAGCACTCTGCCACTGAGCCACAAACCCAGTCCCCAAAATAAACCTTTTCATTTAGAAAATTATTTTGTTATAGTGACAGAAAGCTACTGTTGTACAGCTCCATTCCATTTAAGACTTGGCTGAGCATACACACTTACCACATTTTAAATCTTCAATCTATCCTCTCTTCGCATCCCCATCCCTTCTGCTTCCATTGATATCATTTATAGTAACTGCCATCATTTCCTAGCTGTCCTCCTTCCTTTTATCAGTAAGGATCAGCTGCATTACAGAAACCCAACTCTAGTATTTTAAACACATAGAGGTTTATCTCAAGAAATCTAAGAGACAAATACCATATCTGGATCCAACAGACTGAAATAATATATAACTTCTCATTTATTTCAGCATAAAACTTTTAAGGATTTTTAGCTGGTTGCGGTGGTGTACACTTATAATCCCAGCAGCTTCGAAGGCTGACACAGAAGGATCACAAGTTCAAAGCCAGTCTCAGCAATTTAGCAAGGCCCTAAGCAACTCAGTGAGACCCTGTCTCTAAATAAAATACTAAAAGGGCTGCGGATGTGGTTCAGTGATTAAGTAAGTGTTCCTGAGTTTAATCCCTGTACCAAAAAAAAAAAAAAAAAAAAAAAAACTTTAAGAATTTTTGACTGTCTTAGTCTGTCTTGAAATGTTAATGCAAAAAAGTGCCAAACATGCCATCAAAAAGGCAAATATAACCAGGTATTGTGGCACACACCTGTAATCCCAGAAGCTGAGGCAGGAGGTTTGCATGTTCAAGGCCAACCTCAGCAACTTAATGAGGCCCTATGCTACTTAGTGAGACCTTATCTAAAAATGAAAAAATAGGGCTGGGGCTGTAGCTCAGTTCCCCAGCACCACATAAAAACAAATAAAAGTAAAGATATTGTGTCCATCTACAACTAACAAAAAATACTTTTAAAAAAAAATGAAACAACATAAAGGGGACTGGGGTTGTAGGTCAGTGGTAGAGCACTTGCCTAGCACTGGGTTCAATCCTCAGCACCACATAAATATAAATAAATAAAATAAAGATATTGTGCCATCTACAACTACAGTATTATTTTAAATAAAATAAAAAGGGTTGTAGATGTAACTCAGTGGTCAAGTACCCCTGGGTTCAATCCCTGTTACAAAAAAAAAAGAAAGAAAGAAATCCAGGGATAGGATATTCTGATATGGAACAGAAAGTGCTCTCCATCTTTGTGCTTTGCCTTTTTAAATACGTAAATCCTGCCCCCTGCTTGTGCCTCACAGCTCCAATGTGGCTGCTTCATCTTCAGATAGAAGGATAAAGGCAAGAACCTTCATATTATGTCTCATCTACCCAAACTATGTAATAGGGTTACTTGTATCTACAAGAAATTCTGGGAGGTGTTTTTAGCTGGCTGTGTTGCTACTCAAATCAAAACTGAAATTCCATTTGTAAAGAAGAAAGGTAGATGTTACTGAGTGGCCTACTCCTGTAACGGGAAAATGAAAACTTTTATAAGCATAGGAACTTCAAAGACAGTCTGGGCCTGCCTTTCCAACCTTTCTTCCTCCCTTTTTTTTTTTCCTCTAAGTTATTGGCAGGCCTTCCCGCACTACTTGCCAGCTCTTGCCTTTCAACCTTTTCTACATATTCACATACAACTACCTATAATATCTTTCTTCTCTTGCCTTCACTCCTGTCTCTTCATTAACAGACAAGAGCTGCCCAGAATTGGAAACCCCTTCCTATTTAGGGGACTTGCTCTCCTTTTGAGTCTAGATATGAAACTGCAATCTATCCACACCCCAATCATACAAAATGAAAAACCACTTACTTGCTATCCCAGCCTCCCTCATCCCATTACTTATCCAACCCCAGTGCCACTGAGTCTATCCCAAAGGTGCTGCAAATTCACTTTATTCTGTATCTACCCTACCACTCAGTCTAAATCAATACTATCTCTCACCTCAACTATTTCTCAACCTCCTAATTGTCTCCTCCACCCACTCCCCTCCTACCTGCTCTTTAAAAATGTACATTTAGTCTGTTAACCCTCTTCTTGAAAACTTAGGAATTCTCATATGTTCTTCTAATAAATATTAAAATCATTAGCATGACCCTGCAGTGCTTTCATGGCACCCTTGCTGGGGCTCTCCTTGTCATTCTCTAGTCATATTTAGTTCCTTTCCCCTCCAAACCCCTGTACTGAAGATTTAACCCAGAGGCCCTCTCCCACCAACCTACACCCTCAGCCCTTATATTTTGACTCAGGGTCTTACTAAGTTGCCTAGAACTAGGAATCCTTCTGCCTCGGCCTCCTGAATCACTGGGATTGCAGGTGTGCACCACCACTGCCAATCCTTCTTTTAGTTCCTTGAAGACACCAAATTCTTTTCCACCTTAGAAATTTTATACATGTTCCAATGTCATCCTCCTTATCAAATTGGTCAGGCCCCCTTATGATGTGATTTCATAACATTTTATTCTTCATCTTAAAAACGTTCATCATACTTCATTAGACATTAATATGACTCTTGCTTTTCTCCATGTGTGCATAGGGGGAGGAGGTAACCTATAAATTCTATTATCCAATATTTAGTAGACCCTCAATAAATAATTTTGTTGAATGAATTTTGTAATTGTGAGAGTCAGAGAGCAAGAGGTATTGGAAAACCTAAAGAGGAGGGAGGTAAAGTCTCCAATGAGAGAGAGTAGACTACTCTATTTCCTTAAACATTGAGGGATGAAGCAAAACTGTGCCTGAACATATGTGTGCCCTGATTGCATAGATCAACAGGACTGTTGCACCAGAACCACCTGAAATATCCCAGCATGGTTTAGCATGATTTATGAGGCTACTATTTTAACATGTTCACTGAAAGGGAGCTTAATCTCTGGAGGTTTCATTAGTAGAGATCTTGTTGTGTAGTAAGGCTGTGGAAAAAGGAAATGAGAGACAAGGCTGGTCTATGACATATGTACAGCTTGTGTTTCAATTTCCCTCTGGAGGAAATTCTCACTTCTGGATGTCTTGTTCCCGGATGTGCCCAATTGTCCCTAATTGTCCCTGAGTATATCTGGTCTCAGACCCTCTCTGAATACTAGAGTGCAAACAATTAATGACATTACCTAAGTCTCTGCTCCTGAGGAGGTTGGAGAAATGGAAGTTCTGAGGCTGGAATTTTCAGGTAAAACAGATGACCTGTTCTAGCTGAAGCACGGATAGAGAAAACTGAGATCTCAGCTCTTGTTCCAATGTCTCGCTTCCTTCCCAACCTTCATGAAGTTGAATGGTCAAGCCCGCACAAGCTCCAGATGCTTCAGGAAATGAATTATTCCTACTTCCTTCTCACTCTCCCACACATCTACTTAGGACTAAGAATAATCTCTCAGGGTTCAAAGAACTCAGTGGTAGAGCACATGCCCAACATGGTGCAAGGCATTGGGTTAAATCTCCGGAAGTACAGTCCATCCATCAAGCAAACAATGTAAACCTGATGCACTTAGATTTACCTTTCCTGCTTTGTCTGGTAAACAAGGCTGGGGCTTTATTGGTATCTCAAGGCCATTTAGAAGTCTCTAGTGACAGTGAATGTGTCCCAGGGCTTGATGCCCTTGATGCTCTCTGCTCCCTGATGATAAGGATGGAGAAGTAACTGAACTTGGCAGGCTTCTCAGATGCTAAGATGGGGCCCAGCTCCAATCTGCTGGAGGGGATCTCAGAGCCCTGTCATTCTTTTAATTTTTACCATAATAAAACTTCCTGCGTCACATTTTTCTGCAAAGACTTTGGGAGAATATATTTCCTTCCAAAACATATTCATGTAAGACAAGATTCTTGGAGTATTTGTCCAGTGCAGGAACTTTAATACATTTTACTTGACACCACAAACCATTCAAAAAGATGAGTATAGACAGCATCCACCTAAAATTTGCTTGTCTTCTAGATGTTCAGACACATATATCAGAGGAGACAGAATGTGTTTTGAAATAATGTGTGTTTGGGTGTAGGAGAACAGAAAAATGGCACATATTTTGTATATGCCTCTGGTTCTTGGGTTACCCAAATTTTTCCATAAAGGGTCAGCAGTAAATATTTTACATTCTGGAGGCAATCTAGTTTCTGTGGCACCTACTGAATCGTGCCTATTTAGTGCAAGAACAGATAATCTGTAAACAAATAATGCATTCCAATAAAATTTTGTTTACAAAAACAGGCAATGGGCTAAATTTGGGTCACAGGCTATATTTTACAGATCTCTAAAGGACTCTTCCTGGTATGATTTAAAAAAAAAAAAAAGTCTTCCCAAGTTATCATTGTGAAAATAGGATTAACTGGGACACTGTATAATGTTAAGTGGCTAATTAATATTTCACTAGTTCTCAGTTTATACACATCTATGAAATCTTCAGATTCCCATTAACATGAATATATGAAGAAAGCACATCAATATCATAACAGTGTATCAACAATCAAGATCTTTTTATCTCAGTATATCAGAATGGCTCAGAACCTTCCAGAATTCTCTTCTGTACATTGTGCTTTTCTGTTCCATTCACCAGAGAGACTGGATGGATTCAGGTCTTAAAATGTTTGTTTCCTCTTTCTGCTTTCTAGAGCAGCTGTACTAGTCTGCAGTCCCATCAACAATGTACACGTGTACCTTTTTCCTCACAACCTTACCAGCATTTATTATTGCTCATAGTCTTGATCATTGCCATTCTGACTGGCAATGACTGAAAATTTAGTGTAATTTTGATTTGCATTCCCCTGATTTCTAGAGATGTTGAACATTTTTTTATATATTTCTTCGCCATTTGTGTTTCTTCTTTTGATTCTTTTAAGGCATTTCTGTTTAGTGCTTTTGTCCATTTATTGATTGGGTAATTTGGTGGAATTTTGTTTTGTTTTGTGGGGGTTTTTTGGTAGTAAGATTTTTTTAGTTCTTTGAATATTCAGAATACTAATCCTCTATCAGTGCAGTAGCTGGCCAAGATTTTCTCCCATTCTGTAGACTTTCTCTTCATGCTCTTAATCATTTCCTTTGCTGGGCAGAAGCTTTTTAGTTTCATAGCATTCCACTTATTGATTCTCAGTTTTATTTCATTTGCTTTGGGGAACTTGTTAAGGATGTCTGTGCCAGCACCTATATGATGAAGTGTTGACCCTATGTGTTCTTCTAGCAGTTGCAAGGTTTATGGTCTAATTCCTAAGTTTTTGATCCATTTTGATTTGAGTTTTGTGCAGAGTGAGAAATAGGGATCATTGTTCTGCATATAGCTATCCAGTTTTCCCAACACCATTTTTTTAAAAGAGAGAGAGAAAGAGAAGAGAGAGAGAGAGAATTTTGTAATATTTATTTTTCAGTTTTCAATGGACACAACATCTTTATTTTTATGTGGTGCTGAGGATCAAACCCAGCGCCCCACGCATGCTAGGTGAGCGCGTTACCGTTTGAGCCACATCCCCAGCACCAGCACCATTTTTTAAAAAGTTCTCTTCTCCAAAATATATTTTGGCATCTTTGTCAAGTGTCAGATGACTGTAAGTATTTGGGTTTGTCTCTGTGGCTTCTATTTTATTGCATTGGTTTTCATGTCAATTTTTATGCCCATACCATGCTTTTTTGTAAATATTGCTCTGTAGTAAGATTTCAGATCAGGTATTGTGGTGCCTCCTGCTTCACTTTTTTTTTTTTTTTTTTTTTTTTTTTTTTTTTTTGCTTATTATTGCTTTGGCTATTCTGGATCTCTTATTCTCAAATGAATTTAAGATTTTTTTTTATTCTGTGAAGAATGTCATTGATATTTTTGAGGATTTCATTGAATACTATATTGGTTGGGGTAGTATGGCCATTTTGACAACATTAATTTTGCCTATCCAATAACATAGAATGTTCTTCCATTTTCTTTCTTTTTTTTTTTAAGAAAGAGAATTTTTTTTAATATTTATTTTTTAGTTTTCGGCAGACACAACATCTTTGTTTGTATGTGGTACTGAGGATCAAACCCGGGCTGCACACATGCCAGGCAAGCCGCTACCGCTTGAGCCACATCCCCAGCCCCTCTTGAAGTCTTCAGGTGGGGTTTTCTGGGTTTTCTAGACATAGAATCATATCATCAGCAGAGATAGTTGGACTTCTTCTTTTGCTACTTGTATCCTTTTGATTTCCTTTTCTTGTGTGATTTCTCTGGCTAATGTTTAAGGACTATACTGAACAGGAGTGGAGGGAGTGGACAACATTGCCGTTTTCCTCATTTTAGAGGAAATGCTTTTAGTTTTTCTCCATTTAGTATGATGTTGGCTTTGGGTTGGTCATAAATGGCCTTTACTATATTGAGGTAAGTTTAAATTCCTTTGACCACTAGCTTCTCCAGTGTTTTTAACATGAATGGGTGCTAGATTTTATCGAAGGCCTTTTCTGCATCTATTGATTTCATTACATGATCCTTGTTCTTAATTCTGTTTAAGTGGTGAATTACATTTATTGATTTGAGTATGTTGAACCAACCTTGCATCCCTGGAATGAAACCCACTTGATCATTTGATGTGGCTTGCTATATTTTATTAAGAATTCTTCATCTGTGTTCATCATGGAAATCAGTCTATAGCTTTATTTCCTCAATTCATCTTTGTCTGGTTTTGGATCAAGGTTATACTGGCTTCATTAAATGTATTTGAGAGTATTCCCTCCCTTTCAATTTTATGGAACAATTTGTTTAAGAATATTGTTAGTTCTTCTGTGAAGTTCTGGTAAAACTCAGCTGAGAATCCATCTGGTCCTGGGCTTTTCTTTTTTGGTAGGTTTTTAATTGCCATTTTTTATTTTTTTAAAGAGGGAGAGAGAGAATTTTAATATTTTATTTTTTAGTTTACGGCGGACACAACATCTTTGTTTGTATGTGGTTCTGAGGATCAAACCCGGGCTGCACGCATGCCAGGCGAGCGTGCTACCAGTTGAGCCACATCCCCAGCCCGCCATTTCAATTTCATTACTTGCTATTGATTTATTTATGTTTTCTATATCTTCCTGATTCAACTTGGGCAGGTCATATGTATCTAGAAATTTGTCAGTGTCTTCAGATTTTCCAGTTTATTGGAGTATGAATTTTCAAAATTGGGTCTGATAGTTCTCTGGATTTCATAAGTGTCTGTGGTGATATCTCCTTTTTCATCTCTGATCTTGATTTGGGTCTTCTCATTGATTAGTTTGGCCAAGGGTTTGTCAATCTCATTTATCTTTTTAAAGACTCAACTCTTCATTACATTGATCCTGTGTATTGTTTTCTTGTTCTCAATTGCATTGAATTTGGCCTAATCTTAGTTATTTTCTGTCTGCTAGTGGTTTGGGGGTTACTTTGTTCTTCTTTTTAGGAAAAAAAAAAAAAAGAAGAAGGTCTTAGAAGACCTTGAGATGGAGCATAAGCATATTGATTTGGGACCTTTCTAATTTGCAACTTTTAAATTAAATATTTAATTTGATTATTTAATAGGCAACATATTATCATGGTTCAAATTACCATGGTTCTTTTTTACCCCGTCCTGCCACCAAGGTCCTTTCTGGAGGCCACCAGGTATCAGTTTCTCAGTTTGTCTCTATATATGCACACACACACACACACACACACACACACACACCAAAAAAAAAAAAAAAAAAAAACAACCACTCTACAGATATATCATTTCAAAACAAATCTGAACCTTGCTTTTGCTATTTAAAGATATATCCTATATTTCTATACAAAGAGTTTTCTCATTAAAAAATGACCTTTGCTGACTTGAAAGCCCTGGGCAGGTAGAGTTCACTGTGACAGAATGGATAGACCACAATTTATTTAACTAACTCCCTACTAATGACCATGAAAGTTGTTTCCAATCTTTTGATTTACCAAAAAAGAAAAAAATGTTTTTAAGAAAACTTGTAGGGCTGGGGATGTGGCTCAAGCGGTAGCGCGCTCACCTGGCATGCGTGCGACCCAGGTTCGATCCTCAGCACCACATACAAACAAAGATGTTGTGTCTGCCGAAAACTAAAAAAAAAAATAAATATTAAAATTCTCAAAAAAAAACAACAACAACAAAAAAGAAAACTTGTATATATGACATTTTCTGTTTTTATTAACAATTCAAAATGCTCTAGTAATAATTTCCATCACTGCAGCCTCTGGTAACTCAAATGCCCTCTGGATGTAGTATTCACTGCCTCTGGCTCATGAAAGGTATATAGCAAAAACTAATGCTACAAAAAATGTAGGTCCAGAGCCTTTCCTATAGATTGAAAAGTGTCATTTATAAAGCAAGGCACTAATAGAAAGTCCATGAGACCTACTCTATTATTGTTTCCATTTGCAGAATCTTTCAGGGGTGAAATGTATAACTATGAGATTTTTTTCAGCTTCCACATGTATATTAAGACACAATCTCAACTCCTTTGCAAGACTGACTTGAGGGTTCATTCACTTTAGAAACTAATTTACTTTTAAAATTCAGGCAAGGAGGTTTATACATGCTGTTATCTATTGCTTTTCCTGTTCCTGTTTTCGCTATGAAAATTAGCCAATATATCGTTCAGATCTACTTGTGACAATTTGATCTTGGTTTACATTCATCCAGACTTGAAAAATGACCACTGCTCAAGCAGATTGATGCTTCCTGAGCCACTCATTTCCAGCACGTATTAATATATCAGCACTACCTTCAAGTACTGTCTTTCTGAATTATTCTTTGTTTTCCCCCACTGCTTTTTAAGCTTCATTAAAAAAGTAACCCTCTAACCATTTTTCTCAAGAGATCTCTATAAAACATCCAGCCTGTTACTGACTAGGCTATATGCTCACAATTCAATTTTTTAGTTTTCTTTTTGATTGTCTATTATTATTAATCTAGCATTTGAGGATTTCTTTTCAACAGGGAGGGTTTGGCTATTTCATGGACAAGTAAATTCCACCCCCCCACACACACACACACACAAAGCTGTAACATTTTCTAGTCATGATTCTTTTCTAGCCTTCAGTATCACAAGATCTGATGGATGTTGTCCTTCTTTTGTTGTTGCTGTTTTGAGATGGGGAGTCTCACTATGTTGCCGAAGCTGGTCTTGAACTCATGGACTCAAAGGATCCTCTTGCCTCAACCTCCCCCTAGTAACTGGAATACAGGCACAAGCCACTGCACCTGCTGTCTGCTTTTTAAAATAGTAACAGTATCAGGCTGGGAGTGTAGCTCAGTGGTATAGTGTTTGCCTAGCATGTACAAGGTCCTACATTTGATCCCCAGCACCTCAAAAACAATTTTTATAAAAGTGATAAAAACTGCTTACATGATCAGGGATCCCAGCAGTAAACAAAAGATACAATTGGTTAGGACATTTCTGTACAGATTTAATAAAGAGACTATTTAGGGATGTATGGGAAAAGTACAGAGAAACCTCAAGGGACAGCTGAGCTGTCACCACCCCTGGGAGGGGAAGGACATCCAAGAAAGAGAAAGTTCTGAGTAGAGGGAGGTTCCAGAGGAAAAACAATTTCTTTCGGGGACACAACCAGGGCAAAAGTGATCCTGCAATGAGGGAACTGGGGTACTGATACACCCCCTCACTCACCTCCCTCCTTCTGCTCTCCAGCTGGGCCTCCAAAGGGACTACTCTGCCTCTGCAGTTACAAATAAGGCACAGAATGTGTCTGGAGGGACAATTATTTCATTTTGTCCTGTATTCATATAGTTTAATATGTATACTTACATTAACTGTGCCCTAATAATATTATAAAAAAAAAGAAGGACAACATCCATCAGACCTTGTGATACAATTATTGGGTCATTTTAAAATATTTTTTTAGGGCTGGGGCTGTAGCTCAGTGGTAGAGCGCTTGCCTTACACGCATGAGGCCCTGGGTTCGATCCTCAGCACCACATAAAAACAAACCAATAAAGGTAAAGATATTGTGTCCATCTACAACTAAAAAGTATAAATATATATATATATATATATATATATATATTTTTTTTTTTTTTTTAAGGTGAGCTGGGGATATAGCTGAGTGATAAACACTTGCCTACAATGTGCAAGGTCCTGGGTTCAATTCCTGAACATAACAAAAAATTATTTTTAATATATAGTTATATTAAAAATGAAATCATTGACTATTTCAAATATACAGAGATGTACAAAAAACAAGATCATGGGAACTCTAGTAATTGGTTAGCATATAGTACTTATAAGAATAAAATATTACATACTTTTTCATTAAAATTATTTTATGAGCTCTTTGTCTTTATAATCATAAGTTTAACAAATACATATATTATACACAATGTATATACATTCTTATATTAGACAATACAGTAGCTATATCAAACTTAAGGAATCAATTGTACTCTTAAGTTACTTTTCTTTTTTTCTGTGTAACATGGCATACATCTTTGTGATATAAGCTTTTTTCATTTTTGTGTTATTTCTTTACTATCTATATCCCCAATAACAGGGTATTGAAGCAAAGAATATGAGCATTTCCATGTCTCTTCTTAATAATAATTCTAAATTGCCTTTCTAAAGAGTTGTACCAATGTATAGTGCCACCCGGAATACAGGGATCATAAAGTCCTTATTTCCACTGCATATTATTATCACATGCAACACTGGTTCTGTTTTTGCTTTGCTAATTCATCAGGTAAGCATGTTTATTTTTATTTATTTTGTTTAATTTGTTTCTTTGACTTCTAGTAGAGTTTCTATGTTTCACCGTACGTTTGTTTACTAGTTGTATTTGCTGTTCAATTGATGACTTTCTACTGAATCAGCTAATGGTTTCCAAAGCTGCTGCTGAAATTGATCCTTGGGAAAATTCTTTCTGAAAATAACACAGCATCATGGTGATAAAAATAGCAATATCAAAGGAAAGAGGCTAATGAATTTCAAGCTGGGGGTTTGTGGTCTTCATATCTGGTTTTTTGGAAAGTTTATAACTCTATTAGATTACAAAATTTTCCACTCCTCCCCCATTGAATATCCTTCCTCATGTTTCAGTATTTAAAATAACTGTTACCTCCAAATATGGTGGCACACATCTGTAATCTCAGTGACTAGGGAGACTGAGGTAGGAGGATAGCAAGTTTGAGGCCAGCCTGGGCAACTTAATGAGACCCTGTTTCAAAATTAAAAATGCAAAAAACTGGGAATGTAGCTCAGTGGTAGCACACCCTGGATTCCATCCCCAACACAAAAACTAAAAAAGAAAAAGTAAATAATGATCCCTGGTGCAGAACTAAATGCAGCCTGGTTGGTACAGTGTCGCACACCTATAACCACAGCCACCCAGAAAACCGAGACAGGAAGATAACAAATTTTGAGGCTAATCTGGGCAATCTAGTGAGAACCTATCTCAAAATAAAAAATGAAAAGAATGAGGGATGTATTTCTGTAGTTGAGTGCTCCTGGATTCAATCCCCAGTTCTGCAACAAATAAATAAATAACCTAAATGCAGCCTAAATGACACAGCAGCTACTTTCCATTCCTAACTGGCAATGTGAGTTCAATTTCTGCTTTGGGGTAGCTGGGTTCCACTGACTGATTCTGAGATAATGTGGGACTAGTATGGTCTAAACTGTCACTCTTTCTTTCTTTCCCTACCTCACAGGCTATTTGAGGAAGTATCTTCTTTTTTTTTTTTTTAAGATTTCTTTTTTTTTTTTTTGAGAATTTTAATATTTATTTTTTACTTATTGGTAGACACACATCTTTGTTTGTATGTGGTGCCGAGGATCGAACCCTGGCCGCACGCATGCCAGGTGAGCGCGCTACCGCTTGAGCCACATCCCCAGCCCAGGAAGTATCTTCTTTGACCTACCCACCTCCAGGGTTGGGAGGTTCTTTTATGTCAGAGATTTTCGAACATTAAAAGAATCATAGGAGGGTCGCTAATAACACAATTCTGAACCCAGGAATCTACACTTTTTTAAATGACTGTGATGCAGGAGTGTCTATTGACTGCATTTTGGAAAACACTAATGTAGATCCTTGAAAGAATATCTATATTGAAAATCTTCAAGTCCAGGACAGAAATACTGCTTTAAGGGCAGTTTATTCCAGGAAATAGCTTCCTCTGAGCCCAGTCTCCAAAAGTGTCACTTTAGAGGAAATTGTCACAATAAGGCCATGATGCAATGAAAACGGTTGTCACCATGGGGCAATAGACATATCCTGAATATGTGTTGAAATCTAATGACAATTCATTATAACATCACTTAGTGATACTTAATAACACTTCCAACATTATAACACTTTCTTTCACCTAAAATGAACATCCAAACATACATCCTAAAATGAACGTATAAACTTCCTCATCAGTCCCATCTCTGACCACAAAGTTTCAAATATTAAAAAAGTTTCAGATTCTTAGACTCTTTTTGGGATCAAAGTATTTCTTTACACAACATTGACATCATCACTAGCCCAAACAATTTACAAAATTGTTAGATCATTTAAGATTTCTGCACAGTTTTATTCATGAAATATCTTCAATAGACAACAACCCCAGCAGACCATACTATTGTGGTATAGTGGCAGGAACCAATCACACAGCTACTAGCAAATGCTTTCTGGGTGCACCCTTCTGTTACTACTAACCCAATGCTACCATCTTGTGGCTATGGAAGGAAATGTGACCCCAATTTTTTTTTTTTCCTGACTCTGTGTGAATATATTACCAGAGAAAAAAATCTGTACAATTCCTTGTCATGTTCTCCATCAATTTTTGCCCTAGGTAGCACCTGCTTTGGAGAATTTTGAAAGTATAATAGAAAAATATTCACAGAGAAACATGAAAAGAAATTTAGATCTTAAAAATCACTTTTAAAAAAATGGTTGGGCTTTTTGTAAGAAATGTTCACCAAAATACTAAAATTGTGATGTATCACTTTGCTAAAAATCACTAAATATCAATTACACATTCTTCACATGGGAACTCTGCATCCTGAAATTCTTCCTGAAATGGAATCACTTAAGGAAGGATCTCATTTGATACCTAGCGGAAACCAGCCTACATTTGTTTGAAGTGCTTTCCCTGGCTTGTGTTTCTTCAGGGCTTCAACTATATATACATAACTAGAGTTCTGATGTCTTCTTTTCAATAGAGAAAAATCCTTCCAATGCCTTGTTAAACACCCAAAGTACTGATTTCCTTTCTTGCTCCTTCTCTGTTCCAGTTATAAATCTTAACCCTCATTACTAAAAAGCACAAAACTTTCACACATCCAAAAATATCTGTTTTGAACAAGAACTTGAGGTATCCTCAGCACAGTTTTAGGCATTGTACCAAATGCATAATAAATACCACAGAACATTGAGATGAAGCCCCCATCCTGTGAGTAGGGGAGATGGCCTTTCCGAGACTGATCCTCAAATAGGAATGAGGAATAGCAATACCCAGCACAGCCCAGGGCAAACAGTTAAAACAGATAAACACAAATGGCTTCTTATCTAGTTCACTGAAAAGAGAATTTTTACCATATGTTTGTATAGATTTATCATAAGTACAATATTGGTGTGACAGCATTCTTTCATTGAGCATCTGCTGTGTGCAAGATCATGTCTATGGCAAGTGTATCCAATGGTGAACAAAACTGCTCCTGCGTCAAGGAGCTCACATAATTCCTGTAACAATAGATGATTACCAGTGACAAGATAGTGTGATGCATGCTACAGTAGGTACAGGTTGGTTCATTGCTCAAGGACCACCTTTACTAGCAAGAAAGTAAGTCCTTCAAATTTAACAGCTTGCCCAACATCTCCAAGTTGACCATTCTCTAACCAAAAGTGTCATGACCCCCAAGAGGAACCAACAATGGCTCAGAGAAGCATGACTTATTCAGCACAATGCAAGAGACCTGGGTAAGCTGTGTTGATTTGTGAGTTTATTGAGAATTTGTCTAGTTTTCTGTGACTCCTTCATTCTTTACCTATGCCTCAACTTCCTGTTCTTGGATTTTCAGTTCTGTGTCATTCTCCTTATTCAAAGACACAGGGTATCAGACCCAAGTTGGACACATAGTGGAGGTAGTTTAGATTGTGATATGATAGAAAATGAAACAGAGGAAAAAATAGGAAAATAATTTAAGGGAGGGAAGTAGGTAGTATTTATAATTTTACCTTTTTATGTTGGAGTATATCCATTTTCTGGAGCTGCCATAATAAAGAACCACAAACTGCATAACTTAAACTGACAAAGATTTACTCACTGTCCTGGTGGCTAGAAATCAAGGTGTCAACAGAGTCATGGTCCCTCCAGGAGAGAGTCCTTCCTTAGCTCTTTCTAGCTTCTGGTGGTGGCCATCAATCCTTGAGATTCCTTGGATTGAGGTGGCATCACTCCACTTCCTTCCCCTCATTCACATGGCATTCCCTCTGCGCTCCATCCAGCTTTCCCCTTCTTACAAAGACACCAGTCATAAGGTTTAGAGCCTACCCTAATGACTTCATCTTAACTTGATTACATCTAAAAGACCTTATTTCTAAATAAGATCACCTTCAGAAATGAGGAATACTTTGGGGGTTAGATTTTCATTGTATCTTTTTGGGGGGACACAATTCAACCAATAACATATAGAAGTAGAATCTAATATAATGAAACCCTTATGTGCACCTCTCCCAGGTTTGTCAATCATCAGTTATCTGTCAATCTCATGTCATCTGTACCAACACCCAATTCCTGCTCCTCATATTATTTTGAAGCAAACTCATATCCTTAAATATCTGATGTATCTCTAAAGATAAAGACTTTGTTTTAATATAACTACAAAATATTATCACACCTTAAAATGTTGATCAGTAATATCTAGTCAATGTTTAAATTTCCAGTGGTTTCAGTTTTTTTGTTTGTTTGTTTGTTTTGTTTTGTTTTGTTTTAACAGTTTGTTTGAATCAGGATCCAAATAAGAACCTCAAGAGTTACTTATATTTAAACTACCTTTCTAGGAGGAAGCACTGAAATTGAGTGTAGGAAGAGAGGTTGGAGGATTGCTGAACTGCTCTGAATGACCATAATGTAAAGTAGATGGAGTGAGATCTTATCAGGAGGGAAAGAGTGAGGAAGTGAGATGACAGGGGGAGGTAAAGAGAGGAGCCAGGAGAATGGCTGCAGACTAGGGATCATACAGCCCTGGTGACAGGAGCTGGGGAGAGGAAGAGTGGTAGGGAGCATCTAACTGACCAATTTTTTCAGAATAGACAGGTCTAACTTTATATGCCTGATATATTAGCTACCCAGAAATTTCCTTTTTCTTTTCTTTTTCTTTTTTTCTACCAAGAATTGAACTCAGGGACACTTTATCACTGAGCCACATCCCCAGCCCTTTTTAAAAAATATTTTATTTAGAGACAGTGTCTCACTGAGTTGCTAAGGCTGACTTCAATCCTCCTGCCTCAACCTTCCAACTTGCTGGGATTACAGGCATAAGCCACAGCACCCAGCTACCCAAAAACATTCTATTTCTAAGCACACCAAGTACTTTCAAGTCTTTCCTACTCTGATCTGCTGCCCTTAATCCTGGAGAACTTCCATGCATCCTTCAAAACCTAGCTCAGATAACCACACCTCTGTGAAGATCTCTCTGACCTATTCCTTAAAAAGTTGGCTTAATCCTTTACTTACCATTCTATAAAACTTTGAACATATTTCTACTGAAGTACTCCTCAAGTTGCACTGTCATTGTCTACATTCATGCCTGAGTCCCCCAGTCTTTGAGGGAAGTGACAATGTTGATTTGGCAATGTTGGTTTAGTCCATGTTTTATTACTATAACTACATACTTAAAACTAGGGTAATTTATACAGAAAAGAGGTTTATTTCACTCATAGTTTGGAGTCTGAAATCTAAACAGCATGGCACCAGCTCCTGTGAGGGCTCCCCTGATTATGCCATATCATGGCAAAGGGCATCATGGTGGGAACATGTGGGATCAATCACATAGTGAGACATAAAGTCACTTACTTCATCTTAACCAGCACTTGTAAACATCAGAGTGTATCAGACTTGTTCCAGCAGTCTGCTCTATCCAGATACTCTATGACTATAAAAAAAAATGAGAGAGCTGGAGATGTAACGTTGTGGTAGAGGACTTACCTACTATGCACAAGGCCCAGGGTTTAATCCCCAGAACCGGAAAAAAAAAAATGATGATTATTCTAGAGCTGACTATACAATAGAACTTAATGAGATAATGGAAATGTTTTATAATCTGCACTGTTCAGTATAGTAACTACTAGCCCCATGTGACTACTGAGTACCTCAAATGTCACTAGTGTGAACGATGAACTGTATTTCTAATTTTAATTCAATTTCATAGTTACATATTGTTATTGGCTATCATTTTAGAGACTCGTTTCTAAGACAGTGATTCTTAGGATTAAACAAATTTAGAAATACCTAGGAATCTCGTTAAAACACAAATTACCATTTAGCAGATTGAGAGTGGGACCCAAGATGCTGAGTTTCCAGGTAATGCTGATATTTGAACCACATGTTGGGGAGGCAAGATTCTAGAATGGGCTCGGTGTAGTGACACACACAGGTAATTCCAGCAGCTGAGACAAGACTATCACAAGTTCAAAGCCAGCCTCAGAAATTTAGTGAGGCCCTAATCAATTTAGAAAGACCCTGTATCAAAATTAAAAATAGAAGGGCTGGGGATGTGGTTCACCCCTAGGTTCAGTCCCTGGTACACTCCCCCTCACAAAAAAAAAAAAAAAAAGATCTAGAACAATCCTGCTCAAATGTTAGTACAAATAAGAAACCCTTGGAGAGTCTATTAAAACAGATCCCAAAGCCAGGTGTGGAGGTGTATCTCTGTAATCCCAGCTACCTGGGAGGCTGAGACAGATGGATCCCAGGTTCAAGGACAGCCTGGCTGACTTAGTGAAACCCTGTCTCAAAATAAAAGATAAAGAGGGTTGGGGTTATAGCTCAGTGATAGAGCACTTATCTACCATGTACAAGGTCCTGGATTCAATTATCAGTACTGTATGTGTGCGCACACATACACATGCACACACACACACACAAACAGATCCTGGGTCTCCCTCACAGATTCTGATTCAGTTGGACTGGGGTGGTGTGCAAGAATTTGCATCTGTAACAAACTCCTAGATGATGCTGGAGCACCATCCTAGAGAATGGGAAGGTGATAGGAAACAAATAGTTTTAATTGCTCTAGTTTTCTTTCTCAGTTGCTACTTCTCTTAGTTTATTTGTGCTACTGTAGTAAAATGCTACAGACTAGGTAACATAAAAATAAAAATTTCTTTTTCACAGTTCTGGAGGCTGAAATATCCAGGATCAAGGCTTGGTATCTGGTGAGGACTCAGGGTCCACTTCTAAAATTGTGCCTTGTTGCATCCTCCTCAAATAGGAAAAGATACAGACCAAGAGAGTGACCTCTTTTTGACATCTCTAAGAAGCTCTCATATCATAAACACTTCTCAAAAGGCGCCACCTCTTAATACCAGCACTTAAATTTCACATGAATTTTGGAGGAGACCCCATATACAACCATAGCACTACTACTGTGGGCTGGGGTCTGAACTCAGGGGTGTTCTACCACTAAGCTACATTCCCAGACCATTTTTATTTTTTTTTTTTTTTAATTTTGAAATTAAAAAGTTGCTAAGTTGCTCATGCTGGCCTTGTACTTGTGATCCTCCTGCCTCAGCCTCAAGTGGTTGGGATTTACAGATGTGTGCCACCTCAGTGGGATACTTACAGTTAATGCTATATCCTAGATATAGTTGCTGTCCTAGTTTTCCAGAGGAAGAAACTGAGGCACAGAAAGGTTAATGAATTTACTCAAGGTCACAAGTATGTTCTGTCTGTGTAGTGTTCTTCTATGATATATAAATTCCCTGAGTCTTTGGGTTTAGAACTGAAGATAACTTTTTGTTGTTGTTGTTGTTGTTGTTGTACCAGTGATTGAATCTAGGAACCTTTAACTACTGAGCCACATCTCCAGCCCTTTTTACATTGAGACAAAGTCTCACTAAATTGCTAAATTGCTGAGGATGACTTCGAATTTGCAATCCTCCTGTCTCAGCTTCTGGGATTACAGGTATGAGCTACTATATGGGGCTTGAAGAAATTTTTTTTAATCAGTGTGGTTTTGAAAGCAGGCACAGAGAAGTAAAAGGACTTGCCTAAAGACACGCAGTTGTTTGGGGGTTTGTTTTTATTTATTTTTTGTTTGTTGGTTGGTTGGTTGGTTGGTACTGGGGATTAAACCCAGAGTCTACCATATAACCAGGTAATCACTATCATTGGACTATATCCCCAGCACTGTTCTATGTTGTTTTGTTTGTTTTAAATTTCTTTTGAGACAGGGTCTCACTAAGTTGCCCAGGCTGTCCTTGAACTTGGAATCATCCTGCCTAAGAATCCCACATATCCAGGATTACAGACATGCACAACCACACCCACTAGCTATTTCTTTATTTATTATCTGGTGAAAAACCCTCACATCAAGTGACTGGCAACTGTTATTTTCTAAAATTTTCCATGCCACATTTCTATTTTCTGAACATTGATGAAATTTCTAAAACTAGTAGCTATCTGCTACCAGTGGAGACATACCATCTTCCCTGCATGTCATATGAAGACATACACACACACACACACACACACACACACACACAAAATTGTTCTTCATCTGTCCATGTTCCATTCTTGCAGCAGGAAAAGGAAAGGTTTTGGATGGGTCTAAGGTGAGAGAGGAGAGAGATAGATCTATGCTACAGATCAAATCAGGCAAGTCAGGACCTGTGACCACAGGGGCAGTAGACCCAGACTTTAAGGAATATCAAGAGAAGAAGCCTGGTGAGAAAGAAGCTGCAGAGAGAAACCTCTTTTTCTTCCCGTACAGTAGCAGCAGCAGGGGGCGTTCCTTCTGGCCTGGTGGGCTGGAGATAAGGACAAAAGAGCTCAGATAGGGGCAGAGAGGTGGCTGCAGCTGTTAGATCTATTAGGGAACCTAAAGGGAGTGCCCTGGGGCCATGAGGACCCCTAGAAATAACTGGTGGTGTTGAAAGAAGAGAACCATCAACACCAAAGTCTTCAATATTAGGCTGCTCATTAGAATTCCCCAGGAGGAGTAATATTCTTGTCTAGAGTAGTGACACCAGAACCTCTGAGGTAAGTGGGGAGCTATTGATATATAGGAAAAAGAAAGCATTTTTCTGGTCCTCCTCTATTACACAGAATACTTGTCACCAAAATGTGTAAGAATTTCCTCCCATCAGTAGCCAATCAGTTCTCCAGCATGTTTTCCAGCATGGTGTTCTCTAATTCCATTTAATTCTGACATTATCTACCTGGAGATAGTGTCAGATCTCATAATACTGATCCTAAGGGATCAGTCCCACAAGACTGTCCTCCCTTCAGATGTCAATTGAAAACACGTTGAGCCCTGTGGTACTGATTGACCAGCTATAAATCAGGGTTCCTATAACACCTCCTCAGGATTAATTATTTTGCTAGACTTACAGAAATCAGGGAAACCTTTGTGTTTTCTTTTTTTTTTTTTTTTTTTTTTTTCGGTACCGAGGATTGAATTCAGGGGGACACTCAACCACTGAGCCACATCCCCAGCCCTCTTTTGTATTTTATGTAGAGACAGGTTGTCTGAGTTGCTTAGTGCCTTGCCATTGCTGACGCTGGCTTTGAACTTACAATCATCCTGTCTCAACCTCTGGAGCCACTGGTGTTACAGGTGTGAGCCACCACAACCAATTTAATAATTTCTTATAAAGATATTACAAAGGATACAGATTAATAGCCAGATGAAGAGATACATAGGAGGTAAGTGGAAAAAAAAAAAAAAAAAAAAAAAACAAGGAGCTTTCATGCCCTCTCTGGATGCACAACCCTCCAAAAACCTACCCAAGCATTGTTCTTTTGGGGTTTTATGGAGAATTTATTTATTATGTGTTATTGATTACATTGTTGGTCATTGTTAAGCAATTCAACCATTAGCCCTCAACTTTCCCCAGAGTTTGCTGGGTGGAACACAAAGTCCCAACCCTCTAATCATGCTTTGGTATGTCCAGTGACCTGGTCCCCATCCTGAAGCTACTCAGGGACCTTGGACCAATAGTTTTCTCATTAGCAAACAAAAGACACTCCAGAGATGGCAAGTGTTTCAGAAACTATATATCAGGGTACAAGGATGAAGACCAAACATGTATTTCACAATATTATAGGTGGGAACCAGGTTTTTCCATGTTCCCTTGGTGATTCCAAAGTTGAGACCTAATGATTTATTTTAAAAATAGGATTTTTTTAAAAACTTTCCATTCTATTGTGGTTTTTAGAATATAACAAAGGCTACAAATTCCTTGAGAAAATGATGTTATGAGGTTCAAACAAAATACACAAAGAATGCTTTGTAAACTGTTAAATGCAGAAGTTCCTGTTGGTATTATTATTAGACCCTGTTTTAGATCTTCTGATAATTATCTAATGAGCTGTAAAATATTTAATAGAGAAACTTTGCCATTGTCTTTGGAGGTGAGATGATATATTAAGAAAGGCATCAAACTCAGCTGAAGTTGAAAAGACGACTGAAGTGTTCCAGGTTCATGTTTATAGTATATGCCTATTTAATTGTAATCTTTTTATTTCTGCCTCATTGTTTAAAAGAACAGTAAGATAGGAAGAGTTATCAGAAAGGAATGATAGAAAAGACATCCTCTCTAAGACTTCTTTGTCCTTGACAATTTTCAACTTCTACCTGTGGCTTACACACCCCTCATCAGTTTGCCACACTGTTCTGATTCCCACCTGAAGTACTGAACTAGTCAACTCTGGGCCTGGTCCTCAGCATAAGTAGGCCAAAGTCAGGGAAGGATCCAATTCTCTACAAACCTAACCTAAATTCCACAATTAATACAAGAAATAATCAAAGCAAAAACATTGGAAGAAACAAAAGGACCCAGGGAGGAGGAGAAAAAATGAGAATAAACTTCCTGATGCAGAATATTCCTCGACAATAAGGGTGGATGACTCAGAGAGCTGAGAAGTAATAATACTGAAGACAGAGCCACACTGATGGATATCACAAAACCTGAAATTGAAGGGAACTAAAGCCTTTCATTGTGAGGCATTTCATATTTTCTTCGTAATTGCATCAGTTTTATAATTTCTTCCATCACTGACTCTCCAGAAGTCCTGGCATCTTCTGTCTATGATGTAGAGGTGGAGGGTAATGGTCTTTGCCTTCCAGGATATTAAAGACCCCCTCTCAATAACTGTATTAGTCATCAACAATTGCGGCTGTGACTGATCTTGTAACCACATCAGATCTGGGCAGTGAAAGGATATGAAAATTCATAAATAGGGAAACAGTCTTATCTTCTCCTTATCTAGCTTTCACTTTACAAGAAATATCTGCAGTCTTTTTAGCATTTCTAACGTGCTCATCAAGGAGCATATTTTTGACAGTCTGGGAATATGTCCAGGGGGTCCTTGAAACTATTTGAATTCATAGGAAATTGCAAACTCTGCCTAGGCTTTCCAGAGTTGCTTTGTTGAGTTGCCCTTTACTTAGAAGAACAAAAATGTTTCAGAATTATATTTTAGCACTTCAGGACACCCAGAAGGCAAGAAACCATAGCACCTATTTGCCTCCTCTCTCTATGGAATGTGCCAAGAGAAATGTGAGCTCTGGTTTTATTATTGCTTTATATTTTAGACACTCTGGTATTCAGTGTTAGGGGAGATGCTGTGTAAATTGTTCCATAAGCATAGTGCTTCAGACTGAGTCATGAAACAAAATCTAGCCTAGAGAGAAAAAAGCTGGAGGCAAGAATCCCAATGAAAAGCACTACTTCCTCTGTTTTTCATCTAATGGCCCTGAGATCTTTGAAACCTGTCAAATTGCATTTGAAGTGTGCTTAAGACTATGATAATCAAATTCTCAATGCATATACATATACCCTTTGATCCAGAAAGTCCAGGGCTAGGTATTTACCTCACAGGTATAGTTTATATGTAAGGAATATTTTGTATGAAACTATTCATTACAGTGATATTTGTGATTGCAAGAAAGAAAAGATAAATAGTCTGAAGTGGTATATAGGACATGCTAAATAAAGTATGGTTCATCCACACAATTGAATTTGATGCAGCAGGTAAAAAGAATAAAATAAAATAAAATAATCCCAGTGGCTCAAGAGGCTGAGGCAGGAGGATCATGAGTTCAAAGCCAGCCTCAGAAAAAGCAAAGCACTAAGCAACTCAGTGAGACCCTGTCTCCAAATAAAAGTATAAAATAGGGCTGAGGATGTGGCTCAGTGGCTGAGTGCCCCTGAATTCAATCCCCGGTATCCCTCTCCCCCAAAAAAAGTGCTTTTACACTGAAATAGGAAAATCTCCAAAATGTATTAACTAAATAAATGAAAACTATACAACTATAGAAATAATATGCTCTAATTGATGTCAGAAACAGAAGCACATGTACAGGATATCTAAATGAAGATGTGTAAGAAATAGTGCCTCTGAGATGGAGGAGTGGAGGAAAGGAGTTGAAAGAGGCCAAAATTCTGTTAATTGATTCACATGAGACTTAACAAATAACAATATACTAAGGATAGTAACTAATACACATAGTTCTTACTTGTCATGTTCTAAGCACACTACATACTTAAACTATAGATATTCAATTAGCTCTCTTCACTAAAATCATCAACTGTCCTTGAGAATATAAACATGACTTAATCATTTTTATATTCTATACAAATGCTAGCACAACATTTAGCACATAACACTAGATTCTAAGAAGTCTGTGCCTCTTTCATTCGTTCAGTATCAAATACAAGGGAAACCAATTATCTTCACCATTTAGAACTGATTTAGGAGCTTAATAATCTTTATGGAAAATTATCTTTTCATAATCAATTTGCTATAATGTGAAGCTGAGCCACAATGCAAAAATAAGTGGCTTTCCAAGGGTGCAATTACACATACACATGATTGTGGCTGTGGTAGATATGCTGATGAATTCAAACAAATTATGAAGGAAAAGTTGTCCAGTTTTTCTCTTATTTTCCACTCAAAGAACTGCATTATCAGAGCACAGTCCTTTTCCTTTATAAATCTTGAGTTTGTTCCAGTATTCAAGTGTTTACATGTAAAAAGTCTCCTACTAAGTTAAATGGAATCAAGTATATAAAGTGCTTAGCACAAGTCTGACTGGTCATAGACTGCCATTAAAGTGTAGCTATTTCTCATTTCTTGTTTGGAGGCTTCAGGCATCATGCAAAAGGAAAGTAAACAAGAGGGAGTGCTTCGATCTTGTCAACAATTGGGAAATGAGTCTGTTACAAAAATAGAGGGGCACACAAAGTGGGAATGTTTTTCCTTTAGACAAGTTATTAAAAGTCATCAGTGCTATGAATCAGACAGTCTTGGGAGAAAATAAAACTCTGATTCTCAGATTCAAAATTCACTTATTCAGGGCTGGGGTTGTGGCTCAGTGGTAGAGCGCTTGCCTAGCATGTGTGAGGCACTGGGTTTGATCCTCAGCACCACATAAACAAATAAAACAAAGGCATTGTGTCCATCAACAACTCAAAAAAGTATTTTTTAAAAAACTAATTTATTAAATATAGTGTTTATTTGAATGCATACCTGAGGTAGGTAGGAATTATGACTAGCAATTATTGTCCAAAAGCTTCTTTCATTAACTTAACATGCTATATTTTTTGCATGTGTTTTCTATTTTTGAAGTAAAATCTGCAAATATGGTGATAATGCCAAACCACATTTTATTAAAATAGTAAAATATTGATAGAAATACTTCTCTAAACTATGACTTTTGGATTTCACAAAACAACTAAAAATTAAAATAAAATTAAAGAAACCAATACAAGGTTGTACTAGTTTTTTAAAACACAAATTTTTTTGCTGAGCACAGCGGCACACACCTAAATCCCAGTCTCTTGAAGGATCACAAGCTCCAGACCAGCCTGGGAATCTCAGCAAGACCCTACCTTAAAACAAAAGATCAAGGCTTGGGGATATAGCTCAGTTGGTAGAGTGTTTGCCTTGTATGCATAAGGTTGTGGGTTCAATTACCAGCACCACAAAAAATAACAAGGAACATCTTTACCTCTTCTATGAATTTAATTGTATTCTCCTAAAATTGAGGTTGATGTTCCAACCCCCAGTTCCTCCAAATGAAATTTTATTTGGAGATAACTTCTTTAAAGATGTAAATAAGTTAAAATGAGATCATGAGGTTGGATCATTATCCCGTATGATTGGTGTCTATATAAGAGAAGAGGAAGACACCAGGAACGTGCACGCATGGAGAAAAGGCCATGTGAGTGTGCCACTCTGTTTTTGTTACAGATTCATTTCCCAACTGTTGACAAGATTAAGCACAGCCTTGTTTACTTTTCTCTCTCAAGAAAGTAGCCATCTGCAAGCCAAGAGTAGCCTCAGAAAAATAACGAACGTGCCAATATCTTGATCCTGGACATCTACTCTCCCAAACTGTGAGAAATGTTTTAAGTCATCTAGTCTGTGGTTTTTATTATGACAGGCCTTGCAAACTAATACAATATACTCTTGACACCATTTCATAAAAGTACACATTTTAAACCACAGTAGTAGGAAAGATATCATTTCTGAAAAGCAGACAGCCTGAAACCAGGAAAAACTTAAAGGAAATTTCTAGCTTCACTTATTTTTAGTTCCTTACTTTGAGTTGACTTTAAAAATCACCAACTTATGGGCTGTGGTTGTAGCTCAGTGGTAGAGAACTTGCCTTGCAAGTGTCAGGCACTGGATTCGATCCTCAGCACCACATAAAAATAAAATAAATAAAATAAAGTTTTGTATTCACCTACAACTAAAAATCACCGATTTTGGAGGTCATGCTGCTGAGCAATATATTATTAATCTCCCACTAGTTTTGTGATGATAATAGTTACCTAGATTACTTCTCAGGGACTTAAAGGCCACTTTTGTTGAAACCACTGACTGACTCTTCACTTGGTCCTGTGCAAGTGTCTGATGGATCATCTTTTGACCTTAGGAAATCAAAAACTATAGTCAGATGAGGCTAACGTCTCCATTTTCTGAACGTGCATCCCATGAAGAGCCATGAAATTTTATTATGCATGAACAAACCACTTATCACCTCCAATCACTTTCCCCTACACCCTGTTTCTTTAGCCCCAAAATACCCCTAAACCCTATCCTCAGAGAAGCAGATTTGAGACTTGGATCTCTCAACTCAGTGCTTGGTTGCCTTGGGAATAAATTCTCTTTTGCAAAACTCATTGTTTCAGTGATTGGCATACTGTGCAGCAGCCAAAAGGGGCCTTCACTGGTAACAAGCCTTTTGTATTGAACATATTTAGCTCTTTGAAACAGTTGCTGTCAAGGTGCCATAATAAAAAGCATAATATGGGTAATGTATAAACAACAGAAACCTATTTCTCACAGTTCTAGAGGCTGGAAGTCTAAGATCAATGCTGATTAAGTGTTTGGTAATGACCCATTTTTTGGTTCATAGGTGGTGCTTTCTGGCTATACTTGAAGGGACTCACGGAATCTGTCTAGCTGTCTCTGTTTTCTCTCCTCTTTTATAAGAGCACTAATCTCATTTGTGAAAGCTCTGCCTCCAAGACCTAATGAACTTCCAAAGTCCCCACCTCCTAAAACCATCACAGAGTTGAGGGGTAGTTTTTCAACATATGAATTTGGGGGGAAAAGAGGACATAAACATACAGACCATAGCACTTGCTATGTTCTTATTTTTTCTTATTTGCTGTATATCAGTGAAAACTCTGTCATTAACGAAGGAAACCCGACTCTAAAATCTTTTTCTTCTGAATTTTTCATTCACTTGTTCAAAAAGTAAAGAACATAGATTACATCTAACTTAATAAGATCCTGCTACCTGACAGACCTATTTTCATAGTTAGAACATAATTTATAAATTTGTCACTCACTTATATAACACAAGAAACCTTGTAAAAATAACATTTCTTCAAATCATAACCTTTCAAATTCAGAATTATTCAAGTAAAAATAACTATTCAAATTTTTTTGAACTATCCCTTTGCTAATTTTTGTTTTCCATATTTTTACTGGTATAATTATGCATAATAGTGGGATTTGTTATTACATATTCACACAATATAACAGTGTAATTTGGCTAATACCATTCTCCAGAATGCCCCCTTTACCTCCCTTCCTCTCTTCTCCTGGTCCCTTTCCTCTACTCTGCTAGTTTCCCTTTTATTAAATTATTTTTAAAATAGAGATGAATGGTGAATGCATCTAGGAACTTTGGGGAAATTATTTATTTCACTCCATGGAGTTTAGACAAGTAATTTCACATTTCATTTTTTTAAGTCAAGAGTCAGAAAATAGGCGGGCACAGTGATGCATGCCTGTAATCCCATTGACTCAGGAGGCTGAGACAGGAGAATCACGAGTTCAAAGTCAGCCTCAGCAAAAAGCAAGGCACTGAACAATTCAGTGAGACCCTGTCTCTAAATAAATACAAAAGAGGTCTGGGGATATGGCTCAGTGGTCGAGTGCTCCTGAGTTAAATCCCTGGTACACCCCCCAAAAAAGAGAAAACATTTTTTGTACATCCAGCACTAATAGAGATCATGGTATATCAATGAAATACTTAAATACTGAGATTGATTTTCAAATAGAATTCTATAAATAGTATTAAAAGAAAACACATAATAATACAACCTACTTGGATCTAAGAGCCTTAATTTATTCAAATTTTGAAATAAATTAGTCTTCTAAAAATTTCTCACTGAACACATTTTGTATCTGGGGATATAGCACAGTGGTAAAGAGTGGGTTCAGTCCCCTAGACCATGGGTTCAATCACCTGCACCAAAAAACACAAACAACAACAATAACAAAACACATTGTGAGAATGGGTTCAAAGATGGAGGAATCAGTCAGTCATAAGTGATTCATAAACATGATATTGTTAAGATGTGAATGAAGACTGCATGTTGGCAATACAGGCAACATCCTGCTCTCCCTCTTCTATGGAGCAAGGGCATTTCATATTTCATAGTTTCTGAACTTCCTCAGGAGTTCTGAAGGAGCATCCCCCGACCAGCGGAAACGAAGGTGCCAAGAGTTCACATCTGAAAAACCTTTAGAAGAGAGAAAAGCAATAGTTAAAATCAGAGTGAGGTGGGAAAAGAAAAAGGTAAAGACCATTTATCTATAATGGTAAACAGCTTGGAGATAAGATTTCACTGCAACATATGTAGGGTAAGTAGTCAGTATGAGTCATTAATATTTTACAGAAGCAGATTAACTTAAGCAGACTTTGAAATTCTTATGAACAGGAATTACAACATACATGTCTGAGGACCTCACATGTTTAAATGATTAATAATTATCCTCTCCAGTAATGGGAATTTAAACAAGTCAATTACAAAGATGAAACAAATTTCACACAACTTTCAAAAACTTTTCAAAAAGTGAAAGGTCAATGGTAAAGTATCCCTGGAAATATAAGCAATTGAATTCCAGGGTAATGAGATTTTTTTTAATTTCAATAAACAACATTGTTGAAAACTGAAGAAAAGGTCATTGTCCTTCTCTACTGGAAGAAGTATAAATTGATAAAAGTCCTCGGGAAGGCCAGGCATGGTGGTGCACACCTGTAATCCCAGCGGCTCCGGAGGCTGAGACAGGAGAATCATGAATCGCGAGTTCTAAACCAGCCTCAGCAACAGTGAGGTGCTAAGCAACTCAGTGAGACCCTGTCTCTAAATAAAATACAAAAAAGGGCTGGGAATGTGGCTCAGTAGTCAAGTACCTCTGAGTTCAATTCCTGGTACCAACAAACAAAAATCTTCAGGAAGGCAATTTGTCATTATTTATCAGACTTGTTAAGATGTATAAACTATTTGCCCAATAATTCTATTTCTAAAAATTCTACATCCTAAGGAAATAATAATGGATATCCCCAAGGGCTAAAATATAAGAATATTTATGATGACACCATTTATATTTTTTTTCCTGTACTAGCATTTGAACCCAGGGCCTACACATGCTAGGCAAGTGTTATACCACTGAGCTACATTCCAGCCCTATAATTTTTTTTTAATTCAAGAAGCATTCAAAATCTTCAGCAATAGAAAGTTGATTAAAAGGCTTTAATCAACTTGCTAGGCAAGTGTTATACCACTGAGCTACATTCCAGCCCTAT
Source organism: Callospermophilus lateralis (assembly GCF_048772815.1). Lineage (NCBI taxonomy): Eukaryota > Metazoa > Chordata > Mammalia > Rodentia > Sciuridae > Callospermophilus > Callospermophilus lateralis. Next base: position 40,481,933 of record NC_135319.1, read on the forward strand.
AATTTTTTTTTAATTCAAGAAGCATTCAAAATCTTCAGCAATAGAAAGTTGATTAAAAGGCTTTAATGTAGTCATTAACAATTTTTTTGAACCCAGGGTCTTACACTCGACCACTGAGCCATATCCCCTACCAATGAGCTATAACCCAACCCTGACAATTGTTTAAAATATTTATTATCATAAACAAATTCTCGTGGAATATTTGTAAGTGACAGATAATTAGAAAACAGTTTATATGGGTTGATCTCATTTTCAAATTCATTATTTACATAGGTATTAATGTAAAATTTTTTAAAACTCTAAAAGGGAAATGTTAACACCAAATATTAACAGTATTTCTCCCTGAATAGTTAGAATAGATATAATTTTCATTTTTATAATATCTAAATTTATCTGGACTTTCTTATTTTTCTTCAATAAAAAGTATGCTTTTGTGCCTTTTTTATGTTTATTGCTAATTTTAAAAAAAAATCAGTTTCCAAGCCAGGCATTCGTGGCACACCTGTAATCCCAGTGACTCAGGAGGCTAAGCAAGAGGATCACAAGTTCGCATCCAAGTTGAACAACCTAGTGAGATCCTGTTTCAAAATTTTAAAAATAGGGCTTGCAGTGAGGTTTGATTGTAGAACACTTGCCTAGCATGCATGAGGCCCTGGGTTCCATAGTACCAATTAAAAAAAAAAAGCAGTTTACAGAATAATGTGTCAAATATGGTTCTGTTGATATTTTAAAATATTGAGTCAGGAAAAAAATATACACAGAATAGTTTACAGTCTTTATATCAGGAAAATAGGATTTGTGTGTACTTTTAAAACAATTATCTTACAAAATAAACCCAGATATCATTATCCTAAGTACTTGTATGAAGACATGAATGGTGTGAATATACAACCAGAGATGTGAAAAATTGTGCTCTATATATGTAATATGAATTGTAATGCATTCTGCTGTCATATATAACAAATTAGAATCAAAGACTTTTCAAAAATCCAAAGACTTTCCATTTGAGAAAAAAGCAAAAAGGAAATTATTTCTGACAACCTATAACTCACAAAAAACTCACAAAATATACACAGCATTATCTTATTAGTTTTAGGTATACAAATATAAATGAAAATAAAGCAAACTATTATAGATATTTTCTGGGTGATAAGATTACAAGTTACTATTTTTTTCTCTTTGCTTGACCATATTTTCTTCTACGGTAAACAAGTGTCATTTTTGTAGTTTTAGAAAGACATAGTTTCAAGTTTAGGTTCCCCTAGAAATGACACGCAGGCAAGAATTCAAACCAAAGTTAATAATCTGGGAATTGATTCCAGGACACCCTGGTAAGGAAATGGGAAAGGGAACCAAAACTGTAAACATTATCAAACAAGTTATTGCCCTAAATGACCAGAGCTGATCCCACTGGGGAATCCCGGGAAACAATATAAAAACCCTTAGAGTTATTCCAAATGAAGGGTAAAGGAGCTGAGGAACTCAGCCTCCCACTCCCATCCATTGCCTGATGGCTACATCCAAAGGGTGTTGATTCCCTGGCACTTATTACTTGCTCATTTGCTGCCAGACAGGCTCCATTGCTAGGGGAAAGTCCTCTGGTGGTGTCAGTATTTGTGGTAGAGAGCATAGTGTTGGCAATGCCTGAGCAGGTAGGTACCCAGGAATATGGTGACATGCGAACAGCATCTGCATTGAATTTTTTTGTTATCATTCCAGAATGTTACACGAAACTATTTGATTTTAGAATTGTAATTATCAAAAAACATATGCATGGCAAATTTTAAAAGAAAAAGTGAAATTGTCTTATACAACTTATACATGGTCTAATGCATGAAGAGTCAGAATGCAATGGCTGTTCATCATGGAATAAGCATCATAAGGAAAACTTAAAGGTAAATATCAAGCACTGCTTGCAGATATTAACATGCTGAAAAGTAATATATGAGAAGCCACTTAAGGTTTGATAAAGGTGACATAATAATTTCTTAAATGCTGATATTATAAAAATTTACACTGTAGCATAATGAAATTATAAATAATCATACATCTGCACTTTTATACATAAAATTCCAACTCCAAGGCTCTGAAGAACCAATAATCTCTTAAACCAATAAGAGATTAAGAAAATACTGGGGCTGGGGATGTGGCTCAAGCGGTAGTGCGCTCGCCTGGCATGCATGCAGCCCGGGTTCGATCCTCAGCACCACGTACAAACAAAGATGTTGTGTCCACTGAAAACTAAAAAAATAAATATTTAAAAATTCTCTAAAAAATTTTTTTTTAAAAAAAAGAAAATACTGATAGGGCTGGGGTTGTGGCTCAGTGTAGAGCACTTGCCTAGCATGTGTGAGGCACTGGGTTCAAGTCTCAGCATCACATATAAGTAAATAAATGAAATAAAGGTCTATCAACAACTAAAAGAAATTAAGAAAATACTGATAAATGCAGCCTTTGGCAGAATTTCATCATTCTTCTCCAACAACAACTTCTCAGAACAATGATCCTTATCCCCTCCATTTTGTTCTTCAACCACAGTAAGAATATATACTTCACAATATGAGGACATCAAAACTGTCCTCATAATTTGTTATGAGTAAATTATGATATATCTACACCATGGAATATTATCAGCTGTTAAGAAGAGCAAATCCATTAGGGACATAAGGATCTAAGAAAAAGTCCCATAATGATAAGAGCTAACACTAATAATGGCACTTACCAAGTGCTTGGCACTATTCTAAATACTTTACATATATTAAATTTGTCACTCCTCAAGAAAACCTTACAAGGTAAACACTAATATTTCAACCATTATATTGATAAGAAAACTCAGACAGTGAGGGGGTTAACCAGTTTCCCCAAGGTCATACAACTCATCAGTGGGAAACTGGGATCTAGTTCTAAAGTCTGCACTTCTGAACACTGTGCAATATAAACACTCATACAAAGTATGACACCTTCTTTATTTTTAAAAATTTTATAAAAGTGCATGTACTTACTACACTTGTATTAGAGAGAACAGTGTAGGAGACATGCCTGAGCATCCACATCAGTTACTTCAGGATGTAGAAGCGGAGGAAGTCAGCAGAGTGGGGGAAACTCGAAGTTATTGCTTATCGGTGATTCTTTGAACTTTTTATAATAGGTTTATATTACTTGATTTTTTTAAAAAAGAAAATTTCCTAGAATTCTTGAGAGAGACTCAAGTGGTTCCTCAACATCATGCTTGAGTTTCCTGAAATGTCCAACCTCCTCAACCCATTCTGGTGGGTAAATGCAGTCTAAGTCTGAATCTGAAATGGAAAGATCCAGGGCTTCTGGATGCACAAAATTGAACATTACAGGTCTGAAAGAAGAAATATTTGCTCATTTGTTTCTCTATGCGGGAAGGTGGTATGTTTGTATACATGTGCTTGCTTAAAACACAGGTTTGTGGGCTGGGGTTGTGGCTTAGTGGTAGAGTACTCACCTAGCATGTGAGGCCCTGGGTTCCATCCTCAGCACCACATAAGAATAAATAAATAAAATAAAGGTATTGTGTCCATCTACAACTAAAAAAATTTTTTTAAAACACAGGTTTATGAAATTCAGGTTCTTCTTTGATCAAGTTTGTTATAACTATTTCTAATTGTGAGGTTGATGCAATCAACATGTCTACTTTACAGAGATCTCTTGATAACAAGCTGAGACACCTGAATCAAACTCAAAGAATCCTCATTTCAGCAAGTACAGAGAATGTAAAAGTTCTCCCAAAGAAAAATTTAAAGTAACTATTTCTGGAAATATTATCATTTACCACAAGCTATTTAATTATTTCTTTTTATACCAGTCAGTATTCAAAGATTCAAGAGTGTTTAAGAATCTTCTGCTTAAAGGCTTTTTTTTTGGTACCGGGTTAAACTCAGGGGTACTTGACCACTGAGCCACATCCCCAGCCCCATTTTGAATTTTATTTAGAGACAGGATCTCACTGAGTTGCTTAGCACCTCTCTTTTGCTGAGGCTGGCTTTGAACTCTCAGTCCTCCTGCCTCAGCCTCCCAAGCCACTGGCATTACAGACATGTGCCTTCGCACCTGGCTTAAAGGCCAAATTTTAATGGGATATTGCATCATAACCCTGAGAATCAACATATAATTATTTGAGATAATTACAGTGTGTGTATATAACACACCTAAAATAGTTAATACAGTTAGTTGGATGGCTAGATAGACAAAGACACAATGATAGTTAACATTTACTCAAAGCCTGTTATAGGAAAATCACTGTGCATGGATCTCCCCATTTAATCTCCATGGTAACTTCATGAGAAGGTATTTTTTTAATTGATTTTATTTTTTAAATACATGACAGTGGAATGCATTACAATTCTTATTACACATATAGAGCACAATTTTTCATATCTCTGTATATAAAGTATGTTCACACCAATTCATTTATTCATACATAGATAGTGATGTCTATCACATTCACCATCCTTGCTAACCCCCTGCCCTCTCCCTTCCCCTCCCACCCTTCTGCCCTATCTAGAGTTTGTCTATTCCTCCCATGCTCCCCCTCCCTACCCCATTATGGGTCAGTCAACTTATATCAGAGAACATTCAGCGTTTGTTTTTGGGGGCTTGGCTAACTTCACCTAGCATTATTTCATGAAAAGGTATTATTATAATTCCTTTTTATAGATGAGGAAACTGAGGTCTAGGGAAATTAAATTTCTTTTGCCAGGAAATACAGTTAATAAGTAGTAGAGTTAGACTGTGAGCTCAGATACCACAGCTTGGGAGCCAACAGTTGAACTTCTGCAATACCTTGCTTCAGTGGCTCTATAAGTGATTTGTACTGGTTATAGGGCTACTTAGAGATGAGGTATCATCTCAGAATAGTGCAGTCCCTTGGAATACAGACTCTGAAGCCAATCTACCTTAGTTCAAACTCCTTCACATACAAGCTGTATAGTCTTGAGCAAATTACTCAACCTCTCTGGGCTTGTTCTCTCATAGAAATGAAACACTAATAATAGCACAAGGCTCCCAAATTTGTAGTGAGGATTAATAAGTTAATACATGCAAACTAAAATTAAATGAGATGATAATATAAAGTAATATATATAAAGAATGTTCCTGCACATAGTAAACATGCAATAAATGTTAGCTAGTGTTATTTCATTAAAGCAAAAGACACTATGAGAAATGTCTCCTTTGGAGGAATTTATGTACTTTCCACTTTATGTATCAATGCTAAGTATCTTTTGAGATACTAAACCAATCCTTAAGTTTGGAACTACTGTACAGATTGGAAATGGTTTAGAATAAATGCAATGTAAACCAAGCTCTCCAGTTTCAGACCTACTATGTTCTGCAAAGGTATAATGATAGGACTTACTTGGAGACTCTGGATTTTGTGGAGAGTTCGACTTCTCCAGGGACTCGGGTGCTTTTTGCTTCATTTTCTCTGTGGTTGAACCCAGTTCCTCTTTCTTTATTTCTCTTTGCTCACTCCATTCTTCATTTTTAGTCTTGCTGATCTGAGTCTGCTCAGATTCTTCCAGCATCAGGTCTTTTTTACTTTTGACAGCCCAATGCATTGACTAAATTAATTAAAAGCAGACACATAAATAATAAGTCAATATGGCTTTCTATATTTAAAGTTCAATATGGATAACACCTGACCTACTATTATAGTACCAATTAACAGAACAAAATGGCTTGACCAATAAACCAGATATTCATAATTAATCCAGATATTAATTAATCCCCAAATAATAATTGAGTGATTCCTGCTAGTTTGAAGAGTAACAATACAAGAAGTCATATCATGATACACAGCAAAGCCACCAACACTAGAGAGATTTAATCAACAATTCAATACAACAATTGTGTACACACAATTGTAATCCCAGCTACTGGGAAGGCTGAGACAGAGGATCACAAGTTCAGGTCAGCCTGGTCAACTTAGTTAGACACTATCTCAAAATCAAAATAAAAAGGGCTAAGGATGTAGCTCAGTAGTAGATACTCCTGGGTTCAATTCCCAGCATCATAAAACAATTATAATGAAGTGTCCCTCAGAAAATTAAACACAGAATTACTATATGACCCAGCAATTCCATTCATAGGTATATACCCAAAATAATTGAAAACAGATGTTCAAAAAAAAACTTGTACACAAATGTGCATAGGAGCACTATTCACAGTAGGCAAAAGATAGAGACAACCCAAATGTTCATCAACTGAAAAGTGGATAAACAAAAATGTGGTATACACACAAAATAAAATATTAGTCATAAAATGGAATGAAGTACTAATATGTGCTATAATGTGGATGAGCTCTGAGAACATACTAAGTGAAAGCCAGATCAAAAAAGGTCACATATCGTATGATTCTATTTATATGAAATATTCAGAATAGACAAACTTATAGAGACAGAAAGTACATTAGTAGTTACCCGGGGCTGGAAGGAAAGGGAAATAGGAAGCTAATAGATTTCCTTTTGGGGTAATGAAAAAGTTTTGTTAACTAGAAAGTGGCAATGGATGAACGACATTGTAGACATAGTTAATGCACTGGAATTGTATACTTTAAAATGATTAAAATGGTGAATTTTATGTTATGTATATTTTACTAAAAAAATAAAAAGAGAGAGAATAGAGCCAAGACAGAGATTCAATTAACTACTATTGTAACTACTACTATTGCACCTACTTGCTAGGGTTTAATGTGTCCTCCAAATTTCATATGTTGGAAACTTTTTTTTTTTTTGTACCAGGGATTGAACTCAGAGGTGCTTAACCACTGAGCCCTATCCCCAGCCCTTTTTTATATTTTATTTAGAGACAGAGTCTCGCTGAGTTGCTTAGGGCCTCTCTATATTGCTGAGTCTGGATTTGAACTCAGGATCCTCCTACTGCAGACTCCCAAACTGCTGGGATTATAGGCATGTGCCACTGCGCCTGGCAATATGTTGTAACTTAATCCCCAGTGCAATGGTGTTAAGAGGTGGGACCAGTAAGAGGTAATTAGGCAAAGCCTTCATGAATGGATTAACATTGTTATCTCAAGAGTAGGTTTGTTATGAAAGCAAGGGGTCTCCCTCTTGCATTCTCATTCTCTCTTGCCTACTTCTGCCATGGGATAATACACCAAGCAGACCCTCTCCAGGGTAAGCCCCAAGACCTTGAACTTCCTAGCCTTCAGAACTGCACAAAATAAAAATTCATTCTGAATAAATGACCCAATCTCAGATATTCTACTAAGAAGCATCATGAAATGTACTAAGAGACACTGCTATTGCCACATGTACTATTGTGATCCTCCCACCTAGCCATGCATCAATGCAGATTTGGCAAATATTAAAATTCTGGATTATACATCTCTTTTTAATAAAATTCATGACAGAGCAGGATTTCAATCAATGTTAACTATGAACAGTGATCCTAATTTTAAGTGGGTTTACTTTAGGTGAAATTTTTTTCAAGTCCAGTTATCCTCAGATAACAAGAACTTCTTAAATACATTTTCATTTGTTTTCTTAAAAGGATGATATAAAAGTGTTTATGTACATTACATGGAAGATTTCTGAAAGGAAGCACAAGGAATTACAAGGGGGGCTATTTCTGGGAGAGGGGAGTAGAACTGGGCCTGGAATAAGAGAGGACTCATTTTTTTAATTAAATATCTTATTATATTATTCTGACTTTTTAACAATGGCATGTTAATTTTATTATATTTTAAATTTATAAATTAAAAAATCAGGATCTATATATCAGCAGTGTTGGGCATTGTCCATTGGCTTCCAGTATAACTTTTATACTTTTAGACAGAAGGAAACAAACCCTAGAAAACTGTCCCTAGAAACTTGATATCCTACCATCGTATTCAATATACTTGGTGGTGGTTCTTTGCTCAGTGATTTAATTATGTAATTGTATCTACATAGCTCTGGCTGCTTTTGGTGAGTTGTTGAGGAAGAGAAATCAAAAATGAGTCTTTTGGTGAGTTGTTGAGGAAGAGAAATCAAAAATGAGTCTTCTGATAGAAAATTTTGTTAGGTCATGTACTAAGAAATGAAAGTATGAGACAGAGGAATTTTATATATGTCCTTTTGTACCTTTTACATTTTTTTTGCCCTACATGTGCATTTCCTATTAAAATATTTTAAATTTGGGGAATTGGAGTGTAGCTCAGTGATAAAGTATTTACCTAATATGTATAAGGATTGATCCTTGGCACTGAAAAAAATTGAAAAATTACAAGTTTCTTATTTTAAGAATATGTCAAGTAAAATAATTAGCCCTAGCATATACCAAAATAATGAGCTTTGTTGATTCTTGAAAAATTATTTGAATATAACAGGAAGCTATTCCTGGCCTAGCAAGCTACCTTTGTTTACTACTGGAGCGGCTGGGATTACAGGCGTGCACCACCGCGCACCTCCAATACTTATTGAATGAACTCAAAAGTTGTAACATTTAAAAACTGTGCCACAGGGCTGGGGATGTGGCTCAAGCGGTAGCGTGCTCGCCTGGCATGCGTGCGGCCCAGGTTCAATCCTCAGCACCACGTACAAACAAAAATGTTGTGTCCGCCGAAAACTAAAAAATAAATAAATAAATATTAAAAAATTTCTCTCTCTCTCTCAAATAAATAAATAAAAACTGTGCCACAGACCACAGAAGGAGCTGTCTCCTCTAATGTCCCCTGACATGAGGGGCATCTTGCTTTTCATCTTGGTGTACTTATTTCCTGGAAAGAATGAGCCACCTTTTAATAAGGGCTTGACAGATACCACAATTTCTTATCACCTGTCTCAGGAGGACTAGTAGGAGCCATAATGACCTCATCAAAAAGAAAGGGTAAGTGCAAAAGGGTAAAATGCCTTCTTGGAGTCTCTTAATTCTGTTTTTATAAATTTGGAGTTTATGATGTGATAATGATGTGATATTAATGAAACAGGATAAAATCATCATAAATAGCATGATCTCAACAACTTTACAAGATAGATGAAGGGCAAGGGATGTTAGTTCAGTGGTAGAGCACTTGCCTAGCATGTGTGGGGCCCTGGGTCCAATCCCCAGCACTACATACACACACACACATTCACACACACACACACACACACACACACACACACACAATAGATGAATATATTCAAATATAGACAGAAATAGATATGCAGATACATATGCATATAATATGAATATAGATAAAATATATAGATAGATTAAATAACAATATATCATTCCATACAACTTCAAACCATAAGTATATTCAAACCTTCTGTCCTAATCCAGTCAAATAAGTCATTTATTCACTTTCAGCTTATCTCTTCTTAACTCTAAGGAAGAATCACCCTGAATTCTTTTCCCCATATAAATTCAATCCAAGACTAATCAATGCCAAGATCCAAGATCCAAGAACCACTTATAAAACAATTATTGCCATTATTCAGTGTAATCAACTCTCACACTCATAGGGGGGAAAAATGGAAGAAAATGCACCAAAAGGTTAACTGGTGGGGGGAGGTTAGGGCTCAGTGGCAGAGCAGTTGCCTTGCATGTGTGAAGCACTGGGTTCAATTCTCAGCACCGCATATAAATAAATGAACAAAATAAAGGTCAATCAACATCTAAAAAAAAATTTTTTTAAAGGTTAGTTGGGAGGCAGGGGCTGTGACTCAGTGGCAGAGCACTTGTCTGGCATGTGTGAGGCACTGGGTTCAATCCTTAGCACCGCATAAAAATAAACAAATAAAATAAAGGCATTCTGATCATTCACCAAAAAAAAAAAAAAAAATCAAAATTAAAAAAATAAAATGTTGGGGCTGGGATTGTGGCTCAGTGGTAGAGCACTCGCCTAGCACGGGTGGGACCCGGGTTCGATCTTCAGCATCACATAAAAATAAAGGCATTGTGTTGTGTCCATCTACACCTAAAAATATAATAAATATTTATTTAAAAAATAATAAAAATAAAATGTTAACTGGGGTTATGCCTGCATAGCAGGATTGTAAGCTTATTTATTTTATTTTAGCATTTTCCAAACTTTATGTGAGAATAATATATACATATATAAATATACGAACATATACATATATATAATTAGAAGAAAGCTAGACTTGAAAATTAAGATGTAATTATAATTGTAAAAAGGAGGAAGCCACTAGATGCCAACAGTATGGATTGGGATGGTTACCAAGTAAACACTTCACAACCAGTGCTAACTTGTAAATGCAGGTATTATGCATTTCTCTGTAGGTTTGATTTCAAAAACAAAGTTTATTTTAAAAAAATAATGGCCTCAACCAATGTAAAAAAAAAAAAAAAAAAAAAAAAAAGAGTCACTTGGCTTTGGTTGTTTTGGATTTGTTATTGGGTTGCTTTGGTTTTTTTTCATGTGCATAGAATAGAAAAGGCCGGCCAGTGGCTTCCTCTGAAAGAGGGGAAAGGATATTAGACAGGTTATTGAAAAACAAAGAGTAAGAAATGGAAGCACTCAGGGCACAGACAGCTGGAAATGTGATCTGTAAGTATCATAAGTTGGCCAAGTGACCTGTACATGATGTTTCTCTCTTAAAATCAAAATGCCTATGGTCTTTAATGACTCAGTTATAATAAATGATTTGAAAGTCCTCAGTAAAAAGGTATTATGAGACTTGTCTTCTTCCCTTTCCGAGTAAGATAGATTAAAATATTTTATCATCAGATCCCTGTGTCTGCTAATCCCAATTATAGAAATATGTGGAAAAAAGATCCAAACTATATCTAACCTCATTTACAAGTGCTTCTGGTGCTTTTTGTACAATCAGGGATGAATGCAAGAATGATGCTAAGCAGCCTAGGCTATGGAACAGATAGCCTGCAAATCACTCATTTCTGCATTTACAGTGTATTTCTCAGCTCCACTAGGGTATTGGATAGACAGAACAACATTGTGGTGGGATGTGCATACTGGGGATTAAACCCAGAGGTGCTTCACCACTGAGCTACATCCCCAGCTTTTTTTTTTTTTTTTTTTTTTTTTAAGATAGGGTCTCACTGTGTTGCTTAGGGCCTTGCTAAATTGCTGAGGCTGGCCTCAAACTTCTGATCCTCCTGTCTCAGTCTCCCAAGATGCTAGGATTATAGGTGTGTGCCACTGCACCCAGCTAGAATGATTCATTTAAATAGAATGAGCATCAATAAAAATATTAAATGAAAGCAATTGATAGAGACTTAAAAAAAGTAAAAGAAGAAGAGTCTGTACAACAAAATAATTAAATGGACAAGATTGAGAGTCAGTGTATGCATGGAATGAATTAACATAAAACAGAAACCAAGCCTATGTGCAAAGGTCACCAGTCCTAAGATATGAAAAACTGGTCTGATATGTTATTATTCTGCCTTCAAAATTAACTGTTCACCGGTTTTCCTTAATGAAACTATGTATCTCCCCCCCCTCCCCTTTCTTTCCCCCTCCCTCCCTCTCATTTTCTCACACTCTAGACCTTGGTCAACAATGGCAAATAAAATTTTAACCTACATGCCATTAAACACTGGGACAAATAGAAAAAAGAAAAAATTGACTCAGATATGTCATAGCTCAGCTGAATAACTGTATAAAATTGGTTATATTTTTTTTCCTGGATCACTTTGAGTGAATTTTTTACTTGCTTGGTGATTCCTGACCTGCTTTTGGAAACCATCCAATTAGGACAGATTGCCTGTTGAACAGGCCCAGAAGGTGTTGAATTGCACACTGTTTCCCATCTGGCTGGAGAAACTGTAGCCATGTGGACCTAGTAGGAAGCTTCCCTGGTAGTCTGTGGCCAACGGGACTCATCCCAAAGACACCTCACCTAGCTGAGAACCCAGAAACAATCAATAGACAAGTAGGTCCGTGTGAAGGTGACAGGAAGCCCCAAAAAGCCCTCCCAGAAGCAATCAATTTGTCAAATGATCAGTTCACCAAAATGTGTTTCTAATAGCTTCTATAAATTTTATAGTAATTGATGTGGCATGGAACAATTTTAACATCTTATGAGAATTTTTCTCAGAGCTTTATTTTGATTGTGGCTTCACTACAGTCATTCGCCAGCAGCCTTCCTAAAGCCAATCTGCCATCTATTTTGGAGCAAGAGAGAAAAAGAGCTATCCATATCCTGAATGACAAAGATGAAATTCTCTAAATTTCTGAGCTATGAAAACTGTTTTCAAGTTCCCAGGGTCCCAAAGGCCTAGATTACTAAAACTCTCACCCTCAACCCTGTTTAAAACCAACTCCATATATCTCCATTTAAATTTCAAACATATTAATTGATCTAGGTGAATTCTTAAAATATTTTTTACAAATGAAATTATCAGGAGGAACTTCTAGAAAAGGAAAAGAGAAATAAATGGCTAGTGAAGAGACAGAGACTTGGTATATAGGAGGGATAGCAGTTACAGTTTTATCACTTGTGAGTAATGGAAGTTCGTCACACCTATGGCTCATTTGAGGCATTCTCCCAAAGGAGAGAACTGAGACATGATCCTATGTGTTATGCTGCAAAAAATACCTTGGAATTTTTCTTACATTGTAGGTGTGAGGACAAATATTGCTCTCAACCAATGCTTTTCCTTCCACAGTGATTATCCTACGTAAATAAAAGGCAGTTAACACAAGATTGACCACTAGAGGAAAGACATTTTATGACATTTAACAATCTATAATATGTGCAGGGCAAGTCATCTGAAATTCAAATCCTAAAGTTATAACTATTTTATTGTCAGAATGGCATAAGTAAAGCCTATAACCTAAAAACCTAATGATAATGTTTATCTACAAAAGGATAGACAAAGTTCTATTAGGTGATGAACAATTGATAATCATTATTTATTAATTTCTCCAGAGTATGAATGTAAAAGGATAAACAAATGAAACACACACAGAGAAAAAGCAACAATTAAAATGTTACAGAGATTCTAGCGAGCTGGGGGTGTAGCTCAGTGGTAGCATGTTTGCCTAACATGTACAAAGCCCTGAGTTTGATCCTCAGCATCAGAGAGAGAGACCATATTTATAATTCCAGTACTAAGGATGCAGAGGTAGGAGAATCATTTCAGCCTGAGTGTACAAGACCAGTCTCAACAACAACAAAAAACTTACAGAAAGAGATGAGGCTCTCCATGTATCAATCACTCCTAACCTTTTAGGGTTAGAACAAAAAGAAAATTACAGAAAGCCTACTGAGTGACGTACAGATAGTTGAATTAATGAAGTTTTTTAAAGTGGTTGTAGCCATTTGCATGTGTTTTGGTTAGATATTAAGTGACCCCCTGCAAAGCTCGTGTGTGAACGATTCAAGAAAGTTTAGAGGTGAAATGATTGGACTATGAGAGCTTTAATCCAATCAGTGAATTAATCTCCTCATGGGGATTAGAATTACAGGAGGTGGTATGTTCCTGGAGGAGGTGGGCCATCAGGGGCATGCCTTTGGGAATTATATTTTGTCCTGGTGAGGAGAGCTCTTTCTGCTTCCTGATCATCATGTTCTGAGCCACTCTACTCCACCATAAACTTTTGCCATGATGTTCTGCCTGACCTCAAACCCCCCAAAATGGAGCCAGCCTTCTATGGACTAAGATCTCTGAAACTGTGAACCCCAGATAAACTTTTCCTTCCTAAAATTTATTAATTAATTAATGGACATAAATATCCATACATAAGTATAATATATATGTAACTAGCCATATATATTTAGCTATTAACATTTATTCATCTAGTGTTAATACATGTATATACACTATGTATGTATGTATATACATATGGATATAAACATATTATATAATTTTTTTAGCTTTTTAAAATTATTTTGAGACAGGTCTTTTTTTACATATAACACCAAGATTTCATTTTATTATTTTATTTTATTTATTTTTTTAAAATTTGTTCTTTTAGATATACATGACAATAGTGTATTTTGACATATTATACATACATGGAGTATAACTTACACTAATTAGGATCCCATTCTTAATGGTTGTACTTCACTATTGGTATATTCATATATGAACATAGGAAAGTTATGTCCAATTCATTCTACTGTCTTTTCCTATGTTCATATATGAATACAACAACAGTGAAACTCCACATCAGGTAAAATTGAGTATAGGAATTCCAAGTCCACTAAGGTAAAGAACAAAAGGAATTCAGAAACAACCCCCAACCAAACAAAAAAGATCATAAGAGAAAAAAAAATCACTGCTGATTTAAAAGCAGAGAGATACGCATCTCATCATTTTGTACCATCAATAAAAATAAATCTGAAACCAAAGGCCAGCCTAGCATTCTACTTCATCTTTGCAGAGAAGATAAATGACATAGCCAGTAACATCTAAAATTTAATTACTGAAAGATCTCCAACAGTTCATGGTTAATCCAAACTCAAAGCAGAAATAATGCACTTGGAGACAAGAAATTAGTATTAAATAGAAAGACTTTGGCAACATAATTAAAGTGGAAATTTAGAGAAGAGTTTTGAAAAATCCACAGCTAAGTTGATATCAGCTGTTAAAAATTAAGTGACAGTTGAATGGATTATCAATAAAAATGATCTATAGGTCAGAAGGGTTTAGAATAGCAAGGGAGACTAATTCAGTTGCAGTTAAGAGTTTCATACTTAAGAGACTGAAAATAATCAGAGTTAGTAGAATAATGTTTACTTAGCTAGCGTTAATAAGGAACCTTGGATATAAATAGTGAAAAAGAGAAGAACCTTAGTTCTGAATAAGTGAAGTTAAGCCACTCTTTTTTGAAAGGTTCCCCTGGTTATTTTATGTATATATACAATAAGCATATGTTAGTTTCTCATAATAATTAACCCACCTTAAACAAATTCATAGGTCTATACATTTCATTCCAAGATGAAAAAAAAGTTAACATTTTATATAGAGTGGTTTTAACTAAATACTTTGAGAGTTTTGCATTAATTTCTCCGAGTTATTTGAAAGACCTTGCCTTAGTCTTACAAGCCTTTTATATAAAAAATATTTTCTTCAATCGTCTTAAAATTAAATAAAAATAAAAAAATAAAGAAAAACTATAAAGAAAAAATAAAAACTATAAAGAAAATCTAAATATAACCCTAAAGGGCTATAATTTAAGAGGTATGAATCACTTTATAGACTAATTCTAACAAATGTCTCTAAAAACTTGCCTGTAAAGTAATTTCTATATTTAAAGTCTCAAGTCAGAGGAGTATTCCAATTAGAAGAACCTGGATAATAATTGATGCCTAAAATAATGCAATTTTTTAATTACATTTCTTTATAATATAAAGATCAATGTAAACAAAATAAGTACATAAGAGTAATTACAGTGATTTATTTAATTATTTATTTAATTCTTTAATTATTAATAACTAAATGTACTGGGGATTGAACTCAGGGCTTTGCACATGCTAAGCATGAGCTCTACCACTGAGTTACACCCCCAGCCCTTCTTATTCTATAATGTGATTATTTTGATATGTAGTGTTTTTTTAATGGTATAAAGAAAAGTAACACAATGGTTTAATAAGTCCAATAATTCACCAGAATGCAATAAGAATAACTTACAGTTCTCTCTGACTAAAGGGATCCTGTTTTTTTTTCTTTTTTAATGGATTATAAGCCTTAAAAAAAAGAACAAGCTTATATGAACAAAAAAAATGGTAGAAATGAATTTGCAATGGTTCAAAATTCAATATATGAGCAACTTTAGAAGCACATTTATTAGAACTCATAAAATGAAGTGTAAATGATAACAGGAAGTTTATATACTGAAACAAACAGCCAAAGAGACTGAAAAATGTAGTCACAGGCTCTTCTGGCTCTGATTCATTGCCTCTGTTCTGAATTTCCTCTCACAGGATTTTGTAAGCACTGAGTTAAACACAGATCCTACCAACTTTTTGTTCTTCTCCATCCTATTGCCTATTGAGTCTTGTGTTAACAAACTCTTCATCATTATGACCAAAATACCTGATATAAACAACTTAAAGGAGGAAGGCTTTATTTTAGCTCACAGTTTCAGAGGTTTCAGCCCTTGCTTAGCTGGCTCTAAGGCAGTTCTGCTGGGAAGCAGACAGAGAGACAGAAAGGAAGGAATCAGGAATGAGATATATACATCCCCAGTGACCTACCTCCTCCAACAGTTCCCCACCTACCTTCAGTTTCCACAACTTCCCAGGTGTCCATTCAGCATTCAACAGATTAATGCCCTGATAAGTGGTTGATCTCATGATTCAACCACTTTCCAAAAGCCCTGAACATTGCTGCAATGAGGACCGAATCTTCAGCACATGAGTCCTTGGGGAACATTTCATATCCAAACCATAACAACTCTTTAAGATAACTCATGAGTTTAATTCATGAGTAGCCTGAGCCTCACAGATCTACATCACCCCCCAGAGAGAAACCCACCATTTTCACCGAGTCAGTCAAAGTTTCCCACTGATGGAATGGCATCGATATCTGGCTCCTTCTCCAATGGTCATAGCGGGCTCGACTCTCTTCATTGGTCAGAATCTCTTTTGCCTTCTGCAGTTTCTGAAAAGTCTCCACTGGAAAACAAATCAAGAAATGAGAATTTCTTTCTTGGAGGGGCTAAAATTCAAACCATCAGAAGATCTTTCTAGAATCATTGCTTTGCCATTTACCAGTTATATGATCTAAGGCTAGTTTACATAGTTCAGCTTTAGTTTCCTCATTTATAAAGTATATCATAAAGACAAGGGTGATCATGTATATAAATTGCCTGACATATAGCTTATCCACTCCCTTTACATGTTCCAGGTACTGTCTGAGGTGAGGACAACAAGTTGTGAATAACAGAAAGTATTAGCAAAAGAGACAGAAATTCACAAACATTGGGAAAATAGAATTTTCTCTACTAGGGAGTTAGTGGGAAGTAGTGACCAAGCAACAGGGACAGTATGAATTAAGGTTTAAGGCAGGAAGAAACACGGTAATGATAATTTAGAGAAAGCTGAAATTGTCAATGAGGCTAAAGGACACAGGGCCAGGAAAAGAACAGTGAGGGATGGGGTCGTTGTGCACTGAACAAAAGCCTAGTCATCCTGAGCCTTCAGGGTCATGCTAAGGATTCTAGTTTTGTGTTTGTTTGTTTTTTGTGTTTTATTTTGTTTTGTCATCAGAGCAATGGAAAACTATTGGGAAGCTTTGAGTACAGTAAATAATGTTGTAGGTGCTCAGTAAGTAGTAGCTTTGTCACTGACCTGTTTGACTAGATGGCATGCAAGAGAAACGTTTCATGGCCCTATTGGAAATACTTCCAAAGTCTCTATTGCCCCCACCACCGCTACCCTATCCCCCGTAAAGTTAAAACTTCACATAGAGCAGGACACAAAACAAGCTTGATATACAAAAATCAACTGTTTCTACACATGAGCAATAAACAATCTGAAAACAAATTAAGGAAACAATTCCATTTTATAACAGCATTGAAAAGAATAAAAACACTCAGGAAATTTTTTAACAAAAGAAATGCAAGAAACATTCTAAAAACAATACAATCTTGTTTAAAGAAATTAAAAAAGATCCAAATAAATGGAAAGATACCCCATGTTACTGAATTGAAAGATTTGATATTGCCAAAGTGGTAATATTCCCCAAATTGATCTACAGATTCAACAACTTCTACTGAAATCCCATTTACTTTTTGTGCAGAAATTGACAAACTGGTTCTAAAATCTTAAAATATGTAAATATAAGGGACTCAGAACAGCCCCAACAATCTTGAAAAATAAGAACAAAGTTGGAGAACTCATACTTCTTAATTTCAAAATTTCCTCAAAGTACAGTAATGAGAACAGACTTGTTGTGACCTGAGGATAGATGTATAGATAAATGGAATAGAATTGAGAATCCAGAAATAAACCCTAACATACAGTCAACTGATTTTTTTTAAATATTTATTTTTTAGTTGTAGTTGGACAGAATGCCTTTATTTTATTTATTTATCTTTATGTGGTGCTGAGGATCGAACCCAGGCCCTCAAATGTGCTAGGCAAGCACCCTACCACTGAACCACAATCCCAGCCCCCAGTCAATTGATTTTTGACAAGAGTACCAAGATAATTCAGTTGGGAAAGAACAGTCTTCTCAGCAAATGGTTCTGAACAACTAGATATCCACATATAAAAGAATGAATTTGCATCCTTATTTAAACCATTTATAAATTTTTTAAACTTAAAATGGATCACAGATTGAAAAGTAAGAGTTAACACTATACAACTCTTAAGAAAATACTAGGAGTAAATTTTGTGACCTTAGATTAGGCACGGCTTCTTACAAATGACACCAAAAGTATAAGCAACAATAAAAACAACAATGACAAAAATAAATTAAGTGAACTACATCAAAATTAAAACTTGTATGCTTCAAAGAGTACCATCAATGCTGGATGTGGGGGTACATGCCTGCAATCCTAGCTACTAGAGAGGCTAGGTAGGATCCCAAGTTCAAAGCCACCCTGGGCAACTTAGTGAAACCTTGTCTCAAAAAAAAAAAAAAAAAAAAAATGAATGAGGATAGCACAGTGATAGAGCATTTGCCTAGCATGTATAATAACCCAGGTTCAAATGGTACAGAATAGAGGACACAGAGACCAATCCACAAAATTATAAATCTTATATTTGACAAAGGTGCTAAAAGCATGCAATGGAGAAAGGATAGCATCTTCAACAAATGGTGCTGGGAAAACTAGAAATCCATATGCAACAAAATGAATCTGAATCCCTTTCTCTTGCCATGCACAAAAGTTAACTCAAACTGGATCAAGGAGCTTGATATCAAAACAGAGACTCTGCGTCTGATAGAAGACAAAGTTGGCTCTAATCTACATATTGTGGGGTCAGGCTCCAAATTCCTTAATAGGACACCCATAGCACAAGAGTTAAAAACAAGAATCAACAAATGGGACTTACTCAAACTAAAAAGTTTTTTCTCAACAAGAGAAACAATAAGAGAGGTAAATAGGGAGCCTACATCCTGGGAACAAATTTTTACTCCTCACACTTCAGATAGAGCCCTAATATCCAGAGTATACAAAGAACTCAAAAAATTAAACAATAAGGAAACAAATAACTCAATCAACAAATGGCCAAGGACCTGAACAGACACTTCTCAGAGGAAGACATGCAATCAATCAACAAGTATACAAAAAAATGCTCACCATCTCTAGCAGCCAGAGAAATGCAAATTAAAACCACCCTAAGATACTATCTCACTCCAGTAAGAATGGCAGCCATTACGAAGTCAAACAACAAGTGCTGATGAGGATGTGGGGAAAAGGGTACACTTGTACATTGCTGGTGGAACTGCAAATTGGTGCGGCCAATTTGGAAAGCAGTATAGAGATTCCTCGAAACCTGGGAATAGAACCACCATTTGACCCAGCTATTCCCCTTCTCGGACTATTCCCCAAAGACCTTAAAAGAGCATATTATAGTGATACAGCTAACATCGATGTTCATAGCAGCACAATTCACAACAGCTAGACTGTGGAACCAACCTAGATGCCCTTCAATAGATGAATGGATAAAAAAAAATGTGGCATTTATACACAATGGAGTATTACTCAGCATTAAAAAATGACAAAATCATGGCATTTACAGGGAAATGGATGGCATTAGAGCAGATTATGCTAAGTGAAGCTAGCCAATCCCTAAAAAACAAATGCCAAATGTCTTCTTTGATATAAGGAGGGCAATTAAGAACAGAACAGGGAGGAAGAGCATGAGAAGAACATTACCATTAAACAGGGACGAGAGAGGTAGGAGGGAAAGGGAGAGAGAAGGGAAATTGCATGGAAATGGAAGGATATACTCATTGTTATACAAAATTACATATAAGAGGAAGTGAGGGGAAAGGGAGAAAAAACAAGAGAGAGAAATGAATTCCAATAGATGGGATAGAGAGAGAAGATGGGAGGGGAGGAGAGGGGGGATAGTAGAGGATAGAAAGGGCAGCAGAATACAACATACACTAGTATGGCAGTATGTAAAAACATGGCTGTGTAACCGACGTGATTCTGCAATCTGTATACGGGGTAAAAATGGGAGTTCACAATCCACTTGAATCAAATGTATGGAATATGAAATGTCAAGAGCTTTGTAATGTTTTGAACAACTAATAATAAAATAAAAATAATAAAAAGAAAAAAGAAAAAAAATAACCCAGGTTCAATCCCAGCACAAAGAAAAAGAGTATCATCAATAAAGTGAAAAGACAACCCATAGAATGGGGAAAAAAAATTAGCAAATCATAGATCTTATATGGTACTTATATCTAAAATTTGTAAAGAACTCTTACAACTCATTAATAAGATGACTCAATCACAAAATGGGTAAAAGGTTTAGACATTTCTTCAAATAAGATACACAAATAGCCAATAAACATATGAAAAGACACTCAGCATCAATAGTCTTCAAGAAGATAGAAATAGGGCTGGGGATGTGGCTCAAGCAGTAGCGCGCTCGCCTGGCATGCGTGCGGCCTGGGTTCAATCCTCAGCACCACATACAAACAAAGATGTTGTGTCTGCCAAATACTAAAAAATAAATTTTAAAAAAATTCTCTCTCTCTCTCTCTCTCTCTCTCTCTCTCTCTCTCTCTCACTCTCTCTTAAAAAAAAAAGATAGAAATAAAAACCACAGTAGAATAGCACTTTACACCTATCAGGATGGCTAAAATAGAATGATGGTAACAACTGGTGGATAGAATATAAAGAAGTAGGAACCCTCATACATGGCAGACTGGAATTCAAAATGGTATAGCAACTTCTTAATACCTCAAAATGTTAAGCAGAGTCACCATATGACCCAACAATTTAAATCCTAGGTATATATGGTGAGAAGTTAAAGCATACATCCATGCATATACTGGTATATGATAGCAGCATTATTCATAATGGCCAAAAAGTGAAACAACCCAAATGTCTATTAACTGACAAATCGATAAGCAAAATGTGGTGTATCTGGTCTGGGACTATAGCTCAGTTGGTAGAGTGCTTGCCTCACATGCACAAGGCCAAGGGTTCAATCCCCAGCCCCCCCCCACACACACACACACAAAAAGTGGTATATCTACATAAATAATATTAAGGAATTATCATTCATCAATTAAAAAAAAGAACTGAAATAATTGATATGTGCTACAACATGGATAAATAAATATAGGAAACCAGTCACAAAAGACTACATATTGTATGATTCTTATTTATATGAAATATTCAAAATTAAGTGGATTAGTAGCTACTCGGAATGGGAAGTGATTGCTTCCCTCCAAGTATGAGGTTTCCTCTTGTGATGAAATGTTCTGAAATTAGACAGTAGCAATGGTTGCATAACACTGAATATGCTAAAAACCACTGAAGTGTACCTTAAAAGGTGAATTTATAGTATGTGAATTATATCTGTTGTGTACAATTATTTGTGTTGCTTAAAATACACACACACACACACACACACACACACACACACACATATATATACACACAAAGGATCTCACAAAAATAGAAGGGAGACCTAGGATTGAGAAGGAGGGAAAAGGGGAGGGCATGGGGAATTACTGGAGAATGAAATCTACCAAATTATGCTGAGTCTATGTATGAATATACCACAATAAATCCCACTTACATATATTATTATAATGTACTGATTAAAATAATAATAAACAGAAAGGAGATAAGTAAAGTAGAGCAAACAGATTAAGGGTAGGGAGGAAGGGAGGAGAAGGGAAGACACTGCGAAATATGACTGATCAAATTATGTTATGTGCAGAGACAAATACAGCAGCATGAATCTCATTGTATTCAATTATATACACCAATAAAAATAATAATTAAAAACTATCTGTAGAGGTGATGAAAGTTTTGTATCTTGATTATGATGCTGATTACATGATTCTATACAGATGTTAAAACTGTGTGCCAAAAAGTCAATTTTACTGTATGAAATTTTTTTAAATGAAATTATTCTAAAACTACCTGAAACCATACAAGACAATTTGCAAAAGGGCCAAACATAATATTATAAATAGAAAGTATTGTCATGACCACAATTATCATTTATAAGCTCCTACTCTGTGTGAGACCCTGTGCTGGGCCTGGCATGGTCACAGTTTTCCTTTAAAAAAAAACTTTATGAGGTGGATATTATTATTATTATCCCCATCTTACAGAATCTAAGGCTACAGGAAATTAAGGTAACTTGTTCCAAGTCCCAAAGTTTCAAACAATGGAGCCATGGTTCAAACCCAAGCCTGCCAGGCTTCTAGCCTGTGCTCCAGGCCACACTTGACCACCTTTCTGCTCCTTCCATTTTCCTGGAATATTTTTTGTCCTCTGATCCCCAAATTCTTCTTCAATCCCATCATTCATTAATAATACCGAGGGGGATCCAACATGGCGGCCGGCGAGGAAGCTGCACTTTCAATATCTCCACATTAACGGGATCAGAAACACCAATTAAAACAGCTACATTCTACCTACTGAGGATCTTCTAGCAAAATTCCGTTGAAAGGAGACCTGCCGAGAATTAGTAAGTTTATTAGACGTGACAGTTTGCCCCAGACAAGTGAAACTTGACTGGCAGCGCGGGCTCAGAGTCCAATCCCGCGGCCACCCGCCGCTTCTGCAAGCGGCAGGCGGCCCAGAGCAGCGCGGCAGAAGGGTCCCCGCCCAGCCAGCAGACAGCGCCCGCCATCCCGGCTACCCTGGCGGCCCTGCTTTCGCTCGGCGAAAAGCCACCCCACCCGGCTGGTTCTTAGCCACGCCGCTGCAGCCACCCGGCTTTACAAGCACCCCCGGCGGCCCTGCTCGGCGAGAAGGGTCCCCGCCCTGCCGGCAGACAGCTCCCGCCATTCCGCTCTTGTTCTGCAAGCAGCCACCCCGCCCGCTTGGTTCTTAGCCACAAGGCTGCAGCCGCCCGGCTTTACAAGCGCCCCCGGCGACCCTGCTCGGCGAGAAGGGTCCCCGCCCTGCCGGCAGACAGCTCCCGCCATTCCGCTCTTGTTCGGCAAGCAGCCACCCCGCCCGCTTGGTTCTTAGCCACGAGGCTGCAGCCGCCCGGCTTTACAAGCGCCCCCGGCGACCCTGCTCGGCGAGAAGGGTCCCTGCCCGGCCAACAGACAGTTTCCGCCATCCCGGCTACCCTGCTGGTCCCGCTCTTGCCCTGCAAACAGCCACCCCGCCTGCCTGGGTCTTAGACACGCGGCGGCAGCCACCCGGCTTTACAAGCGCCCCCGGCGACCCTGCTTGGCGAGAAGGGTCCCCGCCCTGCCGGCAGACAGCTCTCGCCATTCCGCTCTTGTTCTGCAAACAGCCACCCCGCCCGCTTGGTTCTTAGCCACGAGGCTGCAGCCGCCCGGCTTTACAAGCGCCCCCGGCGACCCTGCTCGGCGAGAAGGGTCCCCGCCCAGCCGGCAGACAGCTCCCGCCATTCCGCTCTTGTTCTGCAAACAGCCACCCCGCCCGCTTGGTTCTTAGCCACGAGGCTGCAGCCGCCCGGCTTTACAAGCGCCCCCGGCGACCCTGCTCGGCGAGAAGGGTCCCTGCCCGGCCAACAGACAGTTTCCGCCATCCCGGCTACCCTGCCGGTCCCGCTCTTGCCCTGCAAACAGCCACCCCGCCCGCCTGGGTCTTAGACACGCGGCGGCAGCCGCCCGGCTTTACAAGCGCCCCCAGCGGCCCTACTCGTCGAGAAGGGTCCCTGCCCGGCCGGCAGACAGCTCCCACCATCCCGGCACTCCTGGCGGCCCGCCCGCTCTGCGAAGGGTTACCCCACCCGGCTCTTAGCCACGCGGGCGCCATCTGCCTGGCGCTGAGGGAGCCCCCGGCGGCCCAGCGCAGCCAGAAGGGTCCCCGCCTGGCCCGACAGAAGGCACGTGCCCTTCCGGCTCTGCTAACGGCCCTGCCCACCCAGGAAAGGGCTCCCCACCTTGAGAGGATGGGAAGGAAATCTAACCAAGCCTCTATGAATTAGCGAACTGGGATCTAAAACCAGAGATTATATCAGACCAGAGACAAGCCAGTTCCACCTCTCCCTTCGGTCACTCCTGCAAGGAGCCAGGGGCCCGCCATAGCAGAGAGGGGAAGTCACCAAAGATCGGCCAAAGAGATTCCTTCCCAGCGGACTCTAAATTAGCAGGAGCGGCGAGGGAGCCGGACGGAGCTGGCGGGAACCGTGGCAGCGGCACGGGAACCGGCGGGAGCTGAGGCGGCGCTGACGCAGGAGCCGGCGGGAGCCGCGCGGCGCGGGTCTCCCAGCTACAGCACCCACCAGTGCTGACGACTGAGGTCTCTTGCACCAGATACGGGGGCGTGGCTACCAGAAGAAAGAAACGCGATCAGTATGAAAAGACAAGGAAAGAAAGGACCACAAGCAATGCAGGTCAACTCAACTTTAGAAGAGGTAATATCTGCAGCAGATGGAATGTCAGATAAAGAATTCAGGATATACATGCTTCAGATGATCTGGAGTCTCAAAGAAGACATTAGACAGCAAAATCAGACAATGAAAGACCACTTCGACCACTTCGACAATAAATTACACAAACAAATCCAAGAAGCAAAAGATCAATTATACAGGGAGATAGAGGTTATAAAAAACAAACAAACAGAAATCCTGGAAATGCAGGAAACAATAAACCAACTTAAAAACTCAATTGAGAATACTACCAGCAGAGTAGAACACTTAGAAGATAGAACATCAGACAATGAAGACAAAGTATTTCAACTGGAGAAGAACATAGACAGCTCAGCAAAGCTGTTAAGAAACCATGAGCAGAACATTCAAGAAATATGGGATAATATAAAGAGACCCAACTTAAGGGTCATGGGGATACAGGAAGGTATTGAGGTCCAAACCAAAGGAATGACCAATCTATTCAACGAAATAATACGAGAAAACTTCCCAGACTTGAAGAATGAGACAGAATCCCAAATCCTAGAAGCCTACAGGACGCCGAATGTGCAAAATCATAAGAGAGCCACACCTAGACACATTATAATGAAGATGCCCAACATACAGAATAAGGAGAGAATTTTAAAAGCTACAAGAGAAAGGAAGCAGATTACATTTAGGGGTAAACCAATCAGGATAACAGCTGATCTTTCAACACAGACTCTGAAAGCTAGAAGATCCTGGAATAACATATTTCAAACGTTGAAAGAAAAGGGGTTCCAACCAAGAATTGTGTATCCCGCGAAATTAAGCTTCAGGATGGAAGATGAAATTAAAACCTTTCATGATAAACAAAAGTTAAAAGAATTTGCAGCTAGAAAACCAGCTCTTCAAAACATCCTCGGCAAAATATTACAGGAAGAGGAAATGGAAAATATCAATGAAAACCAACAGCGGGAGGTAGTACAGTAAAGGTGGGGGGGAATAATCAAAGAGGAAAACAAACCATGTTTAGTAACATAAATAAACAAATATGGCTGGAAGAACAAACCATATCTCAATAATAACTCTAAATGTTAATGGCTTAAACTCACCAATTAAGAGACACAGGCTAGCAGAATGGATCACTAAACAAGACCCAACAATATGCTGCCTTCAGGAGACACATCTGAAAGGAAAAGACATACATAGACTGAAGGTGAAAGGTTGGGAAAAATCATATCACTCATATGGACTTCGCAAACAAGCAGGAGTGTCCATACTCATTTCAAATAAAATAGATTTCAAGCCAAAGTTAATCAAAAGGGATGAAGAGGGACACTACATACTTCTCAAGGGAACCATACACCAACAAGACATAACAATCATAAATATATATGCCCCAAACAATGGTGCAGCTATGTTCATCAAACAAACTCTTCTCAAGTTCAAGAGTCTAATAGACCACCATACAATAATCATGGGAGACTTCAACACACCTCTCTCACCACTGGACAGATCTTCCAAACAAAAGTTGAATAAGGAAACTATAGAGCTCAATAACACAATTAATAACCTAGACTTAATTGACATATATAGAATATACCACCCAACATCAAGCAGTTACACTTTTTTCTCAGCAGCACATGGATCCTTCTCAAAAATAGATCATATATTATGTCACAGGGCAACTATTAGACAATATAAAGGAGTAGAGATAATACCATGCATATTATCTGATCATAATGGAATGAAATTGAAAATCAACAATAAAAGAAGTAAGGAAAAATCATGCATCACTTGGAGAATGAACAATAGGTTACTGAATGATCAATGGGTTATAGAAGACATCAAGGAGGAAATTAAAAAATTCTTAGAGATAAATGAAAACACAGACACAACATATCGGAATCTATGGGACACATTGAAAGCAGTTCTAAGAGGAAAATTTATTGCTTGGAGTTCATTCCTTAAAAAAAGAAAAAACCAACAAATAAATGATCTAATACTTCAACTCAAAATCCTAGAAAAAGAAGAGCAAAACAACAGCAAAAGAAGTAGAAGACAAGAAATAATTAAAATCAGAGCTGAAATTAATGAAATCGAAACAAAAGAAACAATTGAAAAAATTGACAAAACTAAAAGTTGGTTCTTTGAAAAAATAAATAAAATCGACAGACCCTTAGCCACGCTAACAAAGAGAAGAAGAGAGAGAACTCAAATTACCAGCATACGGGATGAAAAAGGCAATATCACAACAGACACTTCAGAAATACAGAAGATTATCAGAAATTATTTTGAATCCTTATACTCCAATAAAATAGAAGATAGTGAAGGCATCGATAAATTTCTTAAGTCATATGATTTGCCCAGATTGAGCCAGGAGGATATTGACAACCTAAACAGACCAATATCAATTGAGGAAATAGAAGATACCATCAAAAGACTACCAACTAAGAAAAGCCCAGGACCGGATGGGTATACAGCAGAGTTTTTCAAAACCTTTAAAGAGGAATTAACACCAATACTTTTCAAGCTATTTAAGGAAATAGAAAAAGAGGGAGAACTTCCAAATTCATTCTATGAGGCCAACATCACCCTGATTCCTAAACCAGACAAAGACACTTCAAAGAAAGAAAACTACAGACCAATATCTCTAATGAACCTAGATGCAAAAATCCTCAATAAACTTCTGGCGAACCGGATACAAAAACATATCAAAAAAATTGTGCACCATGATCAGGTAGGATTTATCCCTGGGATGCAAGGTTGGTTCAATATACGGAAATCAATAAATGTTATTCACCACATCAACAGGCTTAAAAATAAGAACCATATGGTCATCTCGATAGATGCGGAAAAAGCATTCGACAAAGTACAGCATCCCTTTATGTTCAAAACTCTAGAAAAACTAGGGATAACAGGAACATACCTCAACATTGTAAAAGCAATCTATGCTAAGCCTCAGGCTAGCATCATTCTGAATGGAGAAAAACTGAAGGCGTTCCCTCTAAAATCTGGAACAAGACAGGGATGCCCTCTCTCACCACTTCTGTTCAACATAGTTCTCGAATCACTGGCCAGAGCAATTAGACAGACGAAAGAAATTAAAGGCATAAAAATAGGAAAAGAAGAACTCAAATTATCACTATTTGCAGATGACATGATTCTATACCTAGCAGACCCAAAAGGGTCTACAAAGAAACTATTAGAGCTAATAAATGAATTCAGCAAAGTGGCAGGCTATAAGATCAACACGCATAAATCAAAGGCATTCCTGTATATCAACAACAAATCCTCTGAAATGGAAATGAGGACAACCACCCCATTCACAATATCCTCAAAGAAAATAAAATACTTGGGAATCAACCTAACAAAAGAGGTGAAAGACTTATACAATGAAAACTACAGAACCCTAAAGAGAGAAATAGAAGAAGATCTTAGAAGATGGAAAAATATACCCTGTTCATGGATAGGTAGAAGTAACATCATCAAAATGGCGATATTACCAAAAGTTCTCTATAGGTTTAATGCAATGCCAATCAAAATCCCAACGGCATTTCTTGTAGAAATAGAGAAAGCAATCATGAAATTCATATGGAAAAATAAAAGACCCAGAATAGCAAAAACAATTCTAAGCAGGAAATGTGAATCAGGCGGTATAGCTATACCAGACTTCAAACTATACTACAGAGCAATAGTAACAAAAACAGCATGGTACTGGTACCAAAACAGGCAGGTGGACCAATGGTACAGAATAGAGGACACAGAAACCAATCCACAAAACTACAACTATCTTATATTTGATAAAGGGGCTAAAAGCATGAAATGGAAGAAGGATAGCATCTTCAACAAATGGTGTTGGGAAAACTGGAAATCCATATGCAACAAAATGAAACTGAATCCCTTTCTCTCGCCATGCACAAAAGTTAACTCAAAGTGGATCAAGGAACTTAATATCAAATCAGAGACATGGCGTCTGATAGAAGAAAAAGTTGGCTATGATCTACATACTGTGGGGTCGGGCTCCAAATTCCTCAATAGGACACCCATAGCACAACAGTTAATAACTAGAATCAACAAATGGGACTTACTAAAACTAAAAAGTTTTTTCTCAGCAAAAGAAACAATAAGAGAGGTGAATAGGGAGCCTACGTCCTGGGAACAAATCTTTACTCCTCACACTTCAGACAGAGCCCTAATATCCAGAATATACAAAGAACTAAAAAAATTAGACAATGAGATAACGAATAACCCAATCAACAAATGGGCCAAGGACCTGAACAGAAATTTCTCAGAGGAGGACATACAATCAATCAACAAGTATATGAAAAAATGCTCACCATCTCTAGCAGTCAGAGAAATGCAAATCAAAACCACCCTAAGATACCATCTCACTCCAGTAAGATTGGCAGCCATTAGGAAGTCAAACAGCAACAAGTGCTGGCGAGGATGTGGAGAAAAGGGTACTCTTGTACATTGCTGGTGGGACTGCAAATTGGTGCGGCCAATTTGGAAAGCAGTATGGAGATTTCTTGGAAAGCTCGGAATGGAACCACCATTTGATCCAGCTATTCCACTACTCGGTCTATTCCCTAAAGACCTAAAAAGAGCACACTATAGGGACACTGCTACATCCATGTTCATAGCAGCACAATTCACAATAGCAAGACTGTGGAACCAACCTAGATGCCCTTCAATAGACGAATGGATAAAAAAAATGTGGCATTTATACACAATGGAGTATTACTCTGCATTAAGAAATGACAAAATCATAGAATTTGGAGGGAAATGGATGGCATTAGAGCAGATTATGCTAAGTGAAGCTAGCCAATCCCTTAAAAACAAATGCCAAATGTCTTCTTTGATATAAGGAGAGTTACTAAGAACAGAGTAGGGAAGAAGAGCATGAGAAGAAGATTAACATTAAACAGGGATGAGAGGTGGGAGGGAAAGGGAGAGAGAAGGGAAATTGCATGTAAATGGAAGGAGACCCTCAGGGGTATACAAAATTACATACAAGAGGAAGTGAGGGGAAAGGAGGGAAAATATAAGGGGGAGAAATGAATTACAGTAGAGGGGGTAGAGAAAGAAGAGGGGAGGGGAGGGGGGAGGGGGGATAGCGGAGGATGGGAAAGGCAGCAGAATACAACAGACTCCAGAATGGCAATATGTAAATCAATGTGCAACTGATGTGATTCTGCAATCTGTATATGGGGTAAAAATGGGAGTTCATATCCCACTTGAATCAAAGTGTGAATTATGATATATCAAAAACTATGTAATGTTTTGAACAACCTACAATAAAAATCAATTAAAAAAAAAAAAAAAAAAAGAAAAAGTATTGAGATACATACGCCTGCAAACACCTACTAGAATGTCTGAAACACAAGAATATAATAAATTCAAAATATTATTTGTAGTTTCTTATTTATTATTGTTCCTAAAAGCACGTGATGGCTATGAACAGATGATATTATATAAAATGATTGATATTATATAAAATGTGGTTGAGATGGGATTCTTAGATATTTTTGTTATTGCTATTGTTATTGTTAATCTTTAAAATGGAAAGACTATGATTTTAATTTTCTGTTTATCAGGAAGCAGAAGCACATCTATAATGGAGATATCTCCCATAGCTTTATGTTGACTGGGATAACAATGGAATAGATTTGATGAGAGTCATGCTGTATCTCTGTGGACTGTTTTCTTTGCAGAATTCATTATTTGCTATAAATGTCATTACATAGTCCCATGTCTTCCTTTTTTGTTGTTTTTTTGTTTTTGCTATTCACAAGGAAATGTATATGTATGTACAGGTCTGAGAGTTTTTTTGTCTCACATCCCTGTTCTTGGCTTTACTGAATAACAATGATCTTTGTCTTAATTAAAATTGTTAATGCCTTGTAAAAAAAAAAATAAAAAATAAAAAAAAAAAAAATAATACCGAGACTGTGGAGCTGGAGATGTAATTTAGTGGTAGGGCGTATGTTAGCATGCGTAAGCACCTGCACTCTATCCCTAGCACCATGGGGAAACTGGTTTTGTATATGTGGAAGAATAAGATTAGATCCCTACCCCTCATCTTGCACAAAAGTCAACTCAAAATGGGTGAAAGACCTAGGAATTAAACCAGAAATTTTGCATCTCTTAGAAGGAAATATGCAGACAACACTCCAACATACAGTTTCATGCAATGGCTTCCTCAATGGGACTACTAAAGCTCAGAAAAAATACTAAGAATTGACAAATGGGATGGCATCAAATTAAAAAGCTTCTGCACAGCAAAGGAAACAATTAAGAATATGCAGGAAGTGGGGCATGGTGGTGCACGCCTGTAATCCCAGCAGCTCCGGAGGCTGAGATAGGAGCATCACAAGTTCAAAGCCAGCACTGAGATGCTAAGCAACTCAGTGAGACTCTGTCTGTAAATAAAATACAAAAATAGGACTGGTCAAGTGCCTCTGAGTTCAATCCCTGGTATCAAAAAAAAAAAAAAAGAAAAGAAAAGAAAAGAAAAAAGAATATGAAGATATGAAGAGATAACCTACAGATTGCAAGAAAATTTTGCTACCTACTCTACTGAGAGAGGATTAATATCTGGAATATATAAATAACTCAAAAAATTTACCACCAAAAAAACCCCTCGGGGCTAGGGATGTGGCTCAAGCGGTAGCCCGCTCGCCTGGCGAGCGTGCGGCCCGGTTCGATCCTCAGCACCACATACAAACAAAGATGTTGTGTCCGCCGAAAACTGAAAAATAAATATTAAAAAAAAAAATTCTCTCTCTCTCTCTCTCTCTCTCAAAAAAAAAAAAAAAAACCTCCTAATTAATAAATGGATAAATGAACCCAAACAGATACTTCTCAAAAGAAGAAATACAATGGCAAAAAAGTATTTTTTAAAAGTTCAACTTCATCTCCATGTGTGGTGGCTCACACCTGTAAGCCCAGCAGCTCAGGAAGCTGAGGCAGAAGGATCACAAGTTCAAGGCCAGCCTCAGCAAAAGCAAGGTGCTAAGCAACTCAGTGAGACCCTGTCTCTAATTAAAATACAAAATAGTGCTGACGATGTGACTCAGTGGTACTCGACTCAGTGTTGAGTGCCTCTGAGTTCAATCCCCGGTACCCCACAAAAAGTTCAACTTCTTTTGCAATTAGGGAAATGCAAATCAAAACTACATTGAGATTTCATCTCATTCTTCTTAGAATGGCAGCCACCAAGAACATTAACAATAATAAATGCTGGAGAAGATGGAAAAAAGGAACATTTTTTAAACAATTTTGGGGGATTATAAATTAATTCAAACATTATGAAAATCAGTATGGAGGTTCCTCAAAAGACTAGAAATGGAACCACCATTTGACCCAGCTATACCATTCCTTGGTATTTATCCTAAAGAATTAAATAAAGTCAGCATACTATAGTGATACATGCATACCCATATTTATAGCAGCTCAATTCACAAGAACTAAATTATAGAACCAGCCTAGGTGTCCATCAATGGATGAATGAATAAAGAAAATGTAGCATATATACACAATGGAGTTTTGTTCAGCCATAAAGAAAAATAAAACTACATCATTTGTGGGAAAATAGTTAGAACTCAAGAGCATTATGGTAAGTGAAATAAGCCAAACTCAGAAAGTTGTATGTCTTTTCTTACATGGGGAAGATAGAGAGCAAAAGAAGGGTCAGGGAGGGGGGGTCTCATGAAAATCAAAGGGAGATCAGTAAAGTCGAGAGAAAGGGACCACAGGGAGAGAAGAGGGTAGAGAAAGGGAAAATACTGAGGAATGATTTTGACCAAATTATATTGTTATATTGTGTTCATATACAAATATGTCACAATGAATTATGTATAGTTATAACACATCCATGGGGGCTGGGGTTGTGGCTCAGCAGTAGAATGCTCACCTAGCACATGTGAGGCCTTGAGTTTGATCCTCAGCATCACATAAAAACAAATAAATAAAATAAAAGTATTGTGTCCAACTTCAACTAAAAAATAAATATTTTTTTAAAATGCATCCATTAAAAAAAAAAAAAAAGTAGAAACAGAGAAAAAACTGTTCAGCACCACACTCCTTTTTCTCCCCTGGTCTACACTTTTCTTCACACTTACTCCCAATATTATTTGCTTATGATTTCTCTTTTCTACCATAATATAAACTTCATTAAGGCAAAGACTTGTCTGTTTTGTTCTCTGTTGCATCCCTTCTACTAGAGCAGTATAGTAGGTGCTCAGAAAGGATCAGCTGAATGAACAAATGAACACGTGCTTCCTATCTTCAGCATGCATATGAAAATGGTCTTACAATGCTATTATCTGAGCTCCAAGCACCAAAGAAATAACATAAATTTTCAAAATATTTCATGAATTAGGAATATTTTAATAGTATCATACAATTAAAGTTATTTTGAAAGTGCTTAAAAATCCCTCATGAAAAGTAGCCAAGATCCTCTGAACCAGAAAAATATTGGGGCAAATATAGAGTTAATGCCTACAACACCTCCACATCAATTGTGAAAACTCTGATCTATTTCTGTACTCTAGTTAGTAAAAAAAAAAAAAAAACTGTTTTCCTAAGCCCCCACCATGCTGACAAACTACTCCAAGTGTCTGCTATCATCCTAAGCTATAGCCTGACACAGAAGGACGCCTCCAGGATGCTGCTCAGAAGCTGGTCAGCACAGGCTGTTTCCAAGCACTAACCATTTTATCAGAATAGTTAATATTACCCCTGGAGGCATCAGCAATTAATAGATTAAAGGAAATACCCTAAAGATGGGGGCAATTGAAAACTATAGGAAAACAAACTAATAAAAAGCATCCTCAGTGAGCAATCCTTCCTGTTGCTAATGGAAATGTAAATGTTCCCATGTATGAATCTGATGTCACTTTTTCCAACAGGAATAAAAAGTCTATTAAATTATCACCAAGGATACACATGCCAGCTACTACTAGTGCAGTAGTTGTAAACATTTACATTTTTAACTGTGAGTCACTTTGTCTTTGTACATTACCGTCAGCCTCACTTACCAGATATCCCAGAACAAAAGAAGTCCACTTAAAATTATTCTGATGTCAATCCCTCAGCAACAGTGAATAAGCAGAAAACAAAAGGGACCTTATCTTTTCTGTTATGTGGCCTTTTTCATGTCCCATCCTCTTTACTACATTTAATAAAAATGACTTTGGGTTTATATTTGTCCTTGAATGTATCAGCTAATTGAATGAATGACATAATATAAACATTTGCCAGTTCTGGGAAGTGAGATTTCATTTTATGAGTTTAGTGTGGCAAATAATGCTGGAACCCTTTGATAGACATTCTGATTTAACTAGTGGGCCTACTTTGAAAATATAGAGATTCTTTTCAATACATATTTCATGAAAGAATTTGCATTACTATAATCACATTTTAACTGTATTCTATTTATAATTACATGAGAAATAATAATATGTTGTCAGAATTACTTTGAAAAAAATCTATGAAAAAATATTTCTATTGTTAATAATGGTTCTCTGAGAGACCGAATAGGAATAGACTTTCCCTTTCAACATTATTTATAACATATAAACAAAAAAATGCTTATTTCAACTCAGTTTTTTTAATATTTATTTTTTAGTTGTAGTTGGACGCAATACCTTTATTTATTTATTTATTTATTTATTTTTATGTGGTGCTGAGGATCGAACCCAGGGCCTTTCACATGGGAGGCAAGCACACTACCACTGAGCCACAATCCCAGCCCCTCAATTCACAGTTTTGAAGGTTAGAACTCATGATCAATTGACCCCATTACTTTGGACCTATGGCAAAACAGCATATCAAGGTGGGAATACACAGTGGATCAAATCCACTTGCCTCATGGCCAAGATACAAAAAGAAAATGAAGGGGTCAGGGTCCCACATTCAGGAACGTGTTTTCAATGACCTAAAGTTCTCCCACTAGGCCCCACCTCTAAAGGTTCCGTCAGCTCCCAATAGCACAACACTAGAGACCAAGCCTTTAACATATGGGCCTTTGGGTAACATTCAACATCCAAGCTGTAACAGGGGAGAAAGCAATAAAAAGGATAACACTGTAGGAAAACACTGAGATATTAAAAGATAGCAGTTAGCAACAGACAAATTTCTGTCAAGCTAAAATTCATTATCTGGGTGAATTTTTTTAACATTTTAAAATATTTTTTTATCAGCAACCTTATTCTTTCTCCAAGTTTGCAAAGAATCACTTTAATTTTCAGAGAGTTGTATTAATCCAAATTGAAAAAAAAAAAAAAGAATGCTTAAACAGGTTTAAAAAACAATCTCAAAGATTGAATCATACATCATCTGTAGGCCCAACAAGAGAAGATATTGATGTCTGTGTACCTTTTCATTTTAAACAATATTTACACAGTTCAGTGTTTTTGAACAAGAAGCCTCAGGCAGCCCATACATGAAAATCCCCGTCACTATGGCAACTAGAAACAGTGATATTGAACAGTGATTTGTCACATATTGTTTGTCAGGCACAGAAAAACAACTCAAGAGTCATGCTTCACTGGAAAAGAACCCAGTTAAAAAATAACCTGGAGTAGTGGTTGTTTTAAAATGTTTATCAAGTTTTTGTGATTTCATGCCAGAACATCTTAACATTAACTCCAGTTCAAAGGGATAGTTAATGTCTCCTAGAGAAGTGTTCATGCATTCATTCATTCATTCACTCAGTCAAGAAATTATGCTGAGTAGGTGCCCTCTGCTGCAGGAACTATGCTAGGTAGAGGATATACCACTGTGAAGGAGACAAGCAGGGGGTCTGCCTCACTGAGCTTTCAGAATAACTAATAAGCAAACATATGGGGTGCTCCAGGTAGCCAGGGCACACAGGACTTTCCAGAGGAAGTGATGGCTAAGCTGAGACCTAACACAAGAGCATGACCTAATCAAGCAACTCTGGGGCAGGGGAGGGTACAGGCCTTGTGGATGTTCCAGGGAGAAGCCAGCAGGCATGGTGATCTGAAGAGTAGAAATAATAGGGCATATTAAGAATCCAATGTAGTTACGAATGGCTGAAACAGAGCTCTAGGCATGGTGGTGGAGAGAAAAAGAGGATAGAGAAATGGGGTGCATGGCATGAAGGGGCTTGTTCCTAAAGGCCCAGAAAAAGACATGCTATATATGAAATATGGGTTAGCAAAAAGAGCCACACCAAAAAAGAGTACATGCCGTATGATTTCATTTATATGACAGACAAAACTAGGCAAAGCTAATCAATGGTGATAAGAGATTAAAATATGGGAGAGGTGCGAACTCTGAACAGGACATGAAAAATGATTTCTAAGGGTGCTAAAAACGTTCTACATCTTTCACTGAACTACAGTTAAATTGTTTATACATATTTATAAATTTATCCAATTTACACTTCTGTTTGCTCATGTTATCTTAAACTAGTTGTACCTTAATAAAAAGGGAAAATCACATGAGTAAAATGGTTAAATATTTAATATATTCTTTCATATGTAAGAAATTACCTGTTTATATAAACCAAACAAAGGGAACAATGATTTCTAGAGAAAATAAACAGTTTTAAGTCAAGGAAATATTTTGCTAAATAAAGAAGATTTGGGGTTTATGCAACTTGGAGTTACAGACAGGTCTTAGCATATATTTTTATTATAGAAAAATTACACACACACACACACACATATGAACATATAGCAAACATAATCATCAAATTTAAGATCTAAATATATGACTATGGTGCAAGGCCCTTGGTTTGAACCCCATAAAACACACACACACAAAAAAAAAAAAAAAAAAAAAAAAATTTTAACTTTAAAATTGAACAAATTAAAAATAAAAATCAGAGTAGGGGGGCAGGGGATGTGGCTCAAGCGGTAGCGCGTTCGCCTGGCATGCGTGCGGCCCGGGTTCGATCCTCAGCACCACATACAAACAAAGATGTTGTGTCCGCCGAAAACTGAAAAATAAATATTGAAATTCTCTTTTCTCTCTCTCTCTCTCTCTCTCTCTCTCTCTCTCTCTCTCTCTAAAAAAAAATCAGAGTAGGAATACACAGAGACATCAAGTGCAATGATAAAGTTTTAAGCTGGGTGGTACATACATGGGCATCTGTTATACTCCATTCCTTTTTGCACATATTAAATCCATTATTTTTCCATAGTTGAAGAGAAAAATCACTATCTGCAGAATGAAGTAGTTAAAGGAATGCCTAGAGGGATCCAGGCATGAAATGAGAGTGGCTTGTCCCCATATCAAATGGTAATGGCATGAGGATGAAGGGAGGAGGACACAGGGAGAGAGACATGAAAGAGAAATCAACAGCATTTGGTAATCAACCATATATGGATGTGAAGGAAAAGAAGGAGACGAGGGTTTTTTGTTGTTGTTATTGTTTTGCTTTGTTTCAGGTACTGGGAATCAAATCCATTCTACCACACTCCCAGCCCAAAAGATGTCATTTCTGCTTGGCCAAATGAATGGATGGTGGTTTCATTCATTGAGATGAAGAAACAGAAAAATAAGCAAGAATTCTGAGGGAATAAGAGGAGAATAATGAGTTCAGATTTTGACAAGATAACTTTGAAATTGAAATTTCCAAGAAATCACTACAGTCTGAAGAGAGGAGCAAGAACAGGGTTAAGGACAAATTTGGGAGCCATGACAACGCTCAAGTCAGGAGTAAGCTGAGCAGAGAAGGAATCATAAAAGAAACAGGAAAAATCAGCCCAAAAAACTGGAAGAAAACTACAAGTACGTGTCATCCTGGTAGTTGAGGGAAAAGAGTGTTTCAGGAAGGAAGTATAGGCTGGGGACGTAGGTTAGAGGCAGAGTGCTTGCCTAGCATGCCCAGGGTGCCATGTTCAGTACCCAGGCCCTTAAAAGAAAGGAGAAGAAAAAAGGTATGGTCAACAGTGTCAAGTTCTGATCCAGGCTCAGAAAAGATACAAACTAAAAATAACTTAAATTTGGCAAATAGGAAGACCCTGATCCATTTCTGAGAAAGACAGGGAGAAAATCAGAGTGGGGTAAATGGGAAATTAATAATCCATATTACCACTGAGCATTCGATCGAAGAAGATGACCTTCCCCAATAGGGAAAGACTCTTCTTTGGTCAAGGATATACGAGTAGCTGCGTTCCCCTGCTAGAACCTCCAAACAAGCTCTCAAAGTCCATATTACTGTTGAATAGGAGCTTTTATTGCTGTTCTCTGAATTTTATCATTGAAAAAATTATTTCTTACAGTTAAAAAGTAATACTAGAAATGCAAAGATCAAAATTAAAAGTTTGGCTCTGAAGAGAAGAAGAAAGATAGGGAAGCAGTAAGGAGACAGGCTATATAGAAGGATCATTGGTTTGTTGTATTTTTTCAATCTATAATAGTATATTTAAATGATATTAACATGCTGGCAATAAAGGGAAAAATTAAAAAAAGAATATATGAACATATTCAGGTCCCCCCAAATGAAGAAAGCACAAAGGGTTCTTGTCAAGACAACCACCTGGTGACAAACATGCTCAAGTCCTGTTAACACTCCTTACCTGGTGAAATACAGCATGAACTGGACAATTATTAAACTACAAAGCAGTACATCATAGCAGAAAGAAGAATGGATGTTAAGCAACTGCTATTAGGAAAGATCTTTCACAGTCCTCTCCTTCCTACCATTCCACAGCAAAAACAACCTTTGGCATTGAACAAAAGAATAACTTTGAGCATAATAGATAAAAGAAAATTAAGTTATTATGCTATTAATTTTCTTCAGAAACAGCTGTTAGTGAATACTTACCAGCTTTGGAGTTTTCAGGATGCTTGTCGGGGTGACATTCGAGAGCCCTGACCTTAAATTCTGCCAGGATTTGTTCAACCTAAAACAAAAATCAGTGGTAAAAATAAGCAGAACAATTTACATGGCATGAAGGAAGCCATGGGCATCAGTCCTCAAACAGCCAACTATTTGTACTTATTTACTTACAGTACTGGGGATTGAACCCAGAGACTTGTGCATGCTAGGCAAGCAACTAAGCAACTATGATCCATCCCTTTTTAAAACTTTACTTCAAGACAGGGTTTTGTAACTCCTTGAGCTTGCAATCCTCCTGCCCCAGCCTCCCAAGTAGCTGGTGTTATAAATGTGCACTGCCAAGCCCACTCTGCCTGGCTCAACTTTTTATTTTGATCCTTACATTTCTAATTTGACTTTTTTTAAGTATAAGAAATAATTTCTTCAATAACAAAATTCGGAGAACATCAATAAAATCTCCCATTCAAATAGAAATACGTATTATTATATATTGTGGTAGCAGAAATTTAACTTGATTCTGTTTTTAAATGATGGCCCAAAACACTTATGAACTCAATATATTTAAATGTCCAAAGTAGTCAGTTAAGTTTCTTTGAAGAAGATATAATTGCCACCATTTTTTTTTTTTTTTCTGCCATGCTAGGTATCAAACTCAGGGCCTTGTACTTGCTAGGCAAAGTTTTTATCACTAAGTTACATCCCCAACCCACCCCTTTTCCTTTTTACAAAGAATTTCACAATTTGCAATGTCATGGGGTTCAATCCCCAGCAACCCACTTCCAAGAAAAAGAGAATTTCACAACAGAAAGAAAAAGGACATAATCTAAAACTGATAATTTTGTTGCCAATTAGCAGATTGGTTAATGATTGGGAAAATAAAAATTCTAGCCCAAGCTAAAATGAGGGTCCTCCATGATTTGATTCTATTTTACTTTTCTGTCTAATCCCTATTGTGAATTATTAAGACTTGCATTTATTAATCATAACTGCAATAACAGCAGCAGGAGACAACAGTAGTTATGCAGCTCTGGAATCTGATTGCTTTGTTTTAAATCCCAGTTCTAATAAGAGATTTTAGGCAAGTTATACAACTTCCATGTATCTAGGTCTCCTTCTCTTTACATCAGATTGATAATATAAAAGTATATGACTTTTGTATACTTTTGAGTATATAACATAAAACCTGATCATTAAGAACTTAATAAAATACCATTATTAAATATCAGTGATTAAGTAACTTGTCTAAAGTCTAATTTCTTTTACAACTGAGTTATTAGCCAGGCACAGTGACATATGCCTGTAATCCCAGCAGCTGAGGAGGCTGAGGCAGGAGGATCAAGAGTTCAAAGCCACCCTTAGCAACTTAGCAAGGCTCTAAGCAACTCAGTAAAATCTGTCTCTAAATAAAAAAAATACACAAAAAATGGGGGGGGGGAATAAGTGATCGAGTGCCCCTGAGTTCAATCCCTAGTACAAAAAAAAAAAAAAAGAAAGAAAGAAAGAAAGAAAGAGGAAAAAAACTGAGTTATTTTGTTAACAAAGCATTTGGACTTTAAATCCTATCATTTAAAACATCATTTTATATGCCTGAAATCTTCAGGCTTAGGAAACTATGATTTGGTTCAATATTTATTAGCCACTATTAATCAAATTAACCTCTTAAGAAATAAATTCATGAGCAACTCAGCTCAAAATTGTCATAAGATTCAAAGGAGAAACACATTCTTTCTAATCAGCTCTATGTCATCCTTAATCAATTTTTATAAAATATACCTTTACTTGTACAGTCAAAGTCACACTCTATTAGATAGACATATGTAGAAAGCCCTGACTAATCTTGTTCTTTTCCTTGTTAAGCTTCTACTGAGAACCCCTTGGAATAGCAGAAAAGGATTAGTCTTCCTGTTAAGAACTTTAATTAATTGTGAGTTTCTTCTTTTTACGTGCTCCCTTTAACCATCAGAAACCATAACCTGTTTATATAAAAAAATAAAATTGAAAATTAGGTTTATTTTTAAATTTTAAAATATTAAATATTCTGGGTAGGGATGTAGTTCAGTGGTAGATTACAAACTTAACATGTGCAAGCCTCTGGGTTCAATCAGCACAAGGAAAGAAAGTAGGCAGGCAGGCAGGGAGGGAGGGGAAGGATTGAGGAAGGAATGGGAAGGGAAAGGAAGGGAAGAAAAAGAAAGGATTCTAAAGAGCATAGTAGTAAGCATGTTTAAATTACTAAGTAATTTATAAATAAAAATTCTCTCTGAAAAAATTTCTGTCAATACAGAATAGAAAGTAAAAGTTCTTATACCCCTCTTCCCCCCAAGACTATAGATTATATTCTTCAAAATATACATTTTACACATATTTATGTACATATTTTGGAGGGGTTTTTTAGATATTTTTGTAGTTGTAGACAGACAGAATGTCTTTATTTTATTTGTTAATTTTTATGTGGTGCTGAGGATCGAACCCAGTGCCTCATGCATGCTAGGCAAGCACTCTGCCAGTGAGCTATAGCCCCAGCCCTCTTGAAGTTTTTAAATAACATAAATAGATAAAATGACACCCATCAAAAGTAGAAAGTTTGGTTTTTGTGGCTGTTGTTTTATTTTTTTAATTCATAACCCATTAGAAAACATTCTAGTATGAATCAGTAGAAGCAAATGGTAAATTCTCAGCAATACTAACATGTGTAACTGTTATTTTTTTTTTCTTTATCTTTTCTGGATTTTGTCAACTTTTTTTTTAATTAAGTACAGCCCATGGGTCTGTACTTAATTAAATTGCCTAGTATGTGTGAGGCACTGAGTTCCATTCTCAGCACCACATATAAATAAATAAAAGTCCATCAACAACTAATAAAATATTTTTTTAAAAAAACAGCCTATATCTTTAATTACTTCATTATTTTAACCACAGACCTTCTATAGGGCTAACTCTGGGTAAACTGAATAGTAGGATAGTTTGTTTTGTACACCCTTTATTTATCTCCTGGCCTCCACACCTCATGTGCCCAGTGCCAAATGCAGGCTACAGACAGCTGATGCACTCTATGTCAAGGTCCACTGATTCCTGCTTTCCTGATCCAACGTCCAATGATCTGGAAAATTGCCTATTCTGTTGGCCAGTAAACATAGGAAAAAATGTTCAACTTCACTCGTAATCAAATAAATCAAAGCCGATAAAGGGAGATAATGACCACTGTTACTGAAGGTACAAATAAATGAACACTCCTGCTGTCCTGGTGAGGACATAGTAGGTACAAACTCTCTGGAAAGCAATTGGGATAATACTACACACACACACACATACATATGTGGAAAGCCTTTAGTTTATTCCTATTCTTTGATCCAACAATTCTAACTCTAGGAATTCATCTAAAGAGATTATCAGAAGTGGAAAAGAATTTACAAGAAGGTTCAAGAAATAAAATATAATTTTAAACAACCTATATGTCTGATAATAGGATATTTGTTAAAAATTAATTGTAACCTAACTATAGGCTCTGGAATACTTTGCAGACATAAAAATATCATCTTGGGGGCCAGATGTAGTGACACATGCCTTAATCCTAACAACTCAGGAGGTTAAGGCATGAGCAGTGCAAGTTCAAGGTCAATCTCAAACAATTTAGAAAGACCCTGTCTCAAATTTAAAAATAAACAAATAAATAACTGGGAATGTAGCTCAATGGTAAAGCTCAACTCAATTCCCAGCACTGCAAAAAAAAAAAAAAAAATATATATATATATATATATATATATATATATATATATATATATATATCTTGTAGTAGTAGAGTTTTAACAACTTGAAAAAAATTGTATGATTTTATAAGAAAATGGAAGCTACAGGCTGAGGTTGTAGTTCAGTGGTCAAGCACTTGACTAGCACATGTGAGGCACTGGGTTCAATCCTCAGCACCACATAAAATTAATAAGTAAATAAAATATATGTTTCCAAAAAATGGAAGCTACAGGCATTATGTGCAGTACAAATCCAGAAAAGTTATATTTAATAAGATTATTATATATGTATATAAAACAATTATACTAAGATTTATTGAAATTTACTATGTGCTAAGCATTGTTCTAAACACTTTACATATAGTGTTTCATTTAATTCTCACAACTATATGAAGTGAATACTATTATTATTCCCATTTTTCAGATTCAGAAACAGACATAGTGTTATGGTGTCGATGTGGTGTCCCCCAAAAGCTCATTTGTGAGACAATGCAAGAAGGTTTGAAAGAGAAATGATTGGGTTACAGCCTTAACCTAATAAGTGAATTAACCCC
Organism: Callospermophilus lateralis; assembly: GCF_048772815.1. Taxonomy (NCBI): domain Eukaryota; kingdom Metazoa; phylum Chordata; class Mammalia; order Rodentia; family Sciuridae; genus Callospermophilus; species Callospermophilus lateralis. Next base: position 40,524,459 of record NC_135319.1, read on the forward strand.
TGATGAGATTAACTGAGTGGTAACTGGAGGAAGGTGGGGTGTGGCTGGAGTAGCTAATTTGGGGCATGGCCATGGGGTATATATTTTATCTGGCAAGTGAAGACCTCTCTCTCTGCTCTCTGATCACCATGTGAGCCTGTTCCCTCTGCCACCCCCTCCTGCCACGATGTGCTGCCTCACCTGAGCCCTAAGGAATGCAGTCAGCTGCCTATGAACTAAAACCCTTGAAACTGTGAGCCCTCAAATAAGCTATCTCTTCCCTAAAATTGGTCAGATCCTTTAGTCGCAGAAGTGAAAAAACTGACTAAAATACATAGATAAAATAATTTTCCCAAGGTCACAAAGCTAGTAAGTAGCAGATCCAGAAATCAAAACACATATAAAAATACTCATATAAATACAAATATGCATGTATTTGCATACATGCATAGACATAACAATGTACAGTGCTTCAGCTGTCTGTGGACTGTATTTGGCACTAGGCACATGGGGTGTGGAGGCCAGGAGATAAATAAAGAGTGTCCAAAACAAACTATCCTACTATATCAGTTTACCCAGAGTTAACATGCATAAATCTTACTCCAAAATGTTAAACATTTAGGTTAACGTTTTCTTTGTGATTTTTTTGTACTCCACATATCCTTAGTGAGCATATATCAACTTTAGAACTTAAATTTCTAAACTTAGAAGCTTATTTCCACATCCTGTTATCAAAATGTTTTGGTTTATCCAAGGAAATACTCTAGTATGCAATGGAGACTAATTTGATTCCTACTTGATGAATCCAAATTTCTCTAGTGCCTTTTGTCTCTCTGTGCACCTAAATTATGGCCTTCTAGGACTATTTTGGCCCCAGCTCTTCTCTGAAATCTTTATTTAATTCTTGTTGTGCTTATGGATGGTATCACACAGCTCAGTCCTTAATTGTTCATAATTTTTTTTCCTGTGCATTAGCTTTAGTTCCTCAACTAGATTGACAACTTCTTTACACTCTGGCACCGTATCTCATTTTTTAGTTTTATTTTGTTCTAAGTTATTTCCCACCTACCACCACCCCTTTGCTATCACTTCTAGTACCAGCCCAATAAAAAGTGTTCAATTGGTAAGAAAGAATGAAGGAACTTTGGATTGTGCAGAAGAGAGTGAGAGGAAGGGTGGGGCAGCGAGAATGGGAAGGATGGTAGAATGAGACAGACATTATTACCCTATATACATGTACATGTATGATTACACTACTGGTGTGACTCAGCTCCATGTACAGCCAGAGGAATGAGACGTTATGCTCTATTTGTATGCAATGTGTCAATATGCATTCTACTGTCATGTATAACTAATTAGAACAGAAAAATTAAATAAAAAAGTGTTCAATGATTACCTGATTATAGACTGACAGATGTTCTTTAAGTAACATCATTATAGTAGAAAAGCTTTCTTAAAAGGATGAACTGATTCTAGTGATGGAAATCCGTTTGCTACAGAATGTGCTATAGAATGGAGGACTCGTTTTAATAAGTGAGTTAATTAGTATTATTTCAATTCACTCATTTTGAAACTGAATTTTACTCACAAAACTCCAGATGTTAGCAATATCCCTGAAACAAATGAAAGACCCTCTTATACATTCCAATCAAATGGAAATTAATTAAAACATGAACCATAGAAACAATTTGAACCACAAAATAAATAATGTTAGTCATTTGGGTTATTGCCCTTAAAATATAATAACAACCCATTAAATAAATTGAATAAATGGAGAAGAAAAAAATTAACCTTACCAATAGGAAAGAATAGTAGAATGAATCAGACATAAATTTCCCATGTTCGTGTATGAATACATGACCAGAGTAACTCCATATCATGTACAGAAGAATGAGAAGTTATACTCCAAGTATGTATAATATGTCAATATACACTCTATTGTCATGTATATCTAAAAATAATAAATTAAAAAAAATAATTTGGCCTTACAGAAGAATTCCAACTAATAAATGTAAATGAAATGAGGGAAATAGAAAGTCACCATTAGGCAAATGACATAGTCATTAGTATCATGATCAAAATCCACCAGAAGATATCAACTCAGGGTGAAAGTTTGAGGGGAAAGAGTACAGTCTCAAATCATCTAACCCCAAGATAACTGATAATTACAAAAGGAAAAATTATAACCCTACCATAGAAACCTAGCAGAAGAGATCTGACACCATATTAACCAAATGATCACAGTCAATAAACAGCAAAGATACAACATCACTGCCATGGTATGGCTTCCAAAAAAATGCATAATCTCAATCTAATCCTCAAAAGTTATCAGATAAAACTAAATTGAAGTATATTCTACAAAATAACTAATAAGTACTCTTCAAAATGTCCAGGTTATAAAAGATAAAGTAAGAAAAATTTCAAATTGGAGGAAGCTAAGGAAACAGGACAACTTAGCGTTGTAAGGGATCTTGGCTTAGATCCTGGACCAGAAAATAAACATTAATAGGAAAATTTATGAAATTAGGTAAGACATAATTTAGATCAAGGATTGACTGACAGTAGCTCTTAAGCTAAATCTGCCTGCTAGGTTTTTATTTTGTTTTGTTTTGTTTTTGTTTTCTTTGTACCAGGGATTGAACCCGGTAGTGCTTAACCAGTGAGCCACATCCCCAGCCCTATTTTGTATTTTATTTAGAGACAGTGTCTCACTGAGTTGCTAATTGCCTGGCTGTTGCTGAGGCTGGCTTTGAACTCTCGATCCTCCTGCCTTGGCCTCCCCAGCCCCTGGGATTACAGACGTATGCCACCATGCTCAGCTACAGATACATATCTAAATGCAGATTCCCAGGCTCTCACCCATACCTAATAAGAAATCTGAAGAAAAAAAAAAGACATTTTAAAAATAATGCAGCCCCTAGAATATCATTCACAATATCCCTATGAGTTCAAAACAATGGCCACAACCACACCTACAACAACCTACTACTCTGTATCAGGCACTGTACCAAGCATTTTGTATGAATCATATCTCAATCTCCACAACTCTATAAAGTGGGTACTATTGATGCCCATTTTCAAATTAGGAAACTGAGGCATAGAAAAGTAAGTTTCTCCAGGTCACACAGTTATAAGTGGGAGAGGTCAAAATTCAAACCAAGGAAGCATGAAGGCAATAAGAAAAACAAATAGATGTTTCAATTTATCAGATTTTTACTCAATTTTCAAGTCCATGAAATCTTGGAGTCATGAAGTCTTTTTAACATTACTGCCCAAATAGTGACCAAATATATAAGAACAAGTAAGAACTAAATAAGATCCTTATCAGGAAAGATACTTTGTACCTAGTGTGGTACAAAGTATGTATGTATCAATACTTCAGAGGGTTTTATACCATGTATCTTTCCTGTCAAATCCCACATACAGAGAAAAGGCTGGCTGATCTGAGATCAGACTTCAGAATATTATTTTAACATTGGAAAGATGTTTTTTTCAACACAACAGCATGGAAATTTCCCCTGATTTATATATAATCATACATAAGGTAAAGTAGGAAATTAGTCTCATTGCTTATTATCAAGATTATATTTTTAATTTGTAAAGGATGATTTTTAAAAGTATCCAAGGGAGGGCTGTTGTAGCCTCACACATGTGAGGCATTGGGTTAAAAGATTCATAATTACTGTTCTAGAACCATTGGAAAATAGGCAAACTTAACTTTGGATATAATTAATTTTCAACACAAGTTTTAAATAGTAAGAACTATAAATCAAATCAAAACATTATTTAGACCATTATGGTGGCGCACACCTGTAATCCCAGTGGCTCCAGAGGCTGAGACAGGAGGATAGTGAGTTCAAAGCCAGCTTCAGCAATTTAGTTCAGGTGCTAAGCAACTCAGTGAGACCCTGTCTCTAAATAAAATACAAAATAGGGCTGGAGATGAGGCTCAGTGGTCAAATGCCCCTGAGTTCAATCCCCAGTGCAAAAAAAAAAAAAAAAAAAACATTATGTTGGAGGGACTGGGTATATAGCTCAGTTGGTACAGTGCTTGTCTTGCTTGCACAAAGTCCTGGGTTCAATCCTCAGCACAACACAACAAACCAAAAAGGAAAAAAAAAATTATGTGGGTATATCAATTTAATTATTAAAAGTAAAATCAAAATATCAATTTTCTTTGAAATCATTTTGGTATGAAGCGTTCTGATTAATTTTAGAGCGCTAAATCAAGTAATATTTTAAGTGAAGGAAATTCATCCAGTACAAATCAAGTTAAGGAAATGTCACATTAAATTAAAAATGGCATAAAACTTTTTAATGGGAAGGACATCCATTGAAAATAAAAAGTGAGGGAGAAGCTACTAGAAAGCTGAGCAGGAGGATTAAAAGTTTGAGGCCATCCTGGGCAACTTAGCAAGACTCTGTCTCAAAATAAAAAATAAAAATGGCTGGGCAATTTGGTGGTAAAGTGACCCTAGGTTCAATCCCAGGACCCTCCCCCGCCAAAAAAAAAAAAAAAAAAAAAAAGTGGAGTATAGAGGAAATCATGCATACACAAAGAAGACACAAAGAAGTAAGGAAATTGTAACAGGTCATGTCATTAAAAGTAAATGAGCCAGGGTATGATGGTGCACCCCTGAAATCCTAGCTACTCAAGAGGCTAAGGCAGGATGCAAGTTTGAGGCCAGCCTGAGCAACTTAACAAGGCCTATTTCACAATAAAATTAAAAAAAAAAAAAAAAAAAAAAAAACAGGTCTGGGAATGGGGAATGTAGCTAGGCAGGGTGCTTGCATAAGATCTAATACCAAAAAAAAAAAAAAAAAAAAAAAAAAAAGTTACCTAGAAATGCTACACCATTGACAGATCAGTAAAATATATCCAGAAAAGAAATAATGCTTTTATTTTCCTTTTAATACATGTCATGGTACATAGAAAGAAGTATGAATTTAACTGGAAATCATGAAGTGAAACTGTTATAAATTCTATAAATAAATCATGGAATCATTTCTTGTGAGTCTAAAACTAATACTCCTCAGGAAAGACAAGAGCCTAGCTACCAAAGATTGACTGACCATATCAAGAGATTCATTGTGAGACTATAATGACTTTGACTTTATAATCTGTCACATATTTTTAAAAATCCAAATTATAAAACTTCTCAAGTTAAATTATGTTACTTTAATTTTAGAAAATTCCTTCAAAATTTATTTTCTAACAGTATAAACCAAACTGTGAATGAGAAAGATGATAAAATTAGTAATAAACTTTATCAATTGCGATAAGCAAACTGCCACCAACATAAACAAGAATAGCATATTACTCTTCAAGAAAAATATGTAACTAAAAGAGCATTATAATTTGTTTTCTCCCTGTGTTTTCTAATTTTACATTACTTAAGATAACTTCCTCACTGTGGCAAGAAAAGAGATTTTAGTTCTTTATGTCTAATATTGCACTTTATTCTCAAATCAAAACTCTTGATTTTATGAAACAAGAATATCAAAATATTTGCTTTTATATTTAAATTTAAAATATTTTTCTTTAATAAAGAAGTGCTGAAACACTCCTTAACATGCTTTAACAAACATAGAGTTTTTCATGCATGTTTCATGCATACATGTTTTGTTTCAGAAACCATGCTTTCCAAAAGTAATTTCTGTCACACAATTTGAGATATTAATATAAAACAATGATTCCTGATTTATAATTTAAATGGTCATAAAAATACATGTTTTTAAAAAATAACTGATTAACCAGAAAATTACATTTCATTTTAATTATAACATGACATACTACAATAAAGGTATAGCTAAGTGTATACTCTAAAACATCAGCAATTACATCAAATTTTTAATATGTATTTTTAGCACATTGTAAAGTAGAATGTATGACCATTAGCCAGAAAATATACAAACAGAATTTGATCAGAGGTTTCCAATATAATTGCCATGAAATACTATACAAAACCCAACATACAGTTAAATCTTTAACATTCTTTAAGTTAAAGTGCTTTAAGGCGATACATGATTAGGATTTCAGATAATGTAGCTAAAAGTTCAAAATTAACATCTTAAATAAAAACTTGAAATACTGTGAGAAACAGCAGCATTATTCATAGTCTTACCGAAGAGAGTTCATCACATCCCAGTAATGTGTAGTAATCTTCACTTTCTTCCAACCTGTAATTCAGTATTGCATCCATTTAGATCAGTAAATCAGCTTCTCTCAGAAACAAGAGACACGATGAGCTTCAAATTAATAGGAAAACCCTCTTTAAATCTGAATGACGAAGGCACGTTCCAAACAGCAAAAGCTAGCTTTAAGACTGATCTCAGTCAATACGCCAGATGTCAGTCTAGACCTTTGTAAACACTACCTCTCATTGGCCATTTGCTGAGGAAAAAAAGAATAGACCACACGCTTGGCGCTGCAGTGCTGCCTGGGATCTGTAGTTTCTGAAGTGGTGAGATCAACTATTCATCTTATGTGTTAGTAAAGCCTTTTTACGAATTCCACAAATTGGTCATCTTGTCTTTTTCTATATATTTTTATCTTTTCTTCTTCTTTTTTAAGAAACAGAAGAAAATTTGAAACAATGTAGCAAAATTTTAGGATTTATTAGATGAGAAATGAGTATTTTGAATATTTAGAACATTTTGTAATGGGGTGGGGAGGGGCGGCTAGAAAGTGTATAACGCTTACCCAGTATGCTCCATGTCCTGGATTCAATCCCCGGAACAAAAACAAACAAACAAAAAAGGTAATTTTTACAATAATCTTAGAGTGGAAGAAAATAAAAACTAGGATAGCAAGCTCTCATTTGTTTAATAATACTCATTCAATAAATATTTATTGAGGACCTATTTTATGCTCACAAAAATTCTTGATTTCTGTAGAATTTTTGGGGGGGTGGGTGGAAAAGGGGCTGCTGGGGGTGGGACTCATGACATGTGAATGCTAGGTAAGGGCTTTTCCACTGAGATACACCCCCAGCCTCTAGAGGTTTCCTTCTGATAGAGAAAGAGAAATGATAAACTAAGCAGAAACAGGGTTATTTAAAATAGTGCTTTGTTCTACACAGGAAATAGGTCAGTAAGAAGGAAAATTATATGACAACCTGAGTCAGATTATTGCACCATTTGTCCTGGCTGGCTTTCTCCAGGCTCGGGTGTATAGAGTGGATCTAGAAAACTTGTATTTCAATTCATTTTGTCCATTGGAAAGGCAGCCTCGCCCTGGGATTCAGAGGTGAGTAGTCAGGCATAGATCCACTGTGTACAGGCTTATCCTTACTTAGTTGCTAAGGCTGGCCTTGAATTTACAATCCTTCTGCCTCAACCTCCCCAGTAGTTAGGATTATAGGTATGTGCCACTGCACCCAGCTTGCCTTAATGCTTCAAATCACCCCATAAGTTATAACTTTGGAATAAAAAATACTGTTTCATCTAGCCCACCTCTACAAATCTTATTTAAGGTTTATTTCTGAAGAGAAGCGGGAATAAGAACTGAAAGCACCATTGTTACTAATCTTTCATTATCTATGCTCTCTTCCCAAAAGTTCTGTATGAGATTTTTAAACAAACTACAATTCTTGTTTTGGAAATTTTCCCACATCCCTTGAGGTGTCTGGATTTCTGTTTGGGTATCACGAAATCTTAATCAGAATCACTGATGGCTGTCCTTTACATGATGTGAAATTGCTGCTTTGAAAAACAACATAGTGGTCTCCCCAGAATTAAACATAGAACTACCACATGCTGCAGCCATTTCACTTCTGAGTATATACACACAACTCACGGCATTATTCATAATAGGTAAAAGGTGAAGGCAACCTATATGTTCCTCAAGAGATGAGTAAATAAAATATGGAGGGGATGGAGATGTAGCTCAGTGGTACAGTGCTTTGCCTAGCACGCATGGAACCCTGGGTTCAACTCCAGCAGTGGCACCACCACCACCACCAGCAACAACAGCAAACATAAACACACACATATAGAGGTATACATATATGTGGGATATATATATGGAATATTAATCAACCTTGAAAGGCTTAAAAAGAATTTCTGAAACTTAAAGACATTATGCCTCATAGTGAAAGCAAAATGACAAATACTGCCTTGTTCCATTTATTTGAGGTATCTATAGTAACTGAATTCATGGAGACTGAAGTAGATGTCACTAGGGGGTAGGGAGAGAGGTGAATGGGGTCATTTTTTTAAGTGGGCACAGAGTTTCAGTATGGGAGGATGAGAAAAGTTCTGAAGATGGATGATATTAATAGCTTCACAACAATGTAAATGTAAATGTATTTAATGCCACTGAACTGCACACTTAAAAATGGTCAAATGAAGCCAGGTACAGTGGCAATGACCTCAGCCACTTGGAAGGCTAAGGCAGGAGGATCACAAACCCAAGGCCAGCCTCAGCAATTCAGTGAGACCCTCAGCAACTTAGTGAGGAGTGTTTCAATAGAAATTTAAAAAAAAAAAAAAAAAACAGCTGGGGATGAAGCTCACTGGTAGAGCGCCCTTGGATTCAGTTCCCAGTACCAAAACAAATGAACAAACAAAGGTTGAAAGGATGGTGTGGTGGCACACATTTGTAATCCCAGTGACTCAGGAAGCAAGAGGATTGCAAGTTCAAGGCAAGCCTGAGCCAATCCAGTAAAACTCTGTCTCAAAATAAAAAAATAAAAAATTTTAAAGGGGTGGGAATGTAACTCAGGGATAAAGTCCCCCTGGGTCCAATTCCCTATACCTCAAAAAGAAAGTTAAATGACAATTTTGGCATGGTATGTATCTTACTGCAATTAAAAATAAATAAATAAAAGAGGGCTTAGTGGTAAAGTACTTCTCTAGTATGAGTGAGGCCCTGGATTTGATCCCTAGCAGTCCCCCACGGCCCTACCCCCCACCCCCTGCACACACCAAAAAAGATGATGTGAAATACCTCAAAGACAAAACTCTGACCAGAAAGGAAAGAAATAAGTGTTGTTCTTTTTTTTGTTTTGTTTTGTTTTTGTTTTTAATTTAATTTAATTTAATTTTGTACTGTGGGATAAAACCAGGGGTACTCTACCACTGTGCTACATCCCAGGCCTTTTTATGTTGAGAAAGGATCTGGTGAAGTTGCTGAAACTGGCCTAGAACTTGTGATCCTCCTGCCTCCTTCTTCAAGTTGCTGAGATTACAGGCCTGCCATGAAACAGTCTGTGCCTGGCAAAAGTGTTGTTCTTGAGAATAGTCAGGACAATGCTTTAATGTTGTTCTGAAGAACAGGAACAATAAAAGATATTTATGAAAGGAATTTTGGTAAAGCAGATGTTATTAACTCATGGACTGTTTTTCCTAGACCATCATGTTCTCATTCTGAACACTGAAGTTAGTAGATTTACAAAGGTGCTCAACAACTGCAGAAGAAATTTGTACATTCTTTCTGAAATGGAAATTGGTATGTCATAAATTAAAGAGTTTTAGGTAGTGCATGTCTATAATCCAAGCAACTCAGGAGGCTGAAGCAGGAAGATTGTAAATTTCAGGCCAGTCTGGACAATTTAGTCTCAAAATAAATATAATGGTCTGGGATGTAGTTCAGTGGTTAAGTACCCCGGGGTTCAATTCCCAGTCACAAAAAAAAAAAAAAAAAAAAAAAAAAGTTAAAAGAGCTTTGCATGATCTTTGTTAAGAAATTCCATACCCAGGAATTTATTTAAAGATTATAATCAAGAAGATGTGCAGATATAGCAATAATAATGGTTGTCTTAACCAAGATACAGTTACCACAGTAAAAGTTTTTGAGAGAAAAAATGAAATGTCCAACAATCATATAAATAACGTCACATATAGCAACATACTATGAAACAATACAATTTCTAGAAAATGTTCACACTCTGTTTTTAAGAGAGAAAAAAAAATCACGAAACAGTCTGTACTATGTAAAGTTCACTGAGCACTGAGACTTATTTACCTTATTAAGTATAAATTATACCTTGATTAAAAGTATAAAAAAGAAACAAACTATGTTTATTTTCATTTTTTGTTGATGGGAATTGAACCCTGGGCCTTCCATGTGCAAAGCACACACTCTTCCATGGATCTACACGCTCAGGCTCTTTTAAATTTTAATTTAAGCCAAGTACACTGGTGTACATCTGTAATCCCAGTGAATCAGCAGGCTGAAGCAGGAGGATCACAAGTTCCAGGCCAGTCTCAGCAATTTAGCAAGACCTTAACAATTCAGAGACCCTGTTTCTAAATAAAATATAAAAAAGGGCTGGGGATGTGGCTCAGTGGTTAAGTGCCCCTGTTTTCAATCCCTAGTAACACAAATAAATAAGTAAACTTTAAAAGAACATATAGTATGGTTCCAGTGTTACGAATATACACTGTGTGCATATTTATAAAATATGAGAAAGTGTATACTCCAAAATATGATGTGTTATAACTAGAGATTGTAACTCACTCTGGGGTCATCGATAATTTACAGTTTATTATTTTTATTTATCTACATTTGCTAAGATGAACATATATTATTCATCTAGTAAGAAAAAAAAAATAAGAAGCAATCAGTAAAAGCTACAAATTGCCAAAGGTCACATAGCAATTTACTTACTTAGTAGAGATGACCATTCAGAAGCCTGTTTCAAGGACTTCTTTGGTCTGCTTTGATTTTATAGCGCATTTTGCGTTGGCTACGTCGTTGGCCAATTAACTCACCCTTTGAGGCTCACAGTACACTGTGCAGTTGACAAAGAAGAATGAAATGGGGGCTGTTGGTTAGCTCAGTGGTAGAGGACTTACCTGGCATAAGTTGGATACTCAGCACCACCAAGAACAGAATAAAAAAAAATTTTAAATAAACCCTCCCATTATTGCCTGGAATTATACAGAGTGATGAAACAACCCTGAACTCTACTCCATATTCTTTGAATAGGGTTTATCTTAAATATCAGATTCTTATTTCATTAAATTAATTGAGAGCACAAGATTGATCCTGATGAAACTTTAGCACATCACATAACGAAACGCCAAATCATGCAGCTTTGCGTGAAAGTTTAATTGTAATTCATAAAAAATATTCACAAAGTACATGGAAAAAAAAACGACGAGGGGACAGGAAGCATCGCCCGGCCTAGGACTACAACTCCCACGAGGCCCAGCGGGAACGGCGCCGAAGGGGTGACGGGGGAACGTGCCATTGCTTAGGTCTCCAGGGCGCCACCCCTCGGCAAGTTCTGTACTTACTTGAAATTCGTAGTCAGGAGATGGTAAGAGAAACATACCTGAAACATCTCAAACGAAAGAGAGAAAGGCTGGGAACTAAGAGGCTGCAAGGCCCGGAATCTCTGAGCGAGGACGGAATATTAGCCAACCCCTAGGGGGCCTTGCGCCGCCCCCAGAGTCCATTCACCCAGACAGCGCCCTCTGCGGGCCCCGCGTTTCTCTCCAGCCTCGCGCTGGGTCTCTGTCGTGCAGAATGGCACTGACGCCTTCTCTTTGCCGTTCTGACACATTCTAGTTTCCAAGGCGCAAACCCAAATTCCAGAGACGGTACCTGCAACCATTCGTCCTGGTTTCCCACAACACAGCGCCCCCACCCCCTCACAGCCTGGAATGCTGGAGACCCCTGGGCGCTGGTACCAGGGCTGGATCGATTTAGCGCCCAGCCCTCAGCCTGCTCTTCAGAGGCTACTGATCCGTTCGAGCTCAAGGTCCATGGGAAAGAAAACAGCCTTTCCAGGACCTTACATGCCCTAGGCTTCTGTCCCTCCATTTTGTAAAACAGGGAATAAGATTCCTCGCTGTCTTACAAAGCAAAAAAGCGTCCTGATCCAAGAATAGAATGTGTTGAAAAGTTCTGTTAAGTCAAACATAAAAAAGGATTTATAAGTGGTCTTCAAAGATTGTTGGACTATTTGGAAGTTGTAATCAGGTGTGATGACAAATGCTATTAATCCCATTGTTAAGACTAATAATAGTGCACAGGATGTTAATAATAGGGTTTTTTTGTGGAGTTGGGGAGACGGGGTGTCTGGGAACTCTGTGCTTTCCACTCCATTATGTTGTGAACCTAAAGTGCTCTAAAAAGTAAGAGGGTTTTTTTGTTTTGTTTTGTTTTTTAGTTTTTTTGGGTTTTTTTTTTTTTTTTTTGAGGGGGGGGGGTGTTCATTTCTGTATGTGTGATGCGAGGGTTCTAACCCGGGGCCTCAGGCATGCTAGGCACCGTCCTGTACCACTGAGCTACACCCCCAACCCCAGTTTTATTCATTTTTAAACAGTAACAATAGGGAGTATAATAACCACCTTTCAAAAGACAAAGTTACAACAAATGTAGCTTAAGGGGTCTTAATTGACTTGTCCGCATTTCTAGAATCAAGCAACAACTCAGTTCAATGAGCTGAGCAGGATGGCTTTATGGGCAGAAAAAGGCTGAGAAAAGCAGAAACAGAACAAAAAGCTGATTGGTGGTTTCGAAGTTGCTTTCTTTGTAAAGGTTACAGCATAGGGAACTTATGTCCTAATTATGCTAGCTAACACGGGTCTATTTGGGGATTTGGCTATGTTCTCTCCCTGTCTCCTGGCTTCCTCTCCCCTGATGTCTTGGAAGGTGATAGAATGGGGATCCACCTTACGCTTTGGGTATAAACCTTGCTGCCTGTCCACCGGTTGCTTATTTTAAAACTGGCAATTCCGCCTTTTCTTACTTTCCCTCTCCCCCTTCCTAAAAGCAAGGGAAACAAGACTAGCATTTTTTTCCCCCGTCCCAGGCTAAACTAAGGCATGCTTCACTGCCTAAAGAATATCACTGCCCACAAGAATTAAGAAACTCCAAACCCGGGAACTGGAGCAATGACTTTCTCCAGGATACCCCCTGGAAACTTATCAATTATATCTACTGATAATATTATTATCCCAGCTCTTATATTCTTTTTTTATTTGGTTTTGGTTTTGTTTTGGTACCAGGAATTGAACCCAGGGAAGCTTTACCCCTGAGCTACATCCCCAAACTTTTTTTTTTTTTTTTAGTTGTAGATGACACAATATTTATTTATTTATTTTTTTTTTAGTGTAGTGCCAGATCAAACCCAGTGCCTCACATGTGCTAGGCAAGCACTTTACCACTGAGCCACAACCCAGCCCTCCCCAGACCTTTTTATTCTTTTCTTTGAGACAGTCTCACTAACATTGCTGACACTAACCTCAAACTTGGCAATCCTCCTTCTTCAGCCTCCCAAGTCATGTTCCTCTTTTTAAAGCCGGGTTTTCCCCCTGGCAGGAAAAATTACAGCCTCTGGGGTAGGAATCCCCTGTGTTTCTCCTTTGTTAGCAAATTGGTGAAACTTTTTTTCTTTTTATCAAAACAGAAACAAGGACTGAGTTTCCAGAATCAATCAGATAAAAAGACTTAGTTTTAGCTTGGTGATGTTGAAGTTCAGCATGAGTAATCCCATTTTGGTTTCATCTGTTAAGCCTTGAGCAGAAAATCAGACCAAATCAATGGCCTCCTATAAATTTTAAAACACTCCAATTATATGCCAGTGGTAAAGATAGAGTTTAAACCCTGCCATGTGTGACTTCAAAGTTCATGGGGAAGAAAGTACATAAAACACTATAGCACCCTATGTGCATATGTGTACCTTTGTAACTCTACATCATGGACTACCTGACAAATGAGAAGTTATACTCCATTTATGTATGATGTGTCACAAAGCTGTCATGTATAACTAATTGGAACAAATTTTTAAAAATTTAAAAAGAAAACACTAAATCATATTATCTGGCAAATTTTGGCATGGTACAAAATGCACTAGACAAGGTGTCTGGAGACCTGATTTCCAGTATCAGATCTCCACTGACTCCTTGCTCCGCCATGTCTTCTTGATTTGTGAAGGATATTGGGCCAAAAGAGTAATTCTCAAACTTTAAAGTGCCCCTAAATCACCTAGAGATCTGGTTAAGATGCAGCTTTTAGCTGGGAATGTAGCTCAGTGGTAGAGTGCTTGCATAGTGTGTTCAAGGCCCTGGTTTGATCCCCAGCACTTAAGAAAAAAGATGCAAATTTTGCTTCACGATGTCTGGATAATGTCTGTGATTTCTAACAAGCACCCAAGTGAAGTTCATGCTTATCTAGGGACCACACTTGGAATAGCAAGGGGCAGAGTGAGTGACGTCTGAGATCTTTTCAGCCTCTAACACAGGTGCAATCATTATTTACCTCTAACCTTAGTATCTTTACTCTCAGATATTAAAATATTTGTCAAAAAGGAGATGAGGGGGCCTGGGATTGTGGCTCAGTGGTAGAGCACTTGTCTCCCATGTGTGAAACCCTGGGTTCAATCCTCAGCACCACATAAAATAAATAAATAAATAAATAAATAAATAAATAAATAAATAAATAAAGGTATTGTGTCCATCTACAACTAAAAACTATTTTTTTAAAAAAAGGTGAGGGACTCCCCATTTGAATCAAATGTATGATATGTCAAGATCATTGTAATGTTTTGAGCAACTAATAAAAACATTTTTTTTAAAAAAGGTGAGGGACTAAAGATTCCTATTTGAAGCCAAAAAATTTGAACTATTATTATGATAACTATTATTATGATAATAATATCTCTAGAAGGGCTGGGAGTGTAACTTCATGGTAAAGTGCTTGTCTAGTATGCATATAGCCCGGGGTTTGATCCCCAGCACTGCCCAAAATAAATAATAAAAATAATAATATCTCTGGAAGAATATACAAGAAACCCGTAAGAGTAGTTATTTTTATGGGGGTGGGGACTAGATGGGCTGAGTACAGAAATTGGAGATAAACTATACTGGATGCTTTTTTATTCTTTATGAATTTTTGATATGTGTTTCCAATTTTTAAAAATTTGTGTTGAGGGAGATAGAGGAAAATCAAGCCCATGGCATCCTAAACATGCATTTTACTACCACCACCCCCTTAATTTGTTATTGTATATAGAAAAGTGGTTAATACACCATCTGTTAGTAAAGGAACAATTCACAAAATTATTACTTTGGGTCTTCTATTTAACAGATTTATTTGAAAGAGTTAGAATGAAATTCTTTGAGAATGACTAGGAAACAAGCACTTAAATACCCCCCTATTTTTTTTCTTCTCAACTAGAATTGTGGTGGAGTATATTAGTAGTCAGGCAGTAACCAGATAATGAAGATAGTTACAGGTAAATAATTACTTAAAGGCATGAGCCTGGATACGATTACTCATGAGATAACAGTTAAGATATGTGATTCCCTGATCCTATGAGTCCTGATTCCAAGAACCTAGACCAGTGATCCTCTGACTGTACTTTACAATCACTTAGTACTTTGTATGATTAAAATAAGAACATGATTTTATGAACCATATAGTTATTCCCATACAAATAGATGGTTTTTTTCACAATGCTTAAAGAGGGAAAATAAGAACAAATGTCACAAGGAATATACTCAATAGATGAGGTAAATTAACCGTAGAATGATAAGTTTCAATTTCACCCAATTATTAAAGTCTAGTTGCTCAAGTAGAATGGAAGTAGTTCTCTGTGGATTTAAAATTTAATCAAAGTTTGAGGCTTACTGTCCTACAAGAGGGTCTCAAGAGAAATGAATTGACCAGTGCAGCAGAGACCTACAAGATCCCTTCATCCTAGAAAGGGACGCTAGTATTGCAGGGCAAGGCATCAGAATGGCCTCAAGGGGATGTGGCTCAAGCGGTAGCGCGCTCGCCTGGCATGCGTGCGGCCCAGGTTCGATCCTCACCACCACATACAAACAAAGATGTTGTGTCCACCGAGAACTAAAAAATAAATAATAAACTTCTCTCTCTCTCTCTCTCTCTCTCTCTCTCTCTTAAAAAAAGAAAAGAAAAGAAAGTAACCTTGCCACAGCCTAAGTTTTCAGTGTCTGTCAAAATCCTCCGTCTATATATATTCTAAAGTCTAATAGTTGAGACCAATCACCACATATATGTGGAGTGGCAAAACCTCCTCATGGGGAGGGAAAGTAAATTCCATATTGTTCTTATCACAGCAAAATGTATGTCACTTGCATAGCAAACTTTGTAAGTATCTATTGGGTTTATTTCTTTCCTTTTTACAGTGTTGGGGATTAAGTCCAGGGCCTTCCGCATACTAGGCAAGCACTCTACCCCTGAGCTGCATATCCAGCACTATGTAAGTATTTGGAATTATTCCTTGGAACCACCAGATGACCCAGCTTTACCAGTCCTTGGTATTTCTTCTAAAGAGTTAAGGTCATCATAGTGTAGCAATACATGCATACCCATATTTTTGTTTGCATATCCATTTTTTATAGCAGCCAGATTTACAATAGCCAAACTATGAAACTAGCATAGGTGTACATCAATGAATGAGTGGATAAAGAAAATATGGTATAGGGCTGGGGATGTGGCTCAAGCGGTAGCATGCTCGCCTGGCATGCATGCGGCCCGGGTTCGATCCTCAGCACCACATACAAACAAAGATGTTGTGTCCGCTGAAAACTAAAAAAAAAAAAAAAAAAAAAAAAAAAAAAAAAAATATATATATATATATATATATATATATATATATATATAATTTATATATATAAATTCTCTCTCTCTCTCTCTTTAAAAAAAAAGAAAAGAAAATATGGTATATATTTACAACAGAGTTTTATTCAGCCATAAAGAATGAAATGATGTCATTTATGGGAAATGGATGAACTTGAGAACAAACACTGTGTTAAGTGAAATAAGCCAAACTCGGAAAGTCAGGGGTTGTATGTTTTCTCTCATATGTGGAAACTAGAGAGGACAAAGGAAAAGAAAGTTGTGGGGAGGGTTGAATCTCATGAAAATAGAAGGGAGATCAGCAGAGTAGAGGAAAGGGACAGGAGTGGGGGAGGGAAAAGGGAAATCCTAGGGAATGATAATGACCAAATTATATTATTATATTAGGTTGCATGTAAGAATAGGTAACAATGAATCCCACCATTATGTACAATTATAATGCACCAGTAAAAAATATGAGGAAAAGTATTGGAATCACTTCGAAGCTGCATTAACACTTATGTGCTAAGACCTTCCTGAACACCAATTAAAAAGAAATCTCAGGGTGGGACGTGGGTATTTTTTTAGAGCTCCCTAGAGTGATTCTAATGTAGAGCAAGGTGTCACCTAGACCTAGGATATTAATCTGATGGAAAATATTAATAGAATAAAAACAATGAGGGCTGGGGTTGTGGGTTCAGTAGTAGAGTGCTTGCCTAGCATATGTGAGGCCCTGGGTTCAATTCTCAG
Organism: Callospermophilus lateralis; assembly: GCF_048772815.1. NCBI lineage: Eukaryota > Metazoa > Chordata > Mammalia > Rodentia > Sciuridae > Callospermophilus > Callospermophilus lateralis. Next base: position 40,541,728 of record NC_135319.1, read on the forward strand.
CACCGCATATAAATAAATAAAATAAAGATCCATCAACAGCTAAATATATATATATATATATATATATATATATATATATATATATATATATATATTTTTTTTTTTAAAAACAATGACTTATAATGAATTATTTTTATGTCCTAGGTTTCATCCTCTCTGGTAAATTTAGAGAATCCATTTAATTCAGTGATAAATTCAAAGATACTATATGATTCTGTGAAAACTCAGCTTGCCAAATAAATGTCTGGCAAAAGGGAGTGAAATATAAATATAGAGTAATATTCATGAGCACACTAGTGGCTAGGCAAAAGTTGCTTGAGAACGTGGTATTTGCTGTGGGGGTATAAAAGGAATCTATTTTAGTGGTTCTTCCCATAAGGAACTTGCATTGCAATTAAAGAGACAAGACTGAACTTGTGAGCCATAGATCAATTCAAAATGTCAAGTTCTCTGCACTCTCATTCTGGCCCCCTTATAGACATGTGAATTTATACTTCTGATATGTATGTATGCAAATATATATTCAATAGCTATCCAAGTAGCAAAATATATATATACTCAAGGATAATGTACTGGTTAAATGCCTATGGTCTAAAATCAGATTCAAATCCCAGATTTAACCGCTGTGGGATCCTACTTAATGATCTTGTGCCTCAGATTGCACTTTTCCATCTATACAGGGGATAGTAATAGCCCCTTCCTCACAGGATTGATTTAAGGATTGAGCAGGATAACATGTGGTATCTAGTATGTAATAATAGCTCCATAAATATCAGCTATTGTTATCCTGGTTGACAGATGCTAAGGGGTGAGTTAAGGAGAGAATGAAAGAGTTGTTGGGGAAACCACATAGAAGAGGAGATATGACCAAGAAGGGAGGAAGAAGTAGTTTTGTCCAGGTGAAGAGAAGACAAAACAGTATAGACCTGAGAAAAGCTCAGAAGAGATGGTGACCGGGGCCAGAGTATTTAAGTCATTAAGTTTCAAGACAATCATACTGGGGAGTTTTCTTGATGTTTGAATTGTAAAAACTAAAGACTTTGCTGGTACCTGTTTCATGATATCTACTCTGTGTCTGGAGGGATCACTATAGTGATTTTTCAGTTTTTCTCCATCCATCATTTGGCAAGTTTAATGCATATGGTCTAAAATCAGATGATTTCAAGAATTGAAACTTCTTCTGAATATTTCAGAGTTCAATTACAGATTTTGGTGGGTTTCTGGGATTGGATCAGAACCTCAGGCAGGCTAAGCTTTAAAACTGACCACCACCCTATCCACTTAGTTCTCATTACAAGATGCCTGTGCTTGATCAGAGTCACCAGCACTACCTCATGATCACCACTAGAGGGACTAGAACCAAAGGAATCATCGTGCTTTTAGGCACAGTATTGTATTTACTTTTCTTGATTCCTGTTCAATACTCGCATTTTTTTCCCCTTGAACCATATTTATTATTTCATGAGTTGTGTGTGTGTTTGTATGTTGTATATGTGAAAAGTACTGGGGATTAAACCCAGAGGTTCTCTAACCACTGAGTTACATCCCCAATTCTTATTTTTTTGAGACAGGATCTCACTAAATTGGTGAGGCGAGGCTCAAACTTGCAATCCTCCTGTATCAGCCTCCAAAGTCTCTGAAATTACAGGTTAATCGTAAATTTTTTTAAATATTTTTAAATCCAAACCTTACTCAAAGAAAACCAAAGGAGAGGGCTGGGGAAGAATAGTTCAGTGGATTAGACAAAGGGGAATGAAGGGAAGGGAGTGGGGTTAGGAATAGGAAAGACAATAGAGTGAATCAGACATGACTTTCCTATGTTCATATATGATACACCACCAGTGAAACTCTACATCCATGTACAACCACATGTATGGGATCTTAATTAAAATAAGTTTATTCCATGTCAGAATACACTGTACTGTCATGTATGTCTAAAAACAACAACAACCACAAAAAAAAAAAAAAAAAAATCTAAAGAGTTCTACTGACCCTCATCTCCAATTCCTATTTATACAGCTGCTTTTATCCTTCCCAATAGTTTCAATGTACATACAAACATGTTTATCCTTTTACTTATACTCCAACAACCACTCTGACTTCATCTTACCACTCTGTGCCTGCTATGCAGACTATATTCCAGATCTTCAAACTCACCAAGCTTTTTCAGCCTCAGGACCTTTGCACTCACTATATTGTCTTCCTGGACCCCTTCCTGCTCTCAGAACCTCTTCACTGAGGTGTCAGTGCATGTGTCAGTTCCACAGAGATGCCTTTCGTGATTCCTGTCAAGTCACTCACCATCACTGTTTGAAATTACCTTGTTTGTTTATATTCTTGTCTGTTTATTCACTACCAAAACCTCCATGAGAATAGGAGCCTTGGCTGCCTTGTTTACTTCCATATCTCTACTGTCCAGAACATGAATTAAGAACTCAAAAGCATTTTTTCAATAGAAAAAGTGAAAGAATGCTGTAAATACTATTTTGTGGCTTTATTTTTATTATACATGGGTAAGTGTTAATATTTTGTTAATATACTCTTAGTTTATTTGACTCTTTAGGTTAAATATTTACATGACTCAAAAATAAAAAATAAAGTAAAGCCGGGAGTACTGGCACATGCCTGTAATTCCAGCAACTAGGGGAGGCTGAGGCAGGAGGATTTGAGTTCAAACTCAGCCTCAGCAACTTAGTGAGGCCCTAAGCAACTCAGAGAGACACTGTCTCTAATAAAATAAAGGGCTGAGAATGTAGCTCAGTGGTTAAGTGTCCCTGGGTTCAATCCCTGGTACCAAAAATAAATAAATTAGTTAATTAATTAATAATAAAATTAAAATAATATAAAAGGTATTCAGTGAAAAATCTCATATCCACTTTCATCTCCCATCTATCTAGTTCCCCCTCAATTATGTAACCATTTGTATTAATTTATTATATATTCTGTACTCAAAAACATATTCTCTTATTCTTATAGCAACATAGTATGTATACTGTTCTGCACCTTCATTCTTTAAATAGAATAGCTGAACAGCTTTTAAGATTTATATAAATTTATAATTTATTTTACTCGATTCTCTACTGATGGTCTGTTGGTTATTTTCAGTTTTTCTTATTGTAAACAGTGTTGCAGTAATTACTTTCATGCTTGATAAATGTACAGGAGAATAAATTCCTGGCAGTAGAATGTCTAAAGTAAAAGATATGTGTAAAAGATTCTTACCACCAGTCGTGATGGTGAATGCCTGCAATCCCACCAACTGGGAAGGCTAAGACAGGAGGATCATAAGTTCAAGGCCAGGCTCAGCAATTTAGCGAGGCCCTGAGCAAGGTAGCAAGACCCTGTCTCAAAATGAAAGCACTAGAGATGTGGCTCAGTGGTTAAGCATTCCTGCATTCAATTCCCAGTACAAAAAAAAAAAAAAAAAGTCTTACCAAACTTGTTTTCAAGAAGGTTGTCTCAATTTATAATCACACCAATGGTATAAAAAAAACACCCATTTCCCACACCCTTGCCCATGAGTATTATAGATATTTTGTTTGCCAATCTAATGGATGAAAAATGTTATTGTTTTGATTTTTTTTCATTTTTCTACATATATATATATATAAAGCTAAATGCCTTTTCACATTTTAAAATAACTTTATTGATATATAATAATTCACATACCATTTATTTATTTATGTGTATATATATTTTGTATTTTAATATATATTTATATACAGTATATATTTTTATATTTATATGTGTACCTATGAATATGTGTGTGTGTGTATTTGTGTGTGTGTGTATTTGTGTGTATGTGTGCGTGTGTGTGTACCAGGGATTGAACATAGGGTTGCTTAAGCACTGATCCACATCCCCAGCCATTTTTTTTTTTAAGAGAGAGAGAGAGAGAGAATTTTTTTAATATTTATTTTTTAGTTCTCGGCAGACACAACATCTTTGTCTGTATGTGGTGCTGAGGATCGAACCCGGGCTGCACGCATGCCAGGCGAGCACGCTACCGCTTGAGACACATCCCCAGCCCCCCCAGCCATTTTTATATTTTTATTTAGAGACAGGGTCTCACCAAGTTACCTAGGGCCTCACTAAATTGCTGAAGCTGGCTTTGAACTTGCAATCCTCCAGGCCCAGCTTCCCTAGCCATGTATACTACCATGCCTGGCTAATTCACATACCACTTAAAGTATATAACAATGCTTTTTATTCACAACCATCACCACAGTCAAATAATTGGGGTTTTATTTATTGCTCGGTTTAATTTCACCTATAAAAAGAGGAATTCCCACCAGGCACAGTGGTGAGTGCCTATAATTCCAGCTATTTAGGAATCTGAGTCAGGAGGTCTTCAGTTTGAACTGTTGCCTGGGCAACACAACAAGACCCACACACCTCAAATCAAAAACAAACATAAGGAAAGAGCAACTCCTTTCAAAGTTTCTGACCACCTCCAAAGGCAGAGGCTAAACTCTTCAACTTTCTGACAACCTCTAAGAATAAAGGTATACTTTATCCAAATTTAAACAGCAAGAAAATACTTACACAACAGACACCAAAACATTTAAAAGTTTGAACATATTTAAATATTTGAACTTAATATTTAAATATTAGAAAACGTGTAATCCAGGAGCCACAGTGGTGCACACCTGTAATCCCAGCAACTTGGGAGGCTGAAGCAGGAGGTTTGGGAGTTCAAACTCAGTCGCAGCAACTTAGTGAGGCCCTGAGCAATTCAAGGAGACCCTGCCTAATAAAATATAAAAAAGGACTGGGCTCACCCAGAGCCAGGACCTCACCCACTGCAATCTGTCTCACGCAGAGCCAGGAAACACTGCACCCCTGCAAAGAGGAACACCGCACTTGTGCTGCGGTTCCCTATCCACCAACATGTAACTGCACCCAAACCACCTTCATCTTGGGACCCTACTACCACCACCATAACCCTTTCCACGTGGTAATCTCCACTGTAGAACAAGGAACAGAGCCAGGAGGCAGCTGACCATTGCAGCACCACACGCTACAGTGTGCCATCACCGAACAGGATGCCCAATGCCACCGCATAACCCATCCTTCCAGCCCCCTCTCTGAAAGAGGTTGCCTACATCTTGGAACACCTCCACCTCCATCTTGGGTTACCTCCGCTGCCACGTCCTCTGCCACATTTAGTTAGGGCAGATTCCATCTTGGGACACCAACTGAGGCCTGGAAGCCCAACAGCAAGGTACCTACAGGCTTGTGCCATTGTTACCACCAACTAGGGACAACAGCCAGGACCTGGAGGGCCATCACCAAGGTCCCGGTTGCACCAGAGGTATCCTACTAGGTGTGCTAACAGACATCATCCTGTGGCAGAGGCAAGAGGGAGACTTGCATGGGGCTGCCTCTCTCTCTTTTTTTCCTCCTGATAACAGCCAACTTCTGTTGATTCCCCTTCCACTTGTTCTATAATCGAATACCTCTACGTTCTCATATCCTATTTCATAAACATCACACTCTACACACACACACACACACACACACACACACACACACACATACTGTCCACCAATAGAAATTGTAAACCCTGATGTGAACCTACTGGCTATATGGTAGAAGATAACCGTGCCTGTCATTTCTATTTATAGCAGCAAACTGTGTCTAAATAGAAGCTAATTGATTTATGGCTGCATATTAGTTGCATTGGGTGTGGTAAACATTGATATCCCCCTTAAAGCTAAGGTATTCCTGTCCTGCAGGGACACTACAAGATTATAGAGTAGAAACTGCAACGCCTGAGATCCGCACTGCAAGAGAAGAAGACTCATAAGCAACATGGAAAAACAAGGGGAGAAGGTGCCCCAAACAAACAAGATACTGTAACAATAGAATCCATTGACAGTGCAGTAGATGAAAAGACAGAGAAGGGGTTCAGAATGTACATGATTAAAATGATCTGCAAATTAAAGAATGATCTAAGTGAGCAAATACAGGCAAAAATTGATCACTCCCACAAAGAGATAAGACATCAAATACAGATAACAAAAGATTACTCCAAGAAAGAGCTAGAGATTTTGAGAGAAAAAAATGGAAATCCTTGAAATGAAAGAAACAATAAACCAAATAAAAAACTAAATAGAAAGCATCACCAATAGACTAGATCACTTGAAAGACAGGACCTCAGACAATGAAGATAAAATAAAAATCTGGAAATCAAACTTGACCACATAGTGAAGATGCTAAGAAATCATGAACAGAACATCCAAGAATTCTGGGATAACATCAAAAAAAAAAAAAAAAAAAAAAAAAAAAAAGTCCAAGATATCCGGATAGAGGAAGGCACAGAGTTTCAAACCAAAGGAACGTACAATCTTTTCAATGAAATAATATCAGAAAATTTCCCCAAAATGATTAATGAATTGGAAAATCAAATACAAGAGGCTTACAGGACACCAAATACACAAAATTATAACAGATCTACACCAAGGCACATTATAATTAAAATGACCAGCATACAGAATAAGGATAGAATTTTAAAGGCTGCAAGAGAGAAGAATCAGATTATATATAGAGGGAAATCAACTCAGATCTCAGCAGATTTTTCAGCCCAGGCAGACCCTCAAGGCCAGAAGATCCTGGAACAACATATACCAAGCTCTGAAAGAAAATGAATGCCAACCCCGAATCTTATATCTAGCAAAATTAAACTTCAGATTTGATGATGAAATAAAAACATTCCATGTTAAAAAAAATTTAAAGAATTTACAGCAAGAAAGCCTGTTCTACACAACATTCTTGGTAAAATATTCCATGAGGAGGAAATGAAAAACAGCAATGAAAATCTGCAAAGGGAGGAACTACACTAAAGAAAAGGCCAATCAAAGAGAAACCAAGTGAAGTTAAAAACTAAAAATAAACCAAAATGACCAGGAATACGAAACATATTTCAATAATAACCCTGAATGGCCTACACCCATCAATTAAAAGACATAGACAGGGGCTGGGGATATAGCTCAGTTGGCAGGGTGCTTGCCTCATATGCACAGGCCCTGGGTTCAATCCCCAGCACCACACACACACACACTACACACACACACACACACACACACACACACGACATAGACTGGCAGATTGGATTAAAAAAAAAGATCCAACGACATGCTACCTTCAAAAGACTCATAGTAAAAGACGTCCACTGAATGAAAGTAAAAGGGTGGGAAAACAACGTACCACTCACATGGACCATGTAAACAAGCAGGGGTTTCCATCCTCATATCAAATAAAGTGATCTTCAAACCAAAACTAGTAAAAAGGGATAAAGTAGGACCTTTCATACTGCTTAAGGGATTTATACATCAACAAGACATAACAATCATAAATATCTATGTTCCAAACAATGGTGCAGCTATGTTCATCAAACAAACTCTTCTCAAGTTCAAGAGTCAAATTGACCACAACACAGTAATCTTGGGTGACTTTAACACACCTTTCTCACCACTGGGTAGATCTGCCAAACAAAAACTAAACAAAGAAACTATAGAACTCAATAAACAATAATTTAGACTTTAAAGACATATACAGAATATTCCATCCCTCAACAAGCAAATGCACTTTTTTCTCAGCAGCACATGGATCCTTCTCTAAAATAGACCATATGTTAGGCCACAAAGCAAGTCTTAGCAAATACAAAAAAATAGAGATAGTACCCTGCAATCTATCTGACCATAATGGGATAAAATTAGATATCAACGATGAAATTAAAAATAGAAGCTACTCCAACACCTAGAGACTAAATAATACACTACTGAATGATGCATGGATAACAGAATTCCGCAACACACTGCTAAATCAATCAGGGTCACTCCGAGTAAACTGGGCTGGCCCAAAATAATCAAAGACAGAAAAAATATCTTTTTCTTTGGGTTCTATCGTGGCTTCTTTTACCCAGTTCCCACAAAGGGGGCAAGGCAAGAAAGAAAAAGAGAGAAAGCTACCTGAATTATTTATTCCCATATAGGGGGGACACACAAAGGGAGGTTCAATGGAATGTTCTTTCCATATAAGGCAAAGGGTCAGGTTTCAGGGGGTTGAGTCTAGCTTGGTGATGTCTTGCAGTCAGCAGATTGACTGACATCTTGGAAGGCCACACCCATCTCAGGTGCTATGTGGGAATCATAGGCAGAGTAAGCGAAAAGGACACATATGTCACCAGCCTAAACAGAGAGGCAACGTCAGTCCGGCCACTCATGTGCTCATGCTGATAGCTCACACACACTCAGAGTTCATGGCTGGCCCACATCAACAGCAGACATCAGGGAGGCGATACAAAAACTTCTTAGAGGTAAGTGAAAATTCTGATATAAGATATCAAAATCTCTGGGATACTATGAAGACAGTGCTAAGAGAAAAGTTCAGGGGCTGGGGATGTGGCTCGCCTGGCATGCATGCGGCCCGGGTTCGATCCTCAGCACCACACACAAAGATGTTGTGTCAGCCGATAACTAAAATAAATAAATATTAAAAAAAAATTCTCTCTCTCTCTCCCTCTCTCACTCTCTCTTTAAAAAAAAAAAAAAGAAAGAAAGAAAAGTTCATTGCACTAAGCTTATTCATTTAAAAAAAGAAAAAGTTAACAAATAAACTACCTAGCGTTTTATAGCCCAAAGCCCTAGAAAAAGAAGAACAAACCAACACCTAAAGTAGAAGGAGACCAGAAATATAAAAATCATGGCTGAAATCAATGAAATTGAAACTAAAGAAACAATTAGAAAACCTCAAAGACACCAACAAATTTCTAGAGGCATATGATCCCCAAATTGAACCAGGAGGACATACACAATTTAAACAGAACAAATTCAAGCAAGGAAGTAGAAGACTACATCAAAAGTCTACCTACCAAGAAGAGCCTGGGGCCAGACGGATTCACAGCTGAGTTCTACAAGACCTACAAAGAAGAATTAATACCAATACTCCTAAAATCATTCCATGAAATAGAAAAGGAGGGAACCTTTCCAAACTCATTCTATGAGGCTAGTATCATCCTGATACCCAAACCGGACAGAGATACATCAAGGAAAGAAATTTTCAGACCAATATCCCTGATGAACATAGATGCAAAAATTCTCCATAAATTCTGGCAAATCAAATACAAAAGCATATTTAAAAATTGTGCACCATAGCCAGGCTCAGAGGCACATGCCTGTAATCCTATCAGCTCGGGAGGCTGACGCAGGAAGATTGTAAATTCAAAGCCAACGGTCGAGAGGGGGCAAAATTGTGATGTATGAGGTCAAGGGGAGAAATAAGGAATGTCCACGTGCTTCTGCCCCTTTCAATGCTTTATTCACTCAATTTACTCAATACAATTTCACTCTATAGATTCTTTATTAAGAAAACGACAATCCTAGTGCTAGGCACTGCAATAGACATAATCAATTCACAGCAGACAATTCTAGATTAATTCTAAGCACTGCAAAACACACTTAATCATGATAGGCTAAAGACAGACATTTCCTCTGCATGCTAAGTTCAAAAATCTTAAGCCTTAGGCTTTATGTCCAGCAGATGCACACTCACTTAGACCACGGTGACCAAGTCCAGAACCAAGGCAGGATTTTCCTGGCATGTAGTGGACGACTGGTTGAGGAGAGGGTCGTAGGGAGAAGTTGTGGCTCTCACCAAGGTCCAGACAAGGCAATTGAGTGTGAGAGCAGTGAGGATCACACAGAGGATCAGGAACCATGACAAGTGATGGGATGACAGGTCCTCTTCAGGCTCTCCAGCTCCAGTGCATCCTTGTTTCGGCTGGCTGAATCCCTGTTCATCACCTCTATTATTTATACTAAATTTGGAGGATTTTGACCCCCCCCCCCACCGCTTTCAATCCTTATCAGCTACCACCATATTTCTCCATGACATCATTTACTCTGGGGTCAGAAAATTCTGATCCAGTGGTCTCCACCCTGATCTTCTCGCCTTTCCCTCTTATCAGGCAAGGACAGCCTGCCAGGGGCTTCACTCCCTTTATCAGGTGAGGGGAAGTAACTTATTTGTGACATACTGGAGGATTCTGTGGGTGTGCCTAGTGAGACGGTAGGTTTCAAACTGAAATTTTTAAAATGGAGTTGCTTAGGCTCAGGCCTAAGGCCATCATCACACCAGCCTCAGCAAAAGCAAGGTGCTAAGGGACTCAGTGAGACCCTGTCTCTAAATAAAATACAAAAAAGGGCTGGAGGTGCTGGGGATGTGGCTCAAGCAGTAGCGCACTCGCCTGGCATGCGTGCGGCCCAGGTTCCATCCTCAGCACCACATACAAACAAAGATGTTGTGTCTGCCGCGAACTAAAAAATAAATATTAAAAAAAACATCTCTCTCTCTCTCTCTCTCTCTCTCTCTAAAGAAAAAAAAAAAAGGGCTGGGGATGTGGCTCAGTGGTTGAGTGCCTCCAAGTTCAATCCCGAGTACAAAAAAAAAAAAAAAAATTGTACACCATAATCAAGTGGGGTTCATTCCAGGGATGCAAAGTTGGTTCAACATACAGAAATCAATAAATGTAATTCATCACATCAATAGACTTAAAAGGTAAGAATCATATGATTATATCAATTGATGCAGAGAAAGCATTTGACAAAATACAGCACCCTTTCATGTTCAAAACATAGAAAAAATAGGGATAGGAGGAACATACCCCAACATTGTAAAAGCTATCTATGCTAAACCCAAGGCCATAATCATTCTAAGTGGAGAAAAATTGGAAACATTCCTACTAAAACTAGAACAAGACAGGCATGCCCTCTTTCACCACTTCTATTCAACATAGTTCTTGAAACTCAAGCCAGAGCAATTAGATAAATGAAAGAAATTAAAGGGATACAAATAGGAAGAGAAGAACTCAAACTATCGCTATTTGCCAACAACAGGATTCTATGAAGATCCAAAAAACTCCATCAGAAAATTTCTAGAATTAATAAATTAATTCACCAAAGTAGCAGGATATAAAATCAATACCCATAAATCAAAAGTATTTCTATACATCAGTGATGAATCCTCTGAAAGAGAAATTAGGAAAACTACCCCATTCACAATAGCCTCAAAAAAAAAAAAACAAAAAAACTTGGGAATCAAGTTAACAAAAGAGGTGAAAGACTTCTACAATGAAAACTAGAGAACACTAAAGAGATTGAAGAAGACCTCAGAAGATGGAAAGATCTCCCATGCTCCTGGATAGGCAGAATTAATATTGTCAAAATGGCTATAACTACCTAAAGCACTGTACAGATTCAATGTGATTCCAATTAAAATCCCAACATCATTCCTTATAGATATAGAAAAAACAATCATGAAATTCATTTGGAAAAATAAGAGCCCCAGAATAGCCAAAGCCATCCTTAGCAAGAAGAGTGAAGCAGGAGGCATCACAATACCAGACTTTAAACTATATTACAAAACTACAGTAACAAAAATGGCATGATATTGGCACCAAAATAGAGATGTAGACCAATGGTACAGAATAGAAGACACAGAGACAAACCCACATAAATACAGTTATCTTATACTAGACAAAGACTCCAGAAACACACATTGGAGAAAATATGACCTCTTCAACGAATAGTGCTAGGAAAACTAGAAATCCATATGCAGCAAAATGAAACTAAACCCCTATCTCTTACCATGCACAAAAATTAACTCAAAGTAGATCAAGGACCTGGGAATTAGAACAGAGATCCTATGCCTAATAGAAGAAAAAGTAGGCCCAAATCTTCATATGTGGGATTAGGCCCCAACTTCCTTAACAAGATTCCTAAAGCACAAGAAATAAAATCAAGAATCAATAAATGGGATGGAATCAAACTAAAAAGTTTTTTCTCAGCAAAAGAAATAATCAATGAGGTGAAGAGAGAACCCACATTTTAGGACCAATTTTTTGCCACACACTCATCAGATAGAGCACTAATCTCCAGGATATATAAGGAACTCAAAAAACTTAACACCAAAAAAACAAATAACCCAGTCAATAAATGGGCTAAGGAACTGAACAGACACTTCTCATAGAAGATATACAAGCGATCAACAAATGTATGAAAAAATGTTCAACATCTCTAGCAATTAGAGAAATGCAAATTAAAACTACTCTAATATTTTATCTCACTCCAGTCAGAATGGCAGTTATCAAGAATACAAGCGACAATAAGTGTTGGCAAGGATGGGAGGAAAAAGTCACACTCATATATTGCTAGTGGGACTGCAAATTGGTGAAGCCAATCTGACAAACAGTATGGAGATTCCTTAGAAAACTTGGAATGGAACCACCATTTGATCCAGCTATCCCACTCCTCTATCTATAACCAAAGGACTTAAAAACAGCATACTACAAGGATGTGGCCACATCAATGTACATAGCAGCACAACTCACAATAGCCAAACTGTGGAACCAACCTAGATGCCCTTGTATGGATGTGGATAAAGAAACTGTAGTATATATACACAATGAAATATTACTCAGCAATAAAAGAGAATAAAATTATGGCATTGCAGGTAATTGGATGGAGTTAGAGAATATCATGCTAAGCAAAGTAAGTCAATCCCAAAATACCAAAGGCCAAATATTTTCTCTGATAAATGGATACTATTGGGAGGAGAGCATGAGATGAGTGGAGGAACATTGTTTGGGGCAAAGGGGACAGGGGAGGGAGCATGGGGGATGGAGGTAGGAAAGATGGTGGAATGAGATGGACATCATTACCCTAGGGACATGTATGATTGCACAAATGCTATGACCCTACTTTGGGTACAACCAGAGAAGTCAAAAATGTGCTCCATTGAGTACAATGAACTAAAGAGCATTGTGCTAAATTTTTTTTTTTTTTAGAGAGAGTGAGAGAGGGGAGAGAGAGAGAGAGAGAGGGAGAGAGAGAGAGAATTTTTTTAATATTTATTTTTTAGTTATTGGCGGACACAACATCTTTGTTTATACGTGGTGCTGAGAATCGAACCCGGGTTGAGAATCGAACCTGGGTCGCACGCATGCCAGGTGAGCACGCTGCCACTTGAGCCACATCCCCAGCCCTGTGCTAAATTAAAAAAAAAAAAAGAGGTTGGAGATGTGACTTGGTGGTTAAGCGTCCCTGAGTTTAGTTCCCGATATCAAAAAAAAAAAAAAAAAAGAAGAAGAAGAAGAAGGAAAGAGTCTAAATATTTGAGTATTTTCCCCAAGAACATATTTGTAACACTTTAAGTAAAAGACATAGTAAAGACAGAAGACATATAGGTAAAGTGATAGAAAACATTGGGAAAATAGCTCAGCCATTTTGCATTCCTAAGCCTTATAAGGAAAACTGTAATTCAGTTTTAATTGGAAATCCACACACACAAGGAATATTTAAAACACTGATTTTTTTCAGCCTGTGGTGCTGGGGTCACCCAGGGCTTGCGCATGCGAGGCAAGCTCTCTGACACAGAGCTCTATTCCTAGTCTACTTTTTAATTTGGCATAATATTTGCGCAAATTTATGGGGTGCAGTATGACAATTTGATACATGTAGACAGTGTGAAATGATCAAATCAGGGTAATTAGAATTTCCATTTCAAATATTTATCATTTTATGTGTTAGGAACCTTTGGAGGCTGGGCACAATGGCACATGCCTGTAATCCCAACAGCTCGGGGGCTGAAGCAGGTGAATCTCAAGTTCAAAACCAGCCTCAAAAACTTAGTAAGGCTCTAAGCAACTCAGGGAGACTCTGTCTCTAAATAAAATACAAAAAAAAAAAAAAAAAAGTGGGCTGGGGATGTGGCTCAATGGTTAAGTACCCCTAGGTTCAATCCCTGGTACCAAAAACAAAACGAAAACCCATTGGATTCTTCTGTAGTTATTTTGAAATACATAATAAATTGTTGAAGATCATAGTCTATGGCACTAAAGAACACTAGAACTAATTACTCCTCTCTAACTTTATTTTGGTACTTGTATTCTACCTAGCTTCCCTATTCTACCTAGCTTCTATTGACCACCATTTTACTCTCTAATTTTATGAGACACCTAAAAAGCTTCCACAAATTAGTGAAAATGTGGTATTTGTCTTTCTATGCCTGACTTATTTCTCTTAAAATGATGTCCTCAGTTCCATCTCTGTTGCTGCAAATGACAGGATTTCATATTTCTTAAGGTTGAATAATGTTTCATCTTGTGTGTGTGTGTGTGTGTGTGTGTGTGTGTGTATGTGAGAGAGAGAGAGACAGAGACAGAGACACACAGAGAGAGAGAGAGAATGATTGTGTATATGATTTTCTTTATCCATTCATCTGTCAAAGGGCATCTTGGCAGATTCCATATCTTGGATATTGTGAATAGTGCAGCAGAAACATGGGAGTGCAGGTATATATTTGATAAAATTATTTTGTTTTCTTTTGGATACATACATTTCAACTGCTGTATTATATGATAATTCTGTTGTTGGTATTTTGAGGAAACTACATACTGTTTTCCATAATGGCTGTACTATTTTTTAAATTTTTTCATACCTTTATTCTATTTATTTATTTTTTTGTGGGGCTGAGGATCGAATCCAGTGCCTCACATATGCCAGGCAAGCACTCTATCACTGAGCCACAACCCCAGCTCCCCTGGCTGTACTAATTTATATTCCCAACAACAACACATGAGTTTCCCTTTCTGCCACACCCTCACCAGAATTTGTTATATTTTGTGTTTTTGATGATATCCATTCTAACGTGGGTAAGATGATATCTCGTTGTGGTTTTGATTTGCGTTTCCCTGATGATTTGTGATGTTGAACATTTTTTTCCCATACTCTTTGTGGCCATTTGTATGTCTTCGTTGAGACCTGCCATATTTATCTACACATCAGTCAATGGAGATTTGTGTTGTTTCCTCCATGTTTTCTTGAAATGACATAGGATCTTAGAGTAGGCAAAGACCTTAGAGTATATGAAGATGAGACCACATTGAGCAAATATAGTCTCCTTCATTACTATAATGGTCAAATCTGATGGGTAAAACTAGGAAACCCAACACTAAAAAATATCATCTATGGGCTGGGAATATAGTTGGATGGTAGAGCACTATCCTAGCATGCAGAGAAGGTCCTGGATTTGATCATAAGCACCCCCAAAATAAAAATAAATAATAAATAATATCAACCATACCACAGGAAGGGTCTCAGTGTAATCTTGATGCTGCTCTGCTTTGAGCCTTGTTTCTCAAATGAAGATTGACTCCTACCTATATATCTACTAAGGAAGAAAAATAGAGTCAAATTGTCTTAATTACTTAAACTCATTTAAAACTAGTAAGCTTGTGGTGCACATCTGTAATCCCAGCAGCTCGGGAGGCTGAGGCAGGAGGATTGCAGGTTCAAAGCCAGCCTCAACAACTTAGTGAGTCCCTAAGCAACTCAGTGACCCTGTTTCTAAATAAAAAATAAAAAGGGGGACTGGGATTGTGGCTCAGTGGTAGCGTGCTCTACTAGCATGCATGAAGCACTGGGTTCGATCCTCAGCACCACATAAAAATAAGAAAAGAAAATAAAGTCCATCAACAACTAAAAATAAAAATAAAAAAGGCTGGGTATATGGCTTAGTGGTTAAAACCCTTGAGTTCAATACCTGGTACCCATAAATAAATAAATAAATGAAAGTAGTGTGCTCTTGGGGCTTTGGGTAATAGCTCAGCTACATGCAAGGCCCTGGGTTCAATCCCCAGCACTGCAAAAACCAAACAAGAATAATTTTAAACAGAAAAACTAGAAAAAAAAAACTATATAAGAAAAATGGAAAGGGTACACTATGGTTTGAATATCTTCACCAAAACTCATGTCGAAGTTTAATTCCCTTTGTAAGGTATTAAGAGGTGGAATCCTTAAGAGGCGATTGGATCTTGAGGGGGTCTGCCTTCATGAAGTATTCATTAATCTCTTCTTAGATTAATGGGTTAATGGGTTATCTTGAGAGTGGTTCTGTTATAAGTGCCAGCTTTGGCTTAGTGTCTCTCTCTCTCTCTCTCTCTCTCTCTCTCTCTCTCTCTCTCTCTCGGTACTGGGGATTGAACTCTGGGGCACTTAACCACTGAACCACATCCCCAGCCCTTTTTATTTTTCATTTGAGACAGGGTCTCGCTAAGTTACTTAGGACCTCACTAAGTTGCTAAGGCTGGCCTTGAATTTCTGCTCTTTCTGCCTCAGCCTCCTTAGTTCCTGGGATTACAGGTGTGCACTACTGTGCCCAGCAGCTTTGACTCATGCACTTCCTCACCATGTGATGCCCTGCACCACTTGGAGACTCTACAGAGCATGCCATTAGGAAGAAGGCCCTCACCACTGTAGCCCCTGACCTTGGATTTCCCAGTCTCTAGTATGATGAGCTGAACAAACCTTTATTCTTTATAAATGATCCAGTCTGTAGTATTTGTTATAGCAACAGAAATGAGCCTACGACAAAGATTAAGAAATATGATGGTTTCTACATAGATCCTATGAAATATATACTACAGATATGAATTATACCCTGATATTCTATCTACTCTTGAGTTCTTTTAGTTTGGATTATAGATAATTTGTCTTAATGAGGTAACTTAAGTACCTATGAAGTATGACAATGTGGGGAACGACAGGCCGTGCACAATAGACTCATGGAATACTATTATGAATGTTTCTCAACACTGGTATTTGGATGATATAAGATGCAGGACTGTCTCAAACATTGCAGGACATTTAGCCTTCCTAGTGCTCTGAACTGACAAATGCTGGTAGTGATCCCCAGTCTTTATAACTATGGAAAACAACTCAATTTATTTTCAATGCTGAATAGGAATGAGGCAGTATGAATGAAAACTTCTAGATTGCTCCCATATTTTTTTCCTGCTCCCACATTTTAAAGATGAGGTAGCTGAGTTCCAGAAAAGCC